>NC_141146.1:65288454-65926636 GCF_053477565.2 Lygodium microphyllum
CAAGTCAATATACCCCGCTGGTCGAGTGATTCTAGGGAGAGGTGCCAATCGTGTAATAGTGGATGCTTACCCTGAGTCTCCTCAGAGTGAGAGATCTCCTTTATCCTCTACTGAACTAGAAACCGTAGATGATCCATCTGATAGTGAGACGTCATTGAGCAATGGATCTAAGGAAGGGTCCACTACAAAGGACATCTATCAGATAACATTGAATGAGCCGATAGAGCCTTAAGATCGGATAAGAGACACGAACGTTATTGAGTTGGACCTTGGTATGCCTAATGATTTGCGGCCAATTAAATTAGGTTCTATGTTCAGTTCGCAAGAGAGAGAGAGGACTATGTGTCCTTGATTTAGGAGTTCTGTGACATCTTCACTTGGAGCTATGACAAACTTAGGGGGATTCCCTCCAGTTTGGATGTGCATACTATTCCTGTAAAGGAAGGTACCCACCCTATACATCAGAAAGTAAGGTGCATGCCTTTTGAACTAAGGGATGGGCTGTTTGAGGAGCTACAAAAGTTGCAAAAAGTGGGATTGATCTTCCCTGTTCAGCATACTGAATGGTGTTCACCAATTGTGATCAGAAAGAAGAAGAATAATCAAATCTCGCTTTGTGTAGACTTTAGAGAGTTGAATAAGCACACAGTCAAGGACTACTACCTGTTGCCCTTTATTGACTAAATTTTGGATCAATTAGAGGGTAGGAAAATATATTCATTCATGAATTGCTTTGCGGGGTATAACCAAATGGAAATTACTGAGCAAGACAAGCTGAAAACGACATTTGTTACTGTCTTTGATACCTTTGCATACCATGTGATGGCATTCGGTTTATGTAATGCACATGGTTTGTGGCAAAGAAGAACCAACAAGACCTTTGGTGACATCTCCCTAGAGGAATTGAAAGTATTCATTGATGACTTGGGGGCAGCCACCACAAGAGAAAGGCAGTTGATTATTTTGCAGAAGTGTTTTGAGCATTATAGACAATTTTGCATAGCTCTTAACCCATGGAAGTGCGTCTTTGGAGTGCCTTTTGGGCTATTGTTAGGCCATGTGACCAATTTAGTAGGGATTGCGACTGACCTTGAAAAGATCAAGGTCATAGTCGCCATGAGTCTATTGCATACTCCAAAGGAGGTACATAGCTTTCTGTCATTGGTAGGGTATTATCGGAGGTTTATCAATGCGTTGGCAGAAAGAGTGTTGCCATTGACGAACCTATTGTCCTTCAACTATCAGTTTACATGGAGTGATGCTTGCAAAGTATCTTTTACCGATGTAAAGCATGAGCTTGTCAAAGCACCTATTTTAAAAGCACCTAAAAGGAGCTAAATGTTCTATATATTTTTGGTAGCCACCATGTATAGTATCAGCTGCTGCTTATCCCAAATTTGGGAGGAAAAGTGGTACCATCCAATAGCCTTTGCTGGGCATATCGAAAATTAACTATACCTATATGGAGAAGTTGTGCCTTGCGATGGTATTTGCAACCAAAAAGTTCATGCATTACATTCTTTATGAGAAGGTAGTTTTTATACAAAGGCGGAAGGGCTTCGATTGTTGCTTAACAAGTTACAGCCACATGATCATTTAGCAAAGTGGTTAATCACTTTGTAGGAGTGTGATTACAAGATCAAGAGCAAGCCACCAAAGATACATGGCATTGTAGAATATCTTGTGGATTTTGAAGAGCCCAGAGAGGTCCTAGGTGAAGGAAGCTATATGGCATTGTAGAATGTCTTGTGGATTTCGAAGAGCCCAAAGAGGTCATGGCTGAAGGAAGTGACATGGAAACTTTGTTCAAGATTGATATGGTGTCTATTCCATCCTAGTATGCTACTATAATGCACTATTTATCTAGGGAGAGACTGGAGCTACTTTATCTAAATCGGAGAAGAGGTAAATTAAACAGCAAGCATTGAAATTTTACTTGATCATAGGAACACTATATTGGCAGGGTGTCGATGATATCTATCACTGATGTGTGATGCCTGATGAGGTTCCATTTATCTTGGAAGAATGCCATGACTCCACTTGTGGAGGGCACTTTGCTAGGCAGTTGACGGCATAGAAGGCTTTAAGAGTTGGATATTGATGGCCATCCATCTTCCCAGATTCATTTGAGTATGTTAAGATATGCGATACATATCAAAGACATGATAGTAGAGAGAATAGGAAGCGTCCACTTATGTCTATTATGGCTATTCTTGCATTTGAGAAGTGGGGCATCGACTTTGTGGGTCCTATTACCCCATCGTCTACTACTTAGAAGAGATACATTGTAGTAGCCACTGATTACTTTACAACGTGGTCAAAAGCATGTGCGACAAGGCAGGACAATACAAAAGAGACAGCCAATTTCTTACTTGAGTATATCATCTACCGTTTTGGTCCACCGCTGATTACTTTACAAAGTGGTCAGAAGCATGTGCGACAAGGCAGGACAATGGAAAAGAGACAGCCAATTTCTTACTTGAGTATATCATCTACCGTTTTGGTCCACCAAAGGAAATAGTATCGGACCGTGGAACCCATTTTTTGAACAAGGTGATTAAAAGCTTGACTCAAGCATGGAAAATCAAGCATAACAAGACAACTCCCTATAATCCACATGAAAATGGACAAGTTGAAAGTATCGATAAGCAGCTTGTGGGTATCCTATCCAAGATAGTCTCCGAAAAGAAACATGACTAGGATACAAAATTATATGTGGCGGCTTGGGTGTATAACATAACGTTTAAGCGAGCCACTGGCCACACCCAATTTAAATTAGTTTATGGGGAGGAGTATGTCTTGCCCTTATAAATTTAGTTGCTGACCATAAGATTCACAATAAATCATTCTTTGGGGGATGATAATGCCCTATTCAAGCGTTTTACGACTATAGCCCACTTGGATGAGCTTAAATTGCAAAGTCTGTTGCACCAGGAGGTAGCTAAGCGTCGGATGAAGCAGTTGCATGATCTAAAAGCAAAGAAATATACCTTTAAGAAAGGACAATTAGTTCTATACTACGATGTGCATAAGGAGCTATTTCCATGAAGCTAAAACTTAGATGGGATGGCCCTTACAAGATAGGTAGGATAGGTAAAAATAAATCCACTGCTTTATTAGCTGATCTACAGGGAGTGGAATTTAAAACTAAGGTTAATCTTAATAAGATTAAACCTTATTATTTTTGAGTATGCTAACGTGCTTAATGCATTGTAGGTCCATGTTGGGGTTCATTTGAGACCTGCAGGAGAGCTTAAACTGGTTGATGGGGTGGTAAATCCCTTATTTGGAGCACCCATATCTAGAGCAAGGATATCATCAAGGGAAGCTTATCTGGTGGAGCAAAGGGTACAAAGTGATTGAGCAAGAAGACAGTACCTTTGTGTGGGAAATTAAAGTTTTCTACCATCACTGTTTACAAATTTTGACAAGCATCCCTCTTGAGTTTAATGAAGAAGGTGGGATGGAGTAGTCAGTTCATCCTCTAAATATGTTGAATTTTGATTATCATCATTACAAATAGGAGAGTTCTTGATGGCTCGCTATGTAAACCCATTGTGGACTTACACATTATAATTTGATGGAGCATCCCACGGCCCTCATAAAAAAGGGAGTGTTGGAGTGGTTATCCGAGATCCCCGAAGTAGAGTTACAATGAAATTAGCTACTTATCTTGGGATAGGATTCACCAACAACATGGCAGAGTAGAAAGGCTTGATTATGGGACTAAATATTGCAAAGAAAGGTGGCATTTGGTGGTTGTTTAGTAAAAGGGGATTCCCAGCTAATTATAAAGCTATTCAACGGGACATACATAGTTCGGAATCCCATCCTTCGTATGTATCATTGAGCTGCTATAAGCCTACTTGATGACTTTGAGAGCGTATCTCTTCAGCTCATTCCGCGTTCTTGGAATCATTTTGCAGATTCATTTGCTACTTTTTCTTATGAAGAGGATCTCTTCTTCAAATATGGTCCTAGTTTGGATGTTGCTATTGATCATGAGATAGGACCTGGTCGCTTGTGGGAAGTGTTATCAGAGCACACGTTATATGGCACACGATGGTTGATATGGGTAATGCGAGAGAGCAGCCAAGATCCATCTATCACTATTATCTTGGACCCATAGGTTGGTCAGACGACATGTTATGCGTACGCCTCTTGCATATATAGCAAGAGGGCTAGGTCTCACAACTTGATGCATTTAGTCTAGGGCAGAAAGCTCTATTTTTTCCATTGGATTAGAGAATATTTTCCTATATTTGCCTTCTTCTGAGGGATTTATATGAGCTAGTTTGTTTGATTTCTTTAGGTTAAGAGGGCCAGTTGCTTTCAGGTTTTCATGCTTGATTTCTTTAGGCCAAGAAGGCCAGTTAGTTTGTAGTAAAATGTTTGATTCCTTTAGGCCAAGAGGGCCCTATGTCTTTTTGGTGCAGGTGCGTTTAATGGTTTGTTGTTTTAGTGATTGTATCATATAGGTTGATGAAGTCACTAGAGGGAGCCTTTGCTACGAAGGAGCTTCTTGTGGCATTCGAGGCGGTTTCATCCCCTTTCCGAGTCTTTTTCCCTTAAGCAATTCATGCTATATATGAATGTAAGGGTGCTTTCTTTTTGTTGGTTGGGGATTGACAATCAAGGCATGAAGTCCAAGGTCTAGGTTATGTATGTCTGTGGGAGGTCTGAGTAGTCATTGCCTCCTGTACCGGCATTGTCAAGCAGCACTGAAGGACCTATTTTAGATGGGAGTTCTAGTGACCCTGTTCTGTTACCCTGCTAGGCGGCTGTTCTAGGAGGTCCTGTTAGTGTGGGGCAATTAGAGAAGCCTACTAAAAATAACCACAAGGAAAAAACCCTAAAGATCCGAACAAAAATCTATGAATATACAGAGGTGTGTAAAAAGGGATTCTAAACCCCATAAAAATAGAGAAGAAAGAAAAATCTTTGAGCAGTTTTTTATCACCTTGCGAAGGCCTGGTAGATTCCTGGGGACGAGATAAGACCCAGGGTCGATGCCTTGTCTTCCTAGGGGTGGCAACTAACTGAAAAGCAAAGCAAATAAAAGAAGGTTGGAGTGAAAATAAAAGTGAGTGTTAGAAAAGGGTTAAGTGTCACCTTGCGAGGGCTTGGTAGGTTCTTGGGTAGCGAGACAAGACCTGAGGCCGATGCCTTGTTCTCCTTGGGTCACTACGCTCATCTCCCTCCTTTTTACACGCTTGAGTATGGAAAATCTGGGGCTACAAGGAAAATGTGCTAAAAAACACCGTTTATGGATCAGGCTATAGGAGTCCTCGCTTAGTAGGAGCTCCTAGTTGAGTTGTCCTTCGTTAGGTAGGTTTCAGACCACCACTTAGGATGACCTCTTTGAGAGTTATTTTTAGCATTGGCCGTGTTAGAGCAGTCAGTTAGTGACTAGCTTTGGGATTTTTATCAGATTATGCTAGGTCTAATCCTCATGGATTTCTTGCCTTGGTTTTGTTAGGGGTTAGGGTGCAAGCTGTAATCACGGGGGATTCACTAGTAGTAATAAGGAGACGTCACCTGCGTGCAAGAAACATATGAAAATACCCCTTATCTACCCCCTATTTATGGGACCTTACCTTATAAAATATACCTTCCTTCCCTTAAATAACCCCCTCCCTTACGCTCACATGGTACCATACGATAAACCCTAGTGGACCCCCTAGGACTGTGATATGTTTTGTTGAGTATTTTCTATATTAGCTTGATGCTCTTTGTGGTTGTGGTTGTGTTTATGTGCAGGTTTGTTCGTGGGATTCGACGAGTTGAGTCGCCCTATCTCGTGGTCACCAATGAGAGATGATTTTTGACACCAAGAAGTGCTTAAAAATAGCCAAAAAATCCAAATTTCAAGGGAAAAATAGACTTCATCAAAGGCAGCTGCTGCAATCATTACGATTTTAAGCTGCAAGCCCCAAAAGTGCTTTAAAGACCCATCAAGCGACGGTTGGGGAATTTTCATAAATTTTTCGACTATCGTATGAGACTATGGAAGATTTCCAATAGTGGGGGACTTCGAGATAGATGCCCAAGAATTTTCGAAAGTCAATTTGGATGCCAGACAGTCGAATGGTAGTGCCTGGGAGTCCAAGACCAAAGAGGGATAAGTGTAAATGGGTTTAAAGGGCCAAAGGGTGTGACCCTTGGGGGCTCCCTTTGGGGGAACCCTTCAAAATTTGATTCCAGAGGGGGGGGGAGGGATTTTTTGCGCCTGAAAAAAACGGATGATGGCATCCTCCTGCACGACGACGATTTTGGTGGAGGGGAAGCATAGGCCATCTCCCACCTCAATATACCCATACTAACCGATCTTACCAACTTGATACACTCTCTCTTCACTCTCCATCGCTGGTCTTTGCACATCAAATGTTTGCCTGGATGACCTGATCAAAATTCAATATTTCTCTCTCCTCCCTCTCTCTCCCCTTAAGGGGCAGTTCATGCACATGAATAAGAATGAAGACCGGTTGAAGGATGCTTGCCTAGCATGAACCGGATTGCTCCAAGATCGAGAGGAGGCTGAGGGGAGATGTTCAGCATTGAAGATTTGGTACTGGTTAGTCTATTGGAAACTCGAAAAAATAATTCCAAAAACCCGCAACACGCAAATAAGCGGTATGCCTCATTTTTACAAAGGAAATTTGCTTCTTGTTGATGTTTGATGGTTGAAATGAAATTCATATGGAATAAAAATTTGTTTGGATATTTTTTGTATTATGATTGAGGGATGTGCATTAAAACAATGCTAATCCATAATGATAAATAGTCACAATAATTAAATTATAATCCAAAAAGTGCATTTTTAGTGTAAAAATGAAGGTTTTATTGGTTTCGGGTGGGAAAAATAGATGCGCATAAGATGAAATTCTGAGACAAAACATCTTTTAGTTGTCATAATTAGTCATTAATTCTAAATAAAAAATGATCTATTTTTATGCACAAATAAATAGAGAAAAATAGCTAAAAATGAAGAAAAATAGGTTTTTCACGTTATAAAAATCTAGAAAATTATGATTCCTAGTTGTGGCTATATAACAAAGCTGACGCATGAATTTTGGCTTTGTTTATATGTTATAGTTCATGTTTTTTTTGTTTTATGTGAAAAATACATACAAAAATAAAACCCTACACCTTTACAATGCATCATAACCTAAACATTTGAGGGGAATGGTGAGGTTAAGAGATTGAGAGGGTGTGAATTTTTGAGATATTTGATTTTCACTCCATTTATAATTGTGATATTTCAGTTTAAGGGGCTAGTAGCACAAGGATTTGGTGCTAGTCTCCATACATCAAAGCATACGTTAGTGAAAATCATGAAAGGGTTGTTTTTTCACATCACAAAATACTCATTTGTTAAATATTATTTGTACACTAGGATCATATGCACTATTCATGATGCATGACATGGTATCAGTCCTAGATTGCATAGCAATTGTCTTCCTAGGACATGACTTATACGTTGAGTGGAAAGGAGCCTTTGCTATAGGTCAGTTGTATGCTTTTCTTGGGACTGTTTGGTCAGGATCTATATATTCCTAGATTGTACAAAACAAGAAAAGAGTGGATTTTGTGTGTTATGTTTTACATGTTGAGACGACGCATCTTGGGACCAATTCCCGAGGTGTAGGAGAGTCGTAGTGGAGCTGTGGCAATCAGTCGAGAGGTGCTTCCGTATGTTTGTGTTACAAGACACTACGCCTATATGTTATGGGATCTCCCTCTGAGGAGAAGGGAAGGTAAACATTGAACTACATGTCATCTACAAACACATAATTAAGTCTATCTAGTGTACATCAATGTATTACAGATGCTCCTGAATTGTGAGGCCATGTGGTGGGGTTGTCTGTTTTGTGCATGAGGTTCCGCTAGTGCCATAGCCAGTGCCGGCCCATTTTAGGTCCCATCATCTATGAGGTAGTTTTTCAATCAAAATTAGTTCAAGAGATCCAGACACATATGTTCTATCATTGCAATTTATTGGAATATCAAGTATTGAACAATGGTTTTCAATTGTTAATGACAATGAGCAATGGGCTAGTTGTGGTTATTATAATTCTCCCCCTCCTAGCTCTTTTCCACTTCCACATTTTTATTTAAAGGTGAGCAGGGCTTCTTCCTTATACCTTTCTCAAATTATGGATAAGCATGTGGCCGCCACATGCAAGCTTACCTTGAGTGGCACTTCAGCCATGAAAGGAGTTTGGGACCAAGGATTTGAAGAGAATGTTGAATTTGGAATCTTGTAGCTTATGAAGGTAGGTGTGTTGTGATAAACCAAGGCACATTTTCTCTCTGGCTACCATGACCTCCTTCCATTTGAATAATTCTTCATCTTCAAGATCAAAGGGACCATTCCTTGTTGCTGAGCATTACAATCGTGAACTATAGTGGAGCATTATGGAGCAAGCTTGGATGCTATGGTTACTGATTGATAGCCCATCTTCATCAAGCATTAAGAGGTATTTGGTTTTGATCTCTCTCTCATTTCATCCTCTTGTTGAACCTATTGTTGAACCTATGCCACTTGTGGGGGAGATTCAAGAGCTAATTGATGCATTAGGTGAAGGCTTGATTGCTTGAATGTTTCCCATTTTACCTTAGTCCTAACATTATGCTCTCTTTGCATTGGAATGAGTTTTTTAATACTGAAAATTTATTGGTGTTGACACTCCTACCTAGCCTTAACCATTTGGGCTTTTGTTGATTGACCGAGCATAAGAAATTATTGAGAAATCCATTGTAATAAAGGTAATCAAGCACTGAGTTACTACATGGTAAGCCCTTCACCTATCCCTTTTCATTTGATTCCATTCTCAATTCCCTCCATCTTATGGAATGGATTGAAATTTTCCTTGCATCTCATGGAGTGTTAATTTTTTTAACTTAGCATGCCATTGCCATGTATATTTACGTGAAGAAAAGTGGATGCCTGGTGAGATGTGGGACAAAAGAGAGGTGAACCTCCCTCACATCAAAGATCCAAAAGGGATGTACAACTTGATCAGGGAGGAAGTTTGCACACCTCCCTATGTCTCGGAACCCGCACATTTTCAAATTTAGGTGCAAGAGTAGGTATCCTTTACACATCAAAGAATTGGCAAGCCATCATTTGGCATTGATGTACTCATGTATGAGATACATCATGGTGGAGGATGTATGAAGATGCACTTTTGAGAATGTATATGCAGTCGTTGGTAGTGTAATGCCTATGCTTAAGTTGCTTATGTGATGTATATGCTTGATCATTTTGGCAATGGGATGCTCATGTTTAAGGGTGGCAGTGCTATGCTAATGCAAGCAGTGACTTGGGCCATGTTGGCAATGTATTATGCCATTATGGCAATGGTCTCAGTCATATAGTTAAGTATTGATTACTTTCTAGCTTCACCTTGACTCCCAAGTATGCACTATGAGCCTTTTGCTTGCAATTAAAGAGGTATACTTGATCCTAGGAGTAAAAGTGCGTCTCATAGGGTGCGTAAAGGCCTTACAAAAGACTCTTACTTAGTTTGGAAGTTTCATTTGGACCCCACAAAGTATTTAGAGACCCAAACATGCCTCTTACACCTGCAAAAAGGGTGTTGGACTGCACAATTCAGCCACACATTTCTTATTATAGAAATTTCTATATAAGACATGTTATATTGCTTATGCTCAAGATATTACCATTTTTGTGATAGGGGGTCAAGTTGGAAACTACACTTTTCAATGGCAGGAAATAAGGAAAAATAAAAGAAAAATAAGGATGTACACTAATAAATCGGGGATGACAATTACTTAGAAGCTAGACACAACTCTCAAGATTATTATAAAGAGTATTCACAAGAAATGGGATGCTTTATTGCTCTAAATTGCACCTTATGTTTGCACAAAACAAGGCATGCTGAAAGACATGAAGCCATGATGGAAACACATGAAGCTATGATGGTGGGCATAGCAAACTCTTGCCAACATTTCTTCTACTCTCTTCTTTTCAACATCCCTAAACTCAACTTTTATTCCACTATAGCGGGGAAGATATTCAGTTCTAAAGGTATCAAAACTCATTCTTTTGAGCATCATTGTGGTGCCAATAATGCCAACTTTTGATGGTTTTGATAGTGTATATTGTGAAGAACACTCTATCTACCACCTATCAATGGGTTGCTAATTGAACAAATAGAAGGTTTTCAGTGCACCAAGCATCACACATATCTTATTGTTGAGCATCTATGAACAGATTCCAACTCTTCTTCTTATTGTTCTAGTGAACTTTCACTGACCACAACTCCTAAAGTTTGTTCACAATCTCCCACTTGATGATGTCTAGAAACTCTTCAATAAAAGCCAAATCTTCCATGGATGGTCATTCTCTCTTTTCTGCTCTTTGGTTTTCTCCTAGAAAATTTCCACCAAGATGTATGTCTTTGTTGCTTCAATAGGGAGAGGAAATAGTCCACCACATAGAGCGTGCATCAAGATGGTAATATGTTTCCACCATTGTGGGATAAATTTCTTGTAGAAAGTGGCTTTGGCAATGAGAATTTCCAATTCTTCAATGGTAAAAGGAACTTTGCAAGCATCCATTGAATTCTTCTCCTCTAAGCAATGCTATTTCCTTCATTTTTAGCTCCTTTTGATGCATATTAATGGCAATTTTCCCCAGGCTACGCACCAAAACCATGGAGCCCCAAGAGGAACACCAAGAAAATAGGGAATCTGCTGCAAGAAAATCTATATTGTATCATCAATAAGCATTCATTTCATATTTTATGTGACCGCAATAAGGAAAAGAATACCAATCTTCTCAAATCTTCATGCAACTTATTCTCCCATGGCTTTGTCACAACATAACTTCAACAGATTCTTCATATTCTTCATAGAATTCATCAAGAGACCACAAAAATCATCACATAGCATTCATCTTCAATAGTTCCACTGCTTTCTCTCACAATCTTTCACTCATAAATACATTATTTTGCATAGATTTGGGCCCTATCTCTCTCACTCACTCTCTCTCTCAATAAAACAATAGAATAATCAAGAACAATCATCCATAACACATCTTTTTTCATGGATACCCCTCCTAGGAGGTCCTAGGAGGTCCTAGGAGGTATGTCTACTATAAAAGGTCACTAGAGCCACTACAATGTCCTTTCGTTGCTCAATAGTGTCATTGTTACTTCAGTCTTCACTTAAGTCTTTAGTAGCTACTTCTTCCACTTCTTTGAGCTAGTCTGAACTTATGTTCATCTATTCCAAAGGTTGGGAAACTTCCCCAAGCTACACATTCATCCAACATAACACTTACAGTAGCATACATAATAGAATAGAACAGATACAAAGGCTTTATAGAAGCTCAACAGAGGGTTAACAAAAAGTCATTAGAAAGCCAACTAAAACCATTCAAAACCATCAAGAATAATTCAATAACCTTCCAAAAACTCTCAAAATCCATTAATCATGATTCCAACCTCTCATACAAAAAGAAAACAAAGCAAAACAACATACTCAATCAGAATCAATCAGACACTAACTGGATATCAACAAAACATGTCAGAACATCATATCTCCACTGGAAAACATCATGAGCTCCTCAACTTGTTCAACCTTATCCAAGAAACTTTCAAACACTTCCAAATAAACTAATCATCATAAAAAATCAATCAAAAAC
This sequence comes from Lygodium microphyllum, assembly GCF_053477565.2. Lineage (NCBI taxonomy): Eukaryota > Viridiplantae > Streptophyta > Polypodiopsida > Schizaeales > Lygodiaceae > Lygodium > Lygodium microphyllum. The sequence continues at coordinate 65,300,129 of NC_141146.1, forward strand.
CTATAATTTAGTCCTCAAAAACAACAAAAATTAGCCCAAAATTCAAGCTATTTCAACCCTCAACATGTTCATACTGCATGTAAACTTTCTACATTTCTGATATGTCCCAACATAACATTATCAATGACTGTAGATAGCAAATATATCACATTTTTATCTTTTGTATTCTATTCTTTCTACAACTTTAATTCATCTACAATCATAGGGTCACTCAGCTCTCACTCCTTTTCTTCACCTAAAACAAACGTAAAGAGGCCTTTTGCAATAAGGAAGTTTGTTAGAAGGAATGCCCATAATGGATAGTTATTCTTGTCTAGCTTCTCAATTATGGGGTTTCCACTATCTCTATCATTACCACAAAATTGATAAAAAATAGTAAGCAAGTCTTCTACAATCTTTTACAACAAGTGCACAATAACACACAAGCAGCCTTTTTCATTGACTACTCAATGATACATGTAATTTGTAACCTATTTGTAGATAAAATTTATGCTTACTTCTTGAGAAACACTTCAGAACTTATAGATTTGAAATCTATAGCATATGTAACTACTTTCGGTCTACACATATCTTGAAACTATTGTCCCAAATCTTGTGGGTCTAAAACGGAGCCTAATACAATCTTAGATGGTGTAAAAAGAAACGGCAAGCCCTAAAATCTTAATCTGTAGAATATACATGCTCTACTTACACACCAAATCTCACAATAATATGACATTTTTTCTTTGCCCTACTTTTGATGCCTCCACATGCACTATCTAAGAGAAAGAGTGGGGAATGGGAGAGCTTCTTACCCATTGCTTACTTTCTCAAATCCTTACTTCTTCTCGTTCTCTTTAGCCTCCAAAAGTAACCTCTATTAGTGGTGTAACTATTATATAATGTCATGAATCATGTGGTTGGGGACTTGCTTGAGCTATTTTGCCAAACACACACCATATACACAAGAGCAAGCCCACTCAAAAACATAAGAAGAGAGACAACACACTCATCTTTACTTCCCTTCATGTGTGAGAAAGCTTTACATGAGGGATGGAGAGTCCCAAATTAAAAATGTAAATGCCACAACTACTAGTTTAAAAAGAAAAGTAAATTATTTTGTACTTACGTTTCCCAGACATCACCTTTTAGATAAGCATTTGAGAGATTTAATGTTGTAGGCTCTATGTAAAGAATTCATATGTGTGTGTGTGTGCTAGCTAGATACTTATAATGATCAATAATTTTGTTATAGAAATATCATACAATGCATTCAAGAGAAAAACTCAATGTCATAATAATTGATAAATGTTTTCTAGAGGCTAATTTAGGTAGCTAAAGGAATGATGATGAGCATAATATACTTTTTGTTGTAGAACAAGTTGAGCTTGGTAATGGGACAGATGACTATGAACACCACATGTGTGTCAAAAAGAATAGAAAACTTATGCATCTTTGTCAGATGGCCCTTCTCATGCATGCAAAACATGGTTGATAGGATTTTGGCAAATATATCCTAACTCATTGATGGTATACAAGAGGGTTGGATGAGGTCATCAGTACTCTACCATGTGCCACTTGATCGTAGAATGATCCCTAAGTATGTCTGCACACTTTAATGTATAGGGTCTGTTTACACAACACGATGTCTTCTTCATTTTCAGCTCATCAGTTGAAGACTTAATGGCTCCAAATACTTCTAAAGCATTTCTAATCATCTGGATAGCTGAGGCCTACTTTTGTTCTTCCATTTCAGTCCATACGTTTATCATATTGCATTCATTTTCCCATTTTTAAAGCTGAAAAAACAAAGTAGTACTTTGTTCTTTGTTCTATCCATCCTTTTCTAGTCTTTGTAAGTTTGTTTTTTAGGGAAAAAATCTTTGGGATGGGATGGTTTGTAAAAAGTTGGGAAGAATAAGGATTTAGAGTGTAAATAATATTGATGCCATGCCACACTAACATTGGTATAAAAGGAGAGAACATGTAATTTTTCTCATCATTGGACACATTAATACATTACTGTTCTTCTCCTCTTGACCTTGTTCTCAGCTTCAATGGCTTCATTCTCTTTCTTATCATTCTCTCTCCATTTCTAGTCTTTCTCTCTCCTCATCACTCTATTTCTCTCTCTTTTGCACTTCTTCTTCTACCTCTTTTGGATTATTCTCTCTCATCTTTTTCTCTCTCCAGTTTACTTCTTGACAAATATCCAGCCCCCATGACCCCATTATAGAACAAAATAACTAGCACATACACACTTCACACAAAACAACCATCTAAATGGCACCTCAACAGAGAGATATCATTATGAATCATAAAAAATAAATCTATGGGTCTCAATGCAGATTCAATGAAGATCCCACTTAAAAGCTTGGCGATTAGAAAAATGATCCATAGATAGAGATTCATCTACAAAAGTCTTGGGAGGATTTTAGAAAAACTACAAGCAACATATCCTCCCCACCAATATAAGATACTAATTAGGCGCAAGAAAGGGGCATGAAAGTACAATATATCCAGTTGTTGGAAATCAATATTTACATTCACGTTCATGCACAACTTTGGAATCAACTTCTGATCATCATGCAAATGCCGGTGCATATACGGAAGATACCAAGCAAAGTGAGTAGTCAGTCTCAGTGAAGAATCTGAAGACTGAGAATACTGCTGAGTAAAATATAGATAAATTTGAAGAGCTGGCTAGTAGTTGTCCATTCCCTTGGAATCAGTGGCCAATTAATTTGAGGTATTGTGAGAGAATCTATTGAACTCCATCCCCATTGTCTAGGAATCTTTTTTATCAAAGCCTATATAACCACTAACCAATTGAGGGGGCTGAGGGATAGAAGTGGTAGGAGTGGGAAGAGGAACAAGTAAGAGAGGATGAAGGGATGGGTAAGAAAAATCATAAAATGAAGAATGAGCTAAAGAGGGATTAGTTGAGAATTTAGAGGAATCAATTAAAAAGTATGTTAACAAGTATGCTGAAAAGGTGGAAATAATAGTTGTGGATGGGGAAGGACAAGAAGGAGGAGGGGAAAAAACATGATCCTCAATCAAATAACAATGAGTAAAAATAGGGATTTGAGGAGCAACTTGGGGTTGAAATAAAAGGGGTACAATAGCTTCTGGATTAGATTGATAAAGTGAAAGATAGATTTCATATCTATAGGCCATTTTCTCTAATAATAAGATAAACAAGGTACTGATGGACCTAAGATAGATATATGATGATAAGCATAAAACAAAGATGAATCAAAAGGAGGTTTTTTGGAAAGATGGGCTAAGAGGTCCACCCTTAGTTGGCTATTATTTTGCACATGAGTAGAGGATTTGTTTTGATGCTAATTCAGGATCACAGAATCAATCATTGTATGCTTGGAAAGATGGGCTAAGAGGTTCATGGTTATTATTTTTCACATGAGTAGAGGCTTTGTTTCAACACTCATTTAGGATCACAGAATCAATAATTGTATGCCAAGAATTCTCAGGACAATCATTCACTCTGGAGAAATATATTTGGAACATCTGATCTATCCACAACTCCAAATGTTTGACATACAAAACTGCTTGTAATACCACATCCCCCACATACCAAGCCAAGTCTTCATCATCTGGGATCAACAAATCACCTTGCAAGTACATCTAAGACATAAGCATGGTATCTATACTCACAAAATCCTTAAAAACCATTTTGACCACTTTAGTCAACAAATCAAAAGACCAAGCTCCACTCCAACAATCTTCTGGAAGAGGCAAATCCATCATGGAAAGCTTAATATAATGCCAACTTAGGTTGCTAATAATGCACAAAGAATGAGTGATCTAGAGGAACAAACTCTTGGAACTACTCAAATGAAGACCACAACAAGTCCATTCTTGGTTGACTGAAGCCTTTCCATCTTGGCTTGGAATAAAGAGCATAATGTGGAATTTCTCTGAAGGATAACTAAATCTGCAGAGGGGATAAGGAAGGAACTGGCTCCACATGAGGACTCTATGAAGTAGAACGAGACTGAGCCAATTGTTCCATAAGCTGTTGAATCTGAATATTGCTATGGTCTAAGATAGTATTAGGTGATTTTGAGCTCTTCTATTTGGGAAGCTATCAAAGCTTTTAGTTTTTGAGCCTCCTTCAAAAACCTTTCCCTCTCCCCAGTCATCATAGTAACAACTTGGGATCTATTCTCTACTACAACTGAACTTGCAAAGTAGAGATCTCCTCTTTCTAAGCATCAATGACCTTAGTCTGTTGCTCCATCTATATACAGAGATCATAAAATCTTTCTAGAGTAGAGACTAGCCCATTATTAGCTTCATTCAACTCCTCCTTGGATTGCTGAACCTCTTCATAATAAGAAGGATAAAGCCACTAGATACAAGCAGTAATTGAGAGTTCAATTGAGCTGCTTTGGATGTCTTTGCACAAAAAAGAGATTGCATCTCCTATCACCAGACATTACACAGAGGGAATGGAAATATCCAGAGTACCATCTCTATTTTGGCATTGTGAGGAAAGCAGGCAGCTGACTGGAAGATTAAATAAGAATTGAAACTGGAGGAGTGGAAACTTGTACTGATTCGTATTGATTCAGTCAATCATTGAAGACACTTTCTCTGAATGACCATGGGAGGGAGAGGATTAGCATCCTCAATGATAACATCATTATTTTTAGTAGGAGGAGGAGGAACCTTTGGAGAATCAAGTGGTAGTGTAGGAATTTCCTTCACAGGGGCGGCATATGTCAGGAAAACATAAAGGTAAGAACCAAATGTGACATTAGTCACATTACCCCTCGTGGCTCTAATAAAATGCTGATCCATCTTAGGTAGCAGATATGAGCTCAATCAATGGTAATTCCTTTCAGCACCATGTGGAAAGTTGTAAATAACTCCTTTTAAAGTAATTAGAAGGGGTTTTGGTAAACGTGTCCTGAAGGAACTCGCACAATGGCTTCCAGACAAGATTAGAGATCATGTGGATACACTAACTCCTGAAGTAGTGATAACCCTCTTGGGATCCAAGACATCATGTGTCTGCTTATGTAACAACTTCACAATATCCTCATTAGAGAACAGTTGACGAGCAGTAGGAAAAGGTTCCCCACGATATGGTAAAGAAAGAGCTTTGCCTAGGCTCTTAGGCGTCATATGAATAATTGCACCATGAACATGACTAGATCTCTTGTTGTAAGAGCTAAAAATTGATCACACATAATATCAGAATCATTTGGGATAAGTGGCAATGAAAGTGTCACAAATTTGGATAACCCAACCTTAACAATAAGGTCTGAATCTAGCAACAACGAATAATCATGTGACAACAAGGGAACATACTCGACCGAGGAAAGAGTATGAGGTGCCATTCAGATGGTTCACACACACCATGCTCACACATAGACAATCACAATGAATACCTGCAAATAGTAAAATAATAGTAAATAAGATATCAACAAAAACTCACATGGACCTGACCGACCGACTAACCACCCCAAGCAATCCACATCTTAGAGAAATTTTGGCATGACCTTTGCACTTATGCCATTGAAAGCTTCATGCTATACATACAAACAAGCACCCAATATCCGTGTAATTAGGCAACACAAAAAAATTATAATCAAATCACACTGTATTCGTGACTCTAATCAAATGACCAACAAAAAACTTGATTAAGACTGAACCACAACCAAGTGATAATCAAACCTCAATTGATGAAGACGATCAATAGAGACTACAATTGACAACCACATCACCCACCCCACATAGCGCTTCATTGAAAAAACGGGATGGTGTAATGTGAAGGAAAAGGGGAAATTTAATTGAATGTTCATTTTACAAATTAATTATCAAGGAGTGAACTTTTATTAGGTGATAAATCTTAAAGAACTTATTAAGTTTTACGATGCTTTTTAAGGTCCCTAGACTACGTCTCGACTCAGGGTCTCTGAATGCAAGTTCATTTTTACAAATTAATATATCTGTAGTATTTTTTTAGTGTATGCAGTTGTGATAGTAGGTTCATTTTATTATAAATTAAAAAGGTGTGTTTGGCACCACAGGAAACACATGCTACATGAACGACTCATTGATTTTAATTAATTAAAATGTGTGTTCAGTGCGAATGCACGTGGAAAATGTGATCAACTAGTTCTTTATAATAATCAATTGTGATGTTTGGTGCAAGGAAAAATAAGGAGAGGAACGGGGTACCTAGAGGAGGGTGTGAATGCAAATAAATCTGGACGCGCACTCAATTACTGACGTGATAACACATAGCCACAACACAATCCAAAAAGCAATCCATCTGAATGGAAAATGGATATCATTTTAAAAAAACCAAACACCATGTTTAAAAAATTTCAATGTATTTGGGTGTTTTTATTTTAGGTTTTTAAAAATTAATTGATTCTCTTGGTGGTTTGTATTTATTTTAAGTTTTTTTTTAATTTTAATGTTATTTTCACATGGTTATGTTTGATTTTTTTACTTTTTTATTCATTTCAATCAGTAAAATGTTGGCTAAAAATTGAATATTAAAATCCACTTTATTTTCTATAAAATTTAGTAAAATTTTCACTATTTTACTAATTTTGAAAAGAAACTTTCAAGAATCTACTCATTTAAGGAGTTAGTTTTTTTTCAAATAAATATTTTTCAATTCACTTTGAAAGATTTAGCTCATTTTAATGATCCTAAATTATAAAATGAATTTTCAGAATCTTGTAAAATTTTTAAAAAAATTCTCTAATTTTTATAATGTTGTAAGAATTTTAGTAAATTTTTATGAAATGTTAAAGTTTTTAATATTTATTTTATATTTTTCTAATTTACTGAAATTTTTTCTGTTGATAAAGAAATAGCCAAGTTTTTAGAAAATTTTGATATTTTTTTGGCTATTTTTCTCCAAGTTTTTTATTTTATTTGAATTTTTAATGACTTTTAGACATTTTTAAATGTTTTAAGGGTTTTTTCAAAAGTTAAAAATGCTAGGAATAGGGTACTCGGGTACGGTTTTGACGGTGTGACAACAGCTACAAGCTCATCACCACACGGAGAAAAGCGCACGCGTGAATGATCGCTATCACCATGAACACGCTTACACACGAAAACCTCGCACATGAACATGCCCTTTGTTAGGTGACATGAGAACATCACACAAAGGGAGAGGGCATTCGTGCGGTGGAGAAGTAAGATAAATGGGGGGAGGGTAAAAATAAAGGTTTGGGGGGTAAGGTGTGGAGATGGAGGGAGGGAGCAGGAGGGGCAGGAGGAATATTGGAGAGGGAGAAAGAGAGAGAGAGGAGGGAATGGAGGTCGGGGTGATGGTTGGTGGGGGGAGGGTTTTTTTAATTAATATTATTACTCATTTTTGTGTTTAAAAAAATGAAAAGCATGCCCCCCATCCCGCACACAAATGTGGGTGGGGGATTAAAAAATTTGCACCGACGGGAACGACCGAGGGTGGATGAGAAGCCCACATGACTGAATGCCACATGACGAAAGCCAGGCATGGGTATCCACGAAAAAATAGGTCGTAGATGCGACACACATGGGGTAAAATTCAAAATTAAATAGAAAAATTAATTCAGAGAGATCTGAGCATCAAATCAAGATGCCGTAAAAAGAAAAATTGGGCAAGACGACAAGAGAAAGGGCATGGACAATGCATTCAGTGCGTTTGGCAACAAAGAGGGGGGTTCACATGGAAAAATATGAAAAATTAATCATGAAAATCACACAGAAATTAATTTCACAAAATTCATAAGTTAGAACGAAATGTGAAAAGAAGAAAAGCATCCATCATCATGAGTTAGACATGCCTATCACATCAGACTGCAACTTTGACAAGAATAGGACCTGTTCATATGGAAAAAATAGTAATCCTAAAAATAGAATTGAAAATTGATAACAAAGAATTCGAAAGTCAGAATGGAATGCAATAAGAAAGAAAAATGTGCAGAGAAATAAATGGGATAGGACTATTCAATTGGAACACGATTTTGATAACAAATACAGAGATTCACATGGAAAAAACAGTAAAAACACACCCAAAAATCCGAATAAAAATTAATTCCAAATAATTCGTAGGTTGAAACAAGGGGCAATGAAAATGAAAAATGTCCGAGGAATGGTGAATGATAGGGCTATTAGGTCAGAACATATTTTTGATGCAAGAAAGGTACATTCACATGGAAAAAAGTGCAAAAGCACATAAGGAAACATAATTAAAAATTAATAACAAAAAAGTAGATGGTTAGAATAGGGGGAGGAAAAAGAAAAGATGTTCGAGGGGAGGGGATGCTAATAGCTCAAGGCTATCTTAACAAAATGGCATTCAGATGAGAAAAGAGTGTGGTCATATGGAAAAAACAGAAAAAGTTGGTAAAAATAAGCCTGCAAACACACAAAAATAAATAACGGCCAATCCATGCGTCAGAAAGACGGGATGTAAAAAGAAAAATTGTTTAGGAAAAGGGGAAGATGAGGGTTTCACATCAAATTACAGTTTCGATGCAAAAGAGGCGTGGAAGCTTATTGAATGATTCTTGATGGTTTTGATTGAGCTAAAGGCTTTCTAATGACCTTTTGTATGGTTCTATAGACCCTCTACTATTGAGCTTCTATAGACCCTTTGTCTTTGTTTTGTTTCTGTTATGTATGCTACTTCTGTAAGTGTTATGTGGGGTTGAATGTGTGACCTGGGAAAGTTTTCTAACCTTTGGAAAAGATGAATATAAGTTCAAAATAGCTCAAAGAAGTGGAACAAGTAGTTGCGGAAGACTCAAGTGAAGACTAAAGTGACAATGACACTCTTAAGCTATGAAAGGACATCGTAGTGGCTCTAGTAACCCTTCATATTAGGCATACCTCTTTAGGAGGGGTATCCACGACCAAAGAGGGGTTATGGATTATTATTCTTGATTATTCCAATGTACTATTGAGAGAGAGCATGTGAGAGAGAAAGAGAGAGTGAGAGATAGCCAAATCTATGCGAAATAATGTATCTATGAGTGAGAGATTGTGAGAGAGACTATGAAACTATTGAAGATGAATACTATGTGATGATTTCCATTCAAAATGGAGCATTCCTTTGTGTTCTCTTGTTCTTTTGATGAAGGATATGAAGAATGTGTTAAAGTTTTGTTGTGATAAACCAGTGGGAGAATTGTTATATGAAGTTGCATGAAGACTTGAGAAGATTGGTATTGTTTTTCTTATTGTGGTTGATTAAAATATGAAGAACATGCTTGTTTATGATATAAGATAGATTTTATTGTAGTAGATTCTCCGTTTTCTTGGTGTTCCTCTTGGGGCTCCATGTTTTTGGTGCGCAGCCAGGCAATCCTGTCATCAACAGGCATCAGAAGGGGCTGAAATGAAGGAAATGGCATTGCTGAGAGGAGAAGAATTCAATGGATGCTTGCAAAGTTCCTTCTACCACTAAAGAATTGGAAATTCTCATTGCCAAAGTCACTTTCTACAAGAAATTTATCTCACAATGGTAGAAACATATTACCATCTTGATGTAGGCTCTATATGGTGGACTATTTCCTCTCCTTGTTGCTGAAGCAACAAAGACATGCATCTTGGTGGAAAATTGTTTGGGAGAAAACTAAAGAGTAGAAACAAAGAGAATGAACAGTTATGGAAGATTTTCCTTTCATTGAAGAGTTTCCAGATATCATCTATGGAAAATGGTGAAGAAGCTTCATGAGTCATGGTCAGTTGAAGTCCCCAAGAACAATAAGAAAAAGAGTTGAGATCTGTTTGTGGATGCTCAACAGCAATGTACATGGGATGCTTGGTGCACTGACAGCCTTCTGTTTGTCCAATTAGCATCCCACTGGAAGCTAGTAGACATAGTGTTCTTCACAATATACACTCTTGAAACCATCAAAAGCTGGCATTACTATGATGATAGGACCACACAGATGCTCAGAAGAATGAGTTTTGATACCTTTAGAATTGAATATCTTCCCCTCTGTAGCAAAATGAAAGCTGAATTTAGAGATGTTGAAAAGAAGGAAGAAGAAGAAATGCTAGCAAGAGAGTTCTCTAGAGATTGAAGCCCTTCTAACTTTGTTCTATTGAGTACATACAAATTGGGTGGAGCTAAGGAAAGCACTAGAATGAGTCCAAAGGTACGTAAGAAGAGAGAAGGCAAAAATCAAAGCTAAGAAAAACAAGCTAGCAAACTGAAGCCTCCTTTGATGCCCTAGCGACACTCTTTATAGAAGTCTCCATGGTGACTCAAGGTCCCCTTCCTAGTTAGATCTATCCTAGAAATATTGATGATAGGCTAGTGAATGTAGTCACATTTCCTATCTTTAAGGGAGAGTAAAATGAAGACCCTGATCTTCATGTAGTTGAGTTCATGGTAGCATGTGTACCCAATAATGCCAGAACTCGTGAGCATTGGTTGACAATATTCCCCACCACTTTCAAAGGTGTTGTGTTTGAGTGGTATGAGAGACAATAAATGGGAAATTTTGGAACACGGGATGACTTGAAGTTTGCTTTCCTCACTAAATTTAGGCGTGAAGCTTTTGAAGAGCGGATGCGAGAGGAGTTCATGAACCTAAATCAATCCTCTAGTGAACGGGTGGAAGCATACATCTCTAGAATGGAATCCATATTGAAGAGATGGACCAACCATCACTTGGATGAAGGCATCTAGAATGGAGTTTTTCATAGAGGTTTACAACCAGAAGTTCGTTAGTTTGTGGAATTGAGAAGCCAATCAATCTGCAAGCCGCAGTGGAAGATATAAGAGTGTATGATGAAGTTGAAGCAAGGTTTCCAATGACCTCATGAAGACGAGTCTTACCTCCTCCCATGCCAGGAATGGTATATCCACTAAATGTAGTCCCAGGGATAGTTTCCTACCCCTACTCTCAAATGCAAAGAGTGCCGCAATACAATGCACCAAATCCATAGTAGCCACAGATGGTAGTATCTCAAATGATAGTTCAACCACAACAACAATGGCCTCAAATAGTTCCCCCAATTGTGACTCAACAACAGTGGAACCAAAAGTCAAAATAATAGAGGACCCTCTGGATCAACCCAACCAATCTATGTAGTGACTATAGAGGCTTCTCAAAACCCTAGTGCAAGTACTCTAGGAGGAGAAAATTTGAAAGACTATCCATCCAATCTAGTTGCAAGTATCAAGAAGGAGGTGATGGATGTGATTACACAACAACTTCAGATGTTGAAGGTGAATACCGCCAACATATCCAGTCCTGCAGGAGGAGGTGGAAGATGTGATGTGTGGTGTAGAAAGTGCCATAAAGTAGGACATTTAGCCACTAAATGTACCTGAAAACCAACCATCCCTAGAGCCTTCTATTCTTACTGTTTAGGGAAGAACCATACAAAGGATATTTTCTCTTTGAAGGAGATACATGAAAGAAGGAAGAAAGATGAAGAAGCAAGATTCAACTTGTTGGAATCCAAGATAACTGCCCACGATATCGGACCAAAGTCTAGAGAGTTCGGTCCTAATTTTGGGCCAGGGAGGTTTCCCTCTCAGATTTACAAAAGATGATAGTATGGCAGTGGCCAGAGATAAGAGGTGGAGTGTTATAGATGTGGAGGAAATGGGCATATCTCACCAAACTATCCAAACCATAGAAGGTCTATGGGCTATAAACACTTATGTAGTAGATGCAAAGGAGAAGGAAACATTGCAAAAGACTGTCCTAGTCCAACTCCTGTGAAAGCTACCATTGATACCGCCAAGAACCTATCTCCAACTTGGTGGAATTGGAAGTTCCTGCAATAACGCGTGCCAAGAAAAGGGAACACGCAGTTCCAAAAGAGAATGTTCCCTTTACTACAATGGTGAAGTTCAATCTTTCCAAGGAGAAACAGAATGATATAGAATAGAATGGTACAATACAGAGCTACCCAATAGTACATAAGGATACAAAAATAGTTGCAGAGACAAGACCAGAGGTCCAAGAGATGGAGGATGCTGAAGTACCTCCAATAGTAGAAGAAGTGTATATGTTGCCACTTCTAGAAGAAAGAGGGAAGATAAAAGTGGGCATTTCCCTATTTTCCTAGCTGATTGGAGAAGCTTGTGGATCCTATTAAAGAATATGAATTGGTCAAAGATCTAGACACCTTCAAACCAAACCTAAGATTCCAATAGTTGTCGATGTTGTCTCCCAGCTATGAAAAGAAATTCAAAAGCATATTGATAAGAAGAAGAGGCCTAAGGATTGCTCCTACCACTATCCCTAAGTCCAACAAAGCCTCTGAACCTGTGAAAGAAGTGGATATGGCTAACCTCTTCTCAGATCCTAGTACCCCAAAGATTGGCATGTGGATTGAAGGATTCTTTATTGCAAAAGCATTGATTGTTGGGGGTTCATTAGTGAACATAATGGCAGATGTGACAATGAAGGATCTAGGCTTGCAAGGTATGCAGCTAACACAATGGCTTATCACATTAACAAACCAAAGTAGATTAAGCCTTTGGGCATTCTCACATATGTGAAGATAACCCTCATAGAGGAAGAGACTATTGACTGACCTATCTGGTGGTAAAGCCAAATTCCTACAGGACTTCATACCCTCTACTACTAGGAAGACCATGGCTTTTTGAAGCAAGGGCATGAGCATACTGGTTCAAAATAACCCTAACCCTAGGTAGAGGACCCAAAAAGTGGTACTAAAGTTGTATGGCTCACAAAAAAAGGTAATGGATCCACTTCCATTGAAGTTGTCATAGACTCTTCCAACAAAGTGGGACATTAGGAGATGAAGAAGCTGCCAAATAGATATTTCCTAAGAAAATAGAGGCATAGTCCTTGATACTGGGCATTGTAAGCCAACTTTCAAAAGAAGAAAAATCTTTGTCAATGAGTGAATACCTCTTATCTAAACCCCAAATGATTGCGGAAATCACCTCTGACAATGACACAGAGGCATGAATAACACCATATTGGGAAAAATGGAAATTTCCCATAAGTTTGGGACATGACAAATCTTTGGATTTGTCATAACTTGGATACTATAACTCAAAATCAAGCACTCTATAGCTCAATCGATTCCATTTTTCAAGCGCTTTCCAATGATAGGTCACATCACGAGGTTTTGAGAAACTTATGGGCATGTTATCTAGGTGCCACATTTTTAGTATTCAAAATATGGGAATTGGGAGATTCCTAAACTCACTAATATTGTGTTGAATGTACTGTTCTCCCTATTACATGGCTATAAACAGAGTTAGAGATAGAGATAAAGACAGAGACAGAGATAGAGCTAAAGACAGAGAAAGAGACAAAAGCAGAGGCAGATGCAGAAGCAAAAATAGAGACATTAGGGTCGAAAACACTTCAAAAAATGCACTTTTGTTAATCACGGGATTAAAAAAAGGGCCAAAGAGAGTTTGCCACGTGTGCAAGGATATGGTATTCTTGTCTCCTCTTTTTTGGAGATAGTAGAGTCCACTTCATGATTCTCTCCTCCTTTTTAGCCAATGTCTGACATGTTTTGGTAGTCCCGAAGTCCTTATTTACTTATAAAATCTGACAAATGACATAATAAAGTTGCTGTGAAGTTAATGATGATTTTTTTGAAAGTCGAGAACTTTTTGGCACCCAATATATTTTCATTATTCTTCTTAATATTCATTTTTAGTTCATTCACCTTTCTCAATGAGCTTCTTTCTCTACTTTTTAGTTCATTCATCTTTCTCGATGAGCTTCTTTCTCTGCGAATTTAATTTAAGTATGGCATCTAGAAGGCGATATTCTCATTTAGTAAACTCTTGCACTGTCTATAGCCCCCCACAGAGTTGATGAAAATTGGGAGCCAAAGATCTTTAGTATAAACGATTAGGTTGCCATGTTACCCTCTTGCAAGGACTTTCACAAGGTGAAAAGAAAAAAACGAGAGGATATTAAACATCACTGGAAGGGACATATCATTTCTTTCAAAATTATGCATGAAGGGTGGTTTATCAAACTGCAACATGTTTACATGGCGAAGGATATCTACTTGCCTCCAAAGGAGCGTGTTGTTTTGCAACAAACACATTGTAAGACTTGAGTTGATAACGTTTTTTTTTTTCATTTAAGCAAGTACTAATAATGAATTCTTGGTTGTAGATATATTTCTATCAACAAGTACGGAATGGCAACCTATGGAAAGCTTAAGTGAAACCTTCCATGCGATTCATAAGGTGTTCACAGACATTATCTATGCTGATCAGATTGTGGGTTCTTTTATTATGCATGTTTCATGGCTTAGTGGAGGGGAATCGGAATCAACTAGTGTGATTACCCTATCCAAAATCAACTCAATACATTGCTCCCTTATCCACCGCATATATGAGTTAGGGTAATCTTAGCACTACGAGAAAAAATGTAACAAGTTAGTAAACTAAAAAAGGGTCCCTAAAAAAACCAACAATATGAAAGAGACTTACATTCACTCCATCTATCTTGAGTATCTTTGAATCTATTGTCTTGCAAACATTTGAAAAGCACTCTCTTTCCACAAGTATATGTATGAATTTGTGACTTTGCGATGGTACTTCTTGTTAGAGAGAGTTATATGGTTTTCTAAGATCAACAATATCCTCATATGTGGTGTCCAAGAAGGTAGTCACGAGCCTGCCAGCACTGCAAATGGAAACATGTAACTAAAATAGACAATCAAATAAAATAAATAATTAACCAAAAAGCAAGCACTATTCCATTCAACCCACATTCTTCCTTGGCCATGGATACCACTTAGAGAGTTCATGAGGATAATTTCTCTGGTGAGTGTATCCGATGTAATTTAAAAAAATATGGTAGTTGTGATGGAATCAAAAGCTTTGAAAGACATTGCTATATTTGAACCAAATCTCGAAAAAAATTCCATTGATAAGAGTACATCAACAATATACATAATTTTAGAGATTTATTGGCTAAGAGATGCAATCAATATCCTAAAGCTAATAGCAAAAATAAATGCGTGTTATTTGCAATTAATAGTACATTTATTCTATATACTAAAAATTTTTAGAGTCAAAATGCCTTATCTTATGCAATAATAAACTACAAAATCTAACAATTAAATATCATTGTTACAACTAGCATGGACTTGCCCTCATGAGATATACTTAGATAGTCCTCTTCCTTAGAAGTGCAAGAAACATTGATAACCATTTGCCCATACACCTCACCTATTCTCTTATAATTAACAGGTCCAAGTACATTGATTTTTCTCTTGCAAACATCATCCTCGGTACCTTATTCTGCTAATCATATTAAAATATTTGTTCATTAGGGTGATCTTATGAGCATGAGCAATGTAAGGATAATTCATAAAGTCATAAAGTCAACCATGTGAGGATAAGTTGATATGACGTGAGAGCAACAAAGCCAAATTTTCGCAGGGTCATATTCGCGATGTATCGTGGAGCACCTCATACGGTGCGAGCGTGGCAAAAAGCATAATGTTTGGTACTATACTTCTCGCTCCGTATCGTGGATGACTTGATATTGCGCGAGAGTAGCACAACAAAATCTCCATAGGGGTCCTCCTCACTCCGTATCGTGAAGGAGTAAACATGGGCATGCAAAGTATACCCCCCTCGTAATGACTTATTTTTTGTGAGATCTTAAATCCATTTTAAAAATTCAAAAAAAAATCATAAGTTTATTAGGCTTTGAAAAAAAATTAGAATTTTTAAAAGATTTTTTTGATCTTGTTTGCTATTTTTAAACCATTTTTTAGCAAAAAAGGGCCTAAAATTTTTTTTGATAAACTTTTCGTACCGTATCGGATATGCTATTTTTGGGTGCTTTTTTGTGATTTTTTGGGTCATTTTTAGGCACTGTTTTGCTAAAAAATAGTTTTAAAATAGCAAATGAGCTCAAAAAAATCTTAGAGCCTTGTAGTCTTATGGAAAAAAATTTGAATTTTTTTGATGGGTTTAAGGTCTCACAAAAAATAAGTCATTACAAGGGGGGTGTACTTTGCATGCGCATGTTTACTCCTTCACGATACGGAGCGAGGAGAACCCCTACAGAGATTTTGTTGTGCCACTCTCGCGCCATATCAAGTCATCCATGATACGGAGTGAGAAATATAGCACCAAACATTATGCTTTGCCACGCTCGCGCCGTATGAGCTGCTCCACGATACATCGCAAATATGACCATGCGAAAATTTGGCTTTGCTGCTCTTGCGTCATATCAACTTATCCTCTCCATGTCGTATCAACTATACCAGTGAATAGTTTTTTTTTACTCTTCTTGTCATATTCTCAAGCGCAACAATGATGACAAGGACAAAGCAGACAATTGTCAAGGTTCCAATCTCCCCTAGAGTACTTGATCAACCAACAAATCAATGTAGATCCTCTTCTGCTCAAGGAAGTTCATGTTATTTATTTATCTGACTTCATTGACTTGTCAAAAGTTCATGTTATTTCATGTAGAGAACTTTGTATAACATCATATAATACTCTTTAAACTATTTTTAAAAAATAAATAAGATCATGAATGCTATAGAGTAAAGGAGATCTATAATCACAAAGATTATTTTGATGGTCTTTTTTTTGTGAAATTGAGATATATTACATTTGAAAAAAGCTATACAAGGATAAAACATCAATAATGTAGTGATGCTTTCAATTATAAAATCAGACTGCATTAGAATCAGAGTTCTGAGAGAATGAAATAGAGTCAAGTCCTTTCTATTTCTTCTTACAAATCAAGGGAAGAGATCTTAAGAGATTTGCTAGGATATGATAGCATAAGTAGTATCATCTCATGACATCAAGCCACCATTTAGGTATTGAAATCTGATAGTCCTAATAAGAATCACAATTGAGGATATTGAAACTTGAAACCCCAAAGTGCTAATCATAGTTGAGGGTATGATGAAAAAAATACTCCCAAGAGCTAATATCAAGTAAGAAGTTGTATCCTTCATATTCTTCGAAGCATCCTGCACACACAAAATCGTCTTAGTCCTATAGTTGATATGATACACAATATCACTAATACTTCTATCTATTATTTATTTAATATTTTTTATATTTTAAGAGACAAAATTGAACAATAAACATTTTTAATCTATTACTAGGTAAATATTTTTATCTCCCAGAAATCAAAGTACTTCCTTTCTTCTAATTATAATATATTATCCTTGGCTTATCCATTAGTGCTTGCTAAAAAGTTGATATTACAACACTGTATAATGAAGATATTCTATTTTCAAGTGCCAAGATCAAGGTGAAATTTTTCACTTTCTATTCTATTAGCTTAAGGATTATTCTTAGTATATATATCCCTACCAATTTGCATCAACACCATGGGACTCTTTTACCCATTTTCTTATGAATCAAATTGAAGAGATTGAAGAAAAAGCTTGGATTTAGTTGAAACAAAATCTTACAGAATGGATGTCTTAGGGGTCGAAGTAAAGATGCGGCTTGGATGTCCCAACCTAGTTGGGTCTATTGAAAACTAACGAGATGATCTCATCTCAGGTCCATGGAGGACCATATCTCTATAGCTCAATCGGCAAGTAAGTGGTATTGATCCTCTATGTAGAGACTCTTTTGATTGTTGATCACCTTCTCAAGATTTTGTGAAAGGAGACGAAGGGAGACGAAGGGAGACCAATGCACGCTGCTGGTAAGAACCGGACGTGATTTTGGTGAGAAATTTTACGACAGAGTAAAATCTGCTTTAAGAAACAAAGTGAAGAGGAGAGAACAATTATTCAAATGAATGTAGACAAAAAAAGAAGCGTGATTTTGGTGGGAAACGCGATAGTAGAATATTCAAAAAGAAAGAATAATGGCCGAAAAATGACCTTCGACATGAGTTAACGTCCTTAGGCATTTAATGGCTAAGCTCTTAAATGAATAATAAATTCTCTCATTAATCACATCTGAATGGCCAAATTTGGAGGGTTCATTATTTTAAAACCTCAACTAATTAGTAACTTAATCATTTTCTTACAAGTGCAAATTTTGAAACGTTTTTGGCCCTAATGAGGTAGAGGATACAATAGAGAATATGTTATTTATTGTTATAGAGCCCCTATAGAGGGAAAAGTAGAACCTCAAGAGGACAATGGTGACAATGTAGAAGAAGACTTGATAGAAAGCTGGAAGAATCTATCCTACTCGCACAAGGCACAAATGAGGAAGAAGTTCTAGAGGCTACAGACACCGAAGATCCCATGTTGTTGGATAGAATGACTAAGGTACCTTTTGGACTGGTTGATGAGTCACATCATATGAAGAATATCCACAATAAATGGATTAAGAACAATAAGCCTTCCTTTAGCAGTGACTCTTGTCACCCGAATCCACCCTTCTCAAGAGAGAATGATGGTGATGCACCTTGCCAACAACCACCAGTCGTACTACAATCCACCCTTCTCAAGAGAGAATGATGTGATGCACCTTGCCAACAACCACTAGTCGTACTACAATCCAAGTAGAACTTTGAAGGGTCCTCTTATGTGACATTCCTAGAGGCATCCAAAAGACGAGAGTCCTTGAGCCGAGAGGTAACTTATTTCAAAACCAAACTCAAAATAGCACTGATACCCTTTCAGCATCCCAAGGAGCAAGGTCAGCCCTCATTGAAAGAGAAAGTCCATTCTAGTGGAGCATTAGATGAGGAGACTACTCCCTTGAAGGAGTCGAATCTCTACCCAGAAGCAATCTGTGGGACATTCAAGGATGCTAATGGTATTGAACATCACCTGAAGGTGGGTATTAGTCTTCGAGAAGAAGAGCTATTGGTTGTGCATGACCTACTAAAGGAGAACTTGGATGTGTTTGTATGGTTGTATAAAGATCTGAAGGAAATTGATCTTATGGTGTGCCAACATCACATCCACCTAGAGCATGATGCCAAGCCTATAAGGCAAAGATAGAGATGCATGAATCCAAATTACGCTGCCCTAGTGAAAGTCAAATTTTCGAGCTCCTTGAAGCTGAGTATGTCTATCAAGTGGCCAATAGTGAATGGGTTTCGCCCATCATGGTAGTACCCAAGAAGAATGGAAAGTTGCGAATATGGGTGGACTTTTGAAAGCTAAACTCCAAGACTAAGAAGGATCATTTTCCTATTCCTTTCAAAGACCAACTGTTGGACACAGTGGTAGGCCATGAGCTCTATTCCCTCTTGGATGGATTTAGTAGATATAACCAAGTCCAGATAGCAAAAGAATATCAATCCAAAACAACCTTCACAACAGAATGGTAAACATATACTTACAAAGTGATGCCTTTTGGGCTCTGATAATGCTTCTGCTACCTTTCACAACGAGTGATGATAGACACATTCCAAAACCATCTGCCATGATTTCATTGAGGTATACCTAGATGATTTAAAATTATAGCCTAATTCATGAGCATTGGGGACAGCTAGAGTAGTGCTTTGATAGATGTCAAGAGTATGGGATCTCTCTCAATATTGATAAATGCATATTTAGAGTCTCTTCAAGAGTTCTTCTAGACCACATTGTCTCTACATAAGGGATAGAGACAGAGCGTGCAAAGATTGAGAAGATTGTAGCCTTGACAATGCCAACCAACCTCAAACAATTGAGGGGATTCCTTAGCCATGTGGGTTATTAGAGACGGTTCATTGCACACTTTGCAACAAAGGAAACCCCCTTGCATAAGCTCGTGAGGAAAGATACAGAGTTCATGTGGATTGTTGATTGTGATTGGTGATGAAGTGTTCAATACCCTAAAGCAATATCTAATTGAAGCACCCATCCTACAGTCTCCTGACTGGCCAAAGGAGTTCCATGTGCACATTACTATATTAGTTGAAGGCTTAGGAGCAGTCTTATGCCAAAAAGGCTCCTCAAAATTAGATCAACCCATCTATTATGCAAGCCAAAAAGTAATTGAGACAGAGAATGGAATTATATAGTGAAAGAGCTTGAATGCTTGGCAATTAAATGTAAGAAAAACACACACAAAACAAAAAAACAGATAAGCAAAAAAGAGAAGAGAAAAAAAGAGAAAGAAGGCAAAGAAAGAAAAAATGAAGCAAAAGAAAAGGAAGAAATGGAATTCTGATATACCATCAGAGTGACACAAACATTGCACTTAGGGATAATTATATCCCTAGCCCTTTCCCCCACTTCACACTCAAGGCACATCAAGGGTAGGATACACCTAGGGAGTTTACACTCACCTAAGGTTAAACTTATCTCCCTGAGTTACACCCACAGCACCTCCCCTTGCACATGAACTAGGTACTCAAGTGTGGGACAACACCATGGGCTTGCCCTAAGGCCTAAGGTACACCCAACTCCTAGCTCCATTGGCATGGAGACCATGCACTGCACAGTGAGGTAGACAACCCCCCTAGGTAGTGCACTTCCTTTTTCTTTTAGGTACATTTGACAACCCATGATTACCCATTGACATGGGGTCCCTTCCCCACCCCCACTATTCTCTTTTCACCCTGCCCCTAGGGTCGTTTCTTGTCCCTTTCTCTTTATCTTTTGTTCTATCGCTTTTCCATGTGAACATATCCTATGTTCATGAAAATTCCAATCTAATCATAGAGCCATGTTCCTCCCTTTTAATTGGCTTTTTTTCCTTTCTATAACCCTCAATTCCAAGCCACAGTTCATGATCTATTAATTTTTGAAGCATTTTCTATAAATTAGACGTGTTTCCATACGAACATGCATTTTTTGTTTCAAAACAACGATCTAATGTGACACCCCTGACCTACACCTTTCCCTTCGTATTTTTTCTTTTTATTGCTCATCATTCTCATGCATGGTTTGTTCATTATTAATTATTGTGGGTTTTCAGGTATTCTATGGCCATCCTTGAATAGATGAACGATAGTTGCTTCACCAAGTGCAGCCACGCCTTCCTATCAACAACACCCCTAAATGTATGCATTAACATAAAAGGCTACATTTAGAGTAGGTCCTTTCTTACCAAGTTCCTTAGGCCCCCTTGTAGTGTAGCTCCCGCTGAAGAGCATATGGATGATATCTAGTGTGTCTGTTTACACAGCAAGCTATCTACTTTATTTTGAGCTCATCAGTTGAAGAATTTATGGCTCCATATACTTTTGAAGCATTCCTAATCTTGTATGTAACTGAGGCCTGCTTTTTTTCTTCCATTTCAGTCCATATGTCTGTCATCTTTCATTCATTTTCCCATTTGTATAGCTTAAAAAACAGAGTAGTACTCTGTTCTATCCATCCTTTCCAGTCTTTATAAGTTTGTTTTTTAGGCAAAAACCTTTGGGATGGGATGGATTGTAAGAAGTTGGGAAGAATAAGGATTTAGTTTGTAAATAATATTGATGCCATGCCATGTCACACTGACATTGGTATAAAAGGAGAGGACATGTAATTTTTCTCATCTTTTGACACATTAGTACATTATTGTCCTTATTCTCCTCACCTGGCTCATAGCTTCAATGGCTTCTTTCTCTTTCCTATCTTTCTCTCTCCTATTCTAGTATTTCTCTCTCCTCGTCACTCTATTTCTCTCTCTTCTTTGCACTCTTTCTTCTCTCTTCTACAATCTTATCTCTCCTCTTTCTCTCTCTCCAGTTCACTTCTTGACAAGCAAAGTACAATGGGTAGTCATCTTCACCATCCAACCTAGAAGAATGGATTTCAAAGTTAGAGTTGTAATTTGATATATTCCCTAGGAATGATGATATGAAAATTCACTTTTCTACATTGCATTAAATGATGGTGACACTTGGTGCCCACACTTGGAAGAGTGTTTTGAATGGTGACAATGTATCAAAGTAATTTCAAACCAACAAGCAATTTTAAAATAGAGAATAAGTATATGGACAACAAGCCTAAAAGGACTTTAGCATTTGGCAATCTAAAGTCTATTCCCATGGGCTTATATAGGTAAAGAAAAAAAAAAGGGCTTTTTAAAATGTGGTGAGAAGTATACACAGTTGATCATGCAGCAAAGTGTACCTACAAGAATGTGGAAGTGAAGTTTTATTATCTTGCATATACTTTTCCTTTTGACTTTGGTGGTAGCATTCCTTTTAATCTCAATTAAAATGATGAGTCATATGTTACCATTGTTCATACACTTGGATGGATTTCATAACAAAATAGAATTTCAAATTATTACAACAAAGTAAGACAAAAAGGAGATTAAGAAATGATCCCAAATCTTTATTTTAAATCTTAAGAAAGAATAATCATATTGGCCTAAAGTGTAACATGCCCATCCAAGCACATCTTAGCGGTCCATTGAGAAACGAGTCTAAGCGTCACTGCCCGGCACTCCTAGGGAATGTTCCAAGGCTTGTCGCCTAGTGTTTCTCGAGTTCACCTCACAACGAAATGTTCACTGTCAAACCCACTAGGATCAACCTGAAATCTGGGTTCATAGGGCCAAGGTTTCCTAACAGTATTCTAGCATCGGGTTTTGGACATCCTACTTTACACAAAGATACCCAAGCCGAAGCAAATCCATGGTGCACTTGATTCAAAGAGAATGGGAAACAAGAGGATGCGTCGCTCAACCTCTCTACCCATAGGACATAGTCCTATTCTGGTCCCCTAAAATGACATGAATCAGGTTCTAACTTAACAATACCTAAAGTTGAACAATGATAAATCCTTGTGAGAAGCCTCCCAATTCTCTAGAACCACTCTACACTAGGACAGACCCGTTGGGGATTCCGCCCACCTACTTCCCTTGAAAGCTTTAGTTTTCTAATTAGGTCCTACCACATTTATGTGAGACATTTAAAATCAGCTTCATTAATTAAGCCTTTTAGGGAATAGTGTTCGTTCACGTAATTTACAGCACAAACACGAAAACAAAACAAGCAGTCCTTTTGACAAATAAGTTCCTTAACTTATCTTCAAGTTAATCTTTGTCTCCTGCCCATACAAGAGAATTATGTATCCCTTCTATCCGACAGAATTACCCGGTCCAAATCACATGGCACCATAATTTCCATCCTTTATCTAGAATAGGATCTTCCAATGCCTCCAAACGTTGGGCTCATGGCAATCTTCAACTCCATTCTAGACTCGAAAAGAGGTGTCCAGAGCTCCAGTGACCCCAAGTGACCTAGGAGCGAGACACACTTTTCGTGGTTGGCCTTTTCACCACTCGACCTTCGGCCCATGAATCGAGCAGTGCCCTCTCGGGGTGAAACGCGGTGTGACCTTGGAGATGATCCACCCGCACAAAATATCCTTCCTTAATTAATCCCATTTAAAACTCAAACATAATCAAGGCAATCAACCTAATATCATCTTCCAAGAAGAACATTCCTTTATTTCCATGGCATCTTGTCATTATAAAGACCCCTGCCATGCATCTACCATCACACACAAGCACTTGAAATAATCATCCAATTCTCATCCCACAATCAATTTAATGCAAAGGCATTTAGGATGTTATTTAATCAATCGTCAAAAAAATGGTATCCTTTTCCAAACATTACAAGAATAGTCACGATAGCCTTCCATCACATGTTTGCTCTCCCCCTTGGGATCTAAGAGATTCCATGCAGAAATACTTAACACTTTGGCTAAGACACATGCCAAGGTCTTATCTAAACACTATTGAGCATTTATATTGATCAATAACCTAACCCTCTTCTCAACAAGTTTGAACACATCGACCTTTCCTTTATCTTAGGTTTCCCTAACCCCTTGACCTCTCTACTTGCCTTTGAGGCCCATAGTTGTGGAGGGACAAAAAAGAAACACATGGCTTTTTGTGGGTGGCTAGAGAAAGGGAAGACAAAGAGTGTAAATGTTCATGTTTAATTCCTTCAAAGGTTTGGAAAGAGGGAAAGAAGTGCAATAGAATTAAAAATAGGGATCATCTTGTTTTGTGTTTAAGAAAGCGTCCTTAATTGGCATTCATCTATGGCAATCACAATAGTATCAAGATTTTTTTACTAAAGGATGTTTCATACAATGTTGTGATTCACTTCACCAACTTGACTAATGACCTAAGCATCATGTCTACATCTAAAGGATTTGATGATGGGTAACCTGTATAGATAACTCAGTCCCCCACATAGAATATGAAGCTTTCTCTCCTACCAAATGTTGCACATGGTGGAAAGCCATGAAGATTATTATTAGTGCTATGATTTATGACTCAAAAAGTTCAAATTCCTTTCATAAAATTTTAGTGATCAAAGAGACCAATGCCCTAAAACTTTGCTTGATCTCAAGTTAAAGTCATTCAGTTATGTGAAGACGCAAGAGTGTTTCTAGAGTAGAACCTCAAGGAATTCGAGTGACAAAGAAGAGTCATGTGCTTCTGGATTACCGGTTAAATATCTTATGCTTAAATGAAGATGATCAATATAGATAGACTGCATGCATGTTTATGAAGCACTACCAAGAGACTACCAACAACCATCAACAGAAGATTGGAGTGTGCCTAACACAAGGTGATTGGAAGGAAGGTTATCATGAATATTACAGGGGAAATGTACTAACATTGAAGGCAAAGTCATCATGCAATTTAGTTGTAATCCAGAGGGTGATGGACATGATGATGAAGACACTAATTTCTTGCTTGATTTATTGAACATTTATACATCCTTATAAAGCTAGTATGTTATCCAACATGAATAGCATACTATCCAACATGATTGAATATGTTTGCATTGTTATTATAAAGCTAGTATTCTATCCAACATGAATAGCATAATTCTAGGGTATTCATGGACTAGAAATCTTGCACTTATTAAAGGGTCATCATCCATGATTGAGGAGCCTTGGAAGGGGCCAATGCACTGAGTGCTGGTAAATCTACATATGACAATGTTCAAATATGTCATCATAAAACCATAAAAACCTCTTCGTCATAATTCTTCTCCAAGACATTAGCTTGCCTATGTCATCTTCCATATGACGAGATCTCATGTGAATATAGTTGTTCTTGTGAAAGTTACTAAATGTGATCACACCTTTGTATGGCATTGATGATGAAGAATGAATCTCTTGGCTTATGCTCAACTTGGGTGTTTAATGGTAAAGGAACCCCATCAATAATCATAAGAAGTGTGCTTTACACTTATGTTTCCTAAATATTGTAACCTTTTCCTTCAAAGGTTATCAAGAATGAGCTTCTTGGTCCTTGAGATGTTACACTTACAAATTCAGTGTGTTTTTCTCTCTATGGAGACCCTTACTCAAAGGTATAAGCTCTCTTGGAATGTTGTTGGTAGCTCTTATCTATTTCCATTCATGCTCAACATCTCAATGAGCCCCTTCCCCTCTCATATAAAGTGCAAACTATGACTTTTATCTTTGATCCATGATTTAGCAAAGCAACACATGGTTTATCCATATCTCCAATTTTTTGCACAGTCTTAGTGTGGTCGATCATGCCCAATGGCTTCTAGAAAAATGGTTATGAGGAATCATCATACGTGCATCATCCTTTGCATAGTGCACTGGCTATACAATCTTCAAAATCTTCATGCATTCTATAGCATCCTCAAGAAGAATAGCATCATCTCTCTCCTTTTCTAACTCCTCAAAATTTTTGGGGCAAACAAAGTGCTTTTTATTATTGGGTATATGTGTGGCTACTATGGCAAGAAACCTTCACTTGCTAAAGTAGATGCCATACAAAAAGATTATGCAGTCTTGCTCTTTACTATTATAGGTGAGGACGTTTCTTGAAGCATGCGTCTTCTACATGATTTCAATTTCACACTTTTCTCATATTATAAATGAGTTGTATTGGTTTCTTTGGAAGGGGAAAAAGTTCTTTTGCGATGAGAAGTACATTAGAGCTATAAGGAAGCTAAAAAAGTTAATATAGATTTCTTTGACTTTTAAAGAAGGAAAACTATGCATGTGGGACACCTATTGCAATTACAATTGATACTAGTCCTATTGGGATTGGTTGGGTTGTTGGAAAAGATGAGGAGGAGAGTCTTACAAATATGCTATATACAATTTGGGGAAAAGGTCTTAAATGAGAGGCAAAGGAGATATCCATAGATTAAAAGAGAGATTTGGGGAGTTTTGACTACTCTGAAGTGTGAGAAAGAATACTCAATTGGTGATATTGGTGATTCTATTGTGGTTGAGACTGATTGTTTGCCTTTGTTAGTTGCTCTGCACCTGACATTACTATGCTTCAATGTATAGTATAGATAAAATCCATGAGTTTGTAATTCATGCATATTGTAAGGAAAACAAATTTGGTAACATCATTATATGTGTTGGTGTACAACTTGATTCATTTTCCATATGTTAGTTGAATAAGGATGAGAGTTGGGACCTTGCAATGCTATGGCAAGGAGTGAGGATCATGAACATGGAAGGTTCAAGCTCCATATGCTTTGGAAAATGATTTTCGGGTGGCTTAACTACATGAGCAAGAAGAGTGAAGAAGACCTAAATATGATGGAGAAGAAACCAAGATCATGTGGATTAGAGGGAAAGGAAAGAATAAACTTAAAAAACTATTAAAATGTGCCAAGGATGATAACGGAGTTGGGGTAATGACATGACACACTTTTCTTGGCATAATTTGGCCCAAATGATAGAATGGAATAGCATCTCATGGAAGAGGGAAGTAAATGCTTAACTTACTTAATTTAGTTGTCTGACATTGCTCCAATAATAAGGTGCTTACATGGGGGTGGACAATTAAAATCAACTAGGCTTTTGGAGGGTAGGGGGATGCACGTGCTTTTGGAAGGGAAGGGAAGGGTTGAAATTTGGAAACGGTTATGAGCTAATTTAAAAAAAGAAAGTGGTGGATCATCATCGTGGAGGTGGAGGGACAAGAAAAAAAACATATGGCTTTTCTGGGTGGCTACAAAAAGAGAAGATGAAGAATGGAAGGTTCATGTTTGATTCCTTCCAAGATTTGGAAAGAGGGAAAGAGGTGTGATTGAACAAAAAATAGGGATCATGTTGCTTCATGTTTAAGAAAGTGTGATTCATTGACATTCATCTACGTCAATCACAATAGTATCAAGATTTCTTTAATGAAGGATGTGTTGTGTGAACAATGTTGTGATTCACTTTGACAACTTGACTAATGACTAGCATCAAGTCTACATCTGAAGGATAATATGATGGGTAACTTGTATAGAATAACTCCATCATCCACATAATATGAAGCTCTCTCTCCTAGAAAATGTTGGACATGCAAAGACAACCATGAAGCTTAGGATTATTGCTCTAATTTTCAACTCAAAAAGATCAAATTCCTTTAATAAAATCATAATGATCCAAGAGACCAATGCCCCTAGAACTCTACTTGATCTTAGGCTAAACTCATTGAGTTAATATGAAGCCACAAGAATGTTTCTAGAAGAGAACCTAAGAGAATTGGAGTGATGAGGAAGAGAGATTTACTTTTAGGAAGAGTCATGTGCTTTTTTATTACATGTTAAATCTCTAATGCTTAAACAAAGATGATCAATCTAAATAGACTACAAGTGCATCTATGAAGCACTACCAACAATCGCCAAGAGGACACTGTGTGATTTACGTAACATGATAGGAAGGTTAACATGAATATTACAGAGAGAAAACATGCTGAATTTGAAGGAACAATTATTCAAGACTTTAGCTGTAATGTAGGGGGTGATGGACATGATGATGAAGACACTAATTTTCCTATCCAACATGAATAACATAATTCTAGGGTGTTCATGGACTAGAAATATTGCACTTAAAGGGTCATTATCCATATTTGAGAAGCCTTGAAAGGGGCTAATGCGCTAGCTTTCATTAAAAGCAAGGATGGTGGTGGTAAATCTACATATGACGATGCTCAAATATGTCTTCATAAAACCATAATAACCTCTTTATTATGATTCTCCTCTAAAACATTAGCTTGCCTATATCACATTCCATATGATGAGATCTCATGGATAGAAATTTTCTTGTATAAGGTAGTGAATGTGATCAAACCTTTGTATGACATTGATGATGAAGAATGAGTCTCTTATTGTATGCCTAGTGAATGACATTGTTGAGATGGGTGATCTCCTCATAAGCTTTTCCTAAAGTGAGCAATGATAATGAAGCCTCTTTAGCCCATTTCCAAGACCATGGCCAAGTATGGTAAGAACAAGATGCCAAGGGCTATGCCTTGGTTGCTGCCTTAATTATGAGCCTTATATAGATGTCACAATGATGTGATATCCATGCCCTTGTCCACAACCATTATGTGTCTAGGGTCTTTTTTTTTTATTTGTAAAAGATTTTCCTTTTTTCAAATGCCACATTCCAAAAATAGAGCATGTGCCTTGATTGATGTGGCATCATCCATGACATGACATCATCTAACTCATGAAATTTGAAACCTCTCCCCCCATGAGTACTATATAAACAGGGATAAGGGTGCCTTGAAAATAAGAAACTTTATAGTGATAGTACAATTGAGGGACAATAAAATATAGTCCAAGTTTATTTAAAAAGCTTTTATGTAGATGGGCACATAATATTCTATGATATGCCTTCTTAGATCTCACACAATATGCTTTGATATGCCTTCTTAGACCCACGGGCTGACTTTGTGATTGACTTTTTAGCCCTAGTTGCCTTTGTGTAGCCTTTAGTTCTTTAGTTTTAAACTAGCCCATTGAAAATTTTTCAAAATCATTCATTCAATGCAGGGGATATTCTTGATTTTGTCTCACGAAAGAGTTATTCAAGCAAGCTACAATCTATCAATTATTTACCGTAAGAGCAATTTGTCCTTTGTGTCGAGGAAGAAAGACACTTAAGATGGAAGAATAGTTTCTTTTGTGACTTATAACATACCTTCTAGTGTTTCCAGAGAGAAGAAGTAAGATATAAATGGGTAAATGACATTCTTTTCGCAAAGGAGTAAACTTGGTTCTTAGAAGAGTGTCTTGGAAGGAGGAGTAAACATGGTTCTTAGGAGAGTGCCTTGAAAAGAGGAGGTTTCTCACATTCTTTAGAGTAATCATGAGGAAGCTTTCGAAGGATATTATGCCTATAAGGTTACACTTCAAAAAATCTTAGCTAATGGGTAAATGTGTGTAACACACCCAACTTTTCTCAATCAACTACACATGGATGCCCCCTATTTTCACCACCTCACCTACATGTCATTCATTTTCCATGTTCATATACGTTTATATACCCTCGCATAACATCAAGATAGTTTATTTTCTATTTCATTGGTTTTTAATAACTTTTAATGACTTAATTATGATTCTCTCTAAGATTAAATTGAGTTATTTTTATTTATTATAATTTAAAGTAAATTTATTTTAATTTTATTCGATTTAATTATTTATCTCAAAATTTAATCATTTATTATCAATTTTTCTAAATATTTGTATTTGCATTTTTTGTATTTATTTTTATTTTTTGATAAAATTTTAGTTGATTTTAGTCTATTTTTAAAAAGTTATTTATTAAAAATACTTTTTTATTTTATTTTTGAGAAATTTTAGACATACCATATATATTCACATAATATCTTAAATTTGGTTTTACTTTTTTTATTATTTTTTTAAAAAATAGTATTTTTACTTTATAAGTTTCTTTAAACTTAAAAAAAAGTGGGATAAAAAGCCAAAGAAAAAAAGAGAGAGTTAAAAGGAGGCCAAAAAATTTATGCGACATAGCAATAATGATCGTTCGCGCACCGACACCTTACTTACAAATCTCTCCTTTTAATCTTCTTCTCTCAACAACCATTACCCCATGCAAGCACATTGACATAGTGGGACCTTTATCTACTCAAAATGCTGATAATACGACCATTGATACAGTGCACATTTACTACTTTATCTTCCAAAATTTATAATAATTCATATTATTCTAAAGTTAATCATAGAAATTTTCGTAATTAAAAATGTGACTCATTTTCTCTTTGATAAATTTTTATTATTTTTAAATTCATTAAATTGCTAAAAAAAGTGTAAAATATGCTAAATTTATTTAAAATCAATCATTTAAAGTTTAAAATAATATTAAACTAAAATAATTAGTATTCCAAATAAATTATAAGATCATTTAGTGTTAGTAAATAAAAAAAGATAGCGA
This sequence comes from Lygodium microphyllum, assembly GCF_053477565.2. Taxonomy (NCBI): domain Eukaryota; kingdom Viridiplantae; phylum Streptophyta; class Polypodiopsida; order Schizaeales; family Lygodiaceae; genus Lygodium; species Lygodium microphyllum. The sequence goes on from NC_141146.1 coordinate 65,330,147, forward strand.
TATAACGTATGGAAACTTGAAATAATAGGAAAGGTACAATTACTTACATCTTTCAATATCTTCTGCTTAAGAAATTTTGTGCAATATCCCCCCTGGTTTACCAAGTAACATCACAGTGTAGCCTATCCCCTTGCAAGAGTACCTTTTCCACTTGATGAAATGCACCAACTACTTTCAATAGACTAGTACATGGCATTTTTAGGACTTGCCTCAATGAATCCATTCTTGTATTCTTTGATGGCATACTAGCTTATTCCAAATAAGAAGAAGACCATCTAGACCAGCACCAAATCGCCCTTCAAACCTTGTGAGGACAAATAAGCTCTATGCAAAATGAAGTAATTACAGCTTTTTCAAAAAGAAAATTGAGTACATATGCTTCATTGACTCAAGCAAAGATATATTGGTTGATCTAGCCAAAGAGAAGGACGTCCATGATTGACCACCTCTGTAAACTATCCTAGAAATCATGGGATTCCTAGGGCTCACAAGATGGTACTACATTTTCATCAAAGATTATGCTCTCATCACCAACCCTTTAATTGAACTCTCTAATTCATTTTCTATTTAATTGGCTTAAAATATTTATCATGATTTAGATATGATTTTTTAAATAAATTAAAATATATCTATTTATTATAATTTTCTTTAAATTTATTTTACTTTTTCTTCATTTATAATAATTTATCTCAATTTTTTTCATTTTATTATCAAAAATTCTAAATATTTTTTTCAACTTATTTTAAATTTTTGATAATTTTTTAGTTACTTTTACTTTATTACCATTTTTTAATTAATATTTTTTGAGAAAAAAAATTAATGTGTTATAAGTTGATTTCCTCTGTGTGTGTGTGTGTGTGTGTGTGTGTACTCAATAAATCCTCGTATACTGTAAGTGGGGTTTTTTGGGGCCACTTTGATTGTAGTGTGGTCAAATTGAAAAGTCTTAGTCTTGTCCTATCCTCCCCCACCCCCCAATCTTATAGGAGGAAAAAATCATAAAATAATATTTCCTCATTCTAAAGGACTTTTCTTCCTTCTTTCTTATTCTAAAGGATGTTTCTTCCTTTTAAACCTTTACATAAAAACAAAAAAAAATCCTTAGGAAACAAAGATAAAAACCCTCTTTGCTTAATAACAAAATAAAGACAAAATCCCTACCTTCCCCTTAGAAAAACTATTTAAAAGAAACCCCCCCCCCCCCCCCCCTTCACAATTCATCTCATTGTGGAGAGACAAATACTCTTGAGAGTGTGAGTGAGAGTGAGAATTTAAAAAAAGAGAGATAAAAGGAGGTGAGAGAAAATAAGTGAGGTGGATATGTACAGTAATTATTATTAATTTTTCAACTTATTTTAAACTTTTGATAATTTTTTAGTTAATTTTACTTTATTACCATTTTTTAATTAAGATTTTTTTAGAATTTTTATTTTAAATTTTGTTATAAGTTAATTTCCTCTGTGTGTGTGTGTGTGTGCGTGTGTGTGTGTGTGCACATATGTATACATATGTATATATATGTATATATATACATATGTATACACACACACACACTCTCTCTCTCTCTCTCAACCAATCCTCTTATAGGCAACTGGGGTTTTTTGGGGCCACTTTGATTGTAGTGTGGTCAAATTGAAAAGTCTTAGTCTTGTCCTATCCTCCCTCCCCCCCCCCCCAAAAAAAAATCTTATAGGAGGAAAAAATCAGAAAAGAATATTTCCTCATTCTAAAGGACTTTTCTTCCTTCTTTCTTATTCTAAAGGATGTTTCTTCCTTTTAAACCTTTACATAAAACAAAATTTTTCCTTAGGAAACAAAGATAAAAACCCTATTTGCTTAATCAAACATATAAATACAAAAAATTTACCTTCCCCTCAGAGAAACTATTTAAAAGAACCCCCCCCCCCCCTCGGGGCACCTTTTCACAATTCATCTCATTATGGAGAGACAGATACTCTTGAGAGTGTGAGAGTGAGAGTGAGAATTTTAAAAAAGAGAGAGATAGAAGGAGGTGAGAGAAATTAAGTGAGGTGGATACAACAAACATTCACATGTCGACATCCTGCTTGCAACTCTCTTCTTTTTAATGCCTTTTGTCGACTCGTATGGGCCATGCAAGTGTATCGACGTAGCAAGACCTTCATCCCCCAAATGCTAAAAATATGGTCATTGATACAACTCAAGTTTATTATTTTATCTTCAAAATTTGGTAAATAATTCATATTATTCAAATTTTAGTTGTCTAAAATCTCATAAATTAGGAATGTGACATATCTTATCTTTAATACTTTTTTATTAGTATTCAATTCATTAAATTATTAAATCATAATGTAAAATTCTTAAAATTTTTAAAATTAATAACTTAAAGTTGAAAAATATAACTTTACATAATTAGTATACAAAATTAAAATTAATTAATTAAAATTAATTAATTAAAATTAATTAATTAAAATTAAGAGATGCTTAAATAAATCAAATAAGTTACATATAAATAATAGACAATTAAGTTTTAATCCTATAAGTTACTAAAAAATTTCTAAAATTTTATTTTGGAAGTGACTAAACTTGCAGGTAGGTTTTGTTAGTATCACCATTAAGTGGTCAAGGAAAATTAGTGTTGTTGTAGCCCTAGTCTAAAAATTATGTTGGAAATGTAATTTCTTTATGAATTACATACGTTGCACATACATTTTCATAGTCTAGTGAAAAGCATATAATAAATGCTTAAGTTGTTTTTTCTTATTTCAAAGCAAATCAAAGTCAATCAAGATACCTTAGTTCAATTAATGTGCATTTACACACAAAGTCAATCTCAAGCTATGAGTTGATTATTATTATTTAAATGGAAATTATTGAAGTTCCATTGGAAAAGTTATATTTATCCTTGTCTCAAAATGAGTGCTTATTAAATTATTTTTTCTTAGTTGATTTTGATTAAAATATATATAAATCTTGGAAAAGATTCTAATAACATCCATGGCTTCTCGATAGCCAATTGGGATAGATGCATTTTGCCATCCCAAGGGCCACACCTAGGATACTATTCACCTAAAGTTTTATATAAACTACTTAAGGCAGTTGACCACCGCCTAGGTATGTGTGACCATATGTATAGGGAGGTTCTCCCTTACAGTGGGCGAGAACCAACGGGGCTCTAGTAAGAGGCTATAACTTCAATCCAAGTCCTATAATAGGAAGAAAACCTTTACAAGCCCAATGTGGTTTAGCATTGGAAGGCCTAAGGTGAATAGGGCAGGGTTGCAACATGATTTTAGGATTGCTTGGTTCTTTGGAGTGGTTGTAATTATAATAATATTAATATGAATTACCATGTTTTTAAAAAACATTATTTTTTGCTCATATTTAAGAACATGTCAATGAACCCTCAGGTAAGTTACTCATGAATATATGTATGCATCATGCGGGTTCAAAATAAGATGTTTTTAAAATACCATGTTTATACATTTTTTACATACAGAAGGTGGTAATATAAAGGGGTTATTTACAAATTGAATAGAAAATGATTATGTTTTATTCAAGAAAAACTCACAAATAAGGATATTTATAAATAGTCCTTAACACACACGATGTAGAGGATATACATATAGTTACTTCCCTGAGAACAAACCCCATGTAAATATTAATTAAGGAAATTATTTTTATATATTCCACAGTGTGACCAATATGTTTGGTTACATAACTGAAATAGGATACATTAATAATGGGAATTGGGTGGATGGTCTTCCCAAGAAAAAACCATCCTATAATTAGGTGGACCATACTAATCGGGTGGATTTTTCCAAACTTTAGAAAAGGCTCAAAAAATGTGACCATCCTAGGGTCAAGTCTTAGATTCAAACATACTTGCAAACCTTTCGAACAAATTGCATATTTCTCCTAAGAATATTCATTTAGATTCCCAAAAATAACTAAAAACTAGGTTATATTTTTTAAAAAGTAAACATATAAATTTCAAACCAAGTCTGTATTTGAGTTTTGTTCAATGTCTTATCTAAATTAGAATCCCCTTATTTGAGAAAGAGTGTAAAATTTGAAACTTTTAGACTTTTAAATTATGATTGTTCAATTAGAAACTTAGATTTGCTATATATTTTCTCTTTTTTGTAGAACTAAGTAATGCAAATACTGAATCTATGTGTTACTTTGTGCCTACAAGATATCTACTAATACTTTGTGCAAATTGCAACAATTGGTGTCTTATAGAACTACTATTAAAACCATCCATAAATGCCCAATAACTAAATGTAATTAGACTACAAGCCATCTCCTATTAGGGTCACTAGTGAGTCTCCCTAAAAGATTCCATGTTTCAATTGTAATAATCACACATGTACCTAGAACACGAAGATTTGGGCACTACAATTGGTCCTTATCTTAAGGGATAAATACATTGTTGAGCAGATTGCCTAAATTACTATGCATATAGTCCTCTTGTGGAAGTGAAGAAGTTAAGAATAAATTTAGATAATTTTTTATAAACTCCTCCTTTATAAAATAAGATGAACATGAGCTATTCATAACAATATTTTTAATGAAAAAATGCTAGAATTTTGAAGCTAATCACTATTATTCAACACTTAGTGCTTTCACCTCTAATACAAATGTTTTTTCTCACATAATATAGAAATTGTAGAAGAAATGTCCCTTTGCAAATTGAATATGCCATTCTGGTAAGAAACTCATGTAATAAAATTGTAGAATCACAAAACTGAGAGAAAGTATCATTGTGATGCATTGTTTATAAGAGGTTTTCCTTCTATGTCTTAGTTTCAAACTAGAGGCATCCCTTTACAATAGCGCATGCAAACGTATTACATTTTAGCATGATGTTAGTTGGATATTTTATACAAGAGACAAACATATGGCTCATATATTGACATTTACATTATTACAAGTAGAATATGACATATGTAAGTTGTAGGAGCAAGGTTTAAATAAAAATACAAAAGACAATATACTACCATTGATAGGGGGACTCAATCTCAAAAGCATGGATGATGGCTAGAGAAAAGAATGAGAAAACTAAAAATTTAAGTGTTTAAAGAATTGATTGATGGTGATCCAACCATTTTTATTTTGGTCATCCAACCATTCTTATTTTCATGGCTACAAAGCCAATTAGGAAATGACAACTAAAGAGAAGATATAAGTGCTTCTATTTGTAGAGAAAGTTATCTATATGTATGGGTAAAAGTAATAAACACCTAGACCTTACACCAATTTGGGGCTGTTACTTACATACACATATAAGTTTCAAGTGTTTACTTGTTATATTTTAAAAAAAAGAGTTGAAGACTAATAGTAACAATGACTGGTACAAAAATAGGGATTTTAATGAGAATTTTGTAAAACACTTTTTATAAATGTAAAATTCTAATGAATAGATCACATGGTAAGCTAAATCCACCCTTTCTTGTTTAGACCTTGAAATTTCAACTTGATGTGCCAAATTTGAAGCGTATAGAAATTTAATGCATTGTATCAAAATTCAAGCTTAAATCAACAATTGCAAACCTTAAATATATAATTGTGTCATAAAGAAGCAATAAAGAAAAAGTCTTAGTCTCATCTAAGCCAACAATGGAACTTTGAGGCATGCATGGACTTCCACTATTAAAGTAGCCATTTTACAAGCTCTTATTAATTAGCACTTGAGCATTCTTCCAAATAAACTATTTTTTTTAAGTGAATAGATGGAAGTTAAAAGGTGAATATCATGTCAACTAAGTGCACAATTCCAATGCACTACATCACATTGCATTCTTAAATACACAAAAATTTTATGATTTCAAAAGCAATATCCTATAGCATCAATGTTCAATCATCCAACAAAATTCCAAGTTAAGTAGGTAGTGAATAGCATTTATGCAATCAATTTGGCATCAATATATGAACGGATAGGAAATAAAATTCATAAAGCAATCACAATCGGTCCTAGGTTGAATTCTACATGCCCTTCAATAGGGATTTAAGAGAATCTATTATACTCGATCTCTCTTTATCAACAGTAGGACGACTCGTTCAACAATTAGATGAAAAGAGAGATTCAGATGAAAGCAAAAGAATTACCAATGTTGATGAAGAGAAGTAGATGAGCCCCAACAAATCAATATTCAGCACAATCCATCATCAATGGATCAAGATTGAGGATCATAAGGCCGGATTCAAGATGACTTTGTCCCATGATGATTGCTCCCATATAATTTCCCCTCCCGATCATTAAGATTTCTCCAATGCATCAAGAGAATACAATGCTTGAATAGAAGTCTATAATGATTTGTTGGAGAAGATCCTTTGAGCCTTGAAGAATGTAAATTCTTGATAGAATCAAGAATTCCAAGAATTTTCAGACATTGCCATGTTCAAGAGGCTGAAAATGCCTTCAATCTTAAAGGAATGCTTCAATGTAAGCCCATTCTTGATGGAATGGCTTCAATCTAACCTTCCTAGGGTTATAGACAACAAAAGCTCCATGAATTGAAGCCTCAAGGAAGAAAATTTTGATGAAGATTCATGGCTGCCCTATTTTTCCCCAATTTGAGGTGGGGAAATGTTTACAATCTTACTTCAAAGCTTTAATGTATGCCCAATGTCGATTGTAGATGCTTGTCTTTCACCTCTTGAAGCTAAAAGGCACAAAGATTGACTCAAAACTTCAAGAAATCTTTAAAATCTTTATGTATGCTATCCATGTTCAGCCATAGCTAGGGTTATGATGAAAGCTTCAAGGTTAAAGGAGAGTGAAAGATGAAGTAGATGAAGGAAAATACTTCATGTCAGGGCTGCCCTTGGTCATCCATCAAATCAAGGAGAAGCTTCAATGTTGTAGATGAATGTTAATTTCTAGGAGGAGAGGAGGCTAAAAAATCAGTGCAAACTATCCAAGCCCTCCTCTTGCATGATATGATCAAAAAATTATGAAGATCAAGCATAAGGGTAGTCAATAGGTTGCCCAAGGCATCATGAATCATCCCCTATAGGTTGCATGAAGAGATATGCCATGGCAAAGAGATATGAGAAGAGAACTCCATGGAAGCTTTCACAAAGAAGCTTGGAAAGAGGAAAAAGAAGCCTGTTTCAAAAAGTAACCATGATTTAATTCTTCTAAACCCAATTTAGACTTCAGTTAAATCCAAGAACCTTCAAAATGGCCCAAAATTGACTACAAACCACTAAAATAACCTTGGATCCGTCATTATTCCTTCAAGCCTTCTTCAAGAACCTCAAATTTAGTCACGACTTACTACATAGATCCTTAACTAGTCATGGTTTTAACTATGTCAAGTCTTGTGGCTAATTATTGTCCTCCAGTTACCTTGTCCCTAATCTTGTAACCAAATTCATCATGAAAACAACCTTCCCATTGGATCAAATATTAGCTCTAATACCCATGTAAAGAAGCTAATTCCCACAAGAATACTTAAATTGAAAATACAAAGAAATAGACTAAATTGCCAAGAAAACATAGTCAAGATGGCTAGGTTGAAATGATATTACCATTAATGGCTAAGAATCAATTGGTGAGAGGCTACAGCATGGTATGCACCCCAAGCTATGCTGGCTAAGAGTATTCACACTCTTAGATGGTGGGAGGTTGAGACCCCAAACATGAAATGTTAAAAAATGTCAAAAAGATCCTTGGCTAGTTACAACTTAGCCTTTTATACTTAACCCTATTAGGCTAAATATCGGCCAAGGTATTAAGGCATTTTACTGTACTACAATATCCTTGAGCATGTAGCAACACTTTGGATATCAATCACGTCATTTTGCTAACTCTTTGTCAACTTTTATGGTGGTATCCCTAGGATCTTTATCCCTTTTTGCCTGGTGGTCAATTTTTTGCAATATTAGGAATGGGATTAGAGCTATGAGATGCTTGTATTTTCTTACTAGGACTAGGGAATTTTACACTAAGGGGCATTTATTTTTGGTCATGTGCCTTCAAAAGTTTTCTATTAATAACTTCATGACTCTCTTGTCTTGAACTTTGGACTAGTTGTGAGATGGGTTGCTTGCCCTTGTCTTGAGCAACACCAAGGTTTCTTTTGCTAAATATTGTGATGATCTTAGCATCAGGTAGGGTCAAGTGTATTCATTATGCCTCCTATTCTACATCGCACTTAGTTGCACGTTTGAAAGGTCTGCTAAGTAGGATTTCATTCTGGACATCCTCTTTATTAGAAAGCACATAAAACATAGTTAGCAAGATTTTAGTTTCTAAAGCCATTAAGATTTTGCATTTTTTGAGAAGAGATTATGGTGATCCTCCGTAAGGAGTGATTATAGCATCTATAGGCACTAGTTTTGGTTGTCCTATGTAAGTACATCCTATATAGGTGAGGATATTATAATTAGCTCCTTCATCAATGAGAAATTGAATTATATGCTCTTATTTTGTGAGATTTATTTGACCCTATAGTAGTAGGCAAGTGGAATTAGCTCATCATCTTTGGGGTCAATGGTGATAACCTTTGCCATGCAAATAGAAATTTAGGGCCAATAGGCATAGGGAAATTGCTACCAAATGCTATGTTTTTTGGACATTTGTGACACATAGAGGTGAATCTGATACATCGATGTCAGGACCAAAAATGGTCCCGACACTGACTTTAAGACTCTAGTTGGGCCTCTATGCTCAATCAAAACATCCCACGGCCTCGCGGCTAGGAGCGTCTAGAAGCTAATCACATTGATCTAACCTAAACATGCATTTGTATCATTTATAGTCCAACAGATCCCTTCCTAAACTCCTTACAAGAAATACCCAAACATAATGGTACCTAGCACCTTGTAGCATATAAGCAAGGAGCATTCCTTGACTAATTGCCACAGCCCCACTATGGCTCTCCTATACCTCAGGTACTGGCCCCAAGATGTGCCATTTAGACATATAACAAGTACGATACATAGTCCTCTCTTATCATCAATCATTCCAAGAGATATTTTATATCCTCACTTTATCAATCCCCAAAGAAATGAATGTACTAAACCTATAGCTTGGGACTTCTCACACTCTCAATGTGGATCAACATTTAAAAAGAAAGTGATATGCAATCTAGGAGTTGATACTCGTTTGATACCATGTATATGGAATGCAATGTAAAGATGAATGCCCACAAGTACACAAATAATTTATTTTATCAAATCAGCAATGTGGATGTGCACAACCAATTCTTTTCATGATTTTCATATTACTAACGTATTTGCGATGCTGCATAGGGATAGCACCGAGTACACTTGTGCTATTGAACCCTTTAACACTTAAACCAAATGAACTCTATATGAGAAATGCAACAAATAAATTATATTTAAAACCACAATTAGCACTCATAAATCCCCCTCTCTATTGTTTAATGTTATGCTTGCTGTGGTAGGTGTAGAGAATGTTTCATGTCATTTTCTTGTCCAAAAAGCAATAAATCACATACTATAACATGGAAATGGAAATAACTTGAGGCTAAAACTCATGCCTTAGACCCATTATATATCCACAATCACATTTGTAAATTTTTAGTACATAAAATCTATTTTTTCTTGTTTTTTTTTTTGAATTCAACAAGACTAAGATTACTAAAACTCACTACTATCTTTCATTTCATCCTGTGAGAACATGATTTTTCCACCTGTAACAAGAAAAACCCTTATTTTTCACTTAAATACAATATTTTGGGCTTTAAGTTATTAAATGATGACCACATTTAATTATAGGTTCTGCATATTGTCACTCATAGCCCTCAAAGACATGTCAAACAAGGTTAATACAAACTTTCATACCATATACACTTCATTTGGACCATAAAATGTAAAAAACAAGCAAATTTTCTTCATAAAATGGACATACCACTTAATTGTGCGTTGCGGGTCACGAAAATTGAATGCATGGATAGCCATCAAACCCACCATTGATCTCCACATAGCATTGGATATCACTTCTTAGTGTCTTCTTGAGCTTGCATCAATCCAGTGCATATGTTGGACAAGCATTCTTCATCTCGTTCTTATCTTTCTATTTCCCGCATGAATGGTCTCTTGGAGGAGAGAGATGGAGAGAAAAAGACTAGATTTGGAACTCCATAACTAGGCAGTGATTTATTGAGCAAAGACAGGTGGTGGAGAGCAAAAAATTGGATATGTGGGTTGTTTGTATTCTCCCAATCCCCCCTCTTTCAAATCGCCATGGTGTGATGGAGGCGGCTTGTTTTGTCACGCTTTTTTTTTTAAAGTCCCCCCCCCCCCCTTCATGCGAAAAATCCAAGGGCTCCAAGGGGAGCCCCTAAGAGTCACCCCCTTTACAAAGTCATACATTTACACTCCTTGGCCTTGAATGCTCATCATTTCCATGTCCATCCTCCAAATTACAATCTGAAAAATTCTACTAGCTCATCTTGAGGTCCCAAACTATCTAGAACTTGTCTTGCTTTGATCTTGCACCTTAAAATTTTATGAAAAATTTACAATAATTGCAAGGTTCGTCTTTTGAAGTAATTTGAATTCCCATCTTCCACGGCCACTTAAACCTATTGAATCTACATCCTTCGCTTTCGTCAAGTTCTCAATTCCACCTAAAATTTGTGTTGTTTCGGCATTTTCTTGGTGTTTAAATCCAACTCTCATTGGTGACCACCCACACAAGATACGGTGACTCAGCTCATCGAATCCATGGACTAACCTACACAAACAATAACCATAAAAAGCATCAAGCTACCACAAAATAGAATACTCAACAAAGCATAATAACAACTCTCACCCTATCCCTTGACAAAAGCAAGGCATAAAGATCCGTAAGGGATAGGCCAAGTATAACCTGATAGATATCCAGAGCTAATCACTAACCAAATGCTTCGACATAGATAGGCTAAAGAGAACTATCAAAGAAGTCATCCTAACTAGTGGTCTCAACTACCTACCTGACTTAGGACAACTAGACTAGGAACTCATACTAGGTGAGGACTCCTATAGCCTAGTCTTGCATTTCCAAATACTTTGTATTCATCACTTTTGAATACTTCAAGACACTCGAGCGTATAAAAAGGAGGGAGACCTGAGAATAGTGACCCAAGGAGAACAGGGAATTGGCCTCGGGTCCTATCTCAATATCCAAGAAACTACCAAGCTCTCGCAAGGCAATACTTAATCATTTTTTCTTCCACTTACTTTTATTTTCACTCCAGTCATCCTTATTTATTTTGTCCAACTAGACACCACCGCCAAAAAGACAAGGCATTGAATTTGTCCCCCAAAAACCTACTGCGTACACCTTCACAAGGCAATCATTATTTGCTCTTTGATTTTTCTTTCATTTCATTTCTTTTATTCTTTTTTTTCAAGGGTTAGAACCCCTTTTTACACACCTCTATAAATATATGCATTGTTTCTTCTCTTTCTTTTATTTGATAACCTTCTCTAGCTGCCTCATATCTAACAGAAACTCCTAGAAATAGCCAACTAGTAAGCTAGCACAATAGGGTCACTAGGACTACCTTTAATAACGGAACTTTACAACCTGACAATGTTTTCATAGGAGGTGGCCAATTGCTCAAGCCTCCCACCAAATATACCTAAACCTATTCCTGGGACTTCATGCCTTGAATGCCATTTCCAACAAACAAAGAACAATCCCCATAGATACATAACCATCCAAAATAAAGGGAAAAAACTCATAAAGGAATGATATCACCTGGACTTGGCCCTACGAAGCTTCACCGTAGCAAGAGGCTCGCTCCAGGTACTCCATCAAACCTATCTAGTATAGTACTCAAACAAGAAAACATTAACTTTACCTGCATCAAACAAATACATGGACCTCTTAGCCTAATTAAATAAAATAATAAACTCAACATAAATGGCCCTCTTGGCCTAAAGTAAAAAACCAATACATCTTACACACATCCCTCCTTGGAGTAGAACTGACATACAACAAGACGCTCCATTCCAAGGAGAAAAGAGAGCTCCTAGCCCTAAACTAGATGCATCAGATTATGACCCATACCTCTTGCATATACAACAAGAGGTTTACACATAAAATGTTGTTTGACCACCCTATGGGTCCAAGATAACAATGGTAAATGAGTCTCAACTACTCTTTCTATTACCCATATTAACCATTACTTGCCATATAATGCATGTTCTAATAAAAGTCCCAATAATTGACCAAGTCCTATCTTTTAATCAATTGAGATATCTAAACCGAGGCCACAGTTGAAAAAGAGGTCTTCTTCATAAGCATATTTCACTAATGAATCAGCAAACTAATTCTAATATCGTGAAACCAGTTGAAGAGACATTCCCTCAAACTTATTGATCATGTTCATAGCAACGTGATAATACATACGAAGAATGGGATTCCATACTGTCTACATCTCATTCAATTGGTTCAAAACCAAATGGGGATCCCCTTTTACTAATAATTGGCAAATACCACCTTGCTTTGCAATATTCAGTCCCATGATCAGGGCTTTATATTTCGCTATATTATTAGTAAATCCTACCCCAAGGTAGGTAGCTAATTTTATCGTGATTCTATGTTGGGGATCTCTAATAACTACCCCAATACTCCCTTTTTTATTGGGACCCCTAGATGCTCCAACAAAATATAATGTATATGTTGGCTCCTTTATTTGTAACTATGATTGTTAAAATTCTACGTGTGATCAACCCCTTAGAGGAGAGAGGGGGAGGAGAGAGAAAGTCTGAATTTGGATCTCATCAATCGGGAGGCCATTGCGCGAGTGGAGACCGGCATTGGAGAGTGAAAAAATGCAGAAATTCATGGGTGTAATCTATTGTATTTGTTGTTATTCAGCCCTCGATGGGCCTCTCTCACAATCATCGCCAAAATGGAGGGGGCAGCACCATCTTGACACCATTTGGCAAAACAATTTCCACCCCCCCCCCCCCCCCCCCAAATTCAATTTTTCTTGGGGGGCCATTGGCCCCCCCAAAGGGCCCATGCCCATCCTTTAAAATTTTTAACCCTTTTTTGCTTTGTCTTGTCTGACCTCCCGCACTTCGACTTTCCAACCTCTGTTTTGACTTCTAAAAATGTATGTCTGCCTGGCTTAGGGTCCCGCACTACTAGCCACTTGCTTTGTCTCAATCCAGCATCTAGAAAACTTTGAAAATTTTGCAAGTGCTCTTTGGAACTACTCTCATAAAAATTGCCAAATTTCTCTTTATTGCTTCCAACAAGATCCAATTCATGCCTTAAATTTGCTCTTCTCCATGTCTTTCTTGCACTTTAATGGTCTTTAAATTCTAGTCTCACAAATCATCAATAAAGATTTTCAACTCCTTTGGGAAAAATCACCAAAAGTCTTATCAACTATACGTTGCCAAGAATGTGGTGCATTGCATAACCCAAATGCCATAACACGATATACAAAGGTTCCAAATACAATAATAAATGTATTTTTTAATTTTTCTTCCTCTACAATAACCATTTGGCTATATCCAACAAAGGAGCCCATAAATAAATAGATATCTCTACTCACTAATTGATCCAAAATCTAGTCAATAAATGGCAATAGATAGTAATCTTTGAGCTTCTATGTATTGAGCTCCCTAAAATCTACGTAAAACTAGATTTTATTATTCTTATTTTTCTTGAGAACTACCAATGAACACCACTCTATATGTTGTATAGGAAATATCAAGCCAGCCTTATGAAATTTTTGTAGTTCCTCACATAGTTTGTCCGTTACCTCAAAAAGCATACACCTCACTTTTGATACACAAGGCAACTACCTTCCTTTAAGAAAATTGTATGCATAACTAAACTAGGAGGAATACCCCTCAACTCATGATAGCTCCACGCAAAAATGTCACAAAATTCTTGAATCAAGGACACATAGTCCTTCCTTTCTTCTAGACTGAGCATAGACCTTAATTTAATTGATCATGGATCATCCAACATATCGAGGTCCAGCTCAATCACATTCGTATCTCTTATTCTATCTTGAGTTTCTATCGGCTCACTTAGAGTTGCCTGGTAGACATCCTCTATAGTGGATCCCTCTTTCGATTCGTCACTTTTGTTGACAAAGTCCCACTACCAAATGGATCCTCTAATGCATATAATTCTTACGAAGATAAAGGCACTCTCTCACTTTGAGGAGATTCACGATATGCATCCATTATCACACGTTGGGCACCTCTGTCAAAAATTTGATGACCAACAGGGAAAATATATCAACTTGACAGTCAGATTGCAATATCCATGGCCTTTCTAACAGTACTTGATAGCTTTCCACCCTACAAACTTGATAACCCCAAAGTCTACAATGCATTCCACATTGGCAATAGTCGTGTGGACTTTGGTAATGCAACATTCAAGTTACCTTAAATTGTCATCAAGCATTCGGAGAATTTTGAAGGCATCCTTTTGGATTTCTAGTCCTAATATTTCCATCAATTCTAAACTCATAATGTTGACTAAGGATCCTGTGTTCACAAAGGTATGTTCTACTAATATCCTATCAACATATGTTGCTACCCTTGGGAAATGCTTTTCAGCATGTTCAAACCAATCATTTCCCAACCAAGCTATTCCCAAGGGCTCAATGATACACCCAGTGTGAAGAATGTTCTTGAACTCTTTATGCACTCCTAGAGATAACTTGACCAATTGCAGGAGCTTCACATTAAGATTTACCTCCAAAAGAGAACTTGCTAAATCAAATTCATGATAGCTAGCAATGGTTATCTTCTCCTACTAGACCATTCTTTCTCTTGGTTGTTGTTGAATAGGCTTTGGTGCTTTTTTCTTAGCTTTTACATTCTTCCTTGGTAGCTCCTTATTGGGGTTAGCTTTACCATCAACAGCTTTTAGAGGACCGGCTTCCACATCAAGGTTGAGCACTTGCATCCCCTTATCATCCTATTTGGGGTTTATCTCAATAGGTTTTACATTATCCCTGTCACCTTCTTTACCCTTTTGTCCTCTTCTTTATCCACACAGCTTTGATAAGGCTGACACCACTACCACTGGGTAGCTTCTCTATGGTAGCTTTCTCTCTTTGCAGTATTTTCTTTGGTCCCTCATCCTGTTGAAGGTTGTTTACTTGTGCTCAATAATTTATTAGACCTAGCTACTTGCTCCCTTATTGAAGAGAGCTTATCTTACTCTAGCAATCTAGCTAGTTGGGCCTCTATGCTCAATCAAAATACCCCATGGCCTTGTGGCCACAAGCATCTGGAGGCTAACCACATTGATCTAACTTAAACACGTGTTTGTACCATTTATAGTCCAATGGATCCCTTTCCAAACTCCTCACAGGGAGTACCCAAATATAATGGTGCCCACAGCACCTCATAGCATATACACATAGAGCACCCGTTGGCTAACAGCCGCGGCCCACTACAGCTCTCCTACACCTTGAGGATTGGCCCTAAGATACGTCGTTCAGACATATAACAAGTACAATCCATAGTCCTCTCTTATTATCAATCATTCTAAAAGATAGTTTGTGTCCTCACTTTAGTAGTCCCCAAAGAAACGAATGTACTAAACCTACAACTTGGAACTTCTCACACTCTCAACGATGTGGGTCAACATTTAGAAAACTAAGTGCTATGCAATCCAAGGAGCTCTAATACTCTTTTGATACCAAGTATATGGAATGCAATGCAAAAGGTGAATACCCATAAGTGCACAAACAATTTATTTAATCAAATCAACAATGTGGATATGCATAACTAATTCTTTTCATGATTTTTATACTACTAACATATTTGCAATGTTGCATAGAAACAACACCGAGTATACTCATGCTACACTAAGCCCTTTAACACTTAAACCAAATGAATCCTATATACAAAATGCAATGAATAAATTAGATTTAAAACCACAATCAGCACTCATAAATCCCCCTCTCTCCCTACCCCTTAATATTATACTTGCTGTGGTAGGTGTAGAGAATGTTTCATGTCATTTTCTTGTCCCAAAAAGCAATAAATTACACACTATAACATGGAAATAGGAATAAGCTAAGGCTAGACCTCATGCCTTAGGCCCACTATACATCCACAAACACATTTGTAATTTTTTCGTGCATAAAATCTATTTTTTATACAAAACCCTTTTTTTACTTTTCTTGATTTTTTATTTATAATTACTACTATTTTTTAGTTTTCAATTCAGCATGATTAGGATTACTGAGATTCACTACTATCTTTGATTTCATCCCATAAGAATATGATTTTCCACCCGAAATAGAAAAAACTCTTGTTCTTCCACTTAAATACCACATTTTGGAATTTAAATTATTAATAACAATCACATTTAACTACAGGTTTTGCATATAATCATTGGGAGCCCTCAAAGACATGCCCAAAAATGTTCATACAAATGTTCATACCATATGCAGTTCATTTGGACCATAAAACATACTAAACAAGTAAATTTTCTTCATAAAATGGACATACCGCTAAATTGCATGTTGCAGGTCACAAAAACTGAATGCATGGACAGCCATCAGACCTGCCATCGATCTCTACACAGCCTTAGATATCACTTATTAGCATCCTCTTAAACTTGCATCAATCCGATGCATGACGGATAAGCATTCTTCATCCCATTCTTCTCATTATATTTCCTACATGAATGGTCTCTTGGACGAGAGAGATGGAGGAGAGAGAAAGACTAGATTAGGAATTCTGTAACTAGGAAGCCATTGCTCACACAAAGATAGGTGATGGAGAGTGGAAATTTGGAGTAGATCTACATGGTCAGAGTAATGGGTTATCACAACCCCCCCTTTTAAATCACCATGTTGTGATGAGGCATCCTATTTTCTCACATCATTTTTTTTAATGCCCCCTTCATGAAAAACATTCGAGGGGTCCTAAGGGATCCCCCAAGAGTCACCCCCTTTTTCCTTTACAAAGTCGCATTTACACACCTTGACCTCGGGTGCGCATCATTTCCATGTCTCTTTTTGGCTTGGATTTGGACCTCGGAATCGAGGATGTCAACTAGGCTGATGTCGCCATTGGTGTGGACTATCACTTTGTCCATTCCCAACATGTCATATACATACCTTTTTGGCCGCCTCTCCACTTTGTTTGGTAGGCTCAATGCTTTCTGTACCCCAGCTCAGGGCTTAGCTTGATTTCTACTTGGCGAGCCTCATTCTCTAGGTGCACTATGACCGTGCCTCGATTTCTATTGAAGGTCCAAAGGAATTCGGTGCACTTCTCATAATTGATGGCTTGGCCCACCTTCTCCACATACTTCTATAGCTTGCACTGCTTCACCAATTTCTTGATGGCTGGCTCCTCCACAACTAAGTCTTTTAAATTCAAGATATGCCTAAATTTAAATTGATTGTAAGCTCTCATTTCCAATGAGAGTGTGTACTTCGCCTGCTCCTCCTCTGAGAATGGAAGTTTGTTGCTTTTCTCTTGACTTGCCATTGTGGGAACCAATCATAATGTCATAGTTTGCTGCTTTTCTCTTGACTTCATCTGCTCCTCCTCTGAGAATGGAAGTTTGCTGCTTTTCTCTTGACTTGCCATTGTGGGTACCAGTCATAATGTCATAGTTCACCATTAGTGTCCTTAAGGTACTTTCTTATTTGAAGGTAAGTATGCTTTCTTGGGAAGAATAGCATGCTTAAATACAAAAAGATCATTTTTCCTCAAGCAATCCATTCTTTCCAAAAATTTTACGACTTTTCCTTAGTCACGAGTTGATTTTTATCTGCTCTCTTTCGCCCTTGGACATTGAAGGGGATGTTTTATACGTGTATCTCATTCACCTTACCTATTTACATGTTTAATTTCACCTTGCCCCAGAATCCTTCCTAGGATTAAGGTTTGAGAGGTCAAGGGCATTCAGTGTTGGCTTGCAATGTTTTACTTTTTCATGAGCCAATCATAGAAGTTCATATATTCTAGATTGGCATAGTAGTCCATGTCGAAAGGATGGATGCCAACTTGAGTGATGTGGGTGAGAACATCTGTGAGAAAGTCATCTGATTCGATCCTGCTAGCAATGTGTAACTCTTCCTCAGTCAGAATTCGTTCTAAATATGGGTGGTGTGCTCTTCTAGGGGTTGGTTACAAATGGTGGTCAACACCCTATAGGAGGTTGGAGTTACATAAGTGGGATCATACTCAGAGGTCTTAATGGCACGCCGTTGCTCAGCACTAGTCATGATTTGGCAACCTTCTAATTCCCACTAGAGTCAGAGAGCATACCACTTCCTCAAGAAAGATGAGTCATTATCGGCTAGCCTGTGGAGCTTGGGCTTGTGGCAGTAACTCTGCTCTTTCTATAGGAGGTGATCAGCTGTTGTTTAAGGGCTTGGTCTTGAGATATCTCAACATTGGTGATCAATGCATCCAGACTCGTGTACCAAGTCCTACCCTTATCTCCTAAGCATAAACCGAAAGCTTATGAGTGTTGAGTAAGATTGGTGAGGCCACTGGCCTTGCAGACTTAATCAAATTTCTTTACAAAGTTGTATGGGTCAACGTTTGGCTATTACTTGTCTAATTACTTAGCCACGATAGGGTTTCTTGATTGGCTCTTAGAGCCATGGTTAACTCCTAATCCTATGAGCAATGAGGCTTCCATTGCAGCGGCACTTTGCTCTGTTGATGAGTGATTTAGCTATCTCTTCATGAGAAGCTCACTTAACGTGAGCTGGCCTTCTAGTGCTCTATTCCTCTCTGCGTTAGATCTTGTCCTATTTCTACTTGCTAGGGCTAGCACTCACTCAATCTTGCATATTTCTATGTTTTGTTGCAAACTTCTGGCTTGTTGTTTTTCATGATTGTAGGCCACTATGCCCTGCAATGCTTCCTGCACTAGTCTCCTCTCCTTTTCAAGGTCCACTATGATATCCTCGAATGTCCTACCGTGGTGATCTATCCATGTCTATAGATCATAATTGGCAACTAGGTGCTCGATTTCCGTCGAAAAACTACCTAGGTCAAACTCTTTGCCACATGAGTGGTGGTTAGTGCTTGACTATGCGATTTGCTGTTTTGTGCTCCACTAGGTTGTCGATGAGATCGATCAAGTGGCATAGATCCACTCCTCCAATGGTGTTGATCCTTGCAGCATTTGACTCCTACGTTGCATCCACGCTTGGTCCTATACTTGGGGTTCTCGATCACCCAACTATGTTTCAGGGTCTTCTCCTACTAGTGGGTTTGTTCTGATTGTTAGGTCTATGTGAGTGCCTTATTATTTATAGATAGTCCTCAACTTACAGTCACTCAATGTGTGGGTCTGTGCCCTCTTTTGTGTACCGTGTGAAATCAAGTTTTCAACTTTCTTAAGTGCACTTCAAGTGCTAGAAAACAATGTGGGTGCGAATAAAAAGTGACAGTTGCAGCTCTCACACTCTCATCTATGTACTCGACCTAATGGGGATCTAGACTCGATTTGTGGATGCTTCCTCTAGTCTCTAGGGTTTGTGCTACATCGTTCAGGTTGCTCAAGGTCAAATGGGGTCTACTAGTTAGCCTATGACTCTAAGTGTGCCGAATATGTTGATATAAGTGGCAACACAATTCTCGTTCCTTTGGTTGTGATTTCTAGGGTTAAATTTACCTGTAAGGCTTTCTGTGAATTATCCTGTTGTGGGTTGTACTCTCTATCGTATCAGACATGCCAAATTTGTCAATTTTGATATGTCAAGATTCTACAATGTCCGATTCCAGGAATCGGATGTCCGATTCTGACTCTGAGATGTCTGATTCTGAATGGTCAACTATGGGATGTTCGATTCTCGAAATCAAATAGCATGTCCGATCAGACCAGATGGGTTGGTCCATCGAATTGCCAAAATTGGACAGGGTGGTCCAAGAGTTTTATTTTCAAAATTGGACAAGGTCACAAGTCCGAGTGTCCAATCCTTAGGATTGGATGCATGGTAGTGGTCCAATTGTTGGGGTGTCCAATGGTGTGTTTGAGTGTCTAAGTCTAATTTTATAGAGTTTGATTGGACTGGTCAAGTTAGTCCAAGTCTAGCCGTCTGATTCTCAAAATTGAATGGTTGTAGGGTGTTTGAGCATCCGATTTTGGGAATTGAACGCCTGCGGATTGTGTCCAATTCCGCTAGCACGCAAACAGCGGCAATGAAAATCACTTCACACCAATGATTTTTGGCTACATCCACAAGCAAGATTCTCTAAAATCCAAGGGTAGATACATAGAAAGGTTTCTACACACCTAATCCAAGGAAAAAACTCTTGTGGCGTTGATCGATTCGCCGAAAGCACCAAGTCTCTCACAAGCTCGCTCTCTCTCTCTCTCTCTCTCTCTCTCTCTCTCTCTCTCTCTCTCTCTCTCTCTCTCTCTCTCTCTCTCTCTCTCTCTCTCTCTCTCTCTCTCTCTCTCTCTCTCTCTCTCTACTATAGGAACTGAAAATGAGGTCTCCCTTTTCTTCCTAGGGTCTTAAACCCTTGATGTAAATCAACCTTAATCTACCCGATCACTCCGTGTGTGATTTAACACCTCTAAGCACTCTTTTTCTCCATTTTTCTCCCTATTTGTGCCTTGTTTGGGCATGTTTCACAGCAAAAACCCTCAAGTTTTTTTCATTTGATTTCTTGGTCCTATCCTACTCTAAACCTCAGGGGGTTCACTATATATATATTCTCTATATGGAGTGCGTTCATGGCCTATTTATAAATATCCTAACTTGTGAATTTTTCTTGAATAAAACACAACCCTTTTCTATTCAATCTGTAAGTAACCCCTTTATATGACACCCTTCTGTATGTAAAAAAATGTATAAAAATGGTGTTTTAAAATCCCCTTATTTTGAACTCACGTTATATATACATATATTCATGAGTGACCCCCCTCCCCCCCCCCCCCCCTGAGCTCTAAACACAACAAAAATCAAAAGCAAAATACTGAAATGATTCCTCCTACCTGCCTAATTTTCAAAAAACCAAAATACTTACTTGTTGTAAAGATTAAAAACCCAATACCTCCTACATATCTTAAGCTCTGGTTGTTCGGGGATGAAACCCTTACTTCCTTGCTCGATTTGAGGTACACAAGTGCTCAAGCTTGAATCCGTTGATCCTAACAACAGAACCAAAATGTTGGGGCGGTGGTTGAGTTGATCGCCAAGACCCACGGACCGCTTACTATTCAAGCATTTCAAGTGAACAGCTACGGCTATCTCTCACCTAGCCAATGCAACTTCGATCCTACCGGGGTGTAGTGAGCTTAGCTCAATGCCCAAAAAAGTTGCCTCCTCCCTCAAGCACATGGGTAGCTCCACGATTCATCGAGATGTGAGCTCAAGCAACCTCAAGCCTCCACCTTCAAGCTCCATCCTCTATAGCTATGTGCAAGAGAAGAGAAGAGAAGAGAAGAGAAGAAGAGAGGAGATGATGGAGAGCTTCACCTCCAAGATCCCTCACCCTCACACACTCACTCCCTCACACTCTCACACTCCCTCTCTCAAGCACACACAAGCAAGTAAGAAGAGAAGAGAAGAAGAGAATAATATATGAGTCCACTTTGCCACACACTAATGAATGAGCTCCGCATTCACTTTTTGACTTTATATACAAAACCCTGAATCCCTTTTGGGTATTCATCCCCTTATCCCCTTTTTTACATGGTCAGTCATGGCCTAGGCCCTCTTTCCCATTGTCCTCCTATCTTCCTAGCTTCCTTCCTACTGACCATCTACTTTACAATTTGCACACGAGGGAGCCTAGTGCTCTTTTGCAAAAAGTTTTGGGGGTGCCTTGCGTTTAAATATGCACTTTTTTCTTTGCCTTAGCTTTTGAGGCCGCACTTGCACTTTTGGCCATTTCCCTTCCTACTTCTTTCATTGTGTCTGATTTCCTTCTGGGCCGCCTCTTTTGGCTCCCAGCTTATGCCTTTCCACTTTTTTCCATTTTTTCTTGTGCTGAGGTTAACATAGGTTGTAACTTTAAACCCTTTATCTTCCTCTTGACCAACACCAAAATTTTCTTCAACATGACTATCTTTATCCTCTTCAGCTGAATATTCAAGTATCACAAATATCCTTGCATTTGTTGCTCTGCACATATCTTTGTGATTAAAATACATCAATTTTTAGCACATCTATAACACAACCCTTGAGCATGCAACTCTCTAATCTAATCACTGGTTAATTCTCGATACTTACAAGTTTTAGAAAATGTTTCCCACATCATCACTATATAGATTAGAAATAGAATAACCATACTATTGTCCACCATGGTATTCATGGGAAGCATATGGCTGAGAAGGACATGAATGTTGCTCATAGTCATATTACTACCCATATAGATAATGGTGTTCAGGAGAGAGTGATTGGCTATAATCATTGTTGTACATATTTACCAATGATTGCAATAAGTCTTATTGAGTTGTTGCATCATCCATGGCAAGCGATACAACCAACATATGCTTGACATGTACATGCACTAAACCCTCTTGCAAAACACCATTATCATAAATATTAATGAGAGCTTCCAAGATACATGACTATACCAACTCATCCATATGAGATGTCAAGTGTGCCCATTCTATTTGAATGGCATCTATCACTTCAGCTACCATCATGGTTGTATCAAAATCCATAAGTGCATATGCCAATACATCAATCATGTCAATCATGTGAACAACTAACTTGCTGAATTCCATTTCACAAATGATGCTCATAATATTACCACTAGATGCCACTTTCCTCCTATAAGACACTTCAGAGTCAACATTGCCTTATGGCACATAATAAGGATCAAAATCAAGTGAGTAATGCTCTTGCTGAGGTATAGGCATAGACAATGGAAAAGCTGTTGAGTTTGATAATTGTGTTGGCATAGAAATAAGAGGGTTGCTACTTTGCATGCCCTTTGATGATCTAAGAAGTCAAGAAGGCTTCCCAAAAGAAAGCAACACTTTAGATGAAAATTGCATTCTGGTAGCAGTTCTAGACTTCATAGTATCTGCTTGGTCCTGAGTTTTGGAAAGGAGTGATCAAAGTCAAATTATCACATTGCCCTTCAGCCCCAAAATCTCTCATGTCCATCTAATCCACTACTAATTTTTTATCTACTCTCTCAACTTGAGAACCTATATCTTCAAATTCTTCCAAAGCTTCTTTCCTTCCATACGAATTCTTACACCCTTCACAACGACAGCCAATACCACAATCATCCCCATTTGTTGAAGGATCAGCTCTTCATACAATCTTGGGGATAGTGGATTACAAGACTCAATTTGTTGTCTTATTCCTAAGACTATATCTACAAACTCTAGCTTATTCAAGTAGCCTTGACATATATATGAATCTACACAATAGACTCCAACTGCAAAGTAGTCACAATATAGCTTCAAGCATTTTGACTTCTTGCAATTACAACGCTTGTAGCCATCTCCACCTTTCTCAATAGTGAAGTTTGATTTCTTTCTGTTTTTTGGACTAGCAGGGCTTTGGTTGGAATCTTCAACCCCATTAGGATCAAGTGGATGAGGTAAATTTGGTAACAATACCCTCTTTCTTCCAAGCGGGTTCAGCTTCTTTTCAACTCTACAAGAGGGAAAAATGTTGACATCTGCGTATTTTATCCCTAGAGTGACTATGCAAAAATAGGACATTGATTTTGTAGCACTTACAAGCCTATCAAGACCTTCCCAATGCACCTCACATTCACCTATACTTGTTTTCTCAGCAACAAGTGAAACGAATAACTCCTTTTTACATTTGTTCTTTATTTGATGTGGTGAGTTATTATCAAAACTGGGCAACATGCAAGTGATTTTTGCAATTCTCTTCCAAATCTTGTTGCAATGTTGATGTTACCAGCAACATAGATTTTGAAGATGCACCCTTTATTTCCCTAAGGCTTTGCAAAATTGATGTGCCACCAATAAGATTGTTAAGATGCAAACCAATACCAGACGGCCTTCCCACTATAGATGTTCCTGACACCCTCCTAGCACACACAAGCTAGCTCTCACTTTTAGTTACTTTGTAGTGTTGACTGTCCTTCAGTTATAAACAAGATGAGAGTTTCAACATAGATGAACCAGTGAGAACCATGTTGGTAGTAGGCTTTTTATCTATACTTGTACATGGTTGTATGCAAATATCCATACCCAAATTAGGTTCACTATTAGTGCCATCAAAGGTTGCTAAGGCCACTTCTCTTAATAATGACTCAAGAATCTTTTTAGAACAGAGAGGACTATTAACCATATATTCAAGATTTTAAAATTTTTCATAAAGTTTGGGAATTCCTAATGTGTTTTAATATTTTGACACATGGTCAAATATTATCCCCTTACTTGAAGGTGAAATCTTCCCTAGATACTATATAAGCAATTCCCCCAAGTCTCACTCTCAAATATGGGGTTAGGATTTAGCCACTTGGTCAAATCTTTAATCCTTATTTGAAAGTGGAACTTGGGAGATTCCCAAATTCTCTAATATGGTATTTATTCTAAGACTTGATGTTTTCATTTGCATGATGGGACTTAAGTGACAACACACTGGTTTTGCTTCTCTCTAGTTGGCAGTTGTTTTTTCACTCCAAGAAGTGCCTAAAAATAGCCAAAAAATCTAAATTTCAAGGGAAAAATAGACTTCGTCGAAGGCGACAGGTGCAATCAGTAAGATTTTAAATGGCAAGCCCCTAAAGTGCTTTAAAGGCCCACCGAGTGATGGTTGGGGATTTCTCATAATTTCTTGGCATGTCAGATGAGACTCCGGGAGATGCCTAGCAGTGCAGACTTCGAGACAAGTGTGCAAAAATTTTCAACTTCCGATTTCGATGCCAGACAATCAAATGGGAGTGCCCGGGGGGTCCAAAGACCAAAGAAGGCCAAGTGTAAATGGACTTTAGGGGCCAAAGGGTGTGACCTTTGGGGGCCCTTTGAAATTTTGATTTTTTGGGGTGGGAGGGTGGGGGGGGGGGGGGGGGAGGGGTCCGTTTTTTCCATGCGGGCAGGAAAACTAACGCCACGGCAACGTTTCTTTTAGAGAGAAGGGGGAGAGCCTATGGAGCCTCAATATAACCCCATAAACCAATTGCATCACTGATCTGCTTGCTTCCCATGCTCTCCATCGCTACTCTTCACATGTCCAATGGCTGCCCGGACATGAAGAACCAATTTTAGTACTTCTCTCTCCTCCATCTCTCTCCTCCGAATGGTGCTTCACATGGCAAGAATCAAGAAGAGAATGCGATGATGGATGCTTGTCCGGCATGAACCGGATTGCTCCAAGATCAAGAGGAGGCTAAGGGGAGATGCTCAGCATTTAATATTTTCTACTGGTTGGTCCATTGGCAACCCGAAAAAATTAATCACAAAACCCGCAACATGGAAGTAAGCGGTATGCGTCATTTTTACAAAGAAATTTGCTTCTTTTTTATGTTTGATGGTTGAAATGGAATTCATATGGAACAAAAATTTATTTGAAGCTTTTTGGCATTATGATTGAGGGTTGTGCATAAAAGAAATGCAGATCTGTAATAATAAATAGTCACAATAATTAAATTATAGCCCGAAAAGTGCCTTTTAGTGTAAAAATGAAGGTTTTATTGGTTTCAGGTGGGGAAAAGAGATGCGCATGGGATACAATTCTGAGACAAAGCATCTTTCAGCTATCATAATCAGTCACTAATCATAAATCAAAAAATAATATATTTTTATGCACAAATAAATAGAGAAAAATAGCTAAAAATAGGAGAAAAATAGGATTTTTGCGTTATAAAAATCTAAAAATTTATGATTCATGATTGTGGCTATATAAAAAAGCTAAGGCATGAAGTTTGGCTTCAGTTTGGCTTTTTTATATGTCATAATTTATGTTTTTTCTATTTTATGCGAAAAATACATACAAAATAATACCCTACACCTATGCAACCTCGGGGGGGGTCACTCATGAATATACGTATATATAACGTGAGTTCAAAATAAGGGGTTTTTAAAACACTAGTTTTATACAATTTTTACATACAAAAGGGTGTCATATAAAGGGGTTACTTACAGATTGAATAGAAAAGGGTTGTGTTCTATTCAAGAAAAACTCACAGATTAGGATATTTATAAATAGGCCATGAATGCACGTTATATAGAGAATATATATATATAGTGAACCCCCCGAGTATGCAACGCAGCATAACCTAAATATTAGAGGGAAAGGATGATGTTAAGAGATTGAGAGGGCTAAGAGGGTTTGAATCTTTGAAATATTTGATTGTTCATTGCATTTAGAATTGTGATAATTCAGTTTAAGGGGCTAATAGCATAAGGAATCGGTGCTAGTCTCCATACATCAAAGCATACGTTTAGTGAAAATCATGAAAGTGCTGTTTTTTTCACATCACAAAATGTTGATTCAATGAATATTGTTTGTACACTAGGATCATATGCACTATGCATGACTCATGACATGGTATCAGTCCTAAATTGCATAGCAATTGTCTTCCTAGGACATGACTTATACATGGAGTGGAAAGGAGCCTTTGTTGTAGGTCAGTTGTACGCTTTCCTTGGGGTTGTTGGTTGAGGATCTATATATTCTTGGATTGTAAAAAACAAGAAAAGAGTGGAGTTTGTGCTTTTTTCTTAAATATGGTGAAGCGATGCATCTTGGGGCCAATCCCCGAGGTGTAGGAGAGTTGCAGTGAAGCCGCGGTGATCTACCGAGGGGAGCTTCCTTATGTTTGTGTTACGAGGCACTATGTATATATGTTATGGGATCTCCCTCTAAGGATAAGGGAAAGTAAATGTTGGACTGCATATCAGCTACAAATGCATAATTAATTCTATCTAGTGTACATCGGTGTATTATAGATGCTCCTAGCCCACGAAGCCATGTGGTGGGGTTGTCTGTTGTGTGCATGAGGTCCGGCTAGTGCCATAGCCAGTGCCGGTAGACCCCATCAGTAGTGGGTTTGTTGAATTTGCCTATGTTACTAGCCCCTCCCAGTATGACTATGTCTATGGCTAGTCAGGCGGCCCCACTAAATGGTGAAGGAAAAATAACGAATTCTAATGTGGTCCTAGTAGGTCAACAGCCAATTCCTAATCAAGTGGTTAGGCCGATGGGATGACAGATAGACGATCACAACTATGATCACAGCTATGAGTCGAGTGCCTCTAATGTCCTGGGTGAACTTAAGGACATGATGAAGCACTACACCGATATGATTCGTGAACAGTATAGACAAATAGCTATGGATGTTAATTTTCTTAGGAAGCAGCTGAATTTGATAGGGAGTCGGCACCCTAAAGAGGGTGCCTCCTCAAGATTCAGCTATAAGTGGTGTGGTGGCCAATATTTCCCTTGGAATTGTTTGAATGTCAAATGTGATATTTAGAAAATTCTGGCCATTTAGCTGCTACCTATTGGAGTAAGATCAGTTCTCTCCAACAAGGGAGTAAACTGCCATGCCCAATTAACCATCACGCACAAGGGAATAATCTCCAGCAAGATGAGGGACCAAGAAAAATACTGCAACAAGAAAAGGCTATTGTAGAGGAGTTGCCTCATGGCAGTGGAGTCAGTCTTATTGAGGCCGTACGTGTCAATGATCCTAAAACTTCTAATCTACGAGAAATAACAAGAAGGTGACAAAGGAACTGTAAAACCTGTCAAGGGAAACCTTAAGCAAGATGCTAGGGGAAAGCAAGTTCTAAATCCTGATATGGAAGGTGGACCTCTAAGGCATGTTGATAGTAAAGTTGATCCCAAGGAGGATAAAGGATTGCCAAGAAAGAAGGAAAAAGTTAAAAAAGAGGCATTAAAGCTGGTCCAAAGATCAAAGGAGAGAAAGGTTTGGTGTGAGAAGAGAACTTTGGCTAACTACCATGACTTTGACCTAGCAAGTTCTCTTTGCAAAGTTAAACAGACGCAAATCTCCTGCAATTGATTAAACTTTCCCCAAGAGTACAAAAGGAATTCAAGAAAATCCTGCAAATATTGGGTATATTGTAGAACCTTTGGGCATCGCATGAGTGGGAGAAGATTGGTTCGATCATGCTGAAAAGCATTGCCCTAGGGTTTTAGCATACATGAATGGAATATTAGTAGAGCAAGCTATCATGGAAATTGGATCCTCCATCAATATCATGAGTTCAGACTAGATGGAGAGACTAGGTCTCGAAATTCAAAAAGGCAGCTCCACACTTTTTAGGATGGCGGATGATATTCTAAGACAACCAGCAGGTTGCATCACTAAAGTCCACGTTCCAGTTGCGAGCATGAAATGCTATCTGGACTTTAGGGTGATAAGGTTTGTAGGACGTCCTAGCTATTGAGTTTTGCTAGGTAGGCCATGGATCTTATGAAAAGACTGCCAAGTCGATCCACTGGTCGAGTGATTCTAGGGAGAGGTGCCGATTGTGTAATAGTGGATGCTGACCCTGAGTCTCCTCAGAGTGAGAGAGCTCCTTTATCCTCTACTGAACTAGAAATAGTAGATGATCATCTAATAGTGAGACGTCATCAAGCGATGGATCTAAAGAAGGGTCCACTACAAAGGACATTTATCAGATAACATTGAATGAGCCGATAGAGCCTCAAGATCAAATAAGAGACACGGATGTTATTGAGTTGGACCTTGGTACACCTAATGATTCGTGACCAATTAAATTAGGTTTCATACTCAATTCGGAAGAGATTCAGGAGTTCTGTGACATCTTTTCTTGGAGCTATGATGAACTTAGGGGCATTCCCCCCACTCTGGCTATGCATACTATTCATGTAAAGGAAGGTACCTGCCTTGTATGTGAGAAAGTAAGGCATATGCCTTTTGAATTAAGAAATGAGTTGTTTGAGGAGCTACAGAAGTTGCAAAAAGCGGGTTTGATGTTCCCTGTTCAGCATACTGAATGGTGTTCACCAATCGTGAATAGAAAGAAGAAGAATAATCAAATCTGGCTTTGTGTAGACTTTAGAGAGTTGAATAAATAGACTGTTAAAGACTACTACCCATTTCCCTTTATTGACCAAATTCTGGATCAATTAGCGGGTAGGGAAATATATTCATTCATGGATTGCTTTGCGGGGTATAACCAAATGGAAATTGCTAAGCAAGACAAGCTAAAAATGACATTTATTACAGTCTTTGGTACCTTGTGTACCATGTGATGGCATTTGGTTATGTAATGCACCTGGTTCGTGGCAAAGAATAGTTAACAAGACCTTTAGTGACATCTCCCTAGAGGATTTGAAAGTATTCATTGATGACCTGGGGGCAGCCACCACAAGAGAAAGGCAGTTGATTTTTTTTCGAAAGTGTTTTGAGCGTTGCATACAATTTTGCATAGCTCTCAACCCACAAAAGTGCATCTTTGGAGTCCCCTATGGGCTATTGTTAGGTCATGTGGTCAGTTCAGTAGGGATTGCGACTGACCCTGAAAAGATCGAGCTCATAGTCGCCATCAGTCCGTCGCATACTCCAAAGGAAGTACATAGCTTTCTGTCATCGGTAGGGTATTATCGGAGGTTTATCAATGCCTTGGCAGAAAGAATGTTTCCATTGACAAGCCTATTGTCCTTTAATTGTCAGTTTGCATGGAGTGATGCTTGCAAAGTATCTTTTGATGATGTAAAGTAGGAGCTTGCCAAAGCACCTGCTTTAAAAGCACCTAAAAGGGGTGAAATATTCTATATATTTTTGCAAGCCACCATGTATAGTATCAGTGATGCTTATCCCAAATTTGGGAGGAAAAGTGGTACCATCTGATAGCTTTTGCTAGTCGAAAGTTGGGCATATCGGAAATTAATTATACCTATATGGAGAAATTGTGCCTTGCGATGGTATTTGCGACCAAAAAGTTCAGGCATTTCATTCTTTATGAGAATGTGGTTTTTTATACGAAGGCGGAAGGGCTTTGATTGTTGCTAAATAAGTTACATCCACCTAATTGTTTGTCAAAATGGTTAATCACTTTGCAAGAGTTTGATTACAAGATCAAGAGCAAGCCACCGAAGCTACAGGGCATTATAGAGTGTCTTGTGGATTTCGAAAAGCCAAAAGAGGTCTTGGCTTAAGGAAGTGACATGAGCTGGTTATTGGTGGCCGTCCATCTTCCAAGATTCATTTGAGTATGTTAAGAGATGTGATACATGTCAAAGACATGACAGTAGAGAGAATAGGAAGCGTCCACTTACGCCTATTATGGCTATTCTTCCATTTGAGAAGTGGGGAATTGACTTTGTGGGTCCTATTACCCCGTCATCCACTACTCAGAAGAGATACATTATAGTAGCCATGGATTACTTTACAAAGTGGTCAGAACCATGGGCAACAAGGCAAGACAATGCAAAAGAGACTGCCAGTTTCCTACTTGAGCAGATTATCTACCATTTTGGTCTGCCAAAGGAAATATTATCGGACCGTGGAACCCATTTTTTGAACAAGGTAATTAAATCATGACTGAAGCATGGAAGATCAATCATAACAACACGAACCCCTATAATCTGCAAGCCAATGAACAAGTTGAAAGTACCAATAAGGAACAAGTTGATAGTCTCCAAAAAGAAACGAGATTGGGTATCTCATGTTTGAGATCTGATGGAGGTATGTATCCAGAGAGTTTGACATGTACCTTGCTAAATATGGCATAAAGAGGTAGCTCACATGTAGTTACACACCTCAGTAGAATGATGTGGCAGAGAGAAAAAATCGGGTGCTTATGGAATCTGCCAAGGCAATGCTTAATGAAAAGAATTTGCCAAATGTTTATTGGGATGAAGCAGTAGTTACTGCAATTTATATCCTAAACCAAACACCTACAGCTGATATTCATGATTTGACTTCATATGAGAAACTGTATGGGCACAAACCAGATAGTCATCTAAACATATTTGGTTGTATTGCCTACGTACATGTGCCTGATGAAAAGAGGAAGAAGTTAAACCCGAAGGCTATCGAAAGCATTTTTCTTGGCTATGCACAAGAGCTCGCTTCATGGTATGGTAATCCGGATGCAGTGGTCTCTGATGGACTAGCCAACCCTACCTATGCTAAAATTTATCCTTCAGCTAGTATGTCTGTGAGTGGTTTGACAAGTGATGGTTCCATCTACTGTTAGTCCTTGGACAAGACAACTCTGCAATCGTACTACTTCATCCACTAACACAGATATGTCAGTGAGGGGGAGATTGGATAAAGGCAAAGAAAAGATGTTTGATGATGCGACTGGCCTACTTACATCTAGATATGAGTCAGTTGGCAATGATAGTTATGATAGTGAGTTGGGCACACCATCAGTTATGACGCCTGGTGTGAAGCAAAACAGGTATGTGCCACCTCATGAGAGGCAAGCCCAATGTAAAATATTACATGGCGCAGTGAACAAAATCTGAGAAAGAGATAGAGAGTACACAACAGATAAGAGGAGAATCAATAAATTCTTTAACTCCAAACAATTGATACAAATATGGCTCTGTCCACCCGTGAGCTTCCACTGTGTGAAGCTTAGATGGCGATCTAGACAGAAAATAGGTGAAGAGCTTAAGGCTAGCTAGAATAACAACTCTGACTAGGTGAAAGATGAGTGATCGATGGTTGTGAAGGGGTTTAGCTTTTATAGCCTGCGAAGGCCGTGAGGTTGGCATGACCAACCTACCATATAAGCCTCCACTAGTCGGCCATGGAATATTCTAGGGAATATTCCCTTTACCATCGGGCCCAAGGGCCGCTTCCACGGCCCCCGGACCCCACAATAGGGGCCCCTTTTAACTCCCTTACCTTGCAAAAGCCTTCAAACTCCTTTGAGTTGAACTCACCACCACCATCTGTTCTAAATTTCTTCACACTTTTCCCTATTTCATTCTCAACAAGTTTTAGCCATTCTTTAAACTTATCAAAAGCTTGAGCCTTATCACGAAGGAAGTACACCCACATCTTTCTATTGTAGTCATCGACAATCAACATAAAATAAGAAGATCCCCCCAAGGCATGTGTAGGCATCTTACCACACAAGTCAGCATGCACCAACTCTAGAGGAGCCTATGCTCTATTCTTGATTTCTTGTGGAAATGCCTTTCTCTGTTGCTTGCCCATCATACAAGCTTCACATGGTTCCTTCAATTCAGTTATTGTAGGTAGGTGAGCAACCATACCTTGCTTTTGCATCTCCTTCAACACTACAAATCCGATGTGTCCAAACCTTTCATGCCAAAGCTTACTTGTGCCCACTCCAGCGGTGGTTGTAAGAGCACTTAGCTCATACAGGTTGTTCCTTCTTTCTCCTTTGCCAACAATTGTGCCAGCACTATCAAGAATTTCTGCACCTGCCTTCTTGAACCTCACTTCATGACCAAAATCAGTTATGGCAGCAACTGATAAGAGATTTCTCCTGATTTCGGGAACATACAACACATTTGAAAGCTTTTTGATTTCACCATTTGCAGCAACAAAAGAAATAGTACTTGTGCCCACACCAAGGAATTTAGCATCATTTCCAATCGTCACAGTGATGGATTCTTGTAGAGGCTGCATAGAACTGTATA
This sequence comes from Lygodium microphyllum, assembly GCF_053477565.2. Classification (NCBI taxonomy): domain Eukaryota; kingdom Viridiplantae; phylum Streptophyta; class Polypodiopsida; order Schizaeales; family Lygodiaceae; genus Lygodium; species Lygodium microphyllum. Next base: position 65,362,630 of record NC_141146.1, read on the forward strand.
GACCTTTCTTGTTGGTCATGTGATGGGAGGCCCCACTATCCAACACCCATGGGTCAGTGGTGGCAGATTCTTCTTGTGCCGAGGAGCACACTTCCTCAATGGTTGCCATGAATAATTCTAGCTCTGCTTCAGCCGTATTGGCTGTCTCTTTCCCTTTACTTTTAAGGGTACCATTCTTTTCATCTGCCTTCTTGACACGACAATCTGCAATTGCATGTCCTTTCTTCTTGCAGTAGAAGCACTCTCCTTGAAACTTCTTCTTTCCGCCCTTCTTCTTTTTGTCACCATCATTTTTGGTGGAGGAACCATCTTTGCCTTTTGCATTGGCAGAGAATGCAGCATCTCCATTGTTGCTTCCTTCTCGGGCTTTCAACCTCAACTCCTTCTCCATTAATAATGCACAAAACTCCTCAAAAGTCAAAGCTTGAGGTCTCACCTGAGTATTAAGGGCAATTACTAGTCCATCAAATTTTTGTGGACAAATCCGAAGACACCTCCGAGCTAGCTCTTCGCTAGTCTTTTGTATCCCAGCGCCAGCCATCTAGTCGCACAAATTCTTAATCCGAGTGATGAATGCTTCAACCGTCTCTCCTTCAGCAAACTTCTCCGCTGCTAGTTGATTCTCCAAGTTTTGAATCCTTATTTGGTTTCGTGTTTCATACTGGCTCCTTAATACATTCCAAGCCTCTGACGCTTTGGTTGTATGATGCTGAATCAAAGTCAGAACACTGTCAGAACAGCTTGTAACTAAGGCATACAATGCATCTGCATTCCTTCCTTTCCAATCTCGTAGAAGATCTGCATTCAGAGGAATCATCACACTAGGATTTGATGGGTCGGGGGTAGGCTGTGGTTCTGCGTCAGTCCCCAGCATAGTCTCCAGAAGCTCATAAGAATCAAGGATAGTTGTAATTTTGAACTTCCACAAGGTGTAGTTTGTACCATCTAACTTGCCTTTGCTGAAGGTTGGTGGACGAATCCTCAGTGTTTGAATAGCCCGTATAGCAACACCACCTCCTGCACCGCTTCCTGATGTGCCAGAACCGCTTCTGAAAGTCGACATAGTTTCTCTTTGCTATTGAAACCTTTGCCTCTTGCACACTCTCCGATCTCTAGAGCCCCCTAGGCTCTGATACCATGTAAAATATTACACGGCACAACGAACAAAATCTGAGAAAGAGATAGAGAGTACACAACAGATAAGAGGAGAATCAGTAAATTCTTTAACTCCAAACAACTTATACAAAGATGGCTCTGTCCACCCGTGCGCTCCCACTGTGTGAAGCTTAAATGGCAATCTGGACAAAAGATAGATGAAGAGCTTAAGGCTAGCTGGAACAACAACTCTGACTGGGTGAAAGATGAGTGATCGATGGCTGTGAAGGGGTTTAGCTTTTATAGCCTACGAAGGCCGTGAGGTTGGCCTGACCGACCTACCATATAAGCCTCCACTAGTCGGCCAGGGAATATTCCAAGGAATATTCCCTTTACCATCGGGCCGGGGGCGCTGCCCCCGGACCCCCGCCAGGGGGGCCACTGGCCTCCCTAGGACCCCCCAGCTAGGGGCCGCTTCCGCGGCCCCCGAACCCCACAATAGGGGCCCCTTTTAACTCCCTTACCTTGCAACTCGATGCAATGCGCCTCCAGTTGCTACCAGCTTAACCACTCCGTCTAACCCAAAGATTAGACCCACAACGGTCACCTTTTTGCCATCCGGTCACATAGATCTCATCTAATATACAAGTCAGGACTCAACCAATGTCCGGGCTCACATTTGGCTTCTCCTCATAATGGGGGCCTTACAACTTTGAGCACCATGGATCATTGGTAGCACCTAATGAGGGTGGGGCATTGATCATATCTAACACCCAAAGTGCACCGCAGTTGAGGATTCCGAAAGGGTCAGAAAACTAGTTGATAGGCTGACATACAATGGGTATTCAGCTAGACATTGTGCATATATGACTAAAGTGTCAGCAGGCTACAAAGAGCCTACAAAGTTTAGTGAGGCAGTTACATATGAGAATTGGTGTGCCGCCATGGATGAGGAATACATAGCATTGGCTGAAAATGAGAAATGGGAATTGGTATGTTTTCCTGAAGGCAAAGTACCCATTGGCTGCAAATGGGTTTATAAAGTGAAATGCAAGTCAGATGGTTCATTGGAAAGGTATAAAAAAAGCCCGGCTGGTTGCAAAGGGATATGCATAGCAGTATAGCCTAGATTATGAGGAGACTTTCAGCCCGGTTACCAAGATGGTGATAGTGAGAATAATTATTGCATTAGCAGCTTCTAAGGGCTGGAAATTATGGCAAATGGATGTCAAAAATGCATTCTTAAATGGTGGCTTGCTTGAAGAGTGTATATGGAGCAACCTGAAGGTTATGTACACCCTGACTATCCGACATATGTGTGTAAATTGAAAAAGGCCTTGTATGGACTGAAACAAGCACTGAGAGCATGGAATGCTCGCATAAGCACTTATTTGCAACATCTTGGTTTTCAGATAGGTCATGTAGATCACAGCCTATTTACAAAGAAGACAAATCATGATTATGTTTTTCTAGTATGGTTATGTTTTTATAGTGGTTTATGTCGACGATTTGATCATCATTTGAGATTATGATCATGGGATTGCTAAAATTAAAACAATGGTATATACTAAATTCAAAGTCAATGATCTTGGTGAGAAAACTCTTCTACGACTTGGAAGATGTCCAAAGAGCAAACCTATAGTACACGATTTTTAGCCATATTTTCAAAATTTATCATTATTGAAAATTCAACCATAGTGTCTACAAAATCCATCCCTTTATATAGGCCTAAAATTCCCTCATCTATAGTCAATAAACCATACTTTCTCAAACTTTACATATGCACACTCTTTGAGGCCTATACATGGAATTCATCCTCCTAAAACATCTAGAATTGTTTGTTGTAAGCTCAATAAAACCAATTAAAAATACTTCTTTTCGTGCACTAGGAGTGGAGAGATTCATCCAAATAGAACTACTACAACCCCACATTATAACAATGTCTAGAGAAATTGAACAGCTCTTTTCACATCTTTACTTCTGACCCTAGGACAATCAATCATCTAATACATTTGTTTCCATATGAAGTGCTCTATTGTATGGCTATCCCAAAATCACTAGATAAGAAGAACTATCTTGTACAAAAAAAAAGGTTGCTCCTCTTTACACCACCAATGGTTATCTTAACATTTGAACATGCAGCGTAAAGATCTCCCATGGAGTTGTTTATTATCCACATTCTCCAATCATGATTAATGTCAACCAACCATGCATCATTTTCATATAAACTCTTAACAATTACATTAACTTTTAATTCATGGTTAAGGAATGCAATGCATAGAGTACCAAGCTCCCCAACCTTAACCATGGTTTTTGTTGTTGCCCAACCCTAATGGCTCTGAGTACAATGATTTCTAGGGATAAATCATGAAGCTCATCTTCAATATGTTAGATCTGATTGATTCCCCTTTGTGTAGTGTGTTATAATTAACTAATTTTTCAACCATTATATTAGCCTTTTTACCCTTAGGTAGCTCGTTTATAGCATGAGCCTATTTTTTCCATAATCAACCTTTATGCCTTACAAACTAGGCTCTTCTTCCAATTGTACCATAGCATTTTCCAAATCACTAAGAAACAATCATTTCCTCTTTACAATGTCAATAATTTCATCATGAAATTCATGCTTTACTACACCAAGCACCTTCCCACCCTAATGTTGTACATACTCTCAGAAGTAGGCTGACTTAGGCTACTTAGGATTTCTACATGTCACCCTATTTGAAGTCCATGTAGTATCTTCATCCCTCTTTCTCATATCCTCCACAATTACATCAGTATTTTGAAACTTATCTCGATAAGTCTACACTAAGAAGGAATCAAGCAGTGAGTCCCATCTTGCCATGTCACAAATGCTTATATGTGCATTAGTTAATTTACTCCTTGATATTTTACCCTTCTAAATTGGATGCAATGCAAGAGACCATATCTTATCTTTCTTATTGGGGATAAAGGTGCCTATGCCTAAGTGCATGTGTATTCATTACACTAACAATACCCGTACATATGTACAATGTAGGTGATACTGCAGGTGATAGGCACCCATCACTATCACTTTATTCTTTATCTTTCAGTGATATTTGAATAAGGAAAGGATGGTCACACATTCTAACTTGAGAGCGGGATTTTATGCTAGAAAAAGAGTCAAAGACATGTCAAAATATGTCATTTAAAAGCAGAAATGGAAGCTCACTGAAAGCAGACGTAGATCTGACAATTTTAAGTGGTCGTGGAAGACTAGATTTCAAATTATTTCAGAAGACAAACCTTTGCAGTGGTTGTGGATTTTTCATAATTTTTTTTGGTGCTAGATTGAAGTAGGAATATTTCTTAATACTTCAGGACTTCAAGACGGATGCGTAGAATTTTTCAAGTGCAGAATTAGATACCGAACAGGGGAGGAGTTGGAGGCCCAAACTTTGGGGAGGTCAAATAGTAGCCAAGATTTGAAAGGGCATGGCCCTTATGAGCCATTGGCACCCAAAACTTCATGATTATGGGGGGGTGGGGGGGAGCGGGGCACCGTTTTTTTCCGGCGTGAGGTAGAGATAAAGATGCCATAGCGACATTTTGATGAGGAGAGGAATTTGGAGCCTACTACAAACAACCCATAGATTCGAAGACACAAGCCGACTTCTTCAATTCTTTGCTCTCCATTGCTAGTCTTCACATAGAGAATGGTGGCCTAAAGAGGAAATGCCAAATATAGTCTTTCTCTCTCCTCTCTCTCTCCTCCAAGAGACCATTCATGCTAGAAAAAGAAAGAGAAGAACGGGATGAAGAATGCTTGTCCTGCATGTATACCAAATTGATGCAAGATTGAGAGGATGCTAAGAATTGATGTCAAGTGCTATGTGGAGATCGATGACAGGTCCTATAATTGTCTAGGAATTCAATTTTCATGACTCGAAACATGTATGTCTATTTTATAAAGAAAATTTGCTTGTTTTTTTACCGTTTATGGTCCAAATGAAGTGCATATGGTATGAAAATTTGTATGAACCTTGTTTGGCATATCTTTGAGGGTTGCAAGTGATAATATGTAACATTTGTAATTAAATGTGATCATTATTAATAATTTAAAGCTCAAAATGCGGTATTTAAGTGGGAAAATAAGGTGTTTTTCCATTACGAGTGGAAAAATCATGTTCTCATGGAATGAAATGAAACATAATTGTGAATCTCAGTAATCATAATCACGTTGAATTGGAAAATCCAAAAATAATAATAAATTAATTAAGAAAAATCAAAACATTCATTTTAAATGGAAAAAATAGGTTTTATATGCCAAAAAAATACAAATATATTTGTGGATATATGGTGGACCTAAGGCATGAGGTTTAGTCTCAGTTAGCCCTATTTCCATGTTATAGTGCGTTATTTATTTCTTTTTGGATAAGAAAATGACATGAAAACATTCTCTACACCTACCACTACAAGCATAACATTAAAAGATAGGGAGAGAGGGGATTTATGAGTGTTGATCATGGTTTTAAATCTGATTTATCTATTGCATTTTGCATATAGGACACATTTATTTTAAAAGTTAAAGGTTTTAATAGCACAAGTATACTCGGTGTTGTCCCTATGTAATGCTGCAAGTGTGGTAATGGTATGAAAATCATGAAAAGAATTGCTTATGCACATCTACATTGTTGATTTGATTAAATAAATTATTTGTGCACTCATGGGCATTCAACTTTGCATTGCATTCCATATATATGGTATCAAACAAGTATTGGCTCCTCTTGGATTACATAGCACTTGATTTTCTAAATGTTGACCCACGTTGGGAGTGTGAGAAGTCCCAAGCTATAGGTTTAATACATTCGTTTCTTTGGGGACTAATAAAGTGAGGATACAAACTATCTCCTAGAATGATATTTATAAAGAAGGGATTATGTATCGCATGTGTTATATATTTGAACGGTGCATCTCGAGGCCAATGCCTAAGGTGTAGGAGAGTTGTAATGGGCCGTGATAGTCAGCAAAGGGGGTGGTCCCTATGTATGTGCTATGAGATTCTAGGCACCATTATGTTTGGGTACTCCTTGTGAGGATTTAGGAAGGTATCCATTGGACTATAAATTATATAAATGTGTGTTTAAGTTAGATCAGTGTGTGTAGCCTCTAAACGCTCCTGGTCGCAAGGCCGTGGAGTATTTTGGTTGAGCATAGAGGTCCGTGGATAGAGCCTTAGAGCCAATGTTGGACCCATTTTTGGTCCTGATATGACTATTGGAGTTCCCACATACAATGTCTCACTCTCTTGCTGCACCCCCATAGCTCTTGCTTTTGCTTATGTTTTTTCTTTCAAGTTCTACCTTTCAACTAGTATTAGAGCCAATCATTCAGAAATTTTCTTTATCCTTTCCTTTGGCTCGGATTCAAAGCTTCAACTCAAGGTTTCATGGTAGCCATTGCTTCTTCATCTCTAGGTATGCATTGAGTCTTTTCTTCAATTGGCTCATTCCAGCTTGCTTCTTGCTTATTGAGGAGCTTTCTAAGGTATAGCTAAGCCTTTTTGAGTACTTATTGAGCTAAGAAGTAGCCATTTTATCCATTTTTGTTGAGAGTGAAAAAAGACTGAATTTTTGACTGTTTTTTGTTGTTTTTTGAGGTCTGAATGATTGATTTTTTATGGATTTAGAGTGATGTATGATTGATAATGGAAGTTTTTGAGAGTGTTTTGGATGATATTGATTATGTTTTGGAAGCTCATGATGATTTTTAGTAGAAATATGAAGCTCTATGATGTTCTGATAGATTCTGTTAAGGTTCTGATTGGTTCTGATACCTTCGGTATAGCTTCTGTTTTGTTCTGATTTTCTTCTGTATGAAGTATGAATTGATGATTGATGAATGTCGAAATCTTTTGAAATCTTATTGAATAGTTTTTTACAGTTTGGAATGGTTTTACTATGACTTATGAGGATTTGCTATTCTCTGATGACCTTCTGTAACCCTCTATAAACCTTCTGTAGAGCCTCTGTCTTTGCTCTATCTCTGCTTTGTTCTGTTATGTTCTATTCTATAGATCTTCGGTAAGTGTTCTGCAGAATGTATGTGTGGCTTTGGAAAAGTTTTCTAACTTTTGAAAATGATGAATCTAAGTTCAAAAGAGCTAAAAAAAATGGGAGAAGTATCTACTGAAGACTGAAGTGACAGTGACAGTAGTGAGCTATGAAGAGACACTGTAGTGGCTCTGGTGCCTCTTCACATCAGACATACCTCTTGGGAGGTGCATCCACGACCTAAGAAGGATATTGAAAGTCATTATTGAGTATTTTAGTGAGGAGATGATGTACTAGAGAGAGAGAGAGAGAGAGAGAGAGAGAGAGTCAGAGATAGTCAAATTCTATCAAAACAGTGTAATTGTATATGAGAGATTGAGAGAGAAAACTATGAAGACATTGAAGATGAATACTATGTGATTTATTTCCATTCAAAGATGGTGTATTCCTTTATGTTCCTTGTTCTATTGATGGATTCTATGAAGATGTTGAAGATTATGGTTGATTCTATCAAATCCGTGGGAGATATCTACTATGATGCTGCGTGAAGAATTGTTGTTTTCTTTGTTTTGGTCATCAAATGAATGAAATAAAAGCTTGTTGATGTTACAAGATAGATTTTCTTGCAGTAGAATCCCCTTTTCCTTGATGTTCCTCTTGGTGCTCCATGTTTTGGGTGCGCAGCCAGGGAAACTTGCCATCAACAAGCATCAGAAGAGGCTGAAAATGAAGAAAATGGCATTGGCAAGAAAAAAAGAATTCAATGGATGTTTGCAAAGTTCCTTCTTCCACTGAAGAGTTGGAGATTCTTATTGCCAAAGCCACTTTCCACAAGAAGTTCATCCCACAATGGCAGAAACATATTACCATCATGATGCAAGCTCTATGCGGTGGACTGTTTCCTCTTCCTGTTGAAGCAGCAAAAACTTGCATCTTGGTGGCAAATTGTTTTGGAACAAACTGAAGAGTAGAAGCAAAGAGAATGACTATCTATGGAAGATTTGGTATTCATTGAGAAGTTTTTAGACATCATCAAGTTGGAGATTGTGAAGAAGCTTCAGGAGTCATGGTCAGTGGAGGTTCACGAAAACAAGAAGGAAAAGAATTGGAATTTGTTCGTGGATGCTCAACAACAAGATACATGGGATGCTTGGTGCACTGACAATCTTGTGTTTGTCCAATTAGCAACCCACTAGAAGTTGGTAGACAGAGTGTTTTTCACAACATACACTATTAAAACCCTCAGAAGCTGGCATTATTGTAATGATGGCACAACAATGATCCTAAGAAGAATGAGTTTTGATACTTTCAGAACAATATCTCCCCCTCTGTAGTGGTTTGAAAGTCGAATTCAGAGATGTTGAAAAGAAGGAAGTAGAAGAGATGTTGGCTAGATAATCCCCCAAAGACTGAAGCCCCTCTCTGATTCTATTCTGTTGAGTACTAAACAACTGGTTGGAGCCAAGCCCCTGATGAATGATGCAATCAAGAGGCAAGCGTTAGAACAGGTCCAGAGGTACGTGAGAAGAGAGAAGGCAAGAATCAAGGCTGAGAACGAGCTTGCAGCAAAAGCCTCCTTTGACGCTCTAAAAGCAGTCTTTACAGAAGTCCCCATGGCGACAACGTCCCATTCCCAGTCAGATTCATCTTGGAAATATTGATGACAGGCCAACAAATATATTCCCATTTCCAGTTTTTAAGGAGGAGTACAATGAAGACACTGATCTTCATGTAGCAAAATTTATGGTAGCATGTGTGGCTAACAATGCCAAAACCCCTGAGCATTGGTTAGCAATATTCCCCACCACTTTCAAGGGCGTGGCGTTTCAGTGGTATGAGAGACAAGCAGTAGGAACTTTTGGCACTTGGGTTGACCTGAAGGTTGCCTTCCTCACTAAATTCAGGTGTGAAGGTTTTGAAGAGCGGATGCGAGAGGAGTTCATGAACCTAAGTCTGTCCTCTAGAGAAAGAGTAGAAGCAAATGTCTCACGAATGGAATCCATCCTGAAGAGATGGACTAACCATCATTTGGAGGAAGGTATCCAGAAAGGATTGTTTCTCAGAGGCCTACAACCAGAAGTTCACAAGTTAGTGGAATTGAGAAGACGAATCAATGTGCAAGCTACAGTGGAAGGTGCAAGATTGTATGATGAAGTTGAAGCAAGGCTGTCAATGACTCCATGAAGAGGAGTCTTACCTCCTCTCATGCTAGGAATGGTATGCCCACCAAATGCAGTCCTAGGGACAGTTTCCTACCCCTATCCCCAGATGCAAACAGTGCTGCAGTATAATGTATCTAATCCATTATGGTCGCCACAGACAACAATGCCTCAAATGATGGTTCAACCACAACAACAGTGGCCTCAAATAGTTCCTCCAATGGCAACTCAACAACAGTGGAACCCTACCAACTGGAATCAACAACCCCAAGTCTTAGCAAGAGCTCTGAATCAAAGCCAGAACAGAGGACCTTCTAGATCAACCCAACCAGTGTATGCAGTAATTACAGAAGCTTCCTAAAATCCTACTACAAGCACTTCAGGAGGTGAAAATCTGAAGGACTACTTATCCAACTCAATTTTTCAAGTATCAAGAAAGAGCTTATGGATGTGATTACAGAGTAACTACAGACGCTGAAGGTGAATACCGCCAATATATCCACCCCTATGGGAGCGGGGAGAGATGTGATGCGCTCGAATACATGGTGCGGAAAGTGTCATCAAGCGGCACATTTAGCCACTGAATGTACCCGAAAACCAACCATTCCTAGAGCCTTCTATTCCTACTGTTTGCGAAAGAATCATACAGAGGATATTTGCTCTCTGAAAGAGATGCACGAACGAAGACAGAAGCCAAAGCCTAGGGAGTTTGATCATAATTTCGGTCCAAGGAGGTTTCCCTCTCAAAGTTACAGAGGACGACAGTCGGCAGTGGTCAGAGATCAGAGGTGGAATGTTATAGGTGTGGAGAAAAGGGTCATATCTCCCCAAATTGTCCAAACCCTAGACGATCTGTGGATTACAAGCTCTTATGCAGCCGATGCAAAGGAGAAGGCCACACTGCAAAGGAAGTCCAGCCCTTCTCAAGGCCAATGCTATTGATAGCCAACAGAAGGCACAAGAGCCTGCCTCCAATTTGGTAGAGTTGGAAGTTGCCACTGTCACGCGTACCAAGAAGAAGAAACCAGTTGTTCAGAATGAAAATAATTCCCCAGCCAAGACTATGAAGTTCAACCTGCCAACAGAGGGACAGAGCAGTACAGGACAGGACAGTGCAGTACAGAGTACTGTAGTACCACAAAGAGTCACAAAGACAGTCCCAGAAACAAGACCAGAGGTCTAGGAGATAGACGATGCAGAAGCACCTCCAAAAATAGAAGAAGTGTTGATGCTTTCATTACTAGAAGAAAAAGGAAAGATGAAAATGGGTGTAGCCCCATTCCCAAGCAGGCTGGAGAGGCCCGTGGATCCTATCAAAGAATATGACTTGGTAAAAGACCTAGATACTTTTAAACCAAACTTAACATTCTGACAGTTGTTGATGCTGTCTCCCAGCTACTACCGAAAGAAATTCAAAAGAATCTTGACAAGAAGACGTGGACTAAGGATTGTTCCTTCAACAATGACCAAGACCAATAAGGCCCCGGAGCTTGTAAAGGAAGTAGATGTGGCTAATACCTTCCTAGATCTTGGAACCCCAGAGATTAGTGTATGGATTGAAGGATGCTTTATTTCAGATGCATTGATTGATGGAGGCTCATCAGTAAACATAATGATGGATATGGCAATGAAGGACTTAGGGTTGCAAGGAATTCAACCTACACAGTGGCTTATCATATTGGCAAACCAAAGCAGAATTAAACCGTTGGGCATCCTCCCATATGTAAAAACAACCCTTGCAGGAAGAGACTATTGGCTGACATATTTGGTGGTTAAACCAAATTCTTATGGGCCTCATACCCTCTATTTTTGGGAAGACCTTGGCTTTTTGAAGTGAGAGCCAGGACGGACTAGTTCAAAGGAACCCTAACCCTAGGCAGAGGACCCAACAAAGTGGTGTTGAAATTGTATGGATCGCAAAAAGGTAATGGATCCACATCTATCAAAGTGCCAATTGACCCAATGAAGTAATAGATGGTACATCAGGAGACAAAGAGGCTGTTAAACAAATCTTTCCCAAGAAAACAAAGGCACAATCCCTAACACTTGGCACTGTAAGTTAGCTACCAAGGGAAGCAAAGTCCTTGTCCATGGGAGAATACCTCCTGTCTCAACTAGAATTGACTTCTGAAATCACCTCTAACAATGAAATAGAAGCATGGATGTACTGTTCTCCCTGTTACATGGCAGTTGTAAAGGCACTAGCAGAGACAGAGCCAGAGACAGAAGCAGAAGCAGAAATAGACACAGAGACAGAAGATCTTTTCTTCTCCTACAAAGCCTCTACAGAAGCAGAGACATAGCCTCCAAAGGAAGAGGATGGACATGATAAGGAAGAAAATGAAGCAGGTTATGAAAGTGTAGTTGAATAAGATCCTCTGATAGTGGATGATCTTGTCAATGTCCCTACGGAGACCTCAGAGGCCGAAGATCTCAGGGTGTTGGATGGAATGACCATGGTTCCATTTGGGTTGATCAATGGACCACAAAGTATACAGAATCTACATAAGCAATGGATTAAAGGCATAAAAATTAAGTTCACCAGTGGCTCCTGTCGCCCTGACCGTTCAGTCCAGAGAAAAGATGATGATGATGCCCCCTGCCAATAGAAGCCAGAGCTATCAAAGCCCCGGCTTCTAGAAGGTCCATGCAATGTGATATTCCTGGATGCATCCTGTGAAGATGAATCCCTCTAGAAGAAATCACCACTCACACAGAAGCAAACAAAGCTCTGATACCCTTCCAGCAACCTCAACAGACAAATGAGTCATCTGTTCAAAAGGAGGACACTGGTTCTAGTGGAAACATCAGACGATGACACTACTCCCTTGAAAGAGTCAAACATCTATCCAAAAGCAATCCATGGGACATTTATCCGTGAAGTGAAAGGTGAAAGACAAGTGACGTTCCTAGATACTGACGGTACTGAACGTCATCTAAAAGTGGGTCTCAATCTTCCAGAAAAAGAACTAGTGCTCCTGCGAGATCTACTAAAGGAGAACTTAGACGTGTTTGCTTGGTCATATAAAGACCTAAAGGAGATTGATCCCACAGTATGCCAACATCACATTGACCTAGAGCCCGATGCCAAACCTGTAAGGCAAAGACAAAGGTGTATAAATCCTAATTATTCTGCTCTAGTGAAGGCTGAATTATTGAAACTTCTTGAAGCCGAGTTCATTTATCCTGTGGCTAACAGTGAATGGGTTTTGCCCATTGTGGTAGTACCCAAGAAGAACGGAAAACTTCAAATATGTGTGGACTTTCGGAAGCTCAATTTGAAGACAAAGAAGGATCATTTCCCTATCCCTTTTACAAACCAACTGTTGGTCACAGTGGCACGCCATGAGCTCTATTCCCTCTTAGATGGATTCAGCGGATATAACCAAGTCCAAATTGCAGAAGAGGACCAATCCAAAACAACCTTCACCACAGAATGGGGGACCTATGCCTATAGAATGATGCCATTTGGGCTCTGTAATGCTCCTGCCACCTTCCAACGAGTAATGATGGCTACCTTCCAAAATCATCTTCATGATTTCATTGAGGTGTATCTTGATGACTTTTGTGTCTATAGTTTGATCCGTGAGCAATGGGGACACCTAGAGCAATGTTTTGATAGATGCCGATAGTATGGGATTTCTCTCAACCCCGAAAAATGTGTCTTTGGCATCTCATAAGGAGTTCTTTTGGGCCATATTGTCTCTACACAAGGGATTGCAACAAACCCGGTGAATATTGAGAAGATTGCCACCTTGATAGCACCAACAAACCTCAAGCAATTGAGAGGATATATTGGCTATGTGGGCTACTATAGAAGATTTATTGCACATTTTGCAACCAAGGTAGCCCCTTTGCACAAGCTCCTAAGGAAAGATGTGGATTTTATTTGGACTGATGACTATGAAGAAGCCTTTAATACCCTAAAAAAGTGCCTTATCCAAGCATCTATCTTACAGCCTTCTGATTAGACAAAGGAGTTTCATATACACATAGATGCATTAGTTGAAGGGCTACGTGCTATCCTATGTCAAAAGGGCCCCTCTAAATTGTTGAGATATCGAGCTCCACTCATGATATGCCAGGGTGACCGTTGTGCATTTATGTCACCGACTTGTCAGTTGTAGATGCGGTTGGTACACCGCCCATGAATAATAGCTAGATGACAGCTATCCTTATCTACTCTAGTTCATGGCTCAGTTAGTATGCCACCTTAGTTAGTTGTCTTTGGTTTGAGACCCATATATAGGGTTCTTCTATTTCTTTGTAAGAGACACTGTCTTCTACTCAAATGCTGGAAGAGGTAGAGGCAGAGGTAGAGGAGGCCGATTTGGAGGCCGTGGCAGAAATCAGAATATGCAGCAAACTCAAGAAAACCAGTCCTATGGAGGAGGACATGGTAACTCTAGAGGCAGGGGGAGACAAAGAGGTCGTGGTGGATGGCAAAGAGGCCAAAATGCAAACAGCAATGTTGAATGCTACTACTGTGGTAAAATGGGTCATATGGCTAAAGAATGCTATAAAAAGCAGAATGACATTATGAATGGGAAATTGCAACAAGGGAATTATGCATCTTCTAGTAGACAGGGTGATGACAGAAATGAGCATTTGTTTATGGTGTAGCACATGAACAATTATGTGACAAGTGCAGAAGAAAGCAACGATGTGTGGTATGTTGACTCAGGTGCATCAAACCACATGACAGGTCATGCAGAATGGATGGAGGATACAAGGAAAATGGAGAAACCAGGATTTGTGGAGACTGGTGATGATACTGCACATCCTATTGTGCAGATTGGAAAATTTCCTTTGTCTATGCAGGATGGGAAAAAGAAATACCTGTCCGATGTATTTCATGTCCCGAATATTACCAAGAATCTGGTTTCTATTGGTCAAATGGTTGAGCAGGGCTTGTAGGTCAGATTTAATCCTCATGGATGCTTTGTTGAGGATATGAAAAATAAAGGTCGCTTGATAGCAAAAGGAAAGAAGAATAGCAGAATGTTTACGTTGGATGTAGACATGTCTGATTTGATTGCAGCAATGTTTGCACATAGGACCGGTGTAGTTGCAGATATTGATATCTGGCATAAACGCATTGGTCATGTTAATGTACAGTGACTTAAATTAATGCAGGCCCAAAATATTGTTGCAGGATTGCCTAAATTCAAGGTTGCAGAAATGCATAAGGTATGTGAAGCTTGCCAATTTGGAAAACAGGCAAGGAAAACATTTCCTAGACATGTTCAAGAGAGTGAGAAGCCATTGGAATTAATCCACTCTTATGTGTGGACTACTAAAGCTGCATCTCTTGGAGGCTGTCATTATTTTGTCGCTTTTATTGATGACTATAGCAGAAAAGTTTGGGTGTATTTTATGAAAAAGAAAAGTGAAGTTTTTGGGCATTTCAAAACTCTTAAAGCTATGGTTGAAAAAGAAACAGGCCTGCAAATAAAATGCCTAAGGTCAGATGGAGGGGGAGAGTACCTCTCAAATGAGTTTGCAAGGTTCTTGTAGGAGCATGGCATAAAGCAGCAATATTCATGCAGTCATACCCCACAACAAAATGGAATTGCAAAAAGGAAAAAAAGTCATATTGGAGAGGTATCTTGTGCCATGCTCAATGAAAAAGACCTGTCATATTTTTATTGGGCTGAGGCAGTTGCTACATCAGTCTACATAATGAACAGGACTCCCACTGCAGCAATACATGGGATGACTCCAGAGGAGAGGTATACTGGTAGGAAACCAGATATTTCTCATTTAAAAAATTTTTGTTGCATTGCCTATGTTCATGTGCCAGATGAGTTGAGATCCAAGTTGGATCCAAAAGCTGAGAAGTGCATCTTTATTAGTTACTCTCTGAGCAAAAAGGGTATAGATGCTATAACCCTTCTACTCGTAAGTTTACAGTGAGTAGAGATGTTGTTTTTGATGAGATGAGTAGCTGGTATAAACTAGTAAATGTGATTGATGATGTAGATGCACAAAATGGTAATGCTGCACAGAATTCACAGCAGCAATCACAAAATATTAGTGGACCTGGAGTGTCCTCTAGCAGTGGTTCATATTCTTCGCCATGGACAGGCAGATTGAGATCAGGAGAATCTCCTCAAAACAATGCAGATAGTGGTATGCAGGTTTCACGAAAAGGAAAAGAGAAGGTAGATCAGCCCATGTTTGATGTGAATGCAGGTCACTCTTATGTGGATGGTGAATCCAATGGATCAGAACAGAGCATTGATGATGAGTTGGGTATTCCTTCTATTGTTACACCTGGAGTAAGGAAGACCAGGGATGTTTTGAGAGCACCTGGGAGTGAACCTACTTTGTGCAAGTCTACCAGAGCTAGGTATCTTGTGGATAGGCTGAAATATGATGGATTTATAGCCATTCACTATGCATATATGGTCAAAGTGATACAAGAACCAGAACCACTTTCTTTTGAGCAAGCCATGGGAAAAGAAAAATGGAATAAAGCCATGGATGAAGAAATAGATGCCTTGGAAGAAAATGCTACATGGGAGTTAGTACCTTTGCCTAAAGGTAAGAATGCAATTGGCTGTAAGTGGGTTTATAAGGTGAAGCACAATGCAGATGGTTCTGTGAACAGATACAAGGCAAGATTAGTAGTCAAGGGGTATGCACAAACATATGGCATTGACTATGAAGAAACATTCAGTCCAGTTGCAAGGATGGCAACCGTAAGAGCAGTCATTGCTATGGCTGTATCAAAGGGATGGTCTTTACATCAGATGGATGTAAAGAATGCCTTCTTGCATGGTGATTTGCAAGAAGAGGTCTATATGGAGCAGCCACCAGGTTATGTGCATGCTATTCATCCTGAGTTTGTTTGCAGGTTGAAGAAAGCCTTGCATGGCTTGAAGCAAGCACCTAGAGCATGGTCGGATAAGATAGGACAGTATCTTGTCACTATTGGCTTTCAGATTTCCAAGGCAGATTTCTCACTTTATGTGAGAAAAACAGAGAAAGGTATTATGCTACTTGTCATTTATGTTGATGATTTGATTATGACAGGTGACAGTGATGAAGATATCCTTCATGTGAAAATGCTATTGAAGCAGAAGTTTGAGATGAAGGATTTGGGAGAGTTGCGTTATTTCTTGGGCATTGAGGTGATTAGATCACCAAGTGGGATACAGCTCTTGCAGAGGCAGTATGGATTGGACATGACGTCCAAATATGGGATGACAGGGTGTAAGCCTATTTCAGTTCCTTTGGAGCAGAATGTGAAGCTGAGCACAGATGCAGGTGAGCTTCTGGAAGACCCTACTATGTACAGATGCATAGTAGGAAGCTTGATTTATTTGACTATTACCAGGCCAGATTTGAGCTATGCTGTTGGATTGGTAAGTCAGTTTATGCAGGCTCCAAGGAAACCTCATTTGGATGCGGCTAGATGCATACTCAGGTATGTGAAGTCCACATTGCAGTATGGACTATTTTATGAGACTGGGGTTCAGATACAGCTGCATGGATACATTGATGCTGATTGGGCTGGTAGTATTTCTAATAGACGATCTACCAGTGGATATGTGTTCTCTTTTGGGAGTGCTGCAGTCACTTGGAGCAGCAAGAAACAGCCTACAGTTGCCTTGTCGAGCACAGAGGCCGAGTACAGGGGTGCAGCAATGGCTGCATGTGAGGTAGCTTGGTTGCATAAGCTACTTTATGATATGCATCAGCCTACAAATGGGCTAGTTGTCATTTATTATGACAACATGAGCAGTATACACTTGACAAATAACCCAGTCTATCATGCTAGAACAAAGCACATTGAGGTGCATTATCACTATGTGCGGGAGAGGGTTTTACTAGGTCTTATTGATCTAGTTTATGTCAGCACAGAGGATCAGGTAGCTGACATATTTACGAAGGCATTGGGCGTAGAGAAGCTACGCAAGTTCAGAGGCCTGCTTGGTGTGCAGGAATTGGGATTGAGATCGAGGGGGAGTGTTGAGATATCGAGCTCCACTCGTGATATGCCAAGGTGACCGTTGTGCATTTATGTCACCGACTTGTCAGTTGTAGATACGGTTGGTACACCGCCCATGAATAATAGCTAGATGACAGCTATCCTTATCTACTCTAGTTCATGGCTCAATTAGTATGCCACCTTAGTTAGTTGTCTTTGGTTTGAGACCCATATATAGGGTTCTTCTATTTCTTTGTAAGAGACTTCTTTTTGGCTTACACAATTAAGAAGAGGAAAACGGTTTTCAGCCTCCACCTTTGTGTGTATTCCCCCATTGTGCAAGTAAGAAAGCTACAAGTGAGACTCCTTCCTTCTCTCCCACAATCTTGACATAAATTATATCAACCAATATATTACGCAAGCTGGAAGGTCACTGATAGGGAACGGAACTATACAGTGGCAGAGCTTGAGTGCTTGGCAATGGTGTTTGCACTCTGGAGAAGTTTCGACACTATCTACTGTCAACGCATTTCAAGTTCTACATGGATCATGAAGCCCTGTCCTTCCAGATGAACAAAGCAGATGTTAAAGGATGAATGATAAGATGGTTGCTCCTATTCCAAGAGTTCGATTTTGAAGTTGTCACTAAGCCTGGCCATTCCCATGTCCTAGCCGATCATCTATCATGGATCCCTCAAACTGCAAAAGAGGAACAGGATGATCCAGACCTTCCTGATGCTTCCTTGTTTCTAGTTGAAATAGTTACTCCTTGGTGTGCAGACATAGCCAACCTCCTGACAACTCAACAGTATCCTCCTGGTATCTCAAGCCGTGAGAAGAAGAAGCTTCTGTTAGAATAATCCCCCTACACTTTGCTAGGTGGTGCACTGTACAAGAGAGGCAAAGATGAAGTGCTGCGAAGATGTGTTGGAGGGGATGAAATCGGCATAGTATTGAAAGTATGCCATGATGAATCATGTGGTGGACACTTGGCAAGAGAAGCGACAGCCAGGAAGGCTCTGTTAAAACAGGATACTGGTGGCTGACCCTCCATGAGGATGCACATGACTACTGCAAGAGATGTGATGCTTGTCAGTGAATGGGAAAACCCACCAAAACAAGTGCCATGCCACTGCAACCTATTCTTCCCCTAAAGCCATTCGAGAAGTGGGGGATTGATTTTGTTTGTCTCATTGATCCACCCACCAGACGAAAGCAGAATAGATACATCTTAGTATGTACGGATTATGTCACAAAGTGGTGTGAAGCTAAAGCTCTAAAGTGGGATGATGGTAACAGCATAGCCCTGTTCATGTACGAGAATATTATCACCCATTTTGGTAGTCCCCTCGAACTGGTAAGTGACAGAGGTACTCATTTCCTTAACAAAATCATGGAGGAGCTGATAGAGCTGTATAAGATCCACCATCGCAAGTCCACTCCCTATTACCCCTAATCCAATGGCCAAGTTGAAGTCACCAATTGCATCCTCTCCTCAAATCCTGACAAGAACAATTGCTACACATCATTGCAACTGGGATGATTGACTTACAGAGGCCCTCTGGGCATACAGAACCTCCCATAAGGCAGCTATAAGACAGACCCCTTTCCAACTGGTATATGGTACAGAAGCCGTCTTCCCTGTTGAATTGGAATTGCCCTCTTTGCGAGTGGCAGTTAAAGAACGCTTGGGAGATGATGAGTCGCTACAATGACACCTGCTATACTTGGAATGCTTAGATGAGATACGGCGGATGGCCCTACAGTGCATGGAAACAACTCAAGCGCGACGCAAGGCCTATCATGACAGTTTCATCAAGCACAAGGAGTTCAAAGAAGGTGATCTTGTCCTAGCCTATGATTCGAGATTTGGCAAGTTTCCTCGCAAGCTTCAACAATGGTGGATGGGCCAATACAAGGTACTTTCTATCAATCCTAATGGCTCTGTTCAGGTGCAGACCGTTGATGCCTCTGATGCTCCTTTTCTGATCAATGGCTATCGTCTAAAGAAGTACTTTCCTCCCTAGGGATCTTGATAATCACTGTTGACCTACCCTCTCCCTTTTGGGCGTCACATCGTGCTTCTGATAGCCCTTATGATTCTCCTCATGAGGTGGTCTCGTTCTGATAGCCCCTCACAGATACCTCTCAATCCGACCTTGTTCTCTTCTCGTGTGATCCAACAACAGTAACGAGGTTGGTCTTGACCCTTGGTATTTCTGCCATTATCTTTATTAACGAGAAAAAAAACAAAAAAGAAGAAAAAAACTTTTAAAAAAGAGAAAAAGAAGAAAACAAACAAAACTATTATGGGAGAAAAAAAAGAAATTCCCTATCATAACAGGCCTCGTTCCAAGAAAAGGTGGCAACACCCTTGGGCAGGAAGCTGACTGTGGAAAAGGTAGTACCACCTTGTAGTTCAGGATAGCTGACTCACCAATAGAACCTTTTCAACAAGTAATTTGAAGCCACCTCCCTTGGCGCGTTGTCTATGCAATATCAGTCCGTCTGCCCTTCTCAACACACGACCTTTCTTACAAATCATTAAATTCCGAGACTTGTTGGTTGCCTCCCTGAGTATGCCTTGTCTTCAACATCCTGATGACAACAACAGATAAAGCAATCTTCATCACCAACCCCTTGAATGATGTGAACTTTCATCCTAACATGATGGGGACGTGAGTATGGGCTGCCCTCTATATCTATCAAAGAGTGAGATAGAGGGTGGGGTAAGTGACCAGTCTTTCCCTTCAAATCAAATGATGTTGAGATATTTGCAATCACACCTACTTTAGTCCCTTTGTGAAGAGCAGGGAGGGCTCAGGACCAAAATCCCATATGCACAGTAGGAGAAAGTACCACCACTCAATTCCTATAAAGCATTGTACTTGCACTCTTTTTCTAATGGCAATGATAGTACTCTTTTCTTTCTAGTAAAGTGTCAATGTCACTGTCCATACACAAGATTGTGTTTATGAGTCCAAGTCTCAATCTTGGAACCTAATTCACTTGTGTGACTATTTTTCTTTGTCAAGGTCAATGTATTCATGAGTTTCTTCTTCCTCTTTTAACCTCCATAGCTTCCGCATTTGCCATACTCTAGATCCCACACAACTTGACATGGTATCAAGGCATGGCATAACTCCCTTCTCTACTCTCTCAGTCCCTCTTAACCTCAAGTCAGCTCAAGACCAGCTCATGGTTCCATTTCTCACCTCCATCTCTACTTGACCTTCCTTGGCAACCATAGCCAACAGCACCCTGTCAACTTGAAGCTCCTGAATCTCTCTCCACAGGTCATATCTCAACCTGCTCTCTTCTGGACATTTGTTCCTTGACTCCCAAGGCTTCTTTGTATCACTTAAGATCTTGACATTCGCCACTCCATAGCTCAGCATTGCTCAAATTGTCAGTCACTGCCATAGCCTATATCTGTGACCTACAGGACATACCTTGATTGGAGTCCCTAGATCTCCCAACACAAAGCATATCTCCTCTTGCTTCCTTCTAAGGAATCATTTCTCACATCAGGGCGCTTCATCCCAGCACCAACAACCATGACATTGGTCACCCAATACTCCAGCATTGACGAAATTGTGGAAATCTGTCTGAACTGCGCCTGTTCACGGTATTCTTCTCTACGCGCGCAATACGGGCTGCGATCTGGACGAGGAGGATAGGGCTTTGGTAGAGCATCACATAAGCTACATTTCCATAAAAAAAGTTTTGAAAATGATCCACCATAGCTCCTGCATGTCAGAAAAACTAGGCCCCTGTCATGAAACCCTAAAATCCACCATAGCCAATTTTTCACTCAAGCTCAAAAATCTCATTATTTTCTCTCTCCTGCCACCTGGAGCAACACACTGCCACTCTGATCTATTGTCCCAGCATCAAACCAAGGAGGGGAAGGACCTGAAAGTTTGAAGAATGATCGGCGACCCCGAACAAAGAAGATTCAAGCTCAACATCAACACAGACATAGTCTCCGCATAGTGTGTTTTCACACTGTCATTACTTGTGTCTCTTGACACATTGTAATCTGCTCTTCCACTCATAAATCTTAAAATTATGAAGTTGATTTGCTACTGTTCCCCTAAGTCTAACATGGGCAAAGACTCTCCAACTGCTTGCTTCAAAGGAGTCAGTTTTCACATCTAGCAGACCTGCATCAAACTCATCATGATGAAGAAGGGCCTTTGGGCCATTACCACTGGAAAAGAAAAGAAGCCTCGTGATGCGGATCTTGTTGTAACTTGGCAAAAGAACGATGATGAGGCCCAGGCCATTATCAAACTGGAGCTAGACGACAGCTATATCCAGCACGTGGATAACTGTGAGACCTCACAGGATACATGGAAGAGACTTGACACCTTGTTCGGTGCATAGTCTAAATCATCAAAGTATGGTCTCCTGATTGAGGTTTTTAGGCTTGAAATGAAGTCCAGCACATCATTTTCCACACATCTAAATTAGATGGAAGGACTTCTAACCCAACTTGCAGAAATCAACATTAAAATGGAGGAAGATGTTTGCATCAGTGTTCTACTTAAGAGTTTGCCTCCTGAATATAATAATGTATCAACAACTTTAATCAACATGCCAAATCCTGAACTTGTTGATATCCAGGCATCACTGTTAGAAGAGGAAAAGAATCTAAAAACTAAGGAAGAACCAAGTACCTCTAGAGATGAGCATGCATTATATGTTGGCAACAGGTACAAAGGCAAGAAGGATCAGCTCTTTTGTGACTTCTACAAAAGGACCGGACACACCGAGAAGTTCTGCCACGCAAGAAAGAGGTCCCAAAAAGCCTATCTAGTTGTAGTCAAAGAAGAATAAGAAAATGGAGCAAAGGAAGAAGAAGAAGAAGAAGACCACCAGGAGAAGGACAAACCTAATCAGTCCTTCTATTCAGATAGAATTTTTTAGTTTTGTATTTCCTAGCCCTAATGTCTCAAACATAAACGTGTAAACTCCTCAGTTATCCTTGTACTACAGCCTCTGTACACTTTGTAAGGCCCTTGCTACAGCCTCTGGATGTCCATCATGTTTGTGGTACCCACACTTAGCCTTTCTGCGATAGCCTTTGGTGTTTTGCCATGTTTATGGTGTGCCCACACTTTGCAGGTGTTTCTTTCACTAAAGCCTCTACACACTTTGTACTTTTGGTTGTGATTGAGGAGGGGTATTGAGATATTTGCAATCACACCTATTTTAGTCCCTTTGTGAGTAGCAGTGAGGGCTCAGGACCAGAATCCTATATGCACAGTAGGAGAAAGTACCACCACTCAATTCCTATAAAGCATTGTACTTGCACTCTTTTTCTAATGGCAATGATAGTACTCTTTTCTTTCTAGTAAAGTGTCAATGTCACTGTCCATACATAAGATTGTGTTTATGAGTCCAAGTCTCAATCTTGGAACCTAATTCACTTGTGTGACAATTTGTCTTTGTCAAGGTCAATGTATTCATGAGTTTCTTCTTCCTCTTTCAACCTCCATAGCTTCCGCATCTGCCATGCTGTAGATCCTGCACATCTTGAAAAATGAGATGTGAGATGTGTGAACGGAGTGTTGCACGCATGGGTTGGGCCTCTCAATGCATAACGCACGATCTGTTCATGTGCACTGCACCATAAGGCTCCCTGGCCTTCCTTCTTGCATTGTATGCCGACACATGGCAGGATGCACTGTTGCACCATCAAATGCACACAAGGCATACAAGCTCTGCACAAGTGACAGTGAGGATTACATCAATGGGTTTCAAGAATGGGCTGCCCTCTGTATCTTTCAACAGAGTGTGAGGAAGAGGGTGGGCTGAGTGTGACGGATGGTTCTTCAATCGATTATTGAGAGGTGAGGATTGAGGGACGTTACGACAATTGGAGTCCGGTACGTTCCTATTTCCCTCTGCACCCACGGGATGGGTCTCTGCCATCAGCACAGGACACATCACTCTGTTCTGTATACGGTACTACAAGGCTCCGTGGCCTTTCTGCTTGCACCTATGTCAGACGGGGTTGGACGCACTAATGCACCATCAATTGTGCACCCTGGCATACTCCCTCTGCACCACCCCCTTGTCGATTCCTAAACCGGGTGTGAGATTTGGGTTTCCATCAATATTAACTTGAGTGATGTAAGTTATGGGGTGAGTGACTATTCTCTCATCCCATTTGAGTGCCAATGAGTTGAGTGACTATCCTTCGTCACAACGACACCTCCCCTAACGGGCTTCATCAACTAGCTACCTCCTTGGGTGCTGCAGCATGGTCCCTACCATGCTGGCTGAACGCTGGAGCAAGCCGTGCTACCTCTCCTGCAGACGACTCCAACCCTTTTGTAGCAGTGATGGTTCCTTCGACCATAACGCGAAATGGGCCAAGTGTTCCTAACCCTACTTTTTTGTTTGCAAGTGTATGTGATGTCTTAAGTGTGGGGACGCCAATGTCCAGTCGGTTGACAAGTCTGTGGCCATGTCGATAAATCTACTCTGTCCGTTAAGGTTTTAAGTGTGGGGACACGTCCCTATGTATCTGATGTGCATATCCCCTGCATATGCCTCAAGTTGATCATGCATGTATGTCATGACCTCTTTCTGCCCTCATGGGTCCCTTTCCCATCCACCCGTCTAACTTTACCCCACCCTTTGGGCCGTTCCTTCCCTATTTCCTTTATCCCTTGTTTTGACGTTTTGTATGTAAACGCATCCTATGTTCATTGGAATCCAAATCCAACCTTACAGCTCTGTTCATCCCTTCGAACTGCCCATTTTTTCTTTTTACCAACCCCTATTCTAACCGATAATTCTTGAGGGTTTTCCATGTGAATGCACCTTACGTTCATTGAGACTCACATCCAACCTTATAGCCTTGTTTGTCCCTTCAAACTAGCCGTTTTTCCTTTTTATACACCCTTGTTCCAACTTACAGTTCATCCACTATCCCATTTTGATCAATTTTATATTTTTCCATGTGCACACATCCTACGTTCACTGGACCTAATATCTAACATCATAACCTAGTTTGTACCTTTGACTGCCACACTTTTCCATTTTGCATCCCCTTGTTCCGGCTTACCATTTTTGAGTTATTAATTTTTGAAGCAATTCCCGCTCATTGGATATATTTCTATGTGAACGCGTCCTTCTTGCTTCAAAACAATAATCTAACGTACCAGCATTGTCCTACACCTTCCCATGGACACATTTCCTTTTTACACCCTATCCTTCCCATGCACGGTTTATCCGATATTAATTTTGCGCGTTTTTGGGCCCTTTTCATGCATATTTTTAATATTTTTCCATGTGAACCTACCCTAGTCTTTTCAAAATTCTATTCTAACTAGATCGCCTTGTCTAGCCACCCTTCTCGCACAATTTTTCTTTTTTCTCTGCCCTGTTTCGCCATCTGGATTTTTTGTTATTAATTTTCACTGGTGTTTTTTAGCGCCATTTTCTTGTTTCTTCCTTGTGAACACCTCCTCACCCTATCCAAACTGAGATTTGATGTGATAGCCCTAATGATTATATTTTTCCAAACATTTTTCCTTTTTACTGTCCTCTATTCCGGTGCATGGATCATTCCATATTAATTTCTGAATCCCTTTTTGGGTACGATTTTTGGGTTTTTCCCATGTGAACGCGTCCTCTCTCGGTTGAAACCATGTGTTGACGTGATAGGTTTTTCAGGCACATTTTTCCTTCTTTTCGCCCTACGTTCCGGCAAGTGAATTTTTCCATATTAATCCTCGTATGTACTTTTTGAGTCATTTTTCGTGTTTTTTCCATGTGAACACCCTGCTTTTGCCCCGAAACCCGTATCACATTTTTCTATCATCTTCCCCTCGTCTCTCAGCACATTGTTCCTTTTTACAGTCTTTCGATCCAGTGTATGGTTTGGGTTTTATTAATTTTTCTTCCTCTTGACGTGTGGCCGTGTCTCTCATATCGCACGTGAACTCGCATGTTTTTGGTTTTAAGTGCCTCGGGATGCTCTCGTGGCCTTTGTGCCTCGTGTGTCGCCAACCCTGCCCTGTCTGATCCCGCTGATGCAAATTGTTTTACTCCCGCCCCGCGCATATGCGCGAGACAGGGGTGCGCTCACTTTTTAACGAATTTCACCAAACAAAAAAAAAAAACAAAAACAAAATGGAAACAAAACACATACACACCTACATACAAAACACAAAAAAAAAAACAAAAACAAAAACAAAAACAAAACACAACAATTTTTTTTAAAAAAAACAAAAAATAGAAAAACACGAACACAAAAAAAACTAGTCAAAGAAAAAAAGAATAGAGAAAAAAACGACAAACCAACAAAGACAAAAAAAAAACACAACAAAAAACACCACAACAGAAAGTAAAAATTTAAACAAAAAAAACACAAAATTTAAAACAATTTTTTTAAAAACTACCTTACCTGTTTGTTCGGCCGCACCCTCCACCTTCGACCTCTCCATCGCTCCACGACTCCACGACCTCCCCTCCCCCTATGACTCCATTGCCTCCCCTCCCTCCATGACCTCCCCTTCCTCCACGACTCCATCGTCACCCCGCAGCCTGCTCTCTCCTCCTCCCCTCGTCTTCTCCTCCGCCGCCGCCTGCTCCCTCCACGACTCCATCATCACCCCACAACCTGCTTCCTCCTCCTCCTCGCCTCCACCACCATCTCCTCCCTCGTTGCCCTCCTCCTCCTCGCCATCTTTCACCTCTCCCTCCATCGCCCTGCGCCTCTCACCTCTACCTTCCATTGTCCTGCGCCTCTCGCCTTCCCCTCCATTGTCCTGCGTCTCTTGCCTTCCTCTCCATCGTCCTTCGCGTCGGCCCCTCTCCTCCACCGTTCTCTTCTTCGATGTGGCCCTGCGCCTCTCTCTCCCCTCATTCCTCTCCATCCTCCTCCGCCGCCCCTCCTCCCCCCACTGTGCCTCTCTCTCCCCTCGTTCCTCTCCATCCTCCTCCGCCACTCCACCGCCCCTCCTCCCCCCATTACGCCTCTCCCTCCTCCTCTGCCACCTCCTCCCTCCTTCTCCCTAACTTATCTAGCCCATTGACCTTGTTGACCTAACTAACTTCATTAGTCCCATTAACCTAGTTAACCTAACTAATTTAGTTATTCCCATTAACCTAGTTAACCTAACTAACTTAGTTAGTCCCCTTGACTTAGTTAACCTCACTTGACTCAGCTAACCTACTTGACCTAGTTGACTACCCTGCCCCTCAGTCACCTAACCTACCCTAGTCACCCTCCCTTAACCCCCCTTCTAGCCCCCTTTCCTACCCCTACTCCACTTTACCCCCACCCTCCACACACAGCACGGGCGTCCAGGTGTGTCTGTGCGTACAGGAGTGCCCGCAGGTGTTGACGCGCGAGGACACGCGTTTGGTTCAGTGAGTGAACAGTTTAGTGTGAGGTTCAGTGAAGGAAATTTAGTGTGAGGTTCAATGAGGACGCGCGAGAACTGATACTGAAGAAATTCCCCCAGACATTTTCAAAGAACTGATATCAGTTCCTTCGCTGAACAGTTTAGTGTGAGGGGATGCCATTCCTTTCCTTTGTAACGACATCTAGAGTTCTATTGAACTCTCAATGATAGCTTGTGTTCAACAATTATATGCTTCTTTCTATGAAGAATTGATGCAATCCAAAGACCAGTTGCATAAGGCAACCACAGAGTTAGCCTCTGCTAAAGACACTCTTGCCGATCTGTTTAAGCAGATGGAGCAGCAGCCACAAATGATTGAGACCCAGAGAGAAAAAATATCTTCTTTGAAATTTCAGTTAGTAGAGGCTCAGTCAGAGGTCACTAGAGTTTTGGAAGAGAAAGAAAAAATATCCAAAGAAGCTCAAGAGTTTTAGACTCTTTTAGATATGAAACTCTCAAATTTGCAGACTGCTCATAATACATTGGAATCCCAAGCTTCCCAGATTAAGCATTGCAGGACCAACTGGCACAGTCACGGTCCATTCCTTCAAGCCCCAGTGTTCCTATGATTCCTTCTATATCTCAACAAGACTTGGCAGTTCTCTAGAGTCAGGCCACATTATGTCCATTGTTTCAAGATAAAGAAGAAAGATTGCAGTCCTGATGGATTTATTATGGTCTACATTTGAGCACTTTCAGGAGTACGTTCCTCCAGACCATTCCTTTTTTGTCTATTATCAGCTGTAGAAGTTAGCCTTCTATATTAAGCTCTCAACAATGGATCTCCCTCTTCCAGAGGATGGTTGGAGTGGGGCTTGGTCTTCTGATTTGCTAATAGAAGTTGTCCATATGGTCTTTGAGGATTCTGTAACGACGGATACCATGTTGCTATCTTATATGTATCTACGAGGTGATCTGTTAATTTCAGATGATGTAGACTGGCTTGGTATGTGGTGGATGTGGTCTTACAAGCTGCCTTATATGTCAACCATTTGGAGTTGAGGATAGATGACATGTTCTAGTGCTATTCTTCTAAAGTGGCTACTTGCCCTGAACTTCATGGCATTCAATGATTGTTTCTATAGTCCTGAACCAACTCCAGAATACAGCTTCTACTATGTGCAGAGCACTAACCAACTGAGGGTGGATCTCCTAGCTTATCTTTCCAAGAACCATCCGTTTGATTCATCCTTCTTTGATGCCTACCATCGACGATCTGTTTTAAGTCCCTCTGTTCTTAGCTTGTTGTACTATCAATAAATGGCCCATCGCTATGATGCTTATTTTTCCCTTTATCAATCCAACTCGGCAGCTATCTTACCTCTCCTTTTCCAACCTCAGAGTTTTCCTCAAATTCCAATCTTTACCTATTGTTATTTCATTGAAGATCGAGTCTTTTCCCCTTCTCCGCCATGTCCTTCTCCATCTATCCATATACCTTCTACTTTTCCTGCTTATCAATTGACACATTTTCTAACTGATTCGCTTAAATTTTCAACCACTCCTTCTTTAGCTTATTCCTCATTTTATGATTTTTCCTACCCATCTCTTCATCCTCTTTTACTTATTCCTCTTCCATCTCCTACCACTTCTATTTCTCAACCCCCTCAATTAGTTAGTGGGTACAAAGGATTTGATCAACAAATTCCAAGAAGAAGAGGATGGATCTCAACTGATTCTCTCACGGGACCACAGATTAATTGGCCATTAATTCCAGGGGACTAGACAATTGCTAGTCAAGTATACCAAAATTATCTCCATTTTTCTCAATAATATTCACAATCTCTAGATCCTTCAATGAGATTAACAGCCCATTTTGCTTGGTACTTAGCATATATGCATCGGCATTCCCATAACGATCAAAAGGCTATTCCAAAGCTTTGTATGAATGTCAATGTGAACATTGATTCCCAACAGTTGGATGTCCTATATTTTCATGCCCTTTGTCTACCTAGCAAATACCTTGTTTTGCTAGAAAGGATGTGTTGCCTTCAACTCTTTCAGAATCCTCCAAAATCCTTTATAGATGAGTCTTTATCCCAAGATTGCTTTAGAAATCATCAATCCTTCAAGAGGAATCATCTTCATTGATACCCCTGGATGTATCTTCTATGCTTCTTAATGAGACATTTTTTGGAGGTGCCATTCAGATGGTTGTGTTTGTGTGTGTGTTGTAATAATTTGTATGTGATGAGTTCGTGCTGGTTGAATAATTTGTTTGAGAGCTCTCTTTTCAACTATTGATGGTGATGGTGGATGGCAAGCCTACGATGGAGAGTTGAAGAACCTCTTATATCCTTTACAAATTTTTTATGACTTTTAATTGATTATTAAATGTGTTAATGAATAACAAAGTTTTCCTTTAGTAGTATTCTTTTCTAGAGATACATGTGATAAGTTGGGGTCGTGGTGGAGTGATTGTTGAAGATACTCAAGAAGATCAAATTGAGCTCTTTAGTGAACTTTGTTAGAAATGAGGGATCTAGAGCATGACATAACCGGAAGCTATGGAGGATGGAAGGAGAAGTGTAGACTCATGATGGAATGGACACTGTTTGTTACACAAGTGAATTAGGTTCCAAGATTGAGACTTGGACTCATAAACACAATCTTGTGTATGTGGACAATGACATTGACACTTTACTGAAATGAAAAGAGTACTATCATTGCTTTAAGAAAGGAAGCAAGTACAATGCTTTATAGGAAAGTAGGAAACTGCAGTAGGCACTATTGTGCATATGGGATAAGTTAGCCTGCATATCCTTGACCCTGAGATTCCATACAAAGAGGCTGTTTGAGTGTGATTGCTGATTCTCAACACCCCTCCTCAATCACAACTAGGAAAGGCACAAAGTGTGTAGAGGCTGTAATGAGAACCACCTGCAAAGTGTGGGTATACCACAGACATGGCAAAACACCAGAGGCTGTTGCAGAAAAAGCTAACTGTGGGTACCATAAACATGGTGGACATCCAGAGGCTGTAACAGGGGCCTCACAAAGTGTACAGGGACTGTAATGCCAAGTTACATAAGGAGTTTACAAAGCTTATGGCAGGAAGCATTAGGGTAAGGAAAATACAAGGCTATTAAAACAATCTATCAGAATTATGAGAGTACAAGGACTGATGAGTCTTGTCCTTCCGATCCTGGTGATCTTCATCTTCTTCTTCCTTTGCTTCATTTTCTTCTTCTTCTTTGACTGCGACTAGATAGGCCTTTTGGGATCTCTTTCTTGCGTGGCAGAACTTCTCGGTGTGTCCGGTCCTTTTGCAGAAGTCACAAAAGAGCTGATCTTTCTTGCCTTTGTACCTGTTGCCAACATATAATGCATGCTCATCTCTAGAGGTACTTGGTTCTTCCTTAGTTTTTAGTTTCTTTTCTTCTTCTAACAGTGATGCCTGGATATCAACAAGTTCAGGATTTGGCATGTTGATTAAAGTTGTTGATACGTTATTATATTCAGGAGGCAAGCTCTTAAGTAGAACACCGATGCAAACATCTTCATCCATTTTAATGTTGATTCCTGCAAGTTGGGTTAGGAGTCCTTCCATGTAATTAAGATGTGTGGCAAGTGATGTGCTGGACTTCATTTCAAGCCTGAAGAATTCAATTAGGAGACCATACTTTGATGATTTAGATTGTGCACCGAACAGGGTGTCAAGTCTTTTCCATGTATCCTGTGAGGTCTCACAGTTATCCACATGATGGATATAACTGTCGTCTAGCTCCAATTTGATAATGGCCCGGGCTCTGTCATCATTCTTTTGCCAAGTAGTTGCAAGGTCCGCGTCCCGCGGTTTCTTCTCTTTGCCATTTGTGATGGCCCAGAGACCCTTCTTCATCAGAATGAGCTTGATGCGGGTTTGCCAAGTGTGGAATCCGACTCCTTTGAATCGAGCATTTGGCGAGTCTTTGCCCATGTTGGATTTACGGGAACAGTAGCAAATCAACTTCAGACTTTATTAGATTTGAGCAACAGAAGAATTGATTGAGAGACACAAGTGCTAAAAAGCACTAACTGAGTGTCAATGAATACCAAATCTGCAAAAGTCTTTTTTTTTTCTCCAAGTGATCTTCCCCTTCTTGATTTGATGCTGATGTCTTCAGATCTGAGTGACAGTACTTTAACGAACTTCAGAGAGTATTGCTCAGTGATTAAAATCACTGTTGATAACTTCAGTGAGAGAAACAGTGAAAAATGTCAAGATTTTGAAGCTTTTGGCTATGGCTGACTTTTAGGGTTTCTGAGGCAGCCCTGGTTTTTTACAGATTGTGGGAGCTGTGGTTGACCATTTTCAAAACTTTTTTTATGAAAATGTAGCTCTCATGATGCTCTACCAAAGCCCCATAGCAATCGACCAGATCACGTCGCGTGCAGGCGGGCAGAATCGAAAATCAGAGACGGGTGCAGATTTCGGCCAGATCTGTCGATTTCTTCAATGCCGTCGTGTATGGACTCCAATGTCGTCGTGTATGGTGCCACGCTGCAACGCCTTGAGGTGTAGAGCAATCCCCCAAAAGGAATCGAAAGCTGATTCAGCTTCTATGATGAGATTGGAGTGCTCAAAGGTGGGCAGGTCAAATCTGGCTATGGTGGACCAAAAAACAGAGATTAAGAATTTGAGCAATGCTGAGCTGTGGTTAGGGCAATGTTGAGTTCTGAGTTGACACAGAGGAGCTATGGAAGCATAGGAATACTTTCCCAGAAGGAGTCACAGCAAGATATGACCTGTGGACAGAGATCCAAGAGCTTGAAGCAGGCAGGGTGCAGGGTGGCTATGGCTGCCAAGCAGTCCAAGATGAGAATGAAGTTGAAGATGAAGTCATGTACCCAAGCTGAGCTACCTAGAGTTGAAGAGGGACTGAGAGAGAGCAGAGGAGAGCTTAGCCATGCTCAACCCACTCTGATACCATGTTAGAAATGAGGGATCTAGAGCATGACATAACCGGAAGCTATGGAGGATGGAAGGAGAAGTGTAGACTCATGATGGAATGGACACTGTTTGTTACACAAGTGAATTAGGTTCCAAGATTGAGACTTGGACTCATAAACACAATCTTGTGTATGTGGACAATGACATTGACACTTTACTGAAATGAAAAGAGTACTATCATTGCTTTAAGAAAGGAAGCAAGTACAATGCTTTATAGGAAAGTAGGAAACTGCAGTAGGCACTATTGTGCATATGGGATAAGTTAGCCTGCATATCCTTGACCCTGAGATTCCATACAAAGAGGCTGTTTGAGTGTGATTGCTGATTCTCAACAAACTTATATTCTTATTTTTCTTAGGTCACAAGGACGCTCCCTTTCTAAGTGTGGGGATATGTTGAGAGTGGAAAATGACTGAATTTTTGACTGATTTTTGTTGTTTTCGAGGTTTGAATGATTGATTTTTGATGGATTTAGAGTGATGTATGATTGATAATAGAAGTGTTTGAGAGTGTTTTGGATGTTATTGATTATTTTTTGGAAGCTCATGATGATTTTTAGTAGAAATATGAAGCTCTCTGATGTTCTGATAGGTTCTGTTAAGGTTCTGATTGGTTCTGATACCTTCTGTATAGCTTCTGTTTTGTTCTGATTTTCTTCTGTATGAAGCATGGATTGATGATTGATGAATGTTATAATCTTTTTGAAATCTTATTGAATATTTTTTTATAGTTTTTAATGGTTTTAGTATGAGTTATGAGGATTTGCTATTCTCTGATGACCTTCTATAACCCTCTATAAACCTTCTGTAGAGCCTCTGTCTCTGTTTTGTCTCTGCTTTGTTATGTTCTGTTATGTTCTATAGATCTTCTGTAATAGTTCTGTAGAATATATGTGTGACTTTGGAAAAGTTTTCTAACTTTTGAAAATGATGAATCTAAGTTCAAAAGAGCTAAAACAAATGAAAGAAATATCTACTAAAGACTGAAGTGACATTGATAGTAATGAGCTATGAAGAGACACTGTAGTGGCTCTGGTGCCTCTTCACATCAGACATACCTCTTGGGAGGTGCATCCACGACCTAAGAAGGATTATTAAGAGTCATTATTGAGTGTTGTAGTGAGGAGATGATGTACTATTGAGAGAGAGAGAGAGAGAGAGAGAGAGAGAGAGAGAGAGAGAGAGAGAGAGTCAAAGATAGCCAAATTCTATCAAAACAGTGTAACTATATATAAGAGATTGAGAGAGAAAACTATGAAGACATTGAAGATGAATACTATGTGATTTATTTCCATTCAAAGATGGTGTATTCTTTTATGCTCCTTGTTCTATTGATGGATTCTATGAATATGTTGAAGATTATGGTTGATTCTATCAAATTCGTGGGAGATATCTACTATGATGCTGCATGAAGAATTGTTGTTTTCTTTGTTTTGGTCATCAAAAGAATGAAATAAAAGCTTGTTGATGTTACAAGATAGATTTTCTTGCAATAGAATCCCCTTTTCCTTGGTGTTCCTCTTGGGGCTCCAATTTTGAGTAGATATAGAGCATACTTTAGAAGTGACGAACAACTATAGCAACTTGATAGCACTGTCGTATTTTGGCCATAACTTTTGCATACGGTATCAAATTTAGGCATTCTATAGCTAAAAATGAATAATGCAACGAAAACTACAAGTTTAGACACTCATAGAGTTGATTTTGTGTAGTTTTATATTCTTTGCTTCACACATAAAAGAATAATTCTAGTTTAAACAACAAATAGTAAATTTCATCATGCATGTTTGATACTTCGAGAATGCTATTTTGGTACCCGAATAGTATGGTTATGCTTTTGGGACTAATTTGAGCTTGAAATAGCTCAAATTTCACTATTATTTCAATGTTGTAATAGCAAAGCAACAAGTATTTATCAATGAAAATCTTATACCTAATGCTCATTGATGCTTTACAAGATACTCAATGGATGTACCGCTACTTCAATTGTTATGTATATTTCTCGATATGTTATGGCATGATTTTGAGCTGAGATTTGAGCTCCTTTATATTAATCTTGGCTATGGTTACATGTCTTGGTTACTTTAGTGGCTTACACGGTTATAGGTGTAAAGAATATATTGGGTTTTATACTCCCAACTTATGCTTCATATATCTTGGGTACTCATATGTAATATTTGGTATTTGATTTTGTTCTACTGGGAGTTAACTACACTATTTTGGATATTACATAGAGATTTGGATTTATATAGTTGATCTTGAGCTTACTTTCACCGAGACATGGAACACTTACTTCATGTACATGCTCTCTTGATATATATTGGATGAAATTACCTTATAGTGGGTTGATTTTATCACTAACTTTGGACCTGGCATCTATGGCTATGAGTGTGTTGTCAGTTATATTTATACGATTTTGGGTTATGTATTGAGCTTTGCTCAATGGGTCATGCATTTGACAGTTTTCTTCTCTTTATCTTGAGATCTCCTATATGCATGATGTTTATGCCTACCACATGTCTAATTACTAATACACTATAGTTGTGATAACTTTTAGTACTAGTTATTCTTGGTCTTCCTTGATTGGTTGCTCATAGTTGGTTGTTGGCATATTGCTATAATTTATTACAGTAGCCTATCATTTCATTTTTATATATTTTATCTGAGGGAAATCACTTATATTTGATAGTTAGTTGATTATAGTTAGTGGATAGTTCGTCATTTTGGTAGTTTCTCTTGCTCAACCCTTGATTTGGTTATGATTTTAGGGCTATTTGTTGTCATGTATAGCAACCTATTTGTCTTGGATTGTGCTTTCATCTCTTCGATTATGGCTAGTGGGTCGAATGACAATCCTATCTTTAACATTGAGAAGTTGGATGGCACAAAATAAAGATCTTGGAAGGC
This sequence comes from Lygodium microphyllum, assembly GCF_053477565.2. Classification (NCBI taxonomy): domain Eukaryota; kingdom Viridiplantae; phylum Streptophyta; class Polypodiopsida; order Schizaeales; family Lygodiaceae; genus Lygodium; species Lygodium microphyllum. Next base: position 65,397,101 of record NC_141146.1, read on the forward strand.
ACAAATCTAGCAGATTCTAGTGCAAAATTATAGATTAATCCATTAAAACATGAGGGTATAAATCTCAAATTCTTTGATGTAGAGGATTGGGCTGAACTGGATGAGTTATATAAATCTACAATCATTTTGTCACTCTCTAGTACGGTCTATTATAATGTTGTCTCTGATAAGTCGATCGCCTGGTAATTATGGTATTAGTTTCATCATGTCTATGATAAGCATAGCCCTACCTCTCAAATGTATTAGTTGAAGCAACTCATGGACCTTGGTATGAAGGAGGGGACCTTCATATGTGCCCACTTATATGAGTTTCATTCTATTTTCAACCAATTGACTTCATAGAGGATTGAATTTAAGGATAATCTTCCTTCATGATATGCTCATTTGCATGTCTTTGGTTGTGAGGCTTTCTACCATGTTCCCAATGACAAGTGCAATAAGCTAAGTCTGTGAAATGCATCTTTCTTGGTTATGGGGATGTAGGTGAGATGGGGCTATCACCTATGGGTTCCAAGGTTTTCGAAAGGTCATCCGCAACCATGATGTTGTTTTCCATTAGGAGAAAATACATAAGTAACCTAAGCACATTTTTTAGATACACAATGTAATATCTTAGAAGGACCCTCCTATTACTATACAGCCAGGCAGATAGCCTACAATAGCTAATGCTCTAGTAGGCCAAGATCATCATGTTAGGGAGGAGGTACATGCCCCATGACCTATTTTGCAATGATATACTAGAGATAGATGTCAACCTAATCAGTTTGCGCCCTCTATGTATTATGTTTAATAGATCCTGGTAAGCCTCAAGGCCATACATAGAGGTGATAGTCACTCTTCAGAGAGGGCCATGTAGTCAGAGAGAATGCCTCACTGCAAAAAAATCATACATCAAATTTGGTTCCTTTACCTAGTGAAAAACATGCTTTGCCACACAAGTGGGTGTACAAGTTGAAGAGTATCCTTGGATGCTCTAAGCCAGCCTATAAGGCCAGATTGGTTGCTAAGATTTGAAGCATGAGAATCATATTGACTTCAGTCAAGTCTTCTCTCTTGTTGTCAAGATGACAACCCTATGCTTGGTATTGGCTTTGGTTTTATAGCTAGATCTAGACCTCTATGAGATGGATGTCAACAGGGTTTTCTTATATGAAAACTTGCATATTGAGATTTATGTGCAGTAGTGTAAGGGCTTTGAGGAAAATGGCAAGGAACACCTAATGTGCAAGTTGAGAAAGAGCCTTTATGTCCTTAAAAAAGCACCTAAGGAATGGTACCACAAGTTTGATGCTTTCATGCATTCATAGCAATATACCCATAGTGATATGGATCTGTGTTTATACAAGAAGAAGGACCATGATGGAAGCCTTGTGATTTTGGTACTCTACGTTGATTATATATTGATTGTTAAGAGTACTCATGATGAGCTAGATGCCTTGAAAAATCATCTCAAGAAGAGCTTTGAGATGAAGGATATGAGATAGGCTTCACATATTCTCAGGATGTGCATCATGTGCAATCAGTCTAAGGGTCTCATTTACTTCACAAAAGGAGTATCTTGAGCGGTTTCATATGCAAGATGTTAAACCTATTTTCCTATCCTTTACCTTCTCATTTGTAGGTTCCTCATACCCATTGTCTATAGTTTGATGAGCAAAAGATTGAGAAGGCCAAGATCCCTAATGCATCCGTAGTGAAGTAGTTTGATGTATGCCATGATAACCACTTGTCCTAACATAGCATTTGTATTGAGAGTTGTGACGTGCTACATAGCTACATCTAGTAGGAGGCATTGGGATTCTTTGAATCATGAGGTATCTTAAGGGTTCTATAGATATGTCCATACATTATAGTTTCCAAGATATAAGAGTCATGGGTTACACTGATTCTGATATGCAGGACATACAGATAGTAGGAAGTCCCACCTCTAGCTATCTATTCACCTTTATTGGAGAAGTTATTTCTTGGATGTCTAGGATACAAAAATGCAGGGCCCTATCTACTATAGAGGCAAATTATACTTCATCCACTAAGGCTTGCAAGGAAGCTCTCTAGTTAGGCCAGATGGTCACTTACTGATGTGGTCCTTACATTGCATTCAAATTCTATGAGTGCTATTTGGCCAAGAATCCAATCGTTCATGTGAAGACAAAGCACATTGAGATGCGATATCACTTCATCGGGGAGGTGGTAGAGGACAAGTTTGTTGAGCTTGTCAAGATCTCAACTAACGATTATCCTATAGATCGTCTCACTAAAATTCTCTCTACGAAAATTTTTTATTTTCTTTGAAAGATAATGAGCATAGAATGAGATGACATCTATTCCTCACCCTATGTACTTTATGTACATTTAAACTTTCACTTTTTTCTCGTTATCTCCTCTCTAGAGGCACATTTTCCTTTAAGTGGGAGATTGTTCGAGGTACAGGCACTTGTGCCTAACTGCCTATGTAGTCATTACACTCACAATATCCATACACTTTTACACTATAGGTGGTGGGCACCCATCACTATCACTTTATTCTTTATTCTTTTAGTGATTTTTGAATAAGGGAAGGCCAATCACACATTGTGACTGTTGGAGTTTCCATATATGATGTCTCGCTCCTTGCTCCATTTTCCATAGCTCCTAATTTTCTCTTGCTTTCACTTATGTGCTTCCACTTGGGATCTACCTTTCATTTCTGACTAGCCGTAACATTCCCAAGGACTTTCTCTATCTATAATCCAAACACAATAATAATGCAATGCTACGTATGCATTTCTAATAGCCATATCAGCCAACATTTTTTACACTCTTTATTTTCCAAAGTTCAAAGTAAGGGAAATTTCAATTTCTTTTGCATGAAGTTTCCTATCCTTTCAAAAGAATAAATTCCTCTCTAATGCATCCTAGTACATGTCACAATCACATCTCTCATGCTTAGGACTATCACACCATATACATCAATAAGCAAAGCCCTCCTGAGGAGGCTTAAGGGATACAACATGCCCCTTTCCATCCAACTTCACAACCTTTACCTATAGGTCACACCTTACATTCAATAACTCACCCATGATATCATCTTTCACTATAGGTATAGTAGATAGAACCATAGGTACCGGTACATGAACTATAGATTCTATTGCCTTACCAAAACTGGTAGGTACAACTATAGGTACATGTAGATAAATTGTAGATTCTATTACCTTACCATAAGTGGTAGGCAAAGTCCCAATATATAATCTATCCTTTCTTTCTTTTTTTTCAGAAGTGCATTGATAACCTCCTTTACATTATGTGAATTTGTTTTAAGCCCCATTTCCATTGTTTGATCTTTCAAAAGATCTTCCAAACTCTCTTATAAGGCAAGATTCACTACTTGTAAAAGCATCTTAATCTTTAATGCCTCTAGAGCCAACTGCTCTACTACATCTAACTAATCATATTTACTTCCAAATTCACATTGAAACTCAATGGATATTATGGATATAAGTTCTTTCTTGGGCTCGGCTACCCACTCTTGGAACACTCTATGGGTAACCAAATTAGCATCATGTATGTAAAACTCTTCTCTTAGATCCCTTTTAAATTCAGTCCCCCCAACTTGGATCCCTCATATACAATTCAATAATCTATACTTTTAACTCATGCATATGGTGAGCCAAACAAACTATTGGCTCCATGCAAGTTGTGCAATTCCAAAAGATTCCATTTTCACTACAAATGCAAGACAAAAAAATTATGGCCATTTAACATTCTCAATTTATTTTTCATAGCCTACAAAGCCAAATTCCAATTTTGCAAAAGTTTGCATATGTTATTATTGTTGCAACTACTACTCATGAGACTAAAATACATATTAAAAGTATAAATCAATTGCTTCATCTCATCACATGTTCCTGCAAAAGAACATGAACCTGATGTATCACCCATCTTGCATCCTTCGAATAGCCTTCATGTAAGATTCATCAAGTCTTGGGGGATATGAAGTCAACGGCCTTAATCACAAGGGTTTAAGAGAGAAGGATGTAGAGAGTACAATTTGAAAGAATAAGAAAGAAGAATATTGAATAAATTTGAAAACAAAGAACTCTAATTGAAGCTGTCACAAAGCCTTTTGGCTCATACGATGCATAACAGACCAAGTCCAATACATCCACTCAATGTACAAGAATAATACCCTGTTCTAGGATGGTTTCCCAAAAGCTTTGAGATGAGAACTCAAAGATAACATTGTTGTAGGAAAATTCTCTACTATATAAAAACTTCAATAGCCACACAAGCTTCAAATATCATATCTAATTCAATTGAACTTGTAGCACATAGTAGCTACCATCAACTACACATGATAGCAAGTAGCAACGGTAAGTAAAGAAACTTATGAAATCCCTATATTGATCTTAAAACATGAGTTCAGCCCCATTTTACTTTTACTTGTAGCAATAAGAAACCCCTTTATGCTTTCCCAAAATCACCCCACAGTGATCTCTTCATATACTTCAAGTATCCACATATTGTAGACAAGCATATGCATCATGTTGGAACTTGAGATCAAATATTCATGCTGAAATTTTAGGATAGCACTATTTAGCCTAAATACCCTATTTTACCCTATTTCTTGCATCTCATGAGAGCCACAAGATCACTTCTTTGCTATCTAATGAAGATCTAGGATTGTGCAACCATATTGCTTCTTGCCCAGAGTTGCCCTCTGCATGAGAACTTGTCTTCTTTCTCTCCATGATTGATACAGGCCTCCTAGGATAGTTTGCACGTGATTTCTCAAGCCACCTTACTTTCCCTTTCCTCCTCACTTTTTTCCATGTTCCCTTGTCTTTAATGGTCCCATTAGTCCCCACTTATCCCCTGCATAAGGTCACATGCATTCTACCTCTTAGGTAGTGACTAACTTGACTTTTCCTTCTCCTCTTGAGTCCAACATCATCACCTATGACCGAACTAATGAATCAGAACTTTGCACACTCTTTAAATCTCCTACAACTTATCCTATCATGTCATATGTATAGACCCATGAATGTATAAAGCTATGTGATCTCTTCTATCTTCATAATATGGACATAAAATCGTATGACATGTACAAATGCATGCACACACACACACATCCAAAGTTTTTATGGGGGGAGGAGGAGGAGGAGAAATTAGGACTAAGAAGGTGGAGAAGGGAAAGACATTTTTGGGAAATATGGACTCCAAAAGGGCCACATAAGAAATTGATTAAGGGAGGATTACTTTTTGTAATCTCAGAATCAAAGTGGGCCTAGATGTATTTTGAGAAAACCATGGGTTGTTTTGTGAAAAAGGCCAAAAAATGAATATCAAAAAATGCATTATAATGTTTATTTTTGAAATAGTATATCAGCATTGGTCCTTTGGCCTAGTGGCAGAGCCCATGATTTATAACCATTAGTTGGTGGATTCAAACCCCCGCATGTGCAAGGCTTTAAAAAAAGAGTCTTATATGGGTAATCAATTAAAACGTCCATATATTTTAGCATGATTTTGGGTGTGGTCTCTTCATGGATGTGTGGCAAGCAAGGCACCATCCACACAATCCAAAATGCCAATTTTAAGACTAGAAATAGATCCTTTTTTATTCCTTGTCTATTTGAACTTTGCACATCCCTTAAAAACTTGTCAACACATGATGCAACTTTTCATATTTTTCAACTGCAAAACCATTAGCTAAATATTCATCCCATAGAACACTCATAGAAGCACACAAAAGACAATATAAGATATATAAATGTCAACAGAACATCATAAAACCTCAGAACTCAAACCAAAACAATTTATACTCATCAAAAACCATCCAAAACATTCTCAACCACACTCAAACCCAAAAATTCACAATCTCAACCTCTCAAATAGAAAGAAAATTAACTCAAATAGAAACCATTTAGACATAACATAACTAATCAAAGCACCAATACATCTCAACTCACCAATCAAAAACGATCATCCATCACCAAAATCATTCAACCAATACTCAAACTCTCAAAAACACATTTAAAATATTCAAAATCCAATCAAACATGCATCCAAAACAACCAAAAGTCAACAAAAAGTAGCCAAAAATACAGCCTCTTTCACTCTAAACATATCCCCACACTTAGACAAGGATTATCCTCATGACCTTGGAAAAACAAGAATACATAATTCAAATAACTAGCTAAGCACACGACCCCATCAAATCTTTTTTTAAAAACTTAGGTATAAACAAATATATGAAAAGAAAATCATAATTTTCCATTAATCAATCCATTAATAATCAAACAAATAAACTCAAATCATTAAAGGATATAATAGCTTTTCTTGTATATTGGCACAAAGTCCATATCTTTATCTTCAACCATCATCAAGCTTTGATAGCTTCAAGTCCAACTTCATCTCCTCATGGACAAGGATAAAACACATACATACATACATATATACATCTCATTGGCAAAACAACCACAGAACATTGAACTCACATTCACATAGTAATGTAGTCTGAATGGCAATATATCCACACAAAAAATGGGGAGAAAAAAGAATATATTTCATTAAAAAGTTTGATACATCAGAAAGTTGATTCGATTGCTTGTTAGGATGAGGATATTCCTTCTTGAATTGCATACTAAGATTCAACCTTTCCAAGGATCTACTCTCATCCACAAAATATAGAGAAACATTTTGAAGGAACTGGAGACAGCACATCCTTGCCATAAAGACAACAAAGTAAGTGGGAAAAGCTTGAGCGAAATAGTATAGCACATCCATCTAAGCTACTAACACATTCTCATTAGGATTGATAGTCAAAATTTGGAATGGACTTTCAAGTGTTCAAATGAGACTGCTAATGCACAGAATCCAGACGTTAGCAAAAGTGTGCTACAAGGCATACAAAGATATCCTCAAATTGAGCATGTATTTTAGCCAACTGTAAATAGAAATTTAAGCATGTTGAAGGATTCTCCTAGGACATTAGAATTAAAGGCCAATTAAAAGCTAGTCATGTTAAGGAATCATGCTGCAACGTCCACTACCATCGATGGAGTATATTACTATCAAATCCATGGGTATCCATCATAGATTAGGATGGAAGATTGATGTACTCAATCAATGGAAGAAAAGTAATAAGAGTAAAACATTGGAGAGGTGAATAGGATAATCCATTAAAAGAAGACAAGTGAAGGGATAAAGAGGCTTGCAATTGAGGGAAGATAATGAGAATGATTGGAGAAATTCAAAAGAAAATGTAGATGGAATAGGGGGAACAATAAGAAAAGGACTCATAGGAGTAGAAAAGATGTAGGATCTGCTACGAAGGAACACGTAGTAAAGACAGAAATATGAGAAGATATTGCATGAGGGAAAGATAGAATGGGGATAGTATCAAGATTAGAGTTGAGAATTGAAATGTAAAAAGGGAGACAATAGAGAATTGGAAAATAAGAAATGAGATCATTAGACTCATGCAAATAAATGGAACAATGGAATTTAAAGGACTGAAAGAATTCCTCTATGAATAAAGGATGATTAGCAATATGGGCCAACACTTTAGAGCGCAAGGTCTGAATATCACTCTTGTAGAAAATACGTCATCGATGGTGGGAGACCGACATCATCATCCAAAGGAGGATGCCATGCATGTCCTCTACACCAAGATGTCCTTTGATGGTAGTTTTGCAAGCCATCTACTAGATTCAACTCAATAGAATGCACATATAAGACAGCTTGTAACATAACATCTCTCACATATAGGTTTATATCCTCCTCATCTAGTATCTATAAATCTCTACTGATATACATAAAAGAGCACAATTGTGCCTCAAGAAAAACCAAGTCATCCACTGCTCTATCAAATACTGACTTTAATAAATGGGCTGACCAAGGATTATGTCATCCATCCTTTGGAGGTTTTGGATCCACATTACTCAAAGAGCTATGTAGGGCAAATCTTTGCTAATGGTATTTGATCCAAAAAGAAGGCAAACATGAAACAAGATCATGATAACCATTCAAATCCTCTTGAACATAGTTTGTGCATTGCTAAAGCCACTCTACATTAGTAGAGAAAGCATCACACAATTTAGCATGGTGCTTTAGGTTTTCCAACTCCTCTGTGGAAGACACAATAGAAGAAACCACAAGAGCTAGAGGCGGAATAGATAGGGCAACTATTTTAGGTTGTAATTAGGTAATAGTCTTCTAATTGGTTCTAGAGTCTCTTGAAAATGTTGTAATTGTTGAGAAACACAGATCTAGAGCTAGTTAGCTATGGTGGATGCAAATCAAACACACAATACATGATAGAGAGAAGAGATTGTAACTCAAGTGAATTAGGTTCCAAGATAGATTAGCTTGGACTCATAAAGACATACTTGAGTAACTCAAACTAATAGTTTCATTACATTTAAATGAGTTTCAAGTGCATGCCTTTATATCTTTTTTGGATACTACTATTTTCCTCTCTATGCTTATGGGATTTTAGACGTCTCTTCCTATAGCATACATCATTGTCTATCTTCTAGTACAATGCGACTTATGGGCAAGCATCATTTGCTATTCTCAACACTCCCCTCAAATTATGAGTTCCTATACCTACTGGCATTTGCCCCTCCTACATGCAAACATGGACCAGGAGACTAGCTCTTTTGTAGCCTTAGTCAGGTCAAGCTTAAAACTTTACATTTTTGGTAGGGTTTGTTACATCCACTATGGGAAGCAGATCCACTACGGTAAATAAAGATCCACTATGGGAAAAATTATTTGTTGTCAACATTGGAAAGTTCTTTTTCCATGCTTCTTTGGCATCCTTTGCTTTTCTCGATCTTTTGGGTGTCTTTAATCTTCTTGGAGTCCTTCTTGGTCTTCATGCTCTTTGCCTTTGTTGTGATTTTTGTCCCTTTGTTGATGCGTGATACTTCTCCTTTTTGCTTTATGCTTTTATAAATGAACACACTGATGGGTATGTGGGCTTGGTTTGACAAACTCTCATACATTGAAGTTCGAGATACATGATTTTTTTTTTGTTGGATTTTAATGGATAGACAATCACTGAAAGGGTAGTGTTTTGATTAAGATCCTGGACAACATACTCAGTGAGCACCGGATTGCGTTTTAGTTCTTCCTCATTCAAACCCATCCCTACAATCCTTTCTTGCTTGCCTTTTAGGATAATGACCAACTATTGCACATGTCAAGTAAAGAAACACTAGGGCTATTGCTAGGAGGGAAAACAGATGAGTAGTACTTTGTAAGTGCTTGTATTGCAAAATCATCTATGTGAGTGAAAAATTGCGGAGAACTATAGAAGACTATATCTGGGGATCTTGAGGTGATGGGCATCTTGTCTACTAAAGACAATGTACATACTCAACAAAACATTGAAAGTCTCATTTTTTTTGTAGGAAAACTGCTTTGGCCATTCCATATTCTTTAAAATCTCCTCTACTTCTGACACTCTTGACTTTGCTATGGCAGAAAAGGACGAGGCGCCGCTACCAAGTATCAGGTTGTGCAAGAGAACAAACTTCAAGGCGCACCAGCGACGAGGAACAAGCCAAGGACCGGGCAAACGGAAGGGAAAGCGGCAAGAAAGCATGGAAGCTAATGGTGTTACGGGCTGGAGTGGATAGTAATAGCGAGGGATCAGATCTGCAGATAAGGCATGATGAAGCTATCGCAGGGGAATAGGCACTGCAAAAGGATGCCATCCAGGTCTCCCTTAGTCCTTCTTGTTCTAGACTTTAACTGTGTCCAGTGGCTATACTGCAGATGGTGCTAAAGTTTCCCTATTTGTTGCTTGTGAATCATCAGTCGTCTCTTCTTCTTCTTCTGTGGCTGCATCATTCATTCATTCATTCATTCATTATCATTCAGCACTCTTCAAATTGTGGTCTCCATGTTGTCATATGCATTGCTTTTCTATGTCTGCCATACCATTTCTTTACAATGGTCAGATCCAACCATGACTATGCTCTACACTGCCATGCAAGTAATAATGAAATTTGGCAAATGTCAATACTACTGGCGAGAAGCTTCCTGTCTATTGTAGGAGAATTAAATATGTTGCTCTCAATTATCTGCTTCTTTAGGAATGTTGTTGCCAATTTTTTTCAAATATTGTTGTTGGAGCATCAAATTTTAACAAGAATGGCTTGTACAAGGGAGAGAATGAGAGAGGAAGGATTTTAGAGTATGAAAAGAAGGAGAGAAAATTCACTCTCTTAGCTCTTGCTCTCCATTCGTCATAGCTCTCACCGCCAAGCTTCTTTCTCCTAGGTTCCACTTCCATTTTAACCGGTATCAAAGCAAAGGCATTGGAGCTTGCCCAGTATTCTCTTTAGCCCAGATTTGAAGAGCTTCAACCAAAGCTTCAATGGCAGCCATGGCACTTTCATTTGCAAGTATGTTTTGATCTCTTCTCAGGCTGCATTGGAGCCCCCTTGACCTTGCCAAGTGCCCCCAAGGGCTGTTATAGATCCCCCAGCCCCTAGGAACACCCATCACAATTTTCGACGCATTTTTAGGGGGCTGCGCTGATCTTCTCCCTGGCATTTTCCTACTCCTCCTCGACTTCCCAGCACTCTTTGCAACCTTCCAGAGCATTGCTTGACTCCCCAACATTGGTGCTTCACTCCCGGTGATCGATTTGAGTGCTTTCCCCTTTATCCCTTTGCTGTATACACAGTACCAGGACTGTCAAAACAGGGCAACACTTGACATTTACTATTTAATGTTTCTTGGCATTGTCCGTTTGATGCCTATTGATGCCCGATGATGCTCGGATGTTATGGGATGCTATATCTATTCTTTGGGACTTATTTGGAGAAAATTTGAGCACCATTTGAGCTTCATATAATAGTAAATTTCTTGTTGTAATACAGTGGGCTGAAGCTCATTTACTTGGTGTATGCATTGGTTCATGGATACGGGGTGCTTCCTGGAGTTTTGAATGATCATACCGATGTATCTGGAGATTGTCAAATGCTTCTTCTTGGTTCCAAAATGCTTTTGAGCTTGTATTAAGCTCCGACTTGGTTGTTCTTCACTGACATTTGGCTTCATTTGGCATGCTTTGGACCGGTCTATGCCTATTGTCACTACTTGACATTTAGGCTTCTTGCATTTATGCCTTGGTCAGATATGGATGTCACTTGGTTTTCCCATGCTTGACAATTACTTGGAGCTTTATCTTCAGTTGTATTTGAGAATTTTGGATCTACTGGTCATTACATTTGATTTTCAGTTACATGCCCTTTGAATGCTTTCAAGCTTATGCTTTACGGGTCTGAGATAGCTTGGGATTTATGCTCCGAATGTACCCTACTGGGATTTGGCATGTCTGATACTATGTATTTGATGTATAAGAGCGTTGCTTGCTCTCTTTGCATCTGACTTCACTTCCAATGGGAGCCTCTTGGTATATTCGGATGTACACAGAGTCTTATTTATAGATGAGCTTGAGCTTGCGGGACAATTACATGCATTTGGTCTCTTGAGAGCTTTATGTCTGTAGTATGTCTGTAGTGGGCTGATTTGATACGCCTATTGGGACAGGCACCTATCTCTATCACAAGTTTGTCAATTTCGTATGTATCTTGGATGGTTATGTATTGAGCTTCTTGCTCTATTAGTTGTGCTTGTGCTTGGTCTCTTCTCTTACCCCGAGATCCATTGCATGCATGACGTCTGGACCTATGAGATGTCTCTTGCCTGACAGGTTATTGGTTTGACAGTTCTTGGTACCTTCTTGCCCCAGTTGCAGTGACATATGTATCAATGATTACTTCACTTTGGGATAGTTTTACATATTGTTGTCATTTATTACAGCAAGCTGACATCTGCAGACTTTGAGCACTTCTATGAGGGTAATGCTTACTATTTGATGTTATCTTGGTCATATTTGGTGGACAGGTGCTTCTCTTGGTAAAATCCACTCTTTCAACCAATTTTGGTAGTGGTTTTAGTGCATTTTCTGCTAATTACAACAACCTACAATTTTGCCTTTTTGCATTGATTTGGGACAGTATGGCTACTCATCTGAAAGACACAACTCTCTTTAACATTGCCAAGGTCGATGGTACCAACTATGGGTATTGGAAGTCCCAAATATGGCAGGTTTTGTTGCAAAAGTTGCAGATTAAATCCGTGCATTTCAAGGGTGTCAAAGTTGAGGATATGGATGATGATGTTTGGATGGAAGTTGATGAGCTATGCAAGTCTACTATTATTTTTTCACTCTCAGAAGAGGTCCATCATAATGTTGTTGAAGATGAGAATCAGAGTGCATGGGACTTATGGGAGAAGATTCAAGAGCTCTATGCGCAGTAGAGTCCTACATCATAGATGTATTGGCCGAAGCAGTTAATTGACCTTTGCATGAAGGAGGGGACCTCCCTTTCATCTCATTTCAGTCAGTTTCATGTTATCATGAAGAGTCTGTTGTCACAGGGTATTGAGTTCAAAGAAAACTTGCACCCGTTGTTTTTGCTTGGCACCTTACCTGAATCATGGGATGTCTTCCATACTACCATATGCACGAATAAGCTTGATGGGCTGAAAATCAAAGATGTTGAGAGTTCTTTATTGACTGAGGAAATCAACACGAGAGATAATGATGCTTCCCGCTCTTCACATGCATTGACCGTTAGAGGTGACAGACATGGCAAGCATGATAATGATCATAAGGGCAGGGACTCTCAGAAGTCCAGGTCCAAGTCACATGATCGCAGTAAGTCCCATGGATAGAAGTCTGATCTTACCTATCATTACTGTGAGAAAGCATGACATATTAGGCCACAGTGCCATAAAATGCGCGATGATAAGTGCAAGGAAAAGGGAAAAGAAAAACCGCATGAAAAGTCTTCTGAACGCAGTATTGTACCTGCAAAGTCCAAAGTGAAGATAGAAGAGGTTAATGTCATGCAAGCCATTGATTCTGATGATGATTGCATACTTGCAGCTTCTTCCTACAATGCCATACAGATTTGTGAGATACATTTTATGTATGTGCAGTGCTGGCTCTTGGATTCGAGTGCGTCCTTTCATGTGACACCCTGTAGAGATTGGTTTCATACCTATCATACCATGTCTGGTTCTATGTGTCTTGGTGATGATAGGTCTCTTGACATTGTGGGCATTGGAGATGTTAGACTGCAGTTTCCTTCTAGCAATTCTTTTGTTTTGCATGATGTACGCCATGTACCTACGTTGACTCGCAGCCTTATGTCAGTTGGACAGCTTGATGATGCAGGGTATTTTGTGTCTTTTGGAGACTTTGCATGGAAGATTACTCGTGGGGCAGGCTTGTACTTGCAAGAGGTGCCAAGTCTAGAAGCCTCTATCCCTTACTTGTATCTGGAGCTACATTGGATCATGTTTTGTCTATGGGTTCTATTCCCCATGTATCCCTTTGGCATGCTCATTTGGGGCATATGTATCTTAAAGGAATGAAAATGCTACGTGCTTTGCAATATCTTCTGCCTTTTGAATCTTCGCATTTTGATTCTTGTGATCATTATTTGTATGGCAGGCAGACTAGAAATACGCATAAAAAGTCTGGTAAGAAATGCATGGGTGAGCCCTTGGCTCTTGTGCACTCAGATGTATGTGGGCCCATGTCCTCAGCCAGGATACAGGAGTCATGGGGTACACTGACTCTGATTATGCAAGACATGCAGATAATAGGAAGTCCACTTCTAGCTATGTGTTCACTTATGCAGGACATGCAGATAATAGGAAGTCCACTTCTAGTTATGTGTTCACTTATGCTGGAGGGGCTATCTCTTGGATGTCCAGGGCGCAGAAGTGTATGGCTCTTTCTACTACAGAGACCGAGTATATTGCAGCCATAGAGGCTTGCAAGGAGGCTATCTGGTTAGGCCATTTGATTGCAAACCTTGGTATGACAGATGTTATGCCTACACTGCATTCGGATTCTATGAGTGCCATTCAATTAGCCAAGAATCCGATCTTCCATGCGAAGATGAAACATAGAGGTGAGGTATCACTTCATTCGCGAGGTCGTTGAGGACAGGTCTATTGACCTTGTCAAGATTCCGACTGGGCAAAATCCTACAGACTTGCTCACGAAAATCCTTGCTACTGAGTGCTTTGCCTTCCTAAAGAGATTGATGGGCATTGGATGAGATGACGTCTTTTTCCTCATCCTGTTGTACATGTGTACATGTTGTACTGTCTTTTTTTTTTCTCTCTCTCTCTCACTGGGGCAGGTTCGCCTTTAAATGGGAGGTTGTTGGGGGTAAAGGCGCCTCCGCCTAGCCGTCCGCGTATTGCTACACTGACAGTATCCGCCACTGCACACTGATAGTACCCGCCATTGCACACTGCAAGTGGCGGGCGCCCCTCACAGTCACTTATTATTTATTCTTTTAGTGACAATTTGAATAAAGGAAGGCCCAGCCACACATTGAGGTTATTGGAGTTTCCACTTTTGAGTCCCTCACTCTCTTGGCTCTTGCTCTCCATCCGCCATAGCTCTCACCGCCAAGCTTCTTCCTCCTGGGTTCCACTTCCCTTTTAGCACAAAGGTAATTACCTTTTGGAGGAAAGACCCATATAAGACATTGCTAAGTTTTCCTTTTTGAACTTGGTAGAAATGCTAGTTCATCTTAGTCAAAAGAAACAATTCCTATTTAAACTTGACACCCTGAAGGTTTTTTACAGAAGCAATAAAGAGTTCCTTTTGACTGGCACTTTGGTGCAAGCTTACCAAACATAAAATAGTCCTGTAAGAATTGGTATAATTGCTTCCGTACAAGAAAAAAAAATGCTAACCACTGATACCCTTGAACTGGTAATGACTTTGTTGGGCACCAATGGGATAAAAGTCTCCTTCTGAAAAAGAGTGATGATCTCTGCATTTGATAATAACATATGATTATCACATGGGAAATAGTGAGGTGTAAAACAACACCTCAAGTCTTCCCATATTGTCCCATAAGAGTTGTTCTTGTGTAGGCCATCATTGTCACGAAATTTTTATCACATCAAGCTTCTATTCTTGCCTAGAAGAGCTTCTAAGTAGTTATATTTACATGCAAAAAAATGTAGTGCTTAATTTGCACTCAAGTTCTTGTTCATACACCATAAGTTTATTACTATGGGTTCTCCAAAGGTTTATTCACATGCAGTAAGTTCTATTCGAGGCTATTTATTGTGCACTGAATGTGGCCTACCATATCAAGTCCTTCCAAGACTAACAAAGTTAATATGGAGAATATGGAATCATCTCTTCTAGAAATTTCCTTGCAACAACAAATCGATCTTCTTTAATATAATTTGAATACAGTCACAAGGGAGCTTCACAAGCATTAACATCAATAAAATTCCACAACTCAAGCCGAAGATGATCACATTTCTCAAATTTTGAAGGGTGTATTCTATGTTTAACAAATCAAGAAGGACCAAAAAATAAGTTGTAAGTCTTCTTAGTTTTTTAAATTTGATGGAAAAGAGGATGGAAGTTTTGTTTTGTCTTGGTTGAGCTAGTTTGATGAGATTACTTTGATGAAGAAACTTTTCCCAAGAAGGATAAAATCAAGTGTGTAACCAATTATTTGACGGATAAAGCTTCACTTTGTTGGAACATCCCACACCATAGCATTGATCAACCAAAGAACTGGATCGAATTCCAAGAAAAAGTTAAAGAATCTTTCCTTCCACCCTAGTTTCATCTTCAAGAGAGGCATAATTGGTCTAATTTATCTTGGTAAGAAGGTGATAATGTCTCTATCTACATGGGTTTTGTTATTGTGCATGCTTGAGGAATTTCCCATGGGAGCACATTACAATGCGAATATGAAGATGGTCTTCATTTAGCATCCAAGCTAAATTGAATTCCTTTGAATCCATTTCACTTCACAAAGCTATCTCTTATGCCCATGATACCAATAAATATTTTCAATCTATTGTCTAGATGCTCTGTGGGGTCAACGACCATTCCTTCAACAACAACCACAAGCCGAAGAGATCTTTTGTGCCTTGTCACCCCAACTCTTTTCCATCCAATATTTCTTCCAATTTCCAACTAAGAACCAACAATATGCAAAGGTATCCAAACAATAATCCAATTAACCAAGTAAAAGCTCAAACCATAAATCTTAATGTTCAAAATAAAAGGGCCAAGTTTACTTGTTATCATTGTGAAAAATGTGGACACTATTGAGTGGATTGATGAGTTCCATTACCATTCAACAGCAACCAAAGCATAGCTCAATTGCATAATATTAAAGGGGAACCTCACTATGCTCCTAATTGGACTATCGACTCATTACAACAAAAAGCAACAACTCAAGAAAAATCGAATCTTTATGGAACATGAAAGGTTCTATGCATGACTCAAATGTGACTATTTTGTATGACGATGGTAGTTCTTATGATTTCATTTCAAAAAAATTGGTCAGAAAGTTGCAACTAGAAACTAGTCCTTCATACAATATCTTTTGAATTCAAAGGATAAATAATTTCTTTGACTAGTAATCCTGACATTGAACTATTTCTATTAATCAGTCTCATACACAAGCTAAGCAAGCACTTAGAAAACAACACAATGCATGCATGATTTTTGTATAACTAAAGTTGAAAAATCTGAGTCTTCTACATTGTCATCCCTACAAAAAAAAGTTTTTAGACTCATATAAATATTGTTTTGCATATGGTTATCCACCTGAGTTGCCACCATCATGAGGAGAATTAGATCACAAAATTGAACTTTGTATTATTATTACTCCACCACACAAAGCTCCATATAGACATAGTCCTTTGCATCAAAAATAAATTCAAAGACTAGTGACTAAATTATTAGGTAAAGATGTAATTCATCCTAGTTCTCCTTTTGGTGGACATGTCTCATTGGTTGAAAAGAAGAAAAAAACATACATGATGTGCATTTATCATCAAGCTTTAAACAAAGTCACTGTTAAAAAGAATCTGATTCTTAGAGTTGATGATCTACTTGATAAACTTACATGAGCTAAAATATTTAACAAGATAGAAATATGATAAAAATTTTGCACGGATTTAGCTTATGTATTGAAGTCTGCATTTAGGGCACAATTTGGTCACTCTGGATTTAGTTTTATGCCTTTTATTCTTACTAATGCACCAACTATGTTTACCCAAATGAATAATAGAAATCTTTTGAAAAATCAAAGTTTTGTACCTTTTTCTTTGATGATATACTTGTTTTCAATAAATCAAAAGAGAAATATAAGAAACATCTTCGCATTGTATTTGATTTACTACACAATAATCATTTGTATGCAAATTCTAATAAAAGTTTATTCTTTTAATACCAAATTTAATATTTGAGTCATATATTTTTTACGAAAGGTATCACAGTTGATCCTAAGAAAATTCAAATAATAAAATATTATCCAAAGTTCAAGAGTATATATGAAGTCCAATCTTTTCTAGGATTAACTAGATTTTATTAAAAAAATGTTAGATTTTTTTTCTTGATTACTTTGCCTTTGACTATATTATTACAAAACACTATCTTATGGGATTTGAGAGTCGTATTAAAACTAATCAACATGCCATAAAACATTTGTTGAATCAATCTTTAAATTCTGACCAACACATTAAATGGGCTTCTTTTATTCAAAATTTTCACCCCATGATCCAATATGTGCCAAGCCATGTTAATGTTCTGGCAAATGCATTAAGTCATAGGTCAATGGAAAATATTATTTTACATCATTTACTTGGATTTGATAGAATCAAAAGTGTGTATTTAAATCATATTTCCATTGTTGAAATTCAAACCTTTAATACCATGATTCCTACGTATGTTTTAGATCTTGATTTTCTTTTATTTGGCAAAGATTTCATAATAGTAATGCCACTATTCTTGATAATTATTCTTATTTGAATAGATTTTTATATTATCAAAGAAATTTTCTTGTTATTATATCTTTTAGAATTGCTTCTATGACTAAAATGCATCAACCTATATATATGGGACATAGAGGTATCTAATCTACAATAGCTACATGCAAAGAGTATTTTTATTGACTTGCCATGAAACATGGCATAGCAAAATTTGTGTTTAAACGTATTGTGTGCCAACAAACTAAGCATTACCATGGGAAAACATATGGTTTGCTTATGTCTTTATCAATTCCTAATGACCCCTGGGAGAAACTTTCTATGGACTTTATCATTTGTCTTCTTGCTACATCCTCTCACCATGATATGATTTGACAATTGTCAATAGATTTAGCAAACATGAATATTTCATTCTCTGTGAAAAGACCTTATCCTCTCCACAAGCTATTAAATTGTCTATTAATACTATATTCCCTCATCACAAATTTCCTAAGGTTGTATTATCGTAATGGCCGATTCTGTGATCATTTCTAGGTAGCTCTCTTTAAAAATCTAGTTTCTAAGATGGATTTAGCTTAGCTTTCCACCCTAAGAGTGATGGTCAAAATGAAAGTGACCAACCGGATGTTTCTTGATATTCTTAGGCCCTACACTATTAATCAACCTAGTATTTGGGACTAACATATACATATCCTTCAATTTTCTTACAATAACACCTTGCATTCTATTGCTAATGAAGCTCCTTTTGAGGTAGTTTATGGAAAGAAATTGCATATTCCTATGACAACCACTACTATCGATGTTTTAGCTACTGATTCTTTGGTTACTGACCATAGACAAATTTTAGACAAAGTCACTAAAAAGATTAAGCAATCCCGACTGAGTTATATAACTAAGGTATACAATTCAAGCTAATAAAAAGCAAAAGGCTATCAAATTTCAAGAGAATGATCTAGTCTGGTTTAAAATTGAAAAGAGAGGGCTAAAATCCATTGAAAGACATCCAAAAATTAAGTTAGCACCAAGGTATTATGGCCCATTATATATTGTTCACATTTTTTATGAGAATGCATTTAGATTGGACATCCCTCCTCACTAGCAAATACATAATTATTTTCACATTAGTCTATTGAAACCATTCAAGGGAACACCTCTAGTTAATCATGTAGTTGATTGCCTACCTTTGTTAGAAGAAGATACTAAACTCTTAGTTCTTGAAGTAATCCTTGACCATGACCACATTACTATCCAAACAAAAAAGCAATACCATAGGTATTTAGTCAAGTACAAAAATCATTATGTAAAAGAATCACAACAGATTTATAAATTAGTTCTAACTCCGCAATATGATCATCTAATTAATGTCTACCGCTCACAATCACATTAAATATCCCATAGACACAAATTCGGCACAAGAGGTAGTGTTTTGTGAAAAATCCATGAAATTTTATATTACATATTTGCCATAGGAGGCAACATTACTTAGAAAATCATAGTGTAGATTTGTCGCAAGAGGCAACACTAGTATATGGTGCAGACTAATTGTATGGCCACTCTTGCATATTTTTCTTTGAGTTATCAACAGGGGACATTAGCTTTTTAACCCCACAAAATGTCATGGAATCATATTTATTTATTTATAAAAATTAGATTATTTTTATTCTTGTGAATTGTATCTATTTATCGCATAATCCATCACTTATCTTGAGAACATCTGCATACAATATTGATTGCATTATGTTTGGTAGATATATGGAAGTATACTAATGTGTTTTGTGTTGTGATGAGCAAATAATTAGATGGAGTTATGTGAAATTATTATTTTGAAGTGTGCATTTTAATGCATGGAATTTATGCACTTCATTGTGTAAAAAATATTATCAAAAATAGTATATTTTTGTATGCACCTATTAGCACAAGGGCATTGCATACACACACGCACAATAAATTTATTTTATTTTACTTATTAGAGAGGATAAAATATATTTTTTGATTGTAAAGCTATAGAATGTGTTTGATTTATTTGCACAAAAGGAAGTCGCACAAGGAGAGGAAAAGCAAGAGCTCAAAAAGGATGCTTTCAATGTATTTTGAATACAAAAGCTTAATTCAATATTATAAATACATACATGGGGGAGGTGCTCACCCATGCATGGGAGGGATTTCATTGAAAAAGAGACATCTTTAATTCAAATTCTTAATAGCCAAAGACATGTTACATATGATAGGGATCTTTTTACAAAAATTTACCCGTGGAAATTGGTTACATGAATGGTTTTGTAAACTCCATGCTTGGAAAAAATATCTAGGATTTTATACTAGGAAGGAAGATTTGGATAACCAATTTTACTAAGTTATAGCACTGAAAGTGGCCTAGGATGGCAACTCACATAGTTGGAATAACTTGAAATCACTTGATCATAGATGTAGCAATTCTGCCAAGTCCACTATGCACCTATGTAAAGGGTAGAGTTTAACCTAGATTCCTCGAAAGTAAATAAGCTAACAACTTTAAGATTTTCCATTCACTAGATTTGCTTTAGGTTGTCTTGATATAAGGGAGGTGATCAGTGTTGATGAAGTAGTACGTCATTATGCATCCAACGCCTTTTACGATATAATGGAGATGGATTATAGATCTGATCTAAGAGAGACATAAGTCAATATCTCCGATCAAAATTTATGGAGTGCATGGTTGAAGTGGACGTAGTGCAAAACACTAGGAAATACTTACAAGCTTCATCACTCTGGAAAAAGTCCATCATTCATTAGTGGAAAAAACACTTCACAAGGGAGTTATTAACTATCCAAACTTTCTAACCTAAGATCTCTTGAGCTAAACTCATACAGAAAGTTCCATCCCATCCCCATAAGAATCAACATGAAACAACAGTTCTAACTAACTTTTAAAGTCCCATCATGAGTTCTAGCATCTACTTTCGGTAACTACTTATGCCAAACCTAAGAAGACTAGTGTCACACTTGATACAAAATGAGTGAGAAACAAGGGAGACCTAGGTGCATCAACCCATTTACCCATTAGGTAAAAGTATCACTCAAGTCCCCTAAAACAATACTAAGTTGGACCCTCTTATAGGATGAATCCATCAAGGATTCACCAACCCACTTCCCTCAAAGGCATAGGCTTAGTTTTCTAATTAATCCAACAATTAACTTTGACACATACAAACAACGTCCTTAATTAACTTGTTAAAACACATTCATTCGCATCTCTTCCCGAAGGCAAAACCATAATCCACTCCCAGCTAGCATCAAGGCCTTCCAAGAGATCTATCATAGGCTTATAGGGGGTTAGACTAGTCCTAATACGCCCAAGGAATTATGACTAGAGCCCCCTAGCTCTTTAACATCTCCTAGCTAACTATAAGTCCTCATGGAGAGACCGCTTGCGTCATGAGTTGGTCCTAGCATTTGGAGTGGACAATTAGCTCCTTGGTAAAAGAGCTTAGCATCGAACCTTGGGGGAAGCCAAGCATGCTCCTAAAATTGAACTTGTGTTGGCATAGTATAACTTAGAATACACAAACAATCAAACAATTTTCTTAATGCATCAAGAAATCCTTTGTAATACAAATCCATGCATAAGATGTAGGCAAGTATCTTACCCTCTAGCATGGGCTCCATTCGATCACTCAAGTTGTCATCAACTTGAGATAGGCCTTAACCTACCCTCTTGGAAGGAAGTCGACGATCTTTTTGGAATAACTTTGGTATCATTTAATTTGATCTAGACCCTCCCTTGAAGCTTCATTCATTCCTAATTTCTTATCTTGTCGAGATCTTAGGTCTTCTTATCTTAGTCTCTAATTTTTAATTTAGATTAACTTGGATTCATCTCAAACAATTTATCCTAAGGACTTGGGAAGTTTTTCCTTGTGATAAAATCTTGGAAGAGAATCTTCAAAGTGGGTAGACTTGACGTATCTTTAAGCCATTATGTCTTACACTTCGTAATAGAGGTATTATCTTACTAGCTAAAGAATAAGATCTTTTTCTTATCAAGAAGATAATATTGTACTAGTCAATCTTCTAAGAAAAATGAATTTTTCAAGTATAGATGTCAAGATAATATTAAGGTCATCTACACCTTGTTAAACCAAGCTCTCTTTTTGGCATGGAATGATCGTATGAGAGCTGATAACGTACCATCTATTATAATAACTTTTCTTAAGAAATGATTGGGTATTGATTCTAATGCCTTTTTGAATTATAGCCATAAAACAATGGGTCTCCTTATAAACAACTAATAATTGTTCCTTCATTTATATGTTTAAAATCTAGTCAATTTGAATCATTTCATTTGTATGTTTAAAATCTAGTTGATTTGGATCATACTCTACATGTATACTAGACTACCATGGAAGGGAATGCTCCTTATAGAAATTTCCTCCTAGACAACCCCCCACTACTCAAATCCAAGGTATCTACAAGGATCCCTTTAATCGGGTGGCTATTGTATGCTTTTGATCCTTCTATCAACATTCATTTCTTTAACTATTATAACAAAGAATGCATATCTTAGATGCTTAGAGGGGCATGGAGGCTTGAGTCAATGTGGGTAGAACCTCCTTTCATCATGTGCTCTCTTGCCTAGTTCTAGGATTTATTCTCTTAAGATCCATCATAAACTCACAAACTCTTCCACATGTTCTCCTTGCTTAACTCCTTACATGATCCTCATAGAGCTCTTGAACTCATATGGTCTTTGAAGCAAGCTTCGACAAGGCCAAGATGATTATTTGGCCACCCTAGGGACCAGCATACACCCGTGGACATTTTCTAAAGGGATCTTTGATCTTCAAGTGCTTACGAGGAGGAGAAAAAGAAAAGTGATAGTATAGAAAGAAAACTACCATATAAGTGTCAAGATTGTGGGAGAGAAGGAAGGAGTCTCACTTGTAGCTTTCTTGCTTGCACAATGGGGGAATACACACAGAGGTGGAGGCTGAAAACAGTTTTCCTCTTCTTAGTTGTGTAAGCCAAAAGAACGCAAGTACAAAGAAATAGAATAACCCTATATATGGGTCTCAAACCAAACTCAACTAACTAAGGTGGCATACTAACTGAGCCACGAACTAGAGTAGATAAGTAGCTATTATTCATGGGCAGTATACCAACCGCGTCTGCAACTGACAAGTCGGTGACATAAATACACAACGGTCACCCTGGCGTATCACGAGTGGAGCTCGATATCTCAACACTCCCCCTCGAGCTCAATCCCAATTCCTACACACCAAGCAAGTCTCTGAACTTGCGCAACTTCTCTGCGCCCAATGCCTTCGTGAATATGTCAGCTACTTGATCCTCCATGCTGACATAAACTAGATCAATAAGACCTAGTAAAACCCTCTCGCACATAGTGATAATGCACCTCAATGTGCTTTGTTCTAGCATGATGGACTGGGTTATTTGCCAAGTGTATACTACTCATGTTGTCACAATAAATGACAACTGGCCCATCTGTAGGTTGATGCATATCATAAAGTAGCTTATGCAACCAAGCTACCTCACATACAGCCATTGCTGCACCCCTATACTCAATCTCTGTGCTCGACAAGGCAATTGTAGGCTGTTTCTTGCTGCTCCAAGTGATTGCAGCACTCCCAAAAGAGAACACATATCCACTGGTAGATCGTCTATCAGAAATACTACCAGCCCAATCAGCATCAGTGTATCCATGCAACTGTATCTGAACCCCAGTCTTATAAAATAGTCCATACTGCAATGTGGACTTCACATACCTGAGTATGCGTCTAGCCGCATCCAAATGCGGTTTCCTTGGAGCCTGCATAAACTGACTTACCAATCCAACAGTATAGCTCAAATCTGGCCTGGTAATAGTCATATAAATCAAACTTCCTACTATGCGTCTGTACATAGTAGGGTCTTCCAGAGGCTCACATGCATCTGCGCTCAGCTTCACATTCTGCTCCAAAGGAACTGAAATAGGCTTACAGCCTGTCATCCCATATTTGGACAGCATGTCCAATCCATACTGCCTCTGCAAGAGCTGTATCCCACTTGGTGATCTAATCACCTCAATGCCCAAGAAATAACGCAGCTCTCCCAAATCCTTCATCTCAAACTTCTGCTTCAATAGCATTTTCACATGAAGGATATCTTCATTACTATCACCTGTCATAATCAAATCATCAATATAAATGACAAGTAGCATAATACCTTTCTCTGTTTTTCTCACATAAAGTGAGAAATCTGCCTTGGAAATCTAAAAGCCAATAGTGACAAGATACTGTCCTATCTTGTCAGACCATGCTCTAGGTGCTTGCTTCAAGCTATACAAGGCTTTCTTCAACCTGCAAACAAACTCAGAATAAACAGCATACACATAACCTGGTGGCTGCTCCATATAAACCTCTTCTTGCAAATCACCATGCAATAAGGCATTCTTTACATCCATCTGATGTAAAGACCATCCCTTTGATGCAACCATAGCAATGACTGCTCTTACGGTTTCCATCCTTGCAACCGGACTGAATGTTTCTTCATAGTCAATGCCATATGTTTGTGCATACCCCTTGACTACTAATCTTGCCTTGTATCTGTTCATAGAACCATCTGCATTGTGCTTCACCTTATAAACCCACTTACAGCCAATTGCATTTTTACCTTTAGGCAAATATACCAATTTCCATGTAACATTTGCTTCCAAGGCATCCATTTCTTCATCCATGGCTTTCTCCCATTTTTCTTTTCCCATGGCTTGCTCAAAAGAAGTGGGTTCTGGTTCCTGTATCACTTTGACCATATATGCATAGTGAATGGCTGTAAATCCATCATATTTCAGCCTATCCACAGGATACCTAGCTCTCATAGACCTGCGCAAAGTAGGTTCACTCCCAGATGCTCTCAAAACATCCCTGGTCTTCCTTACTCCAGGTGTAACAATAGAAGGAATACCCAACTCATCATCAATGCTCTGTTCTGAGCCACTGGATTCACCATCCACATAAGAGTGACCTGCATTCACATCAAATAGGGGCTGATCAAACTTCTCTTTTCCTTTTCGTGATACCTGCATACCACTATCTACATTGCTTTGAGAAGATTCTCCTAATCTCAATCTTCATGTCCATGGCGAAAAACGTGAACCACTGCTAGAGGACGCTCCAGGTCCACTAATATTTTGTGATTGCTGCTGTGAATTCTGTGCAGCATTACCATTTTGTGCATCTACATCATCAATCACATTTACTGGTTTATACCAGCTACTCATCTCATCAAAAACGTCTCTGCTCACTGTAAACTTACGAGTAAAAAGGTTATAGCATCTATACCCTTTTTGCTGCAGAGAGTAACCAATAAAGATGCACTTCTCAGCTTTTGAATCCAACTTGGATCTCAACTCATCTGGCACATGTACATAGGCAATGCAACCAAAAATTTTCAAATGAGAAATATCTGGTTTCCTACCAGTATACCTCTCCTCTGGAGTCATTCCATGTATTGCTGCAGTGGGAGTCCTGTTCATTATGTAGACTGCTGTAGCAACTGCTTCAGTCCAATAAAAATCTGACAAGTCTTTTTCATTGAGCATGGCACGAGATACCTCTCCAATATGCCTATTTTTCCTTTCTGCAATTCCATTTTGTTGTGGGGTATGACTGCATGAATATTGCTGCTTTATGCCATGCTCCTGCATGAACCTTGCAAACTCATTTGAGAGATACTCTCCCCCTCCATCCGACCTTAGGCATTTTATCTGCAGACCTATTTCTTTTTCAACCATCGCTTTAAGAGTTTTGAAATGCCCAAAAACTTCACTTTTATTTTTCATAAAATACACCCAAACTTTTCTGCTATAGTCATCAATAAAACTGACAAAATAATGACAGCCTCCAAGAGATGCAGCTTTAGTTGTCCACACATCAGAGGATTAATTCCAATGGCTTCTCACTCTCTTGAACATGTCTAGGAAATGGTTTCCTTGCCTGTTTTTCAAACTGACAGGCTTCACATACCTTATGCATTTCTGCAACCTTGAATTTCGGTAAACCTGCAACAATATTTTGGGCTTGCATTGATTTAAGTCGTTCATTAACATGACCAATGCGTTTATGCCAGATATCAATATCTGCAACTACACCGGTCCCATGTGCAAACATTGCTGCACTCAATTCAGGCATGTCTGCATCCAACGTAAACATTCTGCCCTTATTCTTCGCTTTTGCTATCAAGCGACCTTTATTTTTCATATCCTCAACAAAGCATCCATGAGGATTAAATCCGACCTGCAAGCCCTGCTCAACCATTTGACCAACAGAAACCAGATTCTTGGTGATATTCGGGACATGAAATACATCGGATAGGTATTTCTTTTTCCCATCCTGCATAGACAAAGGAATTTTTTCAATCTGCACAATAGGATATGCAATATCATCACCAGTCCCCACAAATCCTGGTTTTTCCATTTTCCTTGCATCCTCCATCCATTCTGCATGACCTGTCATGCGGTTTGATGCACCTGAGTCAACATACCATACATCATTGCTTTCTTCTACACTTGTCACAGAATTGTTCATGTGCTGCACTATAAACAAATGCTCATTTCTGTCATCACCCTGTCTACTAGAAGATGCATAATTCCCTTGTTGCAGTTTTCCATTCATAATGTCATTCTGCTTTTTATAGCAGTCTTTAGCCATATGACCCATTTTACCACAGTAGTAGTATTCAACATTACTGTTTGCATTTTGGCCTCTTTGCCATCCACCACGACCTCTTTGGCTCCCCCTGCCTCTAGAGTTACCACGTCCTCCTCCATAGGACTGGTTTTCTTGAGTTTGCTGCATATTCTGATTTCTACCACGGCCTCCATATCGGCCTCCTCTATCTCTGCCTCTATCTCTTCCAGCATTTGAGTAAAAGACAGCTTCTTTTGAAGTTCCTCCTGAAGAAGATGCACCACCATTTCTCGGCTCCTCAGAAATTAGAAGAGCAATCAACTCCTCAAAATCAAGAAATCTTTCACGGACGGAAATGGATGTTCGGAACTATGCATAATCCTTTCCTAGACCATTCAAGGTCACAGAAACTAAATCATCTTCCACTGGCGACCCAATGGAAGCAAGTGCATCTGCAATCTTCTTCACCTTCATGTGGTAGTCATTGATGCTCATACTTTCTATTTGCACATTGTGCAACTCTTGCTTGAGCTGCATTTTCCTGGCTTGCGTATTTGTGCTATACATTTTTTACAAAGTATCCCATGCCTCCTTTGGCGTACTTGCATCTTGAATATGCACAATCATAGAGTCTGAAATGCTGATAGACAGCCAGTGCATAACTTTTATGGCTCTCTCATGCCATGCTTTAAATGCCTGCATTTGTTGATTGGGAACATCAAGAAGAACTGGTTCTTCTTCATTTCCTGCAACAAATTCCCAATATCCTTTTCCCATAAGGAAATTCGTCATTCTAAACTTCCATGCTTGGAAGTTGTTCTTGTCAAGCTTTTCAATGACAATCTGTGAAAGAGAATCAGATGCCATTACAGAACACTGCAAAAAAAATTCTGTCACTGCAAAAAACACAGCTTCACCCTCACAATGGAAAATCTGCAAAACTAGTGAAAGTGGTATTTGACTACACAGTCACTTCCTAGTGACGATTTTGCATCAACAGGCAACAAGGATGATTCTGTAACTTCTAATGTCTCTACGCACAAGCATACGATGCAATTTCTACAGTAACTTTTCACCGACCTGTAGAACAGTGACTGCACAGCATAAAACTGGGCCTTTTCCTGAGTGCGTGCAAAAAACTTCCGTCTCCAAAACAGGCCCCGAAATGGCCTCAAATCAAAAAAACAAGGTCGCCAAGGGCTAAATGCCTCTCCCGCAGAATATACTGCCCTCTTGCTTCACCGCGAAAGGCGTCTGAACCTGAGACAATGCACTCCTGCAATTTCCGACTGTGCTGCCTGCAGAGATCTGCTCCCAAAACAGAAAATGAAAGCAACACTGCTCCTCTTACCAGAACACCGCGATCTTGACTTACTTTCTTGAGCTCCTTACCACGAACAAGGCTCTGATACCATGTCAAGATTGTGGGAGAGAAGAAAGGAGTCTCACTTGTAGCTTTCTTGCTTGCACAATGGGGGAATACACACAGAGGTGGAGGCTGAAAACAGTTTTCATCTTCTTAGTTGTGTAAGCCAAAAGAACTCAAGTACAAAGAAATAGAAGAACCCTATATATGGGTCTCAAACCAAACTCAGCTAACTAAGGTGGCATACTAACTGAGCCACGAACTAGAGTAGATAAGGATAGCTATCATGTAGCTATTATTCATGGGCGGTGTACCAACCGCGTCTGCAACTGACAAGTCGGTGACATAAATACACAACGGTCACCCTGACGTATCACGAGTGGAGCTCGATATCTCAAGAATAAGTGCACTATAGACTATATTCATTATCTTTATGTGCACAACCTTTAAACTTAAAATTTAAAAATGTTGAGAAACCTTGAAAACTTAAAGCGTATCATAAGAAAATGTACATATGGAGTCGTCTAGGAAGTAAACTACCATACAAGAGCACTATAGATCATATGATTGTATTCGTTAGCTTTATGTACACAAGAAACCTTTAACCTTCAAAACTAAAAATACTAAGAGACCTTGAGAACTCCAAGCATATCAAGCAATAGTACATAGGAGTTGTATATGCACTTAAAGAGTTGTTCTAATATAAAAACACTAAATCAATCTAGAGACATTAGGCCATCACATGCGCTTGAGCATACAAACCTCACCTTGCAAAGATAATTTTGTTACAAACCTTGTGAGTCGTACAAAACCACTAGCAGACATGGATAATTCGAGGATGAACCCTATAAAAATGTATATTGGAAAGTAATTTCTTGAGTATTGCTAATGATTGTATTGTAACACTTCATGAGTTCAAAACCATTGATCAATCAAGAAGATCTAATGTAGAGCTAGACCTATTAAAACTCTTAATCAATAGAGCTTCAACACCCTAGCCACAATTATGGCTAAGGACTAAATTGCTATCCACAACAATTAGAAGAAATCTATAGATTGAAAAGATTCAAAAATAAATAACTAATACTAGGACGACAAGTACATCTAAGGACTCACATTGATCTTACCCAAACAAAAATCAAGAGAGTCAATTTTGATGGAGATGCTAACACCGATTTGGCAAGAGGTTTATTTGGTTGGATTCACATAGGCACTACTTCCACAAAGCAAGCCAAAATTTTGAAAATCTACTAGACAAGTCTTAATCAAGCAAGAATCCATATGGCCCCATAGAGTAATTTGAGTATATTTGTAAAGTCAATAGCCCCATTGAACCATATGCTTCATAGAGAAAATTAAGCATGTTTATGAAGCCAATGGGCTCATAGTCATAGAGAAGTGACACATCCCTTTTCCCTTTTGTCAAGGAGAAAAGTAGAAAACACAGTTTACTAGTTTGGACCCCATCAAAAACTTGAGTTTGTCCATGTTCCTACTTCATAGAGAAAATTGAGCATGTTTGTAAGGCCAATGGACTCCTAGTCATAAAGAAGTGGCACATTTCTTTTCCCTTTTGTGAAGGAGAAAAGTAGAGAACATGGCTCACTAGCTTGGACCCCATCAAAAACTCGAGCTTGTCCATGCTCAAGGATTTCTAACTCAAGGTTTGGTTAAGTTATTATGTTTATAACCATATAGTTCTACTTATAAATGCAAAACAAGGAGAGAAGAAATTGACTCATGATTCTATCTAATTTATGAATTCAAAGCAAGGAGAAAAGAACTTGACTTGTGATTGCATCAAAATTTTGAGGTTGATTTAAAAGAACATCCATAAACAAAAAAGCTCTCTAGAGCCTTAATTAATGGAATACCAAATATGATAGTTGAATTGTGCAATAGCTACTATTTCTTAGACCAAGGTACTTTTAGTACGTAACTTGAGTCAATAACCCTCTATAAATAAGGAAAAGCACAAACTAGTGCCTACAAGCATCATAGGCCAAGCCAACAAAAGAATTGAGAAAGAGCCTCGCATTTCTCAAGTTATTACTATACTAGAATAGTAAAACCTAGAATTGATGAGAAATGTGGAGATATTGAAACATAGGACTTATCATATATTAAATATCTAATGTGCCTACTATGGTGGTAATCACTTAAGATCAAAATATCATAAGCCTAAGAACCTAAGGGTTTGTGGTTTAGGATGTTGACTATAACATTTGTAGGCATGAAGATATATTGTGTTTAACACCATGATGCTTGTTGTATTGCACTAATTTCTATCCGATAAATGGAAGTGCTCTACATGGAAGGGGAGCCACTTAGCTCTTCTAGGTCCAAAAGCATCAAAGTTGAGCATGCCTAGGATAAAAACCTAGGCCCTTCATGCATTCCTAGACCTTTTGGCACTTTTGAAATACACCGGTCAAGTGGCATCCTAGTCTACTATGTGAAAGAGCCTACATATGATAATGATATATGCACAATCCCTTGCATACCTATCTTATGGGTGATGATGGTTAACATGGACCTCATGGATTGTAGTCTTGTCCCAATCATTGTAGTATGAAAATGTAGATGAAGAGGCATGTGACAATGTTCTTAGGAGATCACTTGCTAAAAACATGGCCAACATGGCTATATCTCTTCAAGATACCCAAAAAATAATAAGTGCATCAAGATAATAAGGAAAATCAGAGATGCCCTGAATAAGGCATCACAATACATCTTAACTACCCCGAGAAAAAGGCATCAAACAGCAAAGATCTTGTGCTTTCCATGCTATCGAAACTATTCTAGAAAGAGATGAATAAGGAGGAACAAATTTCAATCCCCTTGAATACCATCATGAAATCTCAAAGCCAGATGGCAAGAATAAGTCCACCAGGACCATCAATGACATATTCACAGCAACCACCTCAAATGAATGTTAAAAACGAGCAAAGGGCTTAATGTGTGTCAATGGTATGGATTACTACAATGCCAAAATGCTTGCACGGTCCAACAATAAGAGTGAGGGGGGCTCACATTAAGGGAGGCAGACAAAAGGTGTGTACCTATGTCTAGGTTTGAATGCTGAAATGCTGTATTACTACACACTTTAAACATTAACATTACTTTCTAATTCATTTCTTGTGAAAATGTTTTCCAGACCATAAATGCTGCTTTAGAGAGACATAACAACCCCCAATTAAAAGCACAACAAAAAGGCTGAGAAAATATTGAGAGAGTCAATAGCATGTTGCAGGCATCAGTCTGGACTAGCATGCTGAACTACATCGCTGAGAACTATTAACAAAGTCACACACATGCTGACAATGCTTTCCAGGACTTGAGATACTAAAATATACATGGACAACAAAGTTGCAAATAAGTTTGACATCAAAAGCATTCACATGAATAATAACAAGCGTATAGACAATCTCTTTGTGTCTATGACAACTGTACTGCTGTTGCAAGAATGCTCTTAAAGGACAGATGCTTTAAGTTTGAAGCAGTTGATAATTAACCTGTTATCATCCAAGAAATGTGCTAGAGGCATTGACTCAAATGAAACTTAGGGTCACAATAGTAATTCAAGGATCTCCCTTTTATTTTTTAAAATACACTATTTCCATATCTGAAAGATCCACAGAAGTTGAATAATCTGGGGAAACTGGACATCACTTTATGTTTATTAGTCACACAACAGATCCACAAGGTATATACGAATATATTGGAGTTTAAATTTCACCTAGCAAGTAGGACTTGTTTAAAGTATGTGAAACTAGGCATATTTGTTACTTTGCCATCCTCAAAGACATCCAGCACCTTTCATGAGGTAAAGTTTGGGACCAGACTCCAACAGCCTACAGAGTGAGGAATTATGTATTCCACAATGAATCCATGTCAAAACTCTGAGAGAACCTCATACATTGTATCTCACTTCCCCAGGCCTACCTGGAACAGCTTGCCAACTGGACACCTTGCACTATTTGGTTGGTAAATGTCATGGACATTTAATGCACAAGATCATATTGAAAACTAATCAGGTCAGCTCATCCCACAGAACTGTCACAATTTTACATCTGATGTGCACTTGTGATAAGAACAAAGGGTATCCACATACACCAATTCTTCTCCATTTCAGTATATTAGGAGCAAGTGCTCATGCAATTGTATGCATTAGGCATCTTCTGAGACACTTCTAAATGGTTTTTTTTTAAATATATTGTGTAAAAGAAGTAAAGCCATTGTTCATAACATTGACAGATATGGACTAAAGAAGCACCACCTTTGCACAAAAATCTAAAGAGCAAGCGAACCTGATCAATAGACCCTGTACTTTCACTTGTACTGCAAAATCCGCGCTCCATTCCAGAGCCAGAAGACATCACATCAGTTCATGAAGCAGTTTGCACAGGTCTTTCAACATCAAGTTAGCACAGTCAACCCCTCGAGCCATAAAGCACCAGCTCCTCTTTCTCAACATCACTTGACCAGTACCAAACAAGGATGCGATTCAGTGGATGCTAGCCTGGTGCATGGCAAAGAATGCACGGGCACTGTGCCTAATCAAAAATTGATAACAAAATGAAAATCAAATCAACTTAGTGAACTCTGTATATTATCTAGATTTTACCAAGACAACAAATTAAAACAAGGGCTAAAATAGACCAGGTTATAAGCAGCACAAGGTGATTAGTACACACCGTATTGCTGATATTCTTCCCATGAGAATCTTTAAAGCTTCCAATAGGAGCAAAAGCAGGAACCCTAGCAGGAAGAGCCATAATTTTCATGGTTCCATGTTGTCAAAAGTACCCACAAATTCTGCAAGATCATCCAGATTGAAAGACAGGACTTCATAGTTCTCCTCTAGTTGTACAACTCCAACTCCCTTCTCAGAATCTCTCTCTTGCAGCTTCCCAACTTGGCCCTTGTGTCTACCTCCAACAACTAGGACACGGCCTCCACGCTTAGGCAATGCAGTCTCAAGATGCTCTTGCTTTACCCCCTGTAGCAGCTCTCCACTTTCATCCATCAACACATCACAAATTGATGGACTGATAACATCTACCACACGACCCTTTTTCAAATACAGCCTCCCTCGTGCACTTTTGCTAACTATTCTGACACGAATGTCAGGGACTAACCAGCTTGAGATAAGTTCCTCTTTTGTCCCTTTTTTACCTGCAAAACTGTCATCCAAATCACCGCGCCTGTCAGGCTTTATACTTTCCTTCTCCAATGAACCTCTACTCTCCCCTCTATGCCCATGCCTGTCCCTCCTCTCTCTATCTCGTCCTTTCCCAGAATGTGCATACTGATCTCTGTCTCTGTCTCTATCTTTGTCATCACTTCTGCTCGGATGTCTCTCCTCATCATTGGCTTTACTGCTGCGATCTCTTCCATGGTGTCTAGAATCATCATCTTCCCTTTTACTCCTTTCCTGAAGATGATCATCTCGATCTTTCTGTTGCTGAACTTCCGATCTGTTGCCATGTTTCGCACCACTTGAAATTTGTTTCCTGGTACTTTTGTCTTCTTTTTTTCTTGATTCTTGTACATCAGCTTTCTTATCATTGACATATTCTGTCTGTCTGTGCCGCCTGTCATAATCAGCCCTTTCCAGAGTTAATTCCTTAAGTTTCTGCACTGCTTTCTCCTCATCTGAAGACCCTATCTCTGCTAATTCTTCTTCTTTTACAGAAACTCTCTCCCCTCCCTGCAGAAGTGCCACCACAAAAGAACTGCCTTGAGCTTTAACTATCTGCCCTCTCAGTCCTGTATGTGCCCCAGTAACAATACACATAACCTTGCCTATATTGGGCCCTTTGTCTCTGGTCTCCCCAGGCTTGATATACTTTTTCTCTTTCTCAGCCTTGGGAGCAGGGACAGCACCAAGGCCTTCACGCCCCTGCCTTCGGGCAGGCTCCACAGGGTCAACCACTGTGGTGCAATTGCGTCCAATTGGTTTGCCTTTCTCCCACCCCATGCCTCGCAGCAGGGCCTCAGCGAACTCTTCAACAGGGGTGTTCTCATACACATCAAGAGAAGCTTCATCTGGCAACGCATCAAGGTCCTGCCGCAATTTCTGCAATTCAAGATCTATCAAGGAGGGCTGACTTGCAATTCCGTTTGCATCTGCAGAGTCCTGGGTCACTTTCTTTGCGACAATGGTGAGCCCGTATTGATGCTCCTCGGGGGTGGCAGCAGCAGCAGTTAGGGTTTCGGATTCAAACCGATCGGCAGTGGAGATGGCGTCGACCTCCTGGTCGACCATGATGTTCTTCATTCTCTTCTCGGGCCGCCATGTATTCTCCAGTTTGGGGATGATTCTGACAGCCGGCGTCTCTGAGGATTTGACTGTGCCATCGAATATGGTGAGGTAGTCGCCGTCGGGTCGCTCTTTCGATTTGGAGGAAGGCGGGAGGGGAGGGCGGGAGGCGGAGGGATGCTTGGGCATCGCGAACGAGAACCTGGAGGCGGGCCTGGGTTGGTCGGTCGCCATCCCAGCAGCTTCCGCGGCTTCGCTGTCGGGGCGAGGCGTCGGTCGAGAAGCAGCCTCATGTGCATCCGCCATGGGAAAGTCCTCCATCTGTCTCTCCCCCTCTCTCGTTCTCTCACTTTTTCTTCAGACTTCGATGGTTCGCCTTCGTTTGTGATGTAGGCTGGTGACACACGGACGAACACGGCATGGAAAAAGGGCCAATGAGATTTGAACTTTCCCAAAAAAGGGCAGCTTGGCCTCACACACCAGCACGGACAGGTATACCAAAATCAGGGGTTGGAATGAGGGCCGTTACACACCCAAATGCGACCGCCCAAGTATGGGTTTCCGAGCCAATAGGAAGGGGCCGAAAGGGAAGGACACCCCCTCTTACACACGAAGGACGTCGCGTAGCTCTAAGAGGGGGGAGGGGGGCTCCCCTCGCCCTGTTTCAATGTTCCGTAGGGTGGGGAGCTCCCCTATTCCATTTCGTCCCTTAGAGCATCCATTTCAGGTGATGTAAATATTCATCTGAGTTATCCATTTTTTTGAAAACTATAGGAAACCATTTTGTAATGAATGTAATAAAGAATACATGAATTATACTTCTGTTATTCATTGAACTTAGGACATGTAAATATTTGATTCTGTTATTCACTTCTAAATATTTGATTCCAAATTCATGTAATAGTGAGAATACATTAATTATACTTCTCTTATTCATTAAATTACCATGATAGACTGATGAATTGAACATGTTAAAATTCACTAAATTGCTACCAGTATCATGGACTAATTGCTACCACCATCATGGACATGTAAATATTCACTAAATGTTGGGATAAAGGGTAGTGCCCGTGTCCGTTCGTAAGGACCAGGTTGTACATAGTACATATACCTATCTAAAACATTATTAACGTACACTCTTCAGTACCACAAATCGTGTGTCTCTGTCTCTCCTCCCTCTCAACCTACATCTCTACACAGAAGCTCCATTGCAACTAACTCAAGAAAGTGGTATCAGAGCTTGGTTCAAGCAATCAGGAGCTTGGTATTTCTTCAAGTATAGGAGTTTGAAGTTGAAGAAGAGTTCATTGTGAAGAGTCTCCAGGCAAGGCAACAAGGTTTGAAGCTTCTTCTTAAAGCTTGAAGCTTCCCTCTTCATTTGAGCTTGTTGGCAGTTGGCCACTTGGGGACCCTCCCCATCATCTCCAACACTTGGACCAGCATTTCAATCTCTCTGAGGCTAAAGGCATCATCAACGTGGATATGCAGATTTGGTTTTCAGCATGCTCAGGACCTACAGTAGCTGCTCCTCTTCATTTGGCATCATGGTTGTGCTCCAAACTTCGCATCTAATACTTAGCATTGAGCATTGAAGTGCAGTATTACACTTAGGGCTAATATACATTTAGCTTCAGGTCTGAAATACGCAGTATTCAGATCTTAAATAAATAGGGCAGCACCTGCTCTCTTGAGATTGATACTCATATGATAGCTTTTTGGATGTATCTTGATGCTGGATGCTTTGGGAACCATGTGGCATTGTCTTGAGGCCATTTTGAGCTAATCTTGGCAAGGATTTAGCTCATTTTGCAAACATATTTGGCTACTGGAATAACAGGGCTCAATGACATTTTGACTGCATATGCATTATGTCTTGCTTCTAGACTTGGTCTCGAGAATTCTAAATCAAGTATTCATACTTATGGTTGATGTTACATGCTTGGATTTGATCCCAGAATGCATTTGAACAATGATTAAAACTCATTTTTTGGATCAGCTTTACCTATAGGTCTATAGCTGTACATTCAGGACAGTTTCCTACGCATTCAGGGCAGCATACCTCACTGTCAGGAAATGGTTTTTATGATAGCAAGGGGGTAAAGAGGGAGCTCATTGTCCCTCATAATCCACCCCAGAACAGAGTTGCAAAGCGCATGAATCGGACCATATATGATAAGGCCTAATGCTATCTCATGCTACAATACCCCATGGCTTTTGGGGAAAGGCTATTATGATAGTCGTTCATCTAATTAACAAGTCACCGAATAGGTCTTTGGGGGGGGAGACTCCCTCAGGAAGAGTGGTCGGCAAGCCACCTTCTTATGCTCATTTGCGAGTGTTTGGCTGTGAGGCTTTTGTGCACATATGGAAATAAGAACACAACAAACAGGAACCAAAGTCGTGGAGATGCATATTCCTAGGATACAATGATGAGGGTGAGATGGGATATAGACTTTAGGATCCTGAGAAAAGAAAGATAGTATGCAGTAATGACATCAGCTTCCATGAAGATCGCATGCATAAGTAGATCGAGAAGACTGAGGAAGTCAAGAGGGTTGTTTTCAGGAAGGATGTACCTTTTAGACAACCATTTGTGCCCGTGGGACAATAGCGTATACCTACTGTAAATACTCCTGAAAATGTTGGAAATGACCAGTAAGGTATTAATAGCCCATGATACACCACAATTTCAGCATGGATCTTTCTTCACTCTTCAGAATGTAAGGCATGTCCCTCAGCTCAAGAAGGGCTTGATTAGTACTGGACAGCTAGATGACAATGGTTTTCATACCACCTTTGGTGATGGGAAATGGAAGATCTGTAAGGGATCTAGGGTTATTGCCAAAGGCTCAAAGAGCGATACTTTGTATCCTCTCCCTATATCTAGTGTGTGTGACCATGTTGTTGATGTGACCGAGCAACTAAGTGTTTCCTTGTGGCATGGCCGGTTAGGACACATGAGTCAAACATGAATGAAAGTACTTTCTCATTTGGGTTACTTGCCTTATCTTTGTTATATTGATTTTGAGCATTGTGATCATTGTGTTTATGGTAAGCATGCGCAGACATCTCATAAAAAGTCTCTTTCATTGAAATCTTTGCCTCTAGAGTTTGTACATTCTGATGTATATTTGTGTTAGGTATGCTTAATGCCCCACCCTCATAAGGTGCCACCAATGATCCATGGTACTCAAAGTTGTAAGGCCCCCATTATGAGGAGAAGCCAAATGTGAGCCCGGATATTGGTTGAGTCTTGACTTCTATATAAGATGAGGTCTATGTGACCGGATGGCAAAAGGGTGCCCATTGTGGGTCTAATCTTTGGGTTGGACTGAGTAGTTAAGTTGGTAGCAACTCGAGGCACAGTGCATCGAGTTGTGGAGTAAGGGAGGTAAAGTGGGCCCCTATTTTGGGGTCCGGGGGCCACTTTCGCGGCCCCTGGCTGGGGGGTCCCAGGGGGGACCAACGGCCCCCCTAGTGGGGGTCCAGGGGCAACGCCCTCTGCCCGATAGTAAAGGGAATATTCCTTGACCGACTAGTGGAGGCTCATATGGTAGATCAGTCAAGTCGACCTAACTGCCTTCGTGGGCTATAAAAGCTAAACCCCTTCATAATCATCGATCATCTAACTTTCACCCAATCACAGTTGTTCCAGCTAGCCTTAAGCTCTTCACCTATCTTCTGTCTAGATCGCCATCTAAGCTTCACAGTGGAAGTGCACGGGTGGACAAAGCCATCTTTGTATCAGTTGTTTGGAGCTAAAGAAATTTTCTAATTCTCTTCTTATCTATTGTGTACTCTCTATCTCTATCTCTTTCTCAGATTCTATTTGTTGCATCATGTAATTTTTTACATGGCATCAGAGCCCTGAGGACTCTAGGGATTAAAGAGTGTGCAAGAGGCAAAGGCTTCAACAGCAAAGAGGAACAATGTTGTATTCTAGAAGTGGTTCTGGTACATCAAGAAGCGGTGCAGGAGGTGGTGTTGCTATATCAGCTATTCAAACACTGAGGATTCATCCACCAACCTTCGAGCGAAGGCAAGTTAGATGGTACAAGCTATACCTTGTGGAAGTTCAAAATTACAACTATCCTTGATTCTTATGAGCTTTTGGAGACTGTGCTGGGAACTAACATAAAACCACAGCCTACCCCCGACCCATCAAATCCTAGTGTGATGATTCCTCCGAATGCAGATCTTCTATGATCTTGGAAATGAAGGAATGCAGATGCATTGTGTGTCTTAGTTACAAGCTGTTCTAACAGTGTTCTGACTTTGATTTAGCATACAACCAAAGCATTAGAGGCTTGGAATGTACTGAGGAGTCAGTATGAAACGCAAAACCAAACAAGGATTCAAAACTTAGAGAATCAACAAGCAACGGAGAAGTTTGCTGAAGGAGAGACAGCTGAAGCATTCATCATTCGGATTAAGAATCTACGCGACCAGATGGCTAGTGTTGGGATACAAAAGACTAGCTCGGAGCTAGCTCGGAGGTGTCTTCGGATTTGTCCACAAAAGTTTGATGGACTAGTAACTGCCCTTAATACTCAGGTGAGACCTCAAGCTTTGAGTTTTGAGGAGTTTTGTGCATTATTGCTGGAGGAGGAGTTGAGGTTGAAAGCCCGAGAAGGAAGCAACAATGGAGATGCTGTATTCTCTGCCAATGCAAAAGGCAAAGGTGGTTCCTCCACCAAAAATGATGGTGACCAAAAGAAGAAGGGCGGTAAGAAGAAATTTCAAGGAGAGTGCTTCTACTACAAGAAGAGAGGACATGCAATCGCAGATTATCATGTCAAGAAGGCAAATGAAAAGAATAGTACCCTTAAAAGTAAAGGGAAAGAGACAGCCCATACGGCTGAAGCAGAGTTGGAGTAATTCATGGTGACCATTGAGGAGGTGTGCTCCTCGATGCAAGAAGAATCTACCACTGACTCATGGGTGTTGGATAGTGGGGCCTCCCATCACATGACCAACAAGAAAGGTCTATACATTTCTATGCAGCCTCTACAAGAATCCATCACTGTGACGGTTGGAAATGATGCAAAATGCCCTGCTACGGGCACAGGTACTATTTCATTTGTTGCTGCAAATGGTGATGTCAAAAAGCTTTCAAATGTGTTGTATATTCTCGAAATTAGGAGAAATCTGTTATCAATTGCTGCCATAACTGATCTTGGTCATGAAGTAAGGTTCAAGAAGACAGGTGCAGAAATTCTTAACAGTGATGGCAAAGTTGTTGGCAAAGGAGAAAGAAGGAACAACCTATATGAGCTAAGTGCTCTTACAACTACCATTGGAGTGGGCACAAGTAAGCTTTGGCATGAAAGGTTTGGACACATTGGATTTGCAATGTTGAAGGAGATGCACAAGCAAGGTATGGTTGCTCACCTACCTGCAATGACTGAATTGAAGGAACC
This sequence comes from Lygodium microphyllum, assembly GCF_053477565.2. Lineage (NCBI taxonomy): Eukaryota > Viridiplantae > Streptophyta > Polypodiopsida > Schizaeales > Lygodiaceae > Lygodium > Lygodium microphyllum. The sequence continues at coordinate 65,436,659 of NC_141146.1, forward strand.
ATGTGAACCTTGTATGATGGGCAAGCAACATAGAAAGGCATTTCCACAAGAAAACAAGAATAGAGCACAGGCTTCTCTAAAGTTGGTGTATGCTAACTTGTGCGGAAAGATGCCTACACGAGCCTTGGGGGGATCTTCTTATTTTATGTTGATTGTCAATGACTATAATAGGAAGATGTGGGTGTACTTCTTTCGTGATAAGGCTCAAGCTTTTGGTAAGTTTAAAGAATGGCTAAAAATTGTTGAGAATGAAACAGGGAAAGGTATGAAGAAATTTAGAACACATGGTGGTGGTGAGTTCAACTCAAAGGATTTTGAAGACTTTTGCAAGAGCAAAGGGATCAAGTATCAATTGACGACGCCTCACACACCTCAGTAGAACGGTGTTGTGGAACGTAGGAATCGCACCATTGTGGAGATGGCAAGATGCATGCTAAAGGGCAAGGGATTGCCTAACTATTTTTAGCTAAAGCTATTAATAATGCAGTCTACATTTTAAATGGGAGCTACGCAAAGGCTCTCAAGGGAAAAACATTTCATGAGGCTTACACTGGTAAGAAACCATCTGTCTCACACTTCAGAATTTTTGGATGTGAATGTTATGCACATATTCCAGATGAGAAGAGAAACAAGTTACAACCAAAAAGCAGAAAATGTATATTCTTGGATTATAGTGATGAGCAGAAGGCTTACAAACTATGTGACCAAGAGGCAAAGAAGATCATTGTGAGTTGTGATGTGATATTCAAGGAGCAGCTACATACAGTGGAAGAGAGAAGGCAAGTTCTTCCACTTTATCATCAAGTGAAGAAGTAGTCCATTATGAACCTGTCCCGAGGGTTGTCCCTATCCTTAAGGAGGAGAAAGCATCATCTTCAGATGATGAGAAAAAAGTTCACCAATCCGACATCATCCCATCAAAAAAGCCATTGATGCGTTGGTGAAGCAACTCTATGACCACAATAATCCTATGCCCACATCTATTGAGGAGAAGGCAGACGGACCAAGTAGGTCTCAGAAAATAGAGGAGCAAACGAGGGCTTCTGCTCACATAGTCAATATGGCCTTGATGGGCTGAGATTATGAGAGAAGTAAATGAGCCAACTGACTTAGAAGAAGCACTTGCAGATCCAATAGGGAAGGTAGCTATGCAAGCTGAGTATAACGGCATAACGAGGAACAACACTTGGGAGCAAGTGGACTGCCCAGCAAAGTGGAAGGTTATTGGCACCAAGTAGATTTGGAAGGTAAAGTACAAGGCTGATGGTACATTAGAAAAGTACAAAGCTAGACTTATTGCATAGGGATTTTCACACGTTGAAGGGTTTGATTTTCAAGAGTCATTTGCCCCAACTGCCAGAATAACCACTATTTGCACAATACTTGCAATAGCCGCCCACAAGCAGTGGCCAGTTTACCAAATGGATATTAAGTCAGCGTTCTTAAATGGTGACCTCAAGGAGGAGGTGTAAGTGGCTCAGCCACCAGGGTTTGAGGCCCTCCATTCTGAGAACAAAGCGTGTAAGTTGAAGAAGGCATTGTATGGGCTGAAACAAGCCCCTAGAGCATGGTACTAGCGGATAGATAAGTTCTTTTTAAGCTTAAACTTCAAAAGATGTGCCTCAGATGCTAACTTGTATGTTTACAAGGATGGTGAAAAGTCTGTAGTGATTTTCCTATATATGGACGACCTTCTTATTACAGGTGACTATGAAGATATGATCAACCAAACTAGAAAGGCTTTGAGTTCTGAGTTTGAAATGACAGACTTGGGCTTGCTACACTATTGTTTAGGGATTGAAGTCTGGCAAGAGCTAGGAAAGATATTCATCTCTCAAAAGAAGTATGCATGGGAAATCTTGAAGGCATTTGGCATGACCGAGTGCAAGGAGATAGCTACACCTATGGAGGTGAATGAAAAGTTATACGTTGAGGATACATCAGCACTAGCAAACATTGGGAGGTACAGGAGGATGGTCGGTAGTCTGATCTACTTGTGTAATACCAGACTAGATATCAATTTTGCTGTTGGTGTTTTGAGTAGGTTCTCAAACAAACCTCATGAGGATCATTGGAAGGCTGGGATGCAGGTGCTCAGATACTTGAAGGAAACTCTTGACTATGGTATCACATACAGTTCCGGAACTTCTCTTGTGGGGGATTGTGACTCAGATTGGGCAGGAGACAGTGATTCCAGGAAATCGGTTTCTGGTTATTGTTTCTCTTTGGGTTCAGGAATTTTCTCTTGGATTAGTAAGAAGCAACCAACAGTGGCATTGTCTTCTACCAAACCAGAGTGCAAGGCAACTTGTTTTGCTGCATGTGAAGTAGTATGGTTGAGAAGGATCCTATGGCATATGGGAATGCAGGATGAAGAACTAACTGCGTTGAGATGTGACAATTAGAGTTGCATCGCCATTGCCAAAAAACTAGTGTTTCATGCGTGCACCAAACATATAGAGATCCAGTATCACTATGTGCGTGATTTGATGGAGGATGGGATAGTGGAACTAGTCTACTGTCCAAGAGAGGAGAATGGAGCAAATATCTTCACTAAAGCACTTACGAAGGATCTACTTCAAGTTCATCTTCAGAGACTCCAAGGAGATAGTTCACCTATAGATAGACATTGAGGGGGGGTGTTAGATATGCTCAATGCCCCACCCTCATAAGGTGCTACCAATGATCCATGGTGCTCAAAGTTGTAAGGCCCCCATTATGAGGAGAAGCCAAATGTGAGCCCGGATATTGGTTGAGTCTTGACTTGTATATCAGATGAGGTCTATGTGACCAGATGGTAAAAAGGTGACCATTGTGGGTCTAATCTTTGGGTTGGATTGAGTAGTTAAGCTGATAGCAACTCGAGGCACATTGCATCGAGTTGCGGGGTAAGGGAGTTAAAAGGGGCCCCTATTTTGGGGTACGAGAGCCGTGGAAGTGGCCCTTGAGTTGGCCCCCTGGCGAGGCTCCGAGGGCAGCGCCCGGCCCGATAAAGGAAATATTCCTTAGTTGACTAGTGGAGGCTCATATGGTAGGTCGATGGCCGACCTAATTGCCTTCGCGGGCTATAAAAGCTAAACCCCTTCATAGTCATCAATCATCTATCTTTCACCCAGTCAGAGTTATTCCAGCTAGCCTTAAGCTCTTCACCTATCTTCTCTCTAGATCGCCATCTAAGCTTCACAGTGGAAGCCCATGGGTGGATAGAACCATCTTTGTATCAATTGTTTAGAGCTAAGGAAATTTTCTAATTCTCCCCTTATCTGTTGCGTACTCTCTATCTCTATCTCTTTCTTAGATTCTGTTCGTTGCACCATGTAATTTTTTACAGTCAGATGCTAGGGTTATCTCTAGGGGGAAATAAATATTTTGTCACATTTGTCAATGACGCTACTCGAAAGGTATGGGTTTACCCTATTCGTAGCAAGGACGAAGTGCTTGACAAGTTTCAGAAATTCTTGGCATTGGTTGAGAACTAGACTAATAAGACACTTAAGTATCTTTGCTCTGACAATGGTGGGAAGTACGTGTCCAAGGCCTTTTAGGCATTTTGTGATGGTTTGAGTGCTATCATGTTAGCATGGAACCGTATCTTTCATGCAAAGACAAAACACATACATGTGAAGTATCATTTCATCAGAGATGTACTCGATAACAAAAGCCTTGAGCTGGTCAAGGTGCACAATGGTTTTGTGACTATAAAAGCTACTTTAACTTTATAGTTCATAGTTTGGGAGTTAGATTCAATTGTTTGACCATACAAAAGTAGAACCTTGCATCCAAATTGATGAATAGGATCATTTGGTTCATTGATAATCTCATTTGAATATGTATACACTAAGGCCTTTTTTTGTATTGCCCCCTCCCTATTGGCCCGTGTTGGTGGACTTGGGCGGCCGTGTTTGGGTGTGTAACGGTCCTAATTATACAATGATTATGTATGCAAATCGTCCCATAAAGTTATGCGTACACTTGTTATGCATATATTGATATTGTCTCATAAAGTTATTCATTCGACAATTATGCATAAAATTGTTTTAGTTTAAGCATGTTTATTCATGTAACATTACGATCAATGTTAACAGTACTGAATCTATGGATTGAATTGTTCCAAATTGGTTATGCATACACCGATTATGCATGATTTGAATTTGTGTCTTGTAAAGTTATGCATAGAATGATATTGTATATGGATTGTCTCATAAAGTTACATAAAGAACAATAATGGATCAATTTTGTAAATAACAATAAACATGTCAGTGCATCCATATATTATAAATAATGGATCAATTTCATGCATAAGGTGGAGCTTGATGGATTCACAAGAGAGCACTCTCATGGAGGAGTTTCAACAGTTCATGTCTCAAATGAGCCAGGATGCAATACGCAGCAATGACTTTATGTACTTTTCGAGCCAAAGTATGGGTGTTCCAAGCCACATTCCAAGCCATAGTGTGGATGGCGGTATTCTTGTAAATGTGTTTCCAAATAGCCCTCCTTTGATTCAATCCTCGTCCTCCTCAATTCATATCATTCCAATGACCAAGACAGTTAGGTATAGAGGGACCCACAACAATACAAAATAATGCAATTCTTAGTCCAATTCCACATAGTCCTCAACATGGCCCCTCGGCACCACCACAACAAGAACCACAAGCAATACGTTCATGTGATGCAATCCAGGACACATGTGATGAGGTTGACGTGGTTCAAATCCAAGTACCAATGGTGCCACATTCCAAAAATGCCAACAATCAACGTCCCACAATGAACTTCATTGGAGTCAAATGCACTAAAACCTCCTAAACCAAAGAGGGCGCGAAAAGGAAAGAATCAAGAAGATGCACCCGAGACACAAGATCATTCAACAACCACAAAAAAACGGTTTGCTTAGTGGAAGGATGAATGGATAGTACAGCTCATTCACATCCGAGGATCAATGAGTGCGGAGTTCTCAAAGCCACCAAAGCAAGGAGTGGATATATGGTCCAAGGTAGCCACATAGCTAGCATCATTATTTTTGGAGTTCTACAAAGATGGTGAGGCATGCAGAAAACATTGAGGATGCATCTATGAGTCATATAGAAAGGATAAGTCTCACAATGCCATATTAGGTAATGATCACAAGATCACTTGCCAATGGTATGATCTTGTGGATGAATATATGTGGAATCGTGCCAATGTTGTCAGCAATGCATATGCCTCGTTTTGTTGGTGAGTTGTCTTCTCTAGAGAAGACAACCCTATATCAGTCTCCTATGATCCAGGTGAACACACTCAAGAAGACATTGACTCCAATGATCCTCTGAAGATCAAGCAAGATCAAATGACCAGCCAAGGAGCATGCAATGAGAAGGGTAGAAAGATAGAGGAGCCTCTCAATGACATGGCTAGCACCACCCGTTAGCCAACCAAAAAGCAATTTTAGAGGAAAAGAAAGCATTTGAAGAGCGCAAGCTCGTTTTCATGGATACACTTGCCTCCTCTGTATCTGGTATGTTAGATGTAATCATAGGTCTTGAAAATAAATGGTGGTTTCAACAGTAGATGAATCTGGAACTTTTAAAAAAATATGTTTCTAAGTCTACTTATGCATCTCTCTTCAATTGTCTCGTAAAATTTTGTCAAATCTTTTGACATGCGAATGGACGATGAAAGTCTTCTAATAATGTGTGTCATCGATGTTGTAGTTGTTGTTATGGCAATGTTTTAGCTATTGTTTAAGTGATTTGGATGATGGGGATGATGATAGTATGCAATTGCATACTTTGGTCATGGGTTCCATGGTGAAAACTAAAGGAGATTTGACCACAAGTAGAGCTTAGGAATTGGATGATCACCCCCTTCTCCTTTTCATAACTTGCGCCCTTTTTAAATGCTCATTAATTAAGAACTACACTTTTTTTAATAGAATAATGCATGCTTTGTCATACTTTGTTGAAGCTTACCCTCCTCCTCCTCTTCTTCTTCTTCTTCTTCTTCTTCCTCACATCCTTCTCCTCCACATTGAGCCACTTCTTCTTCTTCCCCCTCCCCCTCTTCTTTTGCCAATCATCATTTAGCAATCTAAATTGGGAGTTGTACCTGCACCTGTCTCCTCATAGAAATTTTGAAAATAAGTTTGTTATCTCAATTGTTGCATAGGTATATGCAATATGGCCATTCAGCATACACATGGTTTTATCAATTGTTATTTAAGCAATTGTTATTACTCGAAAGTAGGGCATCGAAAATTTGATACTCCTATCATAGTCATATTGCCATAGCCTGCATGGATTCTTGTGTTTTGGGGTCAATTTCCTCAATTGCAACAATTATGAATGCATTGATATTGAAAGAAATTTTATGGTGCAGTCTTTGATACATGAGTAGGCTACCAGCAACACTGAATTTATGGTATAGATTTGTCCACATGATTTGAACTATTGGATGTTGATGTATTTTTTACATGATATAACACTTGACATTCTGCTCAGGAGTTTGTGTTGGATACTCTGAGAGGACAAGTGTGCTAATAGTTTTTTATTTTATTTCATGCATGTTGATGCTTCATGTATTTGAAATAGGTGATGATAATGCATTTCATTATTATCAGTTTATTTGTCCTGATAGGGAGAGTGGATGCAAGCCCATAGATTTTGAAGTTTTCTCGTTTTGATCTATATTTTGGAAGAGTTCGCTCTAGCTTGAGAAAAATTCACAGGTGCTCTCTCTCTCTCTATCTCTCTCTCTCTCTCTCTTTCTCTATTGATCATACAAATGAAATGTTATAAATAATGAAAGTCTTTATAAACCTTTGGAGGTTGAACAATTGGCTCTAAACATATGTCATCTATAAACCGATGTCTAAATTGTCATGTGTACTATCCATCGTATATGACTAGTTTTGTATAGATGTAGAGAATGATATGTAAATTATCATGTATAGGTTTATTAGTGTGCATTGTAATGTATACATTGATAAGTAAACTTCATGTATAGTTTGATATTATATTCATACATAAGTTGTCATGGTTGGGTGGTTGCAATATTGAATCATTGCATTTTCTTGTGCTTTAGTTTCTTGGATCCAAAAGAAGCACAAGGAAACTCGTTTTTGTATGAGTTATCATTTTTTGTTTATGCTTGAACATTATTCATATTGGTTATTCGAGTTGAAATGTTGTAGTTAATTGTCCAACCGTTGAAACATCATGCATCATGCATGCGTGATTGTGTGTATGTATAAAAAAAGAGCATTAAATTGGGTCCTTGCATGGTCTCATTTCTTAATGTTTTTGAATCTAAACGGTGCAATTATGCTCAAAACAAAAAGTGTAACATTAAATGGTAGAGGGAGAGAGGGGGATTTACGAGTGTTGATCATGGTCTGAATTATCCATTATATATAGGATACATTTATTTTAAAAGTTAAAGGGTTCAATAGCATGAGTACACTCAGTGTTGTTCCTTATGCAACAAAGCAAATGCATTAGTATAAAAAGCATGAAGAGAACTGTTTGTGCATTCATTACATGGTATTGGAAATATATATCTTGGATGCATAGCACTTGGTTTCATAAATGTCAACCCACGTTGAGAGGGTGAAAGTCCCAAGCTATAGGGTTAGTACATTCATTTTTGTGGGGACTAATAAAGTGAGGATACAAACTATCTCCTAGAATGATCTATGATAAGAGAGAACTGTGCCGTAAGTGCTATATGTTTGAACAGTGCATCTTAGGGCCAATCCTCCCCAAGGTGTAGGAGAGCTGAAGTGGGTCGCGGTAGTCAACTGAGGGGTGCTCCTTGTGTATGTGCTACGAGATACTAGACATCAATCTATTTGGACACTCTTTATGAGGATTTGCAAAGGGATTCGTTGGACTATAAATGATACAAACGTATGTCTAAGATAGATCAATATGTGTAGCCTTCGGACGCTCCTAGCCATGAGGCCATGGGGTGTTTTGGTTGAGCATAGAGGCCCACCAGCTAGAGTCTTAGAGCCAGCGTCTGGCCCATTTTTGGTACCGACATATCACAAGCTTGCTTCATGTATAGATAGAGATCCATAGCACTATGGCTATATCCTTGTGAATGTATAAAAGCATCAAACTTGTGGTACCATTCCCTAGGTGCCTACTTAAGGCCATAAAGGCTCGTTCTCACCTTGCACACTAGGTATTCCCTACCTTTTTCTTCAAAGCCCTTAGGCTACTGCATATAGATCTCATCATGTAGGTCCCTATGTAAAAAATACATCTTTACATCCATCTGATGAAGGTCTAGATCTAGTTGTGCAAGCAATGCTAATACCAAGAATAGGGTCATCATTTTAACCGCAGGAGAAAAAACTTCATCAAAGTTAATACCATATTCTTGCTTGAAATCCTTAGCTACCAATCTAGCCTTAGAAGAGGGCTTGGGGTATCTAGGGATACTTTTCAACTTGTATATCCACTTGCATGACAGTGCCTTCTTGTCACTAGTCAAAGGAACCAAATCACACATATGGTTAGTCTATAAGGAGGCAAACTCTGACTGCATAGCCCAACCCCATGAGTGACTATCATCTCTGTGCATGGCCTCATCTCATAAGAGAGAGGCTCACCTACATCTATCACCATAACATAATCCATGGAGGGCATATAACACTCAAACTGATATCTGACTCTAGTAGAGTGTCTCAAAGCATGCCAATCCTACATAATATGCAAGCCTAGGCCACTAGAGCATCAACTATTGCAAGCTATATAGCTAGCTATCCATGAGTAGGAGGCTCCTCTTGAAATATTTCCCTACATACGTCAACAACCTGCTCATGCTACATATGCATCTTTTCCTCATGGAAAATGACATCATGGCTATGAATAACCCTGCAAGCATGTGGATTCCATAGGTGATAGCCCACCTTATCTATGTCCCCATAGCCAAGAAAGATGCATTTCATGGACTTAAGATTCATCTTCTTGCGCTTCTCCTTGGAAACATGCCAGAATGCCTCACAACCAAAGACATGCAAATAAGCATATAATGGAGGTTTCCGTGTCCATACCTCATCTACAACCTAGCAATCAATAGCAATGCAAGGGGATTGGTTAATCAAGTGCATGATAATAGTGGCTGCCTCAATCCAAAAGTGTTTTGGTAAGCCTACTTGGCTAAGCATACTACAAACTTGCTCCTGAATTTTCTTGTTCATGCATTTGGCAATACCATTGTGGGTAGGGGTGTAGGGGTAGTGGATTAATGCTTAATACTCTGCTCATTGCAAAAATGCTCAAAAGATTTTGAGATATATTCATCCCCATTATCTGACCTTAAGTATTTCAACCTATACCTAGACTGGTTCTCAACAAGAGCAAGCCAATGTTGATATGTAGACAAGGTATATGATTTCTACTTAATAGGATAAGCCCAGACCTTATGTGAGTAATCATCAATGAATGTGATGATATACTTTGCATCACCTAGTGATTGATAGGGCATGGAACCACATATATCTAAATGAACAAGAGCAAAAGGCTCTCTCATACTCTTCGTGCTAGACTTCTTATGCCTACTAGGTGTCTTCCTACCATATAGACAATGATTGCAAGACTCAAAACACTTATAATCTAAGGATATAAAATATTTCAAACTAGTCAGCATTTTCATTCCTTTCAAAGATATGTGCCCAAGTCAATGATGCCAAAGAGATATATTTGGAATTGTAGCCATAACCAAACATGGTCAATTAACCCAGATACAAGCAAAGGATAAAGGGTACTAGACTTAGCACCACGTGCAATAACAAGATTCCCACAAGTAATTTTCCATGAGGAATCACCAAAAGAGATAACATAGCTTGCATAATCTAAGTTGCCATCTAAGTTGCCAATAGAGATAATACTCTTCATGGAGAGTCGGTACATAATGTATATCATGAAGAGTGAACATATTGTATGAACCAAGGAGATCACCAATACCAACTATATACAATGTCAAGTCATTACCCAAATAGACAAATCTAGTCATACTATAATAATAGTGAAATTACTCTCTATGAGGGGTCACATGAAAGGAAGCCCTTGAATCTATCAGCCACAACACTGAGCATCAGTTAGCTATAAAGAATCCAAAGAATAAGCCACCAAGAAAAGATCATCAAATATATCAAGCTACACTACATATTAATCTCCTCAATCTTGACATTAGACTTGCTAGGCACAATGTTGCAATTATCATTCTTGATATGCACTTTACCCTTTCCTTTTCCTGTGCTTGTCTTTGTGCATTTTATGGTACTATGGCAGAATATGACCTACTTTCTCACAATAATGATAAGTAAGACCTAAGTTATAGCCACGAGATTGTCCACGTGTCCGAGAATTGGACCTATTAGAGGCCATAGCCATTTCTATCCTTCCAAACTCTCATAATCAATGCATATAACACTACATTATGGAGTTTGGAAATTTTCATATACTTTGAGAATTTATAGAATGGTCAATATTTGGTCACATGGTCAAAGTATTACCCCCTTCCTTGAAGGTGAAACTTTTTCTAGATACTATACAGATAATAGTACCAAGTTCCATCTTCAAAAAAGGGATTAAGTTTAAGCCACATGGTTAAATCTTTGTTTCTAATTTGAGAGTGGAACTTGGGAGATTCCCAAATTCTCTAATATAGTGTTATGTGATGTACAAGAAGCATCCATATTCTTTCTATTCACCTCTTTTGTTAAGAGGGCACTCTCAACATCTTGCAATTTCAGCCCATCCTTAGCACAGAGAGCCATACGAAAAGCATCCCAGAACTTAGGTAGAGTACCAAGTAGAAATAAAGGGTGCAAAGTATCATTGAACTCAATCTCTTGCAAAGCTACATAGCTTATGATGGAGTGAAACTCATTCAAGTGTGTTGACATAGAAGTCCCTTTCTTCATACAAAGGTCCATCAACTATTTCAGTCAATATATAGGTTTTAGTAAATACATTTGAGATCTAAGACTCTACTTGTCATAGAAATTCTTAATCTGTATCCAACACTCATATGCAATTTGATTTCTAGTCCCAACATTGTAGTGAACCTATTTAGAGAGTGATAAAATGATTTTGGACTTGTATAGCTCATCCAATTCATCCCAATCCTCAACCATAATGTTTTCAAGTTTAGCACCCCCATTTTTGAGTGGTCTAACCTACCATTTCTACACTAAACCCTACCATATCTAGGTCTTCCAATAGCTATAATTGGTCCCATCTAGTTTCTCAATATTGAATATGGCACCATCCTAAGAACTACTAGCCATAATGAGACCAAGCAAGTACACAGAATGACAAGAGTGGCTACTATATAATGTGCAAATCAACCCTAAAACCATTGCTAAATCAAGGAGGAGACAAAAGATACTGCCAAAGTAATGGGCTGTCCACAACCTATAAGCAAAAGACTATCAAGCCTAGGTAAATTTCCTTAAATAGAATGCATAAAAGTGATATGATAGGTAGCCAGAATAAATTGTGGAAATATGCCAATAATCAACTATGAGCAATAAAGAAGGAAGAAGCCAAAAACAAATGGCATTGAAGACTGGCAAAACTATAGTGTATCAGAAACCATATATGTAATAGGCAAAGACGTCATGCACAAGGTAGGTCTCGAGGGTAAATGAAGAGAACTTCCAAATGCATTACCCATTGAGAAAAAACTCAATTAGAAACCTAGAAGCATATAAACACCACTAACAACATTCTGATAGACATAAGTACCAAGTCCAAGCCAAGAGATCAAATCAGCCCATGATAGGGTAACTACAACCAATAAATATCAAGAGAGCATGTACATGTCATAATGAGTCCCACTGTCTCATTGTCATAAGCTCATGCTAAAGGGAGTGAGCCCTGAAGTAGAAGCGCAGAGTAGAAGCAAGAGCTATGAGGGAAGGAGCAATAGCAAGAGAGAGAGAGACACACACAATGTGGGAACTCCAAAAGTCACAATGTGTGACTGGCCTTTCCTTTATTCAAATGTCATTGAAACAATAAAGAATGAAGTGACAGTGATGGGTTCCTACCACTTGTAGTGTACAAGTGTATGGGTATGTGGGTACTGTCAATGTAACTAATGCACAGACAGCTAGCCACAAGTGCCTTTACCCCAATAATCTCCCACTTAAAGGCGAATGTGCCCCTAGTAAGGAGAGAACAAGAAAAAAGTGACAAAGTATAAATGTACATAAGTACAATAGGATGAGGAAAGATATCATCTCATTCAACGCCTATCAACTTCCTAAGAAATGCAAAATGCTCCACTAAGAGACTTTTTGTGAGCAATTCTACAGGGTTTTGGTCAATTGAGATCTTGACAAGCTTCATAGACTTGTCCTAAACAAGCTCCATATAAAGTGGTAATGCACCTCAATACAGTTTGTCTTCGCATAGAAGACCATAGTCTTGGCCAACTAAATGGCACTCGTAGAATCTAAATGCAGTGTAGGGACCACATCAATAATGCCAAGATCAGATCCTAACAAGAGAGCCTCTTTGCAAGCCTTAGTGGGGCTACAACATACTCTGTCTCTATAGTAGATGCACATAGATGTTGTGCCCCCTTCACGTACCTCATGATATCCTTGACGGCATCCCAATGCCATCTACCAAGTGTAGCCATATAGGCTTCTACAACTTCCACTGCAAATGCTATGTTAGGATGAGTAGCTATCATGGCATACATCAAACTTCCAACTATGGATGCATAAGGGATCTTAGCCATCTCGGCCTTCTACTCATCAATCGGCTTGACTAACATTCATGTGAGAAGGGAAAGGATAGCCAATAGGCTTAGCATCTTACATATGAAACCACTCAAGGACCTTCTAAATGTACTCTTTTTGTGACAAATAGAGGAGCCCCTTAGAGAGATCATGCGTAATGTGCATCCTAAGAATATGTGAGACGTGTCCCATGTCCTTTTGGATGTATTTCTTTTGTGACAAGTAGAGGAGCTCCTTAGAGTAATCATCCATAATATGCATCCTAAGAATATGTGAGGCATGTCCCATGTCCTTTATCTCAAAGTTCTTCTTGAGCTAACATTTCAAGGTATCCAACTCATTATGAGCACTCCCAAGAATCAATATATCATCCACATAGAGAATCAAAAGCATAAGACCGCCATCATGAACCTTCTTTGTATATAAACATAAATCAATATCACTGCAGGAATATCCATGTGAATGTATAAAAGCATCAAACTTATGGTACCATTTTTTAGGTGCCTACTTAAGGCCATAAAGACTCTTCTTGAATCTACACACTAGGTATTCCCTGCCATGTTACAAAGGCCTTAGGCTACTCCATGTAAATCTCATCATGCAAGTCCCTATGAAGAAAAGCCATCTTGACATCCATTATCTTAAAAAGATCCAAGTCACGCTGAGCAACCAAAGCCAGTACCAAGCATAGGGTAGTCATCTTCACAATAGGAGAAAAGACCTCATCAAATCTCATACCATGTTCTTGCTTGAAGCCCTTAGCAACCAATCTGGCCTTGTGTCTCAGGTTGGGGTGTCTAGGGGTACTTTTCAACTTGTACACCCAATTTCATGGCAAAGCACCCTTGTCATTAGGAAAAAGAATCAAATTTCACATATGATTTTTCTACAATGAGTTATACTTTGACTGCATGACCCTCTCCTAAGAGTGACTATCACCTCTACACATAGCCTCATCATAAGTAAGAGAGTCACCAATATATGTCACCAAAACAAGTTCCATAGAGGGCTCAAACTATGCACGTTGTCATCTATCTCTAGTAGACTACCTCAAAGTTGGCTATGGGGCCTGTACATCCTGTAGAGTATCAAGGACATTGGCCACTTAGGTATCAGCTGCTACTACTGCTACATAGGCTACCTAGTTGGTTGCACAGTAACATGATACTCCTCTTGAAATATCATCCTGCACACCTCAATTACATGCTTAGGTTACTTATGCATTTTCTCCTCACACAAAATAATATCATGGCTATGGATAATCTTCCAAGCAAGCCTGCAGATCCCATAGGCAATAGTCCATCTTATTTGCATCCCCATAACTAAGAAAGATGCATTTTCTAGACTTAGGATTCAACTTATTGTACTTGTCCTTGGGTACATGGCAAAAAGCCTCGCAACCAAAGACACACAAATGAGCATACAATGGAGGTTTTCTAGACCATACCTCCTCTACAACCTAATAGCCAAGAGCAATACATGGGGACTGATTGATCAAGTGTATAGTAAAAGTAATTGCCTTAGCCCAAAAATGCTATGGTAAGCTTGCCTAGCTAAGTATACTACGAACTCACTCTTGAATTATTCAATTCATTCACTCAGCCATACCATTCTTGGGTGGGGTGTACGGGGCGATCAATTGACGCTTAATACCCCTTTCATCACAAACCTACTCAAAGGCTTCAGAGACATAGTCACCCCTATTTATGTGACCTTAGGCATTTTAGCCTAGATGCAAACTGGTTCTCAACCAAAGCAAGTCAATGCTAAAATGTAGCAACTACAAAATTATTGCATTCTTTCCATCCATGCACTTGATACTAGACTTCAAGACCCCTCTAAGCTACAAGAACTTAAATGATAGTGAGCCTCTTCTAATCTCTCTTTGCATGGGTTTGGTACCAATAGCACCTCAAATGGCTATTAAGGCAATCACCTTTTCACATTTTCTCAGAAATTTCATATAATCAATTTACTGAGAGCATTTAAGTAAGAAAAAATAAAGACATACACAACAAGATTCTAGTATAACTGTAATATCCCCCTCCCCCCCCCTGTGACCCCTGTCCTTTCCCCCCCCATGCGACCCCCCTTAGAATTTTTAAAAAATTACACAAATTTTTTTACTCTCCCTCTCTCTCCCCCTGTCAACTGCATGGCGGGGAGAGAGTGTGTGTGTGTGAGTAATGAGTGGGGAGGGGGGGCATGCAGCCCCCAGGTGGGTGGTGGCGGATAGCTGTCTCCCCCCCCCCCCCCCTTCCACCATATAAGGGAGCCTCCCCCCTCCTCCCTGGGAATCAACTGCAGGCCCTCCCTCCCCTCGTCGTGAAGAGTATGCCCCCCCTCCGTGTCAACAGGCAGGCAGCTCCCCCTCGTTAGTACGCCACTCTCCCCTCTCTCATAAACAGTGCCCCCCCTCCCCGTGGACTCCAGCAGGCGCCGCCCCCTTGGTTGTGACATAAAGAGAGGCAGAGGAGAAGAAAAGGAGGAGGAGGAGGAGGAGGAGGAGGAGGAGGAGGAGGAGGAGGAGGAGGAGGAGGAGGAGGAGGAGGAGGAGGAGGAGGAGGAGGAGGAGGAGGAGGAGGAGGAGGAGGGAGAGAGAGAAGGAGAAGAGGAGAAGAAGAATAAGAAGAAGAGGGAGGGAGAGAAGGAGAAGAAGAGAAGAAGAAGGAGGGAGAGAGAGAAAGGAGAAGAGGAGAAGAGAAGAAAAGAAGAAGAAGAGGGAGAGAGAGAGAAGGAGAAGAGGAGAAGAAGAAGAAGAAGAAGAAGAGGAAGGGAGAGAAAGAAGGAGAAGAAGAGGGAGAGAGAGGAGAAGAAGAAGAAGAAGAAGAGGGGGAGAGAGAAGGAGAAGAAGAGGAAGAGGGAGAGAAGGAAGGAGTGAAGAAGAAGGTCCATAATCTATTGATCACCTTCCCAAAGCCGCGAAAGATCTCGTCATGAAGAGAAGAAGCTTGAGAGTCATGAGAGATGCGGGAGCCACAAGAGCCGACAGAAGCTCAAGCGGGAATTAACACCCCAGTCCCATGGCACTAAACCATGTTCTTTTATAAAAATATGATAGAATACTAGACTGATAATTATTATTTTTCTTGGGAAAGGTTATTGTAAGAAGGTAAAAGTAGGATTTACACAATAAGCTCTTTGCATTGAAAGGAAAACTAGGACTATGATGAATGACCTTTATATGGTACATGTATGAGAATAGAAAAGATAGGATCTTGCACGCATAAAATGATAGATTTTGCATGGTTTTTTGCACACATAAAATAATAGGTTTTACTCAAAAGGAATGATGAATGGAAGTTAGGTTTTGTTACATGAAATAGTAGCTTTCATCTTAGAGGCTTAGTCACATGAAAATTAACAAAGGGTAATAGGTTCCATGTTGAAATTTGCATGCATTGTCATGTATAGAGTTGCATGATGAAACTATATTTAAGACACATCACATATATTGAAAAGCAAGAAAAGATAGGGTCGTGTTGGAGGTTGCATTGTAATGCATCCTATTACAAAGAGGTTCGCTAAAGGCTTAATTTTTGCCATCAAACTTGGATCTTGTTCACAATATCATAGAAACACATAGGAATGATATAGGTAAATTTCGTTATGTAGATTTATGTCACGAAGTTAAACAAAATATGGCTTTTAGAATTCATACATAGAATAGGGGTCATGATACCCTTAGGACCCTACATGATATGAAAAGGAAGGAATGCATATATCAAGGAATGTGTTAATGCTTTAAGTGCTCCCTGTGGAAGAGTGTTGAGTCTAATAAGAAAATTCTGCATAGTACTGCACTAAGAGAGATGGAAGGCACGCATGCATCCAGACTATATCCTGAAGGCCTAGGTAAAAAGTCTTGCGTTGCCAAGTGTGTTAACTTTACTTGTTTAGAGAGAGATGAGTAAAGAACTGGAAGAATAAAAAGCTCTTGGATGGTTGCGAATAAGGCTTGTCCGTTGTCTTGGTTGACTAGTCAATGCTTTGAGTTAGGACTAAGTTACCACAAGGAATGCCCAAGGGGAAGAGAGCTTCAAAAGAAGTTAAGAGGTCAAGTATAATTGCTTGCGAATTGTTTTATTGATCTTGCTGTAGACTATCGCAAATGGATACGTTCTTAGCTTAATAGAAGTTGGTGACCTAACTCTAAATGGATTGTTGACCCAAGTTATGCTTGGTTGTTTAAAAAGGGTATCTCCAAGTGAAAATTGACTGGTTGTGTTGGTAAGAGGAGAGAATCTTACTAAGGATAGGTGGATCATAAGCAAAGTGATTGCTTGATGTGGTTTTGGATGCTAATCCAAGCTGTTTGTGATTTATATTTTCATGGTGGAAACTGTAAGGATAAATTGCCATGGGAACAAAAGTGATGTTTTCCCTAGTAAATGCTATTAGGCTGGTTGCTTCAGCTGTGGATGATTTCCTAAAGGGATAATTAAGGAAGGATGGCGCTAGCTATCCCTCGCAAACTGCCAAACCCTAACCAAGGGGGTTATAAATCTGCACCAGGAATGTGGACCGAACCCGCTGTGAGAGGTCTCTCCGTGGAAATTACTTAGCATAGGAGGACGCTTGGGTGCCAGGGGCTCTGGGCATAAATCCCAATGCCTCTGGACCCTACACAAGTGTTCTATGTGACTCGAGATAGGATCTCGAGGCCTTGATACTAGTTACCAGTAGAGTCTTGGTAGGATAAACCTTCGAGTTTTTATTTCCGGGATACAGAAGGATTATTTCTGCCGAGGCAGAAAGGGACACTTAATTCTCCTGTATGGGCAGGAGACAAACATTAATCTGAAGATAAGTTAAGAAAGTGTTTGATCTTGTTTTATCTTGTCTTAGTTTCTGTGCCCTAAATTACGTAAAGGAACCTGTGATTAATGGGTTAATTAAGGAAGCTGCTTTTATGTGTCAAATATAATGTGGTAGGTAATTAGATAACTAAAACAACCCCCAAGGGAAGTGTAGTGGATGTGACCATCAGGTCCATCCTACGGCAGGGTGGTCTCAGTTAGCGGAGAGCTTTCCTAAATGGAATTTATTTGATGTGAACGTTGATAGACAAGGACCTTAGAACTTGTAAGTTAAAAACCTGATTCATACCGTTTTAGGGGGATTGGAATGGGACTATGCCCTACGGGCAGAGAGGTCGATCGATGCATCCCTCTCGTTTCTCATTCTCTTTGAATCAAGTGCGGTATGAGTCTGCTTTGGCCTAGTTGTGTTTGCGCAAAGTGGAGCAGTTGTAGACCAATGCTAGAAGGCTATTAGGAAGACCCGACTACAAGGAACCCGGACTTCAGGTCGATCCTAGTGGGAATGGTCGGATAAGTTCCGTTGCGAGGTAGACTCAAGAGACCCTAGTTGGCAAACCCCGTGTCATTCCTTGGGAGTGCCGGGTGGCGTCTTCTAGATATATCTCTCAATGGAATGCTAAGACATGTCCCTTGATTTGAGGAGCGGGCACATTACAATAATAGCAGGCTTAAAACAAGGTATAATGTAAAGCAAACACTCAAGTGTTTGAAGCTCTATGGTTTAGGAGAAAAGAGTCCTTGAGCTATGCAAGAGAAAGATCAAATTGCACCAAATGGAGGGCTACACTTTATCTCAATGTGGAGTTGAAGAAACTTGAGACATAATATGACTCAAGCAATGAAGATTTCTAGTGAAATTTCTGCTCAATAAGTAATACCTAGACCTTATGCATATCATCATCAATAAAAGTAACGAAATACTTCATTCCACCTAATGACTTGCAAGGCATAGAACCACATTCATCCAAATGAACAAGAGCTAATGGATCACCCATGCATGT
Organism: Lygodium microphyllum; assembly: GCF_053477565.2. Lineage (NCBI taxonomy): Eukaryota > Viridiplantae > Streptophyta > Polypodiopsida > Schizaeales > Lygodiaceae > Lygodium > Lygodium microphyllum. Next base: position 65,455,225 of record NC_141146.1, read on the forward strand.
TATACCAGACTTTTTATGCATATTACATGTCTGCCTACCATATAGACAATGATCATAAGACTCAAAGCACTTATAGTCAAGGGACAGAAGATTCTATAAATGAGTAAACAGTTTCATTCCTTTCAAGGACATGTGCCCAAGGTGACGATGCCACACAGATACATGTGGAACTACATCCACTACCAAAATATGGTCAATTGACCTAGATACAAGTAAGAGGTAGAGAGTATTGGACTTAGTACCATGTGCAATGACAAGATTCCCACGGCTAATCTTCCATGAGAAATCACCAAAAGAAACTACATAATGTGCATCATCCAAAGTGCCAGCGGAGAAGACTCTTTGTGAGAGGTGGGATATATATAATTCACATCATGAAGAATAAACATGCAACCTAAACCAAATTGAAGCAACAAGAGATCACCAATACTAACTATCTCCATGATCACATGAAAAGAAGCCATTAAATCTATTAATCAACACTGAGTATACCCTGACAAAACATCAGAGTGAAGTGTCAAGAGAAGAAGCTGTAAGCATGAAATCATCATAGAATTAGTCTGCACAACATTAGTCTCTTCAATCTTAACACTAGACTTGCTAGGGACAATGCTGCGATCATCATTTTTGTCATGTGCTTTACCCTTGCCATTTTCTTTGCACTTATCTTCACGTGTTTGATGGCACTACGGCCAAATATGCCGTACTTTCCCATAGTAATGACAAGTTAATGAGGACTTACAGCGGGACTTATTGCAAGACTATCTATGTGACTGAGAGCAAGACTATTGAGAGTCTCTGCCACCACAGTGATCATTACCGCTCCTACCATTATTGCCTCTAATTGTTAAAGCATGAGAGGTGTGGGAAGCATTGACATTCTTCTTGTTAACCTCTTCAGTAAAGAGTGCACTCTCTTGAGAGCAGCATTTACAGACCTATAAAATGCCGAAAAGGAGTGGACTAATGCAAAATTTATGTGAGAATTCAAAGTCGGTGGAAAAGGAACATGAGGATTCGACAATTTTAAGAGACCAAGGAAGACACAAATGACAACTTCGGCCATTGCAATGGTTACATATTTTTAATAAATTTTTCAATGGTCGCATTGAAGAGAGATAGCTTCTCGGCTGTTCAGGATGTCAAGTCGAACAAGCAAGATTTTTCAGATTTGGAATCGATCGCCAAGTGGAAGTGCTGTGAATTTAAAGGACAAAAGTGACCAAAAAAGTGGGCAAGAAATTGGGCATGGCCTTTAGGGGGCCCATAGGCCCCAATTTTTTTTCATGTGGGAGGGGGGTTGTTTTTTCAAATGGTGCAAATAGCCACTGTCCCCCCCATGGCGACGATTTGTCATGAGAAGGAGGAGTGGGGGGCTATAAACAAGCTACCAAACAAATCATGCCTAAAATTTCCCTAATTTTCTCACTCTCCATCGCCACTTCCTGATTGAACAATGGTTGCCCAGTGGAGAAGATGCAGAATCAATATTTCTCTCTCTTCTTGCTGCCTGTTCACATGCATGATTTTATGGTAGAAGGGGGTGGAGTTTGATGCAATATGCAGATGGAATGATGGAACATAGCAAAGGAGATTATAGATCAGGCTGTGAGAGAGTGTCAACGACCAAGAATGAGCATCAATGGCCTCCCAACTATGAAATACAAGTCTCCAAAACCGTGATTCTATGTGTAAGCAATCATTCCATTTGTTTCATGATAGATGTTTGATGAAATTGTTTGTAAATGGTTGCCTTCAAATCTTAATGCTGAAATCTATAAAAAATCTTGAAGGAAACCAAAAAATTTAGTCATTTAATAATTTATACCAAAATACACAAAACCCTCAATTATGTGGTTTTCATAGAAATGATAACTTTTGGGAGTTTTGTGGTGATTTTGGAGTTCATGTGGATTAGAAATGAATATAAAATAAAATCTTAATAATTGTGATTAGTCCCAATCCATAAATTAGGAATATCATAATTTTTATCTAAATAAATGAAGAAAAATAGTGAAAAAATTAAAAAAAAGGTTTTTACGCTAGAAAATTAGGAAAAAATATACTTTACATTTGTGGATGTGTGTGGAGCATAAGAGATAGCCGCATCTCCTTGTTAAAGTATATTTTTTACCACTTTTACAAGAAAAACACATGGAAAAACCACTGTCTATACCTATCAATGATCCATAACCTAAACGATAGGGGGGAAGAGGGGTTTTGATGTTGATTAGTTGCTAATAACATTTAAAATTTTGATCTATTTGTTTATGCATAATATATAGGACATTTATAGTTTAAGTTTAAGAGGGTCGAATAGCACAAGAAGGCTCAATGTTGACCGTTAGCAACGCAGCATTACACGTAGGCTGAAATCATTGAAAGAAATATCTTTGCACTTCATAATGCTGATTTTTAAATCATAAAATGATTGAGAACTTTCGTTCATAAACAGTTGCATTGTGCATATCACATGGCATCATTCATGGATGCATTGCAATTGTATTCATGCATATGACCTACATTGAGTATGTGAGATGTCCTAAGCTATAGGTTTAGATGATTGGTTTTCTTGGGGATTGTTTAGTGTGGAAAATATCTATATCTCGTGGAACATTTGAAAACAAGAGTGGAGTTTGTGACATACGTGCTATTTGTGTTAGCAGCTCATCGAGGGGCCAATCCCTGAGGTGTAGGAGAGCTGTAGTGGGGTCACGGCATTCAATCAAGGGGTGCCTCCTTCTGTCTGTGCTTATGAGGTGTTTTTACACTAATATATGTGTTTGTGCTCCCTCTAAGGAGTGTGGGGAAAGCTTAACCATTGGACTACAATTCCAATCAAAGGTGAAATTTACAATAGAAGTTAGAGCAATGTGTCCCTTAGACGCTCCTAGTCGTGAGGCCGAAGGGGTGTGTTCTTTGAGCAGAAGTGTCCAGCCGTTTCCACTTGGGATCTCGACCTGAGGTCAGGGTTCCTTTCCTACCAGCAAAGTCTCAACCTTTCTGTCGAACGGCATAAACCCATTCCTTTGCCCTAAAACAGAATAAACTGAAGATTCTACATCGACTGATACTAGATCTTTATTATCTCAACATTTGAGAAAAGTTCCCAGCTAACCGAGACCACCTTTCCGTAGGATGGACCTAAGTCACCTCTGCTGCACTTTCCTCATTTTGCTTTAGTTATCTAATTACCTAACACATTACGTTTTGACATGCAAAATCAGCTCCCTTAATTAAACAAATTAATCAAGGGTTCCTTTACGTAACTTAGGCACTGACACAAAATCAAGGTCAAACAAGTTCCTTTTTCTCAAGTATCTGTTCTTTATTTGTCATAATTTTGGATTACATCCAACATCATGCTCAAAGGCCATCCCAGTACTCTACAGGATCACTGTTCCAAGTTCCGCCCGTAGACTAGTACCCGGGCCTCGAGATCACATCTTGAGTCATGTCGGTCTCTTGTACGGGATCTAGATGCAAGGGATTTATAGCCAGAGCCTCCCCTAGCACCCAAGCATCCTCTTGCTCCAAGCAATACCCACGGAGAGACCTCTTGCGGCGGGTTAGGTCCATATACCCGGCACAGCTCTAACAACCCCCTTGGATAGGGCCAGGCAGACAGTCGGAGGCAACTGTTCCTGCCTCTCCCTCCAGGCTTTCAACGTGAAGCATTAAGTGTTTTTCCTTGAATTAGTTTCTTAAGCGAAGAGATCAAATAATGCACCTAAGTACAAGCACAAACATTTCGGAAGTCGCTTGAGCGAGCGATTGCTAAGGTGTGACTCTCCTTTTTTCCTGGATGCTCCCAGCACTCAATCTTGGGTCTTTTCGCAACTTGACGAGATTCCAATAATTTCAACAAGATCAATTGGTCTTGGCAAGTTGACTTATACTTGCCATTTTTCTTGGGTTTTACCTTAGGGTATCTTAGTCCCTAACTCAAGCATTAGTTGGTCTGTCAAGGCAATGGACATGCCTTATTCGCAACCCCACCAAGGGGTCTTTTAATCTCTAATTCCAACCAAGCTCAGTTAACACACATGGTAACACATGGTTCTTCATTTAAACTTTCAAGATGCAGTCTAGATGTATGCGATTCTTTCAATTCTCTTAGAGCGGTTCTACGCAGGCTTTTCCAACCATCATGCACGTTGTGCGTTTAGTGTAGTTGTACCCCTAATTGACTTTCGTCTCTCTTTATTCCTGGCAATGGGTACTTATTTCTAATGCACCGGATCACATGTGACTTGCATCTATGAAAGTCTAGGGTTTTGTCTAACCATGAAAGTGTATCTTATGAATAGAATTTAACATTTCATGTGTTTCTTTTAACCATGATTGCGAAACGTGAATTCTAAATGATTGTTCATGCACGGAACTGGTTAAAAAGCTATCATTTTATGTGAAATAAGGTGATAAACTTATCATTTTATGTGAGTAAAAGCTATCATTTCTTGTGAGGTAAGGCGTTAACCTTATCATCTTACGTGCGTAAAATCTTATGGGAAATCAAGCTCTACCGTTTCGCGCGTGTAACTTAGTTCTTAGAATAAACAAAACCTTATGCCCGACATTATCCCTTCCACGAGAAATAAGTCCTAAATTAATTCTTTTAACGCTTAGAACCTGGGCTTGATTCGTGTGCACTGCGTTGGTTGTTCCGCTCGTCCCTTCAGCATTACCGGTGGCTTGGGCGCCTATGCTTCCCACGACTTTCTTCTTGGGAGCCATTTGCTTCACGGAGATTGGGTAGTCCAGACCTTAACGATTTCGGTTAGACATGATCGGTTGGGAAGACTGGATGAGGTTTGTTGCCATGAAAGTGGTTTGGGTGACTCATAGCAGTTACCCCCTTTTTCTCTCTTCTTTCTCTATCTATCTTCTTGTCCTTCTCCCACTTCCTTCTCCTTCTACTCCTTCCTCTTTTCCTTCCTCTACCACTTCCCAATTCTCTTCCTCTACCTCTTCTTCTTCTTCCTCTACCTCTCTCCTTTCTCTTCTTCTTCTCCTCTCCTCCTTCTCTCCCTTTTTCTTTCTCTTCCTCTACCTCTCTCCTACTCCTTTTCTTCTACTACTCTCCCTCTACTTCCCTCTTACTCTACCTTCTTTTCCTTCCTCCTTCTACTTCTCTCCTCCTCCTTCACTCCTTCTCCTTCCCTTCTCCCTCTCCCTTCTTCTTGCTCTTCCACCTCCTCCTTCTTTTCTCTCTTCTTTCTTCTACTCCTTCTTCTCACCTTCTCCTTCTCTCTCCCTCTTCATCCTCTTCTCTCTCTCTCTCACCTTCTTTCTCTTCCCCCACCCTCTTCTTCTTATCCTCTCCCTCTACTTTTTCTCTTCACAACCCAAACAAGAAGGCCGTTTATTTTGGAGGGCCCAGGGAGGGTCCCGCGTCTTCAACCAAAAAGGAGGGGTGATGTAAGGAGGTTCGTTGCCTCCGCCGGCCACTAGCTAACATGGGGGGGGTGGGTTGGCTATCACCATTGTCCCCAGGGGCCGTTTCCGCAGATGGGGGGAAGGAAATGCCAGTTGGAGGCCCCAGCGGCACCGCCAGTAGGGAGAGGAGGAGAATCCTCTATTGGAGGCCTAGAGGTCCTGTCCGACTGTTAACAAAGGGGGAGTTGACGAAAAGGGGGGGCCATATTCTCTGATAGCCGTCCAGCGAGGCAGCAGCCGATGGGGTGGGAAAAAGGTGGCAACAGTGGACCAGCGTAGCCTCCTCTGTCATTGCTTCCAGGAGAGGGGAGAAGCCCTCCCCGGGGAGGGGAGGGGATAGTTGGCATGGCCACTCTCCACCTGGAGGTTGCATGCCTCCCCTGTCAATCCACCACTCCCACTCTCTCTCCCCCCTCCCCCGACTGTTGTCGGCGGGGAGAGAGGGGAGGGGAGTAAAAAAAATTGAGTTTAATATAAGGAAAAAATTTTCATTTTCCTTTAATATTGTAACGTATCCACTAGTATTATCTAGGACACGTCTTAGCAGTCCATCGGAAAGGATGTCTAGAAAAATCTGCCTAGTACTCCCATGGAATGTTACGGGTTTTGCGATCTAGGTCTTTCCACGTCTGCCATGTAGCGGAAGTATCCTGGCCGTTCCCACTTAGGATCGACTGGAATTATGGTTTTCCTGATTGGTCATTAGCTAACAGCAACTAGCGTCAGACCCGAGCAAACTACTTTACGTAGAAACGCCAGATCCAAAGCGGATTCACGCTGCACTTGGTTCAAGGAGAATGGGAAACGAGAGGGATGCAAGGCTCAACCTCTCTGCCATAAGGCATAGTCCCATTCCGTTCCCCTAAAACAGCGTAAATCGGGTAAGACGTAACTCTAGGTCATCGCTCTCGTTATTCGTTTTGATGATGATGATCATCCCGCTGTTCTTCGAGATTTTTGAGAAAAGTTTCCGGCTAATCGGGACCACCCAACCGTAGGACGGACCCATGGTCCATCCTCCGCACTTTCCTCGGTTTGTTTTAGTTATGTAATTATCTAACACATTAATTTGACATATAACAATCAGCTTCTTTAATTAATCGTGCTAAGCACGGGTTCCTTCACGTAATCTTATCACGTGACATAGAAAAACAATATCAAGCAAGTTCTTTTTTAACATTTCATCATTTTATCTTTGAAATACAAGGAGTTCTGCTCGTAGGCTTGTCCATAATCCGCCGAGGCTATCCAGTAATCTCCAGGGATCACTATTCCAAGCTTCCTCCCGTAAACTAGTATGCGGGCCTCGAGATCCAATCCCGAGTCACGTTAGTCTCTTGTGCAGGACCCGGAAGGCGAGGGATTTACGGCCAGAGCCCCCCTGGCACCCAAGCGTCCTCCTACTCCAAGTAGAGCTCAACGGAGAGACCTCTCGCTGCGGGTTCGGTCCACGTTCCCGGCACGGTGAACAACCCCCTTGGTTAGGGTTAGGCAGGTAGTCGGGGGTAACTGGAACTGCCTCTTCCTTCAGGCCTTTAACCTGAAGTATAGGTCCTTATTTAATTTGTAATTCATAATTCAAACAGAGCCCTAAAATCTCTAGCAAGCACAAACATTTCCATTAATCAACCGCGTTGTTTGGCAAACTGCTAAGGAAGTGTTCTTTCCTTTTGAGGGTATCAACACTCGTTCCCAAGGTGGCTTGTAAATTGGCAAGATCCTTTACATTCTGGTGTAGGGCGTACCTTATTAACCCAACTTGGTCAACCCTAAAGTTCCTTAGATATGCTAGTTTCCGGTTTACAACTTTCCTTATTTAGGAGAATATCCAAAAATACATCCTTTTGCAAGATAACTTCCGTAGAGATCTGCCATCTTTGTTGAGGGTTTTTACCCTTTCTCCTTGTGAATCAATCACAAGACTAAATGATTTCGTACTTGCTGTGCAAGTCCTGCGATGGAATAATCCGTTTTAGATACTTTAAGCTGACGTATGTCGGGCCTAGGGTTTCTTTTTAAGGATCTCGGGGACAGCCCTAGTTCTTTATCTTTACGATATTTTTTTTGACCCTACAATAAGGAAAGTAGTCAAGTGCTTAGGGTATGAATATTTCTATGTTTAGATTGGTTTGGATATCTTTTGGAAGGTAATATTAATCGTCTTGTCACAGTTTTGCTATCCTTGTGACAATTTACTTTTCAGTCAACACAGTTCAATTTAAACTTCCTTTTCTCTTGCAGATGAACTCATGCCAAATAACAAACATTTCCCTTGCTAAGATGTGCAATTAGCAATGATAACTTCCTAGTAATTTGAGCAACGAAAGAAACCTTTCATGAATTTAATCATTTACAATGATTTGTTGCGAAAGGAATAAGACTAATGGTGCAAGATATAATTTCTATACTAAAATATACTACTATAGTAAATGGATAATCTTGCTCGTAATTTATAATGCTTGATGCAATTCGAAGGAAACTAAGTTCTATACATTATCATTCATTCAAATAAGCTAAACTCCTTCATTACAAATAACTCGGACAAATATATCCTATCCCTAACAATTTCTCTTTGCATGATCGACTTAAAACCGAATTAAAGCCAAGAAGAAAAACCTGGTTTTGGGGTGAGATATCCACATGGATACCGGGAGATGATCCTCCCACGGCTACGCCTTGGACTTTCTTAGGAGGCATCGCAATTGTAGTTTTTCGAACGTGGAAGCATCTCTACAACTCCTCCTAGGAATTCCACCATCGCTTCCTTGCACCGCTTGTCGATAGTAGTTTTTGGAAGGCTCCCTCCTTGGAAGTCAGGGAAATTCGAAAGGGTCTTTCAGAGTCTTCTACGATTAAGACCCATTGAAGCCATGGGGAAGGCTTAATGGTCTTTTAATGACTCACTCAAACGAGGAACGAAAAAGGGATGGAAAAAACACAAGGTGCAGGAGAGAACTTCTAAGGGGATATAGTAACCGTAAAGGTTATAAATAAGGTCGAAGGACCCTTAAGTCAAACTTAAAAGGGGGTTTCAATATGCCACAAGGGGAGGGCTAGGGAAGGTATAAATACGGAGAAAAGAGGGGTGGTTCCCAAGCCAAGGGTTAGGGATTTAAGGGTTAATACATAGGGGGTGTGGTTGAGGATTTATAGAATACGAAAAAAAACCTTAAGGAAAGGGGCTAAGTGGCTTTTTAAAAAACACGGGGTGTGTAATAGTAGGACCTTTAACCCACCCTTTATAGGGGAAAAAGGGGCTTATGACCCTTTAAAACACGGGGGGGGGGGGGGGGGGGGGGGGGGGACAAAAATTGAACACAAGGGGTGAAAGGGGCTTAACTAGCCCCCCCCCCTTAGAAGCTTCCATGGCTTCACGTGGCAGGGGGGAAAGGATTTGGCGTGGTGATGGCGTCCACGAACTGGCGTGTCCTGGGAGGCGATGAGGGCGTGCGACTGAGGGCTGCGGTATTGGCTGTGGTGGAGGCGGCTTCTCTCTTTCACATCCAACCTTTCCCTCAAGCTTGGCGCATTGGATGATGGCACTCCCTCACGGCAGTCTCAGGATTCCCTCCCCCTCTCCTTCAACGACGACCCTCTACATTATACCCTTAGCCTAACCCTCTCCTTTCACAGCGTGTGGACAGTGGTAATTTACAGCTGCGTCCTCCTCCCCTACCTCTTATGGCCAGGGTTTTATAGGGGGAGGGAGGGAATTCCTCCCTCATTGCGTGTTGCCCTGCATGGACGATATGGATATGCAAGCTCCAACGAGGAGCTTGCTATCCTTACTAAATCCTTACTTCCCTCCAGCTCGACCCGCTGCCAAGAGAGGAAAAAGAATATTTGAAAAAAAAAATAGAGCCGCCGAGATAGCTCGACCCGTCGCCAAGAGAGGATAAAAAATATTTGAGATATATTACAAATATTTAAGGGGAGGGTTCCTATGTTCCTTACATTCTCTCCCCCTTAGAGGAATCGAGATGTCCTCATCTCGAGAGGACCTGGGGGTATTGTTGGTTGAGAGTATCTTTGTCCATCAAGGTGGCATCCTCTTCGGGATAATCTTTCCACTGGACGAGGTATTCTTTCAAGATCCTTGATCTCAAATGCCTCTCCCTGACATCTAGGACTCTATCAGGCTGTAGCTCAAGGACTCCTTGGCTAGGCATTACAACTTGCTGATCATCAAGTACATGATTTAGATTAGGTAGATACTTTTTCAATAGGCTAATGTGGAATACATTATGAACTTTTAGGGTTGCGGATAGTTGTAGTCTGTAAGCATTAGGCCCTAGGCACTTAGTGATCTTATAAGGTCCACAATACCTTGGACTCAGCTTCTTGTACTCTCCCAAGGATAGTGAACTCTTTTTGGGGCGTACATGGATGAAGACCAGATCACCTTCAACGAAGGATCTGTCTTGCCTTTTCAAGTCCGCGTAAGCCTTCTGTCTATCCTTGGCGGCTTGGATGTCTTGTCTCATTGACTTGATTTGGTCATCTATGTCTTCCATCATCTGCTTCGAAGATTCTACCCTCAAGGTTGGATTCGAGAAGCTCAAAGGGGTACGACAATCGTACCCATACAATGCTTGGAAAGGGGTCATCTAAATACTTTGTTGGTAAGAAGCATTGTAGGCAAACTCAACCAGTGGCAAATATTGAATCCACTTTTTGGGTTTGCGACAGCAGTATGCCCTAAGCATATCTTCAATGACTTGGTTGACTTGTTCCGTTTGACCATCACTTTGGGGATGGTAAGCTGTACTGAAATAGAGTTGAGTCCCAATGGCCTCGAAGATAGCCCTCCAAAAGTGTGATGTGAAGAGAGAGTCATGATCACTAATGATACTTCTGGGTAATCCATGCAGTTTGAATATTTCCTTGATGAATAATCTAGCAATGTCTGAGGCTTTATAGTTTGTCTTGACAGGGATGAGATGTGCAACCTTGGTGAGCATATCTACTATAACCATAATAGAGTTTTATCCTCCCTGAACTTGGGGTAGGCCAACAACAAAGTCCATACTAATGAATTCCCATTTCATTTGGGGAATGTCAAGTAGTTGCAATTTCCCAGGCATTTTGACATGTTCCACCTTAATGTGTTGATAAGACAAATATTCCGTGACATATTTGAGAACGTCACCTTTGAGCCTATCCCAATAATAGCTCTTCCTGTGACTGCATAAAGAGTCTTGGCATAGCCAGGATGTCTTGAGAAAGGGCAAAGTATCTTCTGCTTGAGAGATTGGTTAGCAGGGATACATAATCTTGTCCTAAAGTAGACAAGCCCACTACTAACAGAGAATTCTTGATACTTCGTCTTTAGCTTCGGGTCTTGATCTTTGATGGGGATCTCCCTTAGCAATTTCTGGTAGATTGGGTCATGGCATGCCTCTTCTCTAGCTAGCTTAAGAATTGGGTTGTTTGGCATTGATAGCTTGGTGGCTAGAGATCTTACTGTTGATGGATCTTGCAAAATCAAAGAATTCAGAAATGCCTTGTGACTGAGTGCATCGGCAACTACATTCTCTTTTCCATGCCTATATTTGATTTCAAAGTCATATTCTTCCAGCACTTCGATCCAACGACGTTGCCTCATGTTAAGCTCATTCTGGGTAAAGATCCATTTAAGGCTCTTGTGGTCCGTCACTAAGGAAAATTTGTTACCCAGCAAGTAAGTCTCCAAAGTTTGAGAGCATGGATGACAGCCAACAGCTCCAAATTGTGGGTAGCATAATTCCTTTCATGGCTCTTCAATTTCCTTGAAGAATATGCTACAGGATGACCTTCTTGCATAAGCACACATCCTAAGGCAAGTGCGCTAGCATCAGTTACCACTTCAAACTCCTTACTAAGATCAGGAAGTTTCAGGATGGGTGTTGATACTAAGCTTTGCTTTAGCTTGTCAAAGCTGGTCTGTTCGATAGGTGACTATACAATTGCTACTTGCTTCTTTAGTAGATCAGTCAGAGGTGCTGTAATCAAAGCATAGTCTTTGATAAAGATCATGTACCATCCTGTCAATCCAAGAAAGCTACGTATTTCTTTGACAGAAGTTGGTGTTGGCCATTCCAAAACGTCTCTAACCTTGGCTGTATCTACTGAAATTCCTTCTGCTGATACAATGAATCCCAGATATTCAATCTGCCGCTTGAAAAATGCACACTTCTTCTTCTTAGAATAAAGCTTGTGTGCTCTCATTCTTTCAAGAATAATGCAAAGCTGGGTTTCATGATCTTTTTCCTGTTTGGATTAGACTAGGGTATCATCAAAGAAGACGAGTACGAAGTCATCAAGATAGGGCCTAAAGATATCCTGCATTAACCTGTTGAAGGTAGCAGGAGCATTTGCCAGTCCGAATGACATCACTAGGAATTCAAAGTGTCCATACCTTGTATTGAATGCAGTCTTTGGGATATCTTCTTTCTTGATCCTTATCTGATAATATCCAGATCTGAGATCTATCTTAGAGAAGATCTTCGCACCTTGAAGACGGTCAAGTAGTTCATCTATTCTTGAAATAGGGTATTTGTTTTTAATGGTTGATTGATTCAACCCTTTGTAGTCAATGCATAGCCGAAGCATTCCATCTTTCTTCTTCTGGATCAGCACTGGAGCTCCCCATGGAAAACTACTAGGATGGATGTAGCCTTGGTCTAACAGTTGCTTGAGTTGCTCTTTTAGTTCAATCGCTTCCGGGATGGACATCCTATACGGTCTCTTTGCGACTGGTGCAGCTCCTGGCGCCAGCTTGATTTCGTGGTCAACTTCCCTTTGAGGAGGAAGTTCTATTAGCTCCTCAGGAAATACATCTGTGTTTTCCTTTAACCATGAGGGTTCTTCCCCAGATTCTTGATTCTGATCTAGCTTATTTAGTTTAATCAGATAGACATGTAGACCATTTCTAACTCCTTTTATTATCTGTGTTGCTTTTGCTAGCTGAATTTTTGGCTTACCAGTCTCTCCTTGAGTTGTAACTAGTTCCCCTTCAGAATTTTGGAAGGAGACTTGGCCCTTACCACAGTGGATGTGGGCATCATTGGGTGTTAGCCAATCCATTCCGAGTATTATTCGTGGACACCTAGGTTCATTACCCTGAATCTCATCGAAGTCCACTTTCCATCCAATAGGAATTTCACCTTAGTAGTTTGCCTAGTACAAGAGACCTCACGACCATTTGCAATTCCATAAGTAAAGTAGGTGTGTCTATTGTGGCTATCCCTAGCCTTTTTGCAAAAATTGGTGAAATGAAAGAACGTGTACTGCCATAATTGATTAGGGTTTTGAAGCTTTTATCTTCATAATCCGATGGAGATTGGATCACCGAGAATTGGCGATTCGGTTCCTTCTTGTGAAGAGCGGCATGAACCGTTGCCCTCTCAATGTCAGCATCCATGGATGGATCTTCTTCATCACTCAGCTCCTTGTTGGCAACACTGGAGGTTCTCCCTCTGGCCATGACGGTGGCCCCTTGGCCATGGGTGGCTCCTTGGAATGGCCCTTAGCATTGTCCTCTGCTAAGCTTGGGACACTGTCTCTTGAAGTATCCAGGCTCATTGCAATGGAAGCAACAGAGATTGCGGCCATTACCTTCTTGTGTGGAAACAAAGTTGTTGACAGCATTGGTCCTAGCTTTCTTCCTTTGTCCCTGATTTTGACCTTGCGCTCTCTTAGACTAAGCCCGACACATTCCCTTGTTCTGATCCCTGTAAGGCTAAGTCCTATTGTTCCTTGGCTTGGTCTGCACCTCCTGTATTATTGGTGCAGCTCGAATGAGTGCGTCTTGTAGGTTTGTTGGACGCATTGATTCCAAGCGGGTATTTATAGGTGGATTTAACCCAGCACAAAACTTTGACACATGTTGTGTCATATCCATTTGTGGTGCGTACTTTAAGAGAGAGACGAACTTTGAATAATATGCATCAAGGGATAGTCCAAGCTGCTTCAATTCATAGAATTCATTCATCTTCTGTGTGCGGTAGGCGGGTGGTAGATACCTCCCTTGCACAGCTTCCTTAAGCTTCTCCCAAGTGACTATCCCTTCCGAGATCCCTTGGCCTCTGCACCACAGTTTCCACCAAATTCTTGCTTTGCGTATAAGCTTAAGTTTGGCGAGCATAGCTTGGTTAGCAGGTGCTGTTCTTGCTGCCTCAAAATAGTCCTCCATGGACTCGATCCAGACCTCGACATCAATTTGAACAGTCCTTCCCTTGCCATTGAACTCAGGTGGCTTGATTTGTTTGAGAAGGAACTTCTTCTCTTGAATCACAGCTGTACTTAGTGCAGGGGTCGAACTTGGAACCTGCACTTGGGGTTGCGCCTGGGCAATAAGATTCTTTATGTTAAAAACTTATCAAACGTTTCTCATATTACGTTAATGTGACCAGCACAGCTTTGTCAAGTGACCTAATCTCTTAACTCCTTTGCCACATTTACAATCAAGATAGACAATAGTAAGAAGTCTTATTCATTCATGAGGGTATAGCCCTTTGAGTACATTTATTTTGGGAAAGTAGAACAAGCTGATTAGTACATCAATTTAAGGAAAATAGGATTGTGTTACAATCGGCTACAGGGACTGAGTAATAATATGGAGAGGGGTCATAAATTTTCAGGAAACAATAAGTCATAGGAAGCTTGGGGTATCCCTTCCTTTGATACCCGTTCTTCTCATAGCGCCCTAGCACTTTGATTCTGTCGACAGGGATCACCCGAGTCACTTCTTCATACACATACTTGTTCTGCTTGATTTGCAGACCACCAACATGTAGGGTTGTGTTTGCGTGAGCTTCGACAAAGATGAATAACTTCACGATCTTTAAATCCTCCATCCACTTGATTCTCTTCAAGTTGGTCTGAAGGTACGCAAGTCGGTGGGCTGCTATGTAATATATTCCTGATTCTCCTGTCCATCTCCGTTCCACGTACAGGGGTGAAGGATTGTAGATGCGGTCTAGAATATTCATTATGCTTAGCCTCCGTCAATAATCCGAAGCATGCATTGCAATCATAAACATAACCTGGAACACCAAGAATTTTTTCCATGCTTCGTGACTTTGCAGCCCAGCATCCATAAGTGAGTAAGGAAATGTTCTCAACAGCAAACATTGCTCTATTCCCCTCACCTTCCCCTGGCTGACCCCTTAATCCCTTTATTTTCCTCCATTAAGTTCCTTTGTAAATATTAGATTCCGTTGGTTTGCTCTGATACTAATTGTAACGTACCCGTTTGTCTGCTTGTGGGACACATTTTAGCAGCCCATCGGGAGGAGGGTCTAGAAGGCTCTGCCTGACACTCGCAGGGAATGACACAGGGTTTGCGATCTAGGTCTTCCCAAGTATGCCCCAAGTGGAAGTGTCCAGCCGTTTCCACTTGGGATTGACCTGAGGTCGAGGTTTTTTTTCCTACCAGCAAAGTCTCAACCTTTCTGCCGAATGGCATAGACCCATTTCTTTTCCCTAAAATAGAATAAACTGAAGATTCTACATTCATTGATACTAGATCTTTATTATCTCAACATTTGAGGAAAGTTCCGAGCTAACCGGGACTACCCTTCCATAGGACGGACCTAAGTCACCTCCACCGCACTTTCATCATTTTACTTTAGTTATCTAATTACCTAACACATTACATTTTGACATGCAAAATTAGCTCTCTTAATTAAACAAATTAATCACAGGTTTCTTCACATAACTTAGGTACTGACACAAAATCAATGTCAAGAAAGTTCCTTTTTCTCAAGCATCTGTTTTTTATTTATCATAATTCCAGATTACATCCAACATCATGCGCGAAGGCCATCGCAGCAATCTACAGGATCACTGTTCCAAGTTCTGCCCATAGACTAGTACCCGGGCCTTGAGATCCCATCTCGAGTCACATCGGCCTCTTGTATGGGATCCGGAGACAAGGGATTTACAGCTAGAGCCTCCCCTGGCACCCAAGCATCCTCCCGCTCCAAGCAGTATCCACGGAGAGACCTCTCGTGGCGGGTTAGGTACATATACCTGACGCGGCTAACAACCCCCTTGGATAGGGCCAGGCAAACAGTCAGAGGTAACTATTCCTGCCTCTCCCTCCAGGCTTTCAACCTAAAGGATTAAGTGTTTTTTCTTGAATTAGTTCCTTGAGCAAAGAGATCAAATAATGCACCTAAGTACAAGCACAAACATTTCGGAAGTCACTTGAGCGACCGACTGCTAAGGTGTGACTCTTCTTTTTTCTCGAATGCTCCCAGCACCCAATCTTGGGTCTTTTCGCAACTTGGCGAGATTCCAATAATTTCAACAAGATCAATTGGTCTTGGCAAGTTGACTTATACTTGCCCTTTTCCTTGGGTTTTACCTTAGGGTATCTTAGTCCTTAACTCAAGCATTAGCTAGTTGGTCAAGGCAACGGACATGCCTTATTCGCAATCCCACCAAGAGGTATTTTAATCTCTAATTCCAACCAAGCTCAGTTAACACACATGGCAACACATGGTTCTTCATTTAAAATTTCAAGATGCAGTCTAAATGCATGCGATTCTTCCGTTTCTCTTAGAGCGGTTCTACGTAGGTGTTCCCAACCATCATGCATGTTGTGCGTTTAGTGTAGTTGTACCCCTAATCGACTTTTGTCTCTCTTTATTCCTGGAAATGAGTACTTATTTCTAATGCACCGGATCACATGTGACTTGCATCTATGAAAGTCTAGGGTTTTGTCTAACCATGCAAGTGTATCTTATGAACAGAATTTAACATTTCATGTGTTTCTTTTAACCATGATTGCAAAACGTGAATTCTAAATGACTGTTCATGCATGGAACTAGTTAAAAAGCTATCATTTTATGTGAAATAAGGTGATAAATTTATCATTTTATGTGAGTAAAAGCTATCATTTATTGTGAGGTAAGACGTTAACCTTATAATCTTACATGCGTAAAATCTTATGGGAAATCAACCTCTACCGTTTCGCGCATGCAACTTAGTTCTTAGCATAAACAAAACCTTATGCCCGACATTATCCCTTCCACGAGAAATAAGTCCTAAATTAATTCTTTTAACGCCTAGAACCTGGGCTTGATTCATGTGCGCTGTGTTGGTTGTTCCACTCACCCTCCAGCATTACCGGTGGCTTGGGCGCCTATGCTTCCCGCGACTTTCTTCTTGGGAGCCATTCGCTTCACGGAGATTGGGCAGCCTGGACCTTAACGCTTTCGGTTAGACACGATCGGTTGGGATGACCACTGGATGAGGTTTGTTGCCATGAAAGTGGTTTGGGTGACTCGTAGCGGTTACCCCCTTTTTCTCTCTTCTTCCTCTATCTATCTTCTTGTCCTTCTCCCACTTCCTTCTCCTTCTACTCCTTCCTCTTTTCCTTCCTCTACCACTTCTCACTTCTCTTCCTCTACCTCTTCTTCTTCCTCCTCTACCTCTCTCCTTTCCCTTCTTCTTTTCCCCTCCTTCTTCTCTCCCTTTTTCTTTCTCTTCCTCTACCTCTCTCCTACTCCTTCTTTTCTTCTACTACTCTCCCTCTACTTCCCTCTTACTCTACCTTCTTTTCCTCCCTCCTTCTACTTCTCTCCTCCTTCTCCTTCATTCCTTCCCTTCTCCCTCTCCCTTCCTCTTGCTCTTCCACCTCCTCCTTCTTTTATCTCTTCTTTCTTCCACTCCTTCTCACCTTCTCCTTCTCTCTCCCTCTTCCTCTTCTTCTCTCTCTCTCACCTTCTTTCTCTTCTTCCACCCTCTTCTTCTTATCCTCTCCCTCTATTTTTTCTCTTCACGGCCCAAACAAGGAGGCCGTTTATTTTGGAGGGCTTAGGGAGGGTCCCACGTCTTCAGCCAGAAAGGGGGGGTGATGTAAGGAGGGTCATTGCCTCCTTGGCCACTAGCTAACACAGGGGGGTGGGTTGGCTATTGCCGTTGGCCCCTAGGGCTATTTCCACAGACGGGGGGGAAGGAAATGCCAGTTGGAGGCCCCAGTGGCACCACCAGTGGGGAGAGGAGGAGAACCCTCTGTCGGTGCCCGACTGCTAATGGAGGGGGGGTTGACGTAAAGGGGGAGGGCCGTATTCTCTGACAGCCATCCAACGAGGTAGCAGCCGACGGGGTGGGAAAAAGGTGGCGACGGCGGACCAGCGTAGCCTCCTTTGTCACTGCTTCCAGGGGAGGGGAGAAGCCATGAGGGGATAGTTGGCATGGCCACCCTCCACCTGGAGGTTGCATGCTTCCCCTGCCAATCCACCACTCCCATTCTCTCTCACCCCCCTCCCCCGACTATTGTTGGCGCGGAGAGAGGGGAGGGGAGTAAAAAAAATTGAGTTTAATGAAAGGAAAAAAATTTCCTTTTCCTTTAATATTTAAGGGGAGGGTTCCTATGCCCCTTACAATGGTGTGTTTTCCGAGAGATGCTAATAAGTGGCGATTTTAGAATCTTGGCTATAAGGGACCCATTATTTTTCTTAGTTTCTAATTGGGAGCAACCTTGAAGCGGTGGATATTAAATGCAGGTTGACTAATACTTCGATCATCAACATGATGCTTAATCCAAGAAATCCCCATAATCCAAAAGATACTTTGTCCATCGTAAATGGTTTAGTGGGATCTTTGGTTAGTCATGTAGTCAACTATTTTGTCCTTTTCCCTGAAAGTGACACCATGCTCGAGTTTGGACCACTATGAGAAAGTACCCATGGAGCAACATTTGAGATTAATAGGCCATGGGAGTTAGAGAAAACATTAGAAAGAAAAGTGAGGCTAAGAGGGCACAATCATCCACTAAGGATGATGATTATTTAGATGAAAAGACTATGATAACAATGGTTAATATGCACACAATAGTGCCTGACATAATTAGGTATCGTAGTGCGAAGATCCATAAAGCATTGGATGATGTCTATGTGTGTGGAAGAACATTGTTAGCAAGAAAGGTTCTATTGGAACCTATCCTAGGTTCTAGCAAAGTGGTACTAGATGAGAATAGCTTTGCTAAAGTACCACTAGATTCCCTATTGTGCCATGTTGGACTCCCTAAACAACTCTGTGTGTTGGGAGAAAGGGAAGCCCAGGGAACCAGTGACTCTCCTACACTGATAAAGGTGGAAATTGAAGAGATTAGAGACCCTGACACGTGGGTATTAAGTCAAGATGAATATGAAGATTTTGATGACCCCATCTTGATCCCAAAGAAGAGGACTACATGTCCTTCTCCTTATAGGGATCTCCCAGTGTTTCATGGGCTACTAGATGAGGATATGATCCTACATTTGAAATAGTATGGCCTAACTTGCCTTGCAAGTGGGTTTGACGATCTACATCAGATGCTTGTGTTCTCAAATACCCTAAAGGGAGAGGCCAAGAAATGGTATTGGAGCCTCCCAAGAGGGTCAATCAAATCATTGGAAGTGATAGATTTTTAGATGAATATGAAAAGAAGGTTCCCCCATGACTCAGGTCTTGGGACAGCTTATACAGATTCAACAAGAGTTATATACCTCCATCAAAGAGTATAGGAGAGCCTTTGATGAAATTCTGAAGCTTTGGCCAAGGAAAGTGGGTCAATTAGTAGAAGATGTGCTTGGTGAACTCTTTTTTAGTGGCCTAGAAATAAACACACAGTTCCAAGTTAGGATGAGAAACCCTAAGTCACTAAAGGAGGCAAAGGTTCAAGTTTTAGATTACGAGAGATGTATTAAGAGATGTTGAAAGAGCTCTTGGAGTTTTCTCCATACCCTTGAAATCCATAAGGATTGGAAACATTTGCGGAATGTTAGTCATCTTGGAGGTGCAAATGATAGGTATACTAGGGTGAATCCTAGCATTAACTATAATGATCTTGAGGTCCAAGAACCTTGGCATCCTAATGTAGCCAATCCCATGTTCCAAAGCCATGAGCTAGATAGAAATGGTTGGGTGTAGACCTAATAGGGGAAGCAGAGTGGTTAAGGAACCCATCAATGGTCTAAGTTTGAAACAAAATCATATCAATGAGATGATGCCCCACAATATAGCTGATATATGCTACCATGTGGAGGCTGTCTCAACCATTGAGAACTAGGGCAAGAGGGAACATGGGATTTACAATGGTAAAGATCCATCTAGATTTGAATCTAGTAGGAGGATCTACTTCAAGGAAAGTGATAGGCAACAAGTCAGCCCGAGATGGATCGGTCATCATGAAAGAATATCAAAATAGAAGGAGTGGTGGCAGCCAATCAAGCCATGCAAAGATTAGAAAGAGATGGGTTTGGAGGCCCAAAATCTCTAAAAGTGTGGCTAATGTGCTAGATCACAAGCAAAGAGTTCCAAGTGGATATACTATGGTTAATTCCCAAGTGGATGAGACTAGAGGCCATAACGATATATCTAGCAATGTGTATTGTTGCAATGGGCCTAGGATTGAATCCTTACCTAGTTTGGGTAGTAATAATGATACATTCAAAAATCCAAACAGGAAAGGGTCCAATGAGCCAAAATCCACAAATCCCTCTGTAGGAGAGGCCTTTGGAAAGCTAGAACAACCAATCTATTTGGATAATAAGCCTAAGGAGGTCATTCGTTCAACTAATATCACACAAAGGGGAATAGCCCATACTGAGGTTATATCAATAAGAAGGCTTGGACTTGTGACCTTGGTTTAGCTTGGTTAGTTTAACAAGATACAATTTACATGCCAAGTAGACCATATTTGGTTGGAACAAAATGATTCATGTTAGGCAAAGAGGGCCGTTTCTTTTGTGAAGTGTTATATCTCTTTAGGCCAAGAGGGCCATATGTCTGTTTGGTGCAAGTACGTTTAATGGTTTTCTATTTTAGTGATTGCATCAAACAGGTTGGATGAAGTGCCTAGAGGGAGCCTTTGGTGCAAAGGAGCTTCTTATGGCCATTCCAGGTGGTATCGTTACCTTTTCAAGTTTTTCCCTTAAGCTAATAATGATATGTGTATGTGGGGGTTCTTTTCTTTTTTTTTGTGGGGACTGGCAATCAAGGCATGAAGCCCTAGGGTTTGGTTAGGTATATCTGGGGGAGATTTGAGTAGTCCTCTACCTCCTGTTAGGACATTTTCAAGCATTAAAGACCTATGATAGAGGGTAGTCCTTGTGACCCTATCCTTCCTACTTGCTAGGTAGTTGTCCTAGGAGTCTGTGCTAGTGTGAGGCAATTAGAGAAGCCTGCCAAAATAGCAAATAAGTGCAAGTTTGAATATATCTAAAGATAAAAATTACAGAGGTGTGTAAAAAGGGGTTCTAACCCCTCAATCAGAAAAGGAAAAAAGAAAAAGGAAGAAAATTCCTACAAGCAGTTGATTATCACCTTGCAGAAGCCTGGTAGGTTTCTCGGGACGAGTCACCTAGGGCCGATATCTTGTTTTCCTAGGGGGAGAAACTAGTCGAAAAAAATAAGGAAGGCTAGAGTGAAACCAAAAGTGATTGAAAAAAAGGATTAAGTGTCACCTCGCGAGAGCTTGGTAGATTTTTGGGTATTGAGTCAGGACGTGGGGCCAATGCCGTGTTCTTCTTGGGTCACTCTACGCTCAACTCCCTCCTTTTTATACGCCCGAGTATGGAAACCTTAGGAGGCAAATATGTTACAAAAAAAAAAAGATGGTGTGGGAGCTTTCGCTCAACCGCCAAGACCCACGAACCGCTTATTGTTTCAAGCGTTCCAAGCCGAGCACTAATGGATACCTCTCACATAATCAACACGCCATCCATATCTACGAATGTAGTGAGATTACCTCCATGCCGATCGAGTTACGTCCTCTCCCACGCACTCCGGTAGCTCCACGGTTCAAGTGCAAGCTTCAATCAAGCTCCATCCTCAAGCTCCACGCTCCAAGCTCCATCACCGCGAGCAAGACAAGACAAGAGAAGAGAAGAGAATAAGAGAGGAGAAGATGGAGAGCTTCTCCTCCCCGGTCCCTCACCCTCACACACTCACTCTCTCACACTTTCACACTCCCTCTCTCAAGCACAAGCTCAAGTAAGCAAGAACAAGAAGAAGAAGAAGAAGAATAGGAGAGCCACTTTTGGCCATACACAAGAATGAGCTTCTCATTTACTTTTCAACTTTATATACAAAACCCTAAATTCCTTTTGGGCGGTCATCCCCTTATCCCCTTTTTTACATGGCCGACCGTGGTCTAGGCCATTTTTCCCATTGTTCTTCTATCTTCCTAGCTTCTTTTCCATCGTCCGTCTACATTTACAAATTGCACGGGTGAGAGCCCAGCACTCCTTAAATTAAATCATGATGTGCTTGTGCTATTTTACAAAACTATTGACTTAAGCTTTTCCTTATGCGCATTTTTTCCTTATTTAGGACTTTTCTGCGCTTCTTGTATTTCTAGATTTTTCTTGGCGCGCCTTCGTTTTTCGTTTCACTTTTGCCTTGGCCTTGTCTTCTGCTTCTGCTTTTCCATATTTTCCATCTTTGTTTGATTGAGGGTTAACATTACTCCCCTCCTAGACGAGGTGGCAGGCTTTGGCATGCACTGAAGACGTGGGTGAAAGGGACATCAATGGTTGCCGTGGAGGAGTGTTGGTGGTGGTGTGGAGGAAGGTTATTGGGGGCACGTTGGTGGCCTAGGTGGCTGGTGGTAGGGTTGTTGGAGTTGGTGGTAGGGCTATTCTTTGTTGGGGATTGGACTGATGGCCAGCACAAGTGTTGGTTTATTGGGGATTCTGCACATGACGATTCTTGGCGGGCTTGTAGGATGATAAAGGATAAGAGTTCAAAGTTGGGTGTTGATGAAGAAAGAACGACACTTTCGTTGGAGTCTTCAATACCTGCAATTGAAAACCTCTCATAGGTGGTCTCTCCCTAGGGGTAGTGCTAGCCTTCTCTATCATGCACAAGACATAGTTCAATTAGTTTGGGAGACAGGAACTCTAAGCAAGCTGAGAGTATTGTCCTGCACTTAAGGACCCAAACTGTATATATATTTCAGTGCAGATATTATGTGAGTGCTCGTGCATACTTAGATATTACGTAGGTAGAAGACCATGGGCTGGTTTCTCATAACAATGTGTGGATGAAGCAAAGTTGTCCATGTTGAGAAGAAGTAAATGTGAAGATGTATGAGACATCCTTTGCGTTGTGACTGCGCGACATAGCCTAATTGAGCACAAGGACACCGCACTTTCGGTAGTTGGGAGCTATTGGACTTGCTTGATGAGGGCGGTGTACTTTTCATGGCCATTCGTGCGGTGCTTACCACAAGTGATTGCAATGGTATTAAGGCAAAGTGCAAGAGGGAATTGTGCGAATGGGTTAGGGTGACAGGTCTAACCATATGCGAGACAAGCTCCCTACGTATGTCCTATCCTTGATGTGCCCTGAACAATTGTGGGTGATGCTAAAGGGCTAGGGGACTAGGGACAGAGCCAACTGACCCAGGTCATTGGTCGTACCTAATTTGAGGACCCCTAGGTGTTGCGCTATGATCGTGGGTGCTTCTTATTTTTCATTTCTTTCTTTTTTTTTCCTTTTTTTCTTTTTCTTTTCTTATTCTTATTCTTATTCTTTCTTTCTTTCTTTTTTTATTCACTTTTTTTTTCTTTTTTTCTTTTTTCCTTTTTTTGTGGACTTGCTTGAGTACAACCATTGCAATATGTTGAGGCTATCACCCTTTTAATGGGTTGGGAAATGTCAAGGTTCAAAGGCTAAGGAAATGGATATTACAGTGATGAGTGTGTCCTAGCCTCGTTGTTAGAGAAGTAGTTGTTGAGATGGGGAGATACACATGAGACATTGGAACCCTCTTTGGAACGTGCGATATTGGTACAACTGGGGTAACAGCTGCTGTGAGTGCCTTGCGTAGAGTGTAACCCAGAAAGAGGAAGTGGTTAAGCTCATGCTTTGGGCCATGTGACGTGGGCACTCGCAAGGGTGATTTTCGCTTTCGACAGCGTGGCTTTGTCGCGGCTCTTCATGGGGTTGGCGGTCTTGTGGTGTCTTGGATATTGAACACTTTTGCATAAAGACCTGCGTCATCCTACATCCACTTGTCACTTCATGAGAGTACATGCACGGCTCATGCCACAACTATAATAAACCAATGCAACACAAAGAGACATCACTTATCTGAATTCCATGGTGTTAACTTAGATACTTATCACATGCGCTTGATTGTCTTTTTCTTTTGCTAAAGACGTGAAATATAGTAAACGCAAATATGAAAAGCTTATACAATTGGGGAACATGTCAGTACGAAACCCTTTAGAGACAAAAAGTCATGGCCAGGTAGCATTTGATAAGCCTTTTACATAACAGGGGGCTACTCTATTTGTACGAGGCGGGTGGTCGGGTGACTGAGGCTTTGCTGGTAAGGGGCTCCGGTGAGGTTGGCCAGCCATCAAATTTCTGCTTGTCTCGAGCTGCCCTCTCCTCTTTCAAGCACCTGGTGCCCAAGCGTCTGTTGGGGGCCCCGCATGACTGGTGTTGCCATGCCTTGTGTGCTCCCTTGAGCTTCTATTCCCCTGGTGGCCTGGGGATTTTTTGGACTTCATCCGGGGTGGTGTCGCTTGGGGCCTCATTTCTTTGCATACCTTTTGAGGCTAGGTACGTAGCATTCTGGCGGAGGAGCTTGTTCTGCATGCTCCCTTCGACGGCGGATAGCGTCTTTGTAAGCCAATTGCACTGGGTGCTCCATGTTTGCTACCGTAGGGGGTCCTGCAAAATGCGAACCAAGGATTAGGCCTGAAGATAGGATAAAACTATTCTCATGGAAGGGATTATACAATGGGTTATCAAGCGCATATGACGAGGAGGGGAGAGGTGAGGCATGTAGTGTTTGTTGTAGAGGGATGCCCCCCATAACGATGTTCGTTTTACCTCCAACCATTAGCAGATCTTGGCTTATGCTAAGTTGCGTGGACTGGTTGTCATGGAGTGGGACATGGCTCATCCTCGAAAGGATAGATTGGAAAGGGAGAGAGGTGTATAGAAAGGGACAGTACCTTGTCTACACCCTCAGAGATGTTGATCAGGGCTTCCTATGGTGGTAATGAGGGTTGCATGCCCTCCACCTGGAGGTGGGAATGGTCACACATCTTCTAAATGTGTGGTGAGAGGAGGACCTGAGGAGCTTAGATTGTTGAACCCAACTCTTCTCTCTACGCTTGACTATCATTGCTTGTGTGTGTTGATATTGTCTATATAGGGTCGCAAAATTCATTGTTTATTTATGTACATATTTACGAATCCATATCACTTCACGAGGATAAAAGCCAATTGTAGAACTCCGGATTGTACTAGAGTGTGGCACATGCATCTAGTACTCGTGGCAGCTTACTCAATACTGATAGATATTTTGCAACATCGAGTAGCATGGAACCTTGTCCGAGTCTACTGGCAACATGTAACTCCTCCTCAGTGAGAACCTTATCAGACAAAGAATTCTCTTGGCTAGTTTCAGCTATGTCCGTACCCCGAATGGCAGTCAGCACTCCAAAGGAAGTTGGTGCCACATAAGTTGGGTCTCTTTGAGACCGCCATTTGGCCAATCGCTCCTCTGAGACTGTCATGATCTGGGCTCTTAGTTCGGCCATTGAAACACGGTTTTCATACCAACGTTGTTCAAATTGACTTCGATCCTCTGATTGTCGCTTTAGTTGCTCTATCTCTAAGAGATTTGGTTAGTAGAGCACATAATTGAATGCTACAGTTAAGCGTAGTTTGTCGGCTTCCTCGTCAGAGATGAGTCGCACGTGTTCATGCAGGAGCCTGTTATAGTGCTTGTCAAGATGTTCTTGCTCTTCCCAGGATAAGGAAAATGGCAAGTATTCTTCAAGCTACTCTTTAGGGAATGCGCCCATGTCTGCCAGGACATAGACATGTGCAAACACTTTGAGCTTAGCATCCAACTCAATTAAGCATTCTGCGACACTTCTATGTTCAACGAGGGCTTGCTCGGTTGCTATCTCATATAAGGTTCTAGGAGTTTGCCTAGGCTTTAGTATATCTTGGGGCTCAGGCCTAGACGAGCAAGATTGGTCAACGCTAGGATTTCTTATGATCTTGGGATTTCCATGTTTCTCTCGAGGCTTTGTTATTGCGTCATGGTTCTCCTGGATGTGACTGGTATAAATTTGTCACCATGTTGTGACATCGTTGTATCCACTCTTGATTGGTCAATGCGAGTTCTGTTGTCGGTGGACTGAGTGTTGCAAGCAAACATTGATGGTAACGACTGCTTTGATTTTTTAGAGCATACGAATGTGTCTAAGGTTTCACTGCTATTAGGAGAGGTATCAATGGGGTCATTGGTGGATGGACTCGATGCTTTATTGCTCAGCTCTCCAGTGCTCTTGGTGTCAATGTTCTTGGGGTCCACAACCACTTGTAACTACTGTTGTTTTCATTGTTTTCTCCTCTTTTTCTTGGTCAGTGAAAGTGCATCTCTCAATGACTCAGGACCCTAGACTAGGTCAACCATTGATGTGCTTGTTTGGGCCTCAACATTCTCTTTCTTTAGTGTGTCCTTATGGGATATAGCCGTGGCCTGCTGAAGAGCCTCACTAGGTTGTGAGGGTACAACTGCCTCCCTTTTTGGAGAGTCTAGCTCTTCCCTTCTATTTAACTCCTCTAGCCTAGACTTTAGACGCTTTGGAAGTGCTGGAGTTGTCAATGAAGTTGGTTGCAACACCTCCTCCACAGGTAAACTACTAAGGACACGTTTCACAAGTGG
Source organism: Lygodium microphyllum (assembly GCF_053477565.2). NCBI lineage: Eukaryota > Viridiplantae > Streptophyta > Polypodiopsida > Schizaeales > Lygodiaceae > Lygodium > Lygodium microphyllum. The sequence continues at coordinate 65,481,341 of NC_141146.1, forward strand.
CATTGTCACGACCAAGGGCTATGGCTGCTGTGATCCCTGATTGGAAGTAGTAGCAGCTAGTTCAGTGGACTTGCTATTATTGATGGATTGCGGTATCAAGTCCTTAGGTCGATTGGAAGTGGTCGTGTCTTTTGTTTCCCTTAGAGAATTCACATGCGTAGATCGAGTATCAGTTAAGCTAGACACGGTGGATTGCACAGGCATATCCTTAGGTTGAGAGCTAAGGGTGGTGTCATGTCCTGCCTCTTGGACATTTGGAAGCTCTAATGTAGGTAGAGATTGGGATTGAGTAGCCGCACTTGACAACTCTTGTGCTTCCTGTGTCCATTTAGGGGAAGAGGGTGTAGGAGACTTGGGACTCCTAAGTAGCTTTGACACTAGCTGGGAGATTTGCTCGTGGCTGTTAGATGATTTTGCTATCTGCTTTGTTGAGCATTTAACCTTGCCATGAGCAATGTTGTGCATATGATACCTGCTATCCTCTTGGGGAACCAAAGGCTCCTTGGGCACTAGTGGCTTTTGCATATCCTCAACGATTACATTTGCTATCTGCTTATCAAGCACGCTAGGCTAAGGATCTACCCTCCGATTAGTCCCGTTTGGTTTCTTGATTTCGACCATGAGGGGCTTGGTCACTTCATTGTTGTTGACTCGAGACTTGGTTTTTCGTTTAGATCTTCTCCTATGCTTCTTTGCTCTTGATACGATCTGGCCTTCAGTCGACAAGGGAGGTTTAGCAAGGGGTTTTGGCACCCAAATCCATCGGTTACCTATGTTATACCATTGAGCACATAGCAATGCTTTGGATATCCATCATGGCGTTGTGTTGACCCTCCATCGATATCTTCGTCTATAAGGCCTGGGCTTCTTTTGGGGTCTTCTACGATATTTGTAAGTCCAAAGCCCGTCCTTGGCATTGTCTCTTGACCTTCTTGTTTTAGGCATGGCCTCACTCACTGGTTCTCATTGTTTGACCTGTGCTTGTATCAACTCTTGCAACAAGTCCTTGCTCTCGTTAGCAGGCTTGACTGTTATGTCAGCACCCTCTTTGCCTTTCCCTTGAGGTTCGATGAGGTTACCCTTGCTAAAGGTTGTGACTATCCTCACACCCAGTAGTGTCAGGTGTATCCTCTGTGCTACATAGTCAGCCTCACACTTGGTTGCCCTTTTGAAGGGTCTTCCTAAGAGGGTTTCCTTCCCGTAATTAGCACTAGTTGGAGGAACATGAAATATGATAGGAAAGCTTTCAGTTTCAATTGTTTCAAGGATTTTGTACTTCCTTATGAGTGCTTGTGGGTGTCCCCTGTAAGGGCTAAGAGTTGCATTAGTCAGTGCGAGCTCTCGTTGGCCTAGTAGGGTCCATGATTCATAGGTCAAGATATTAAAATCTGCACCTTCATCCATTAGAGCATTGATAGTATGCTCTCTTTTTGCGGTGAGTTTGATCCTAAGATAAGAAGGTGGTACTATGTCTTTGTCTTTCGGGTATTGGCTTGTAAATTTAAGCCTTCTGACAAATGCCATTGAGTCTCTAACTGCACGACCAGATGTGGATTCTCCACTGATGTCTTGGATCTATCAATGCAATGCTATTCAAGGAGCATCTATTGTCAGGATTATCATATCTAGTCATTCTTGCTGTTATAGCTTGATGTTGTTGCTTTCCGCTTTGACTAGATGGAGTCCGAATGCAACACATATGTGTTTTTGTAGTGTGGCTTTTTTGCTCTTGTTGGCTAGATTGGCCCATTGATGTTCTAGGGTCTCTATTTCTCTCTGTTCGGATATGGGCTTTTGGTTGCTCTTTTGCAAGTGAGAATCCATGCTTGTGTAGAGCCATTACTACACTAGGGTCCAATTTGGAGGACCTCTCATGACGTGCGTTTTCTCTCCAACCTACTTGGGGGAGGTGCGGAGGGGGCAGAGCCCCCTCTGTGGGGGTCTGGGGGGCAGTCCCCCCTCGGCCCGTAGGGCCGTTACGGTAAACACCATGCACAATTTAGAATACCGTTTATAGTCAAATTTTGAACTACTTGCTGTAAGTTTTAGCCCAGTGATGGGTCTGTGATGTGCCTTTAGCTCTACGTAGCCTTTGGGGTCAATTTTGTGGTTTAGATGCGTCAAAATTTGTGTTCTAGATACCTGTCCGATTTTGATAGTTTTCTGTCCGATTCTCATATATCCGATTTTCACGAGTCCGATTATCAGATTCGGACGTCCAATTTTGGGTTGGTCCGATCGGCCCAGTGGTTCGATTTTGGTCACGTCCGATTTTGACAAGCATCAGATTTTGAACTCGTCCGATTTTCATGTATCCTATTTTGAAGTCCGATTTTCAGTGTGTCCGATTTTCAGGGTCGAAGTGTCTGATTTTGAGACTAGGTCCCATTCTCGCAGTGGTCCGATTCTGGGATTCGGATCAGACAAGGTGGTCCAATTCTAGTAGTTGGACGCTCCGACCCCGAAATTGAATGGTATGATTTTGGGAATCGGACGGAATCGGACGGGACTGGTTCGACAGTGCGCACGACGGTCCGTAGGTTGCACACGATGCCTCAAGGTCAACACCTACTCCACGGAATCATCCAACACCTTCCAAATAGGTACAAAACACTACACGAAAATGCCTGACTTACCTGGAATCACTGTGGTGCTCAAATCGATCGGTACTTCAGAGGTCTCCCCACTGCTCTCTCTCTCTCTCTCTCTCTCTCTCGCTCTCTCTCTCTCTCTCTCTCTCTCTCTCTCTCTTGCTCTCTTCCTGGCTCTCAAGCTCACTCTCTTCTCAAAAGGCAGGATGTCAAATGTGGTCTTCCTGGTTCCCTGGGCCTCTTATTGCCCCATCCCACCTACTATAACCTCAGAAATTAATCCCTCATACTCTTCCAGCCAAAAATCTGAATCTGTGCCCCTATTTCCCTGTTTCAGCCTGTTATACAGCAACAGAAAACCCTATTGTTTGCTCTAATGTTTTGCTCCTATCCTTCCTAAATGCAAGAAAAAATTATAAGAAAAATACCTACACTACTCCATCATGCTTTCCCAAGTCCAAAACAACAAAAACCTACTTGCTAAGGAGATCGAATACCTCTTCAAACTTCCTCGCTTCCTACCTATCTAGCTCAAGCACCGGTTCGGGGAAAACCCTACTTCAATGCTCGATTCGAAGTGCGCAAGCGCTCAAGGCTTGAATCCGTTGGTCCCGCCAATGGAACCAAAATGTGTGAGCTTTTGCTCAACCGTCAAGACCCAGGGACTGCTTATTGTTTCAAGTGTTCCAAGCCGAGCACTAATGGCTACCTCTCACATAGCCGACGCGCCATCCATATCTACGGGTATAGTGAGCTGACCTCCATGCTAATCGAGTTACCTCCTCTCCCGTGCACTCCCGTAGCTTCACGGTTCAAGTGCAAGCTTCAAGAAAGCTCCATCACTGCGAGCAAGACAAGACAAGAGAAGAGAAGAGAATAAGAGAGGAGAAGATGGAGAGCTTCTCCTCCCTGGTCCCTCACCCTCACACACTCACTCCCTCACACTCTCACACTCCCTCTCTCAAGCATAAGCTCAAGCAAGAAGAAGAAGAAGAAGAAGAAGAAGAGGAGAGCCACTTTTGGCCACACAAAAGAATGAGCTTCTCATTCACTTTTCAACTTTATATACAAAACCCTAAATCTCTTTTGGGTAGTTATCCCCTTATCCCCTTTTTTACATGGCCAGCCATGGCCTAGGCCCTTTTCCCCATTGTCCTTTTATCTTCCTAGCTTCCTTTCCACCGCCCGTCTACATTTACAAATTGCACGGGTGAGAGCCGGCGCTCCTTAAATTAAATCATGATGCGCTTGCACTCTTTTACAAAAGTATTGACTTGCACTTTTCCTTGTGCGCATTTTTCCCTTATTTAGGACTTTTCTGCGCTTCTTGTGTTTCTAGATTTTTCTTGGCACGCCTTTGTCTTCCATTTTACTTTTGCCTTGGCCTTGTCTTCTACTTCAACTTTTTCGGATTTTCCACCTTTGTTCGTTTGAGGGTTAACAGATGGTCAGGCTATAGGAGCCCTTTCCTAGTAGGGGGACCTCGTTCAATTGTCCTAAGTTAGGTAGTTAGTTCAGACCACCACTAGGATGACCTCTTTGATAGGCTTTTTAGCCAGTCTGTGTGTTAGAGCAGTTGGTTAGCAACTCACTCTAGATTTCTGTCAGATTATGGTGGCCCTATCCCTTGTGGATTCTCATGCCTTGATTTTGTCCAAGGGGTTGAATGAGAGCCGTTCTTGTGCTTTGTAGAGTATATGTTTTGTGGCAGCCTAATGCTTTCTTTGGTTGTTGTTTGTGTAGATCAATTTGTGGGATTCAACATGTTGAGTTACCCTATGCCATGGTCGCCAATGAGAGCAGCATTTAAAGACCTGTAAAGTGTTGAAAAGAAGTGGACTGATGCAAATTTAATGTGGGAATTCAAAGCTAATGGAAGAGGAACATGAGGATTCGACAATTTGAAGAGACCAAGGAAGATGAAAATGACAACTTTGGTCGTTGCGATGGTTACAAATTTTTAGTAATTTTTAAACGATCGAATTAAAGAGAGATAGCATCTCAATTGTTTGGGATGTCAAGTTGGACATGCAGGATTTTTCAAATTTAGAATCGATCGTCAAGCGCAGAAGAGATGTGAGTGGCCAGACAATTTAAAGGTCAAAAGTGACCAAAAAAGTAGGCAAGCAATTGGGCATGGCCTTTAGGGGGCCTATAGGTCCCAATTTTTTTTGTGTGGGAGGGGGAGGGGGGCATTTTTTCAAATGGCAGAAGTAGCCTCCGCCCCCCCATGGCGATGATTTGTGAGGAGGAGTGGGGGACTATAAACAAGCTACCAAACAAATCATGCCTGACATTTCCCTAAATTTTTCACTCTTCATCGCCACTTCTTGATCGAACAATGGGTGCCCTTTGGAGAAGATGCAGAATCAATCTTTCTCTCTCCTCCCTCCTCTCTCCTCTTGCTACATGTTCGCACGCGTGATTCTATGGGAGAAGGGGGTGGAGTTTGATGTAAGATACGAATGGAATCATGGAACCGGAGCAAAGGGGATCGTATATTGGGTTGTGAGAGAGCGTCAGCGTCCAAGAATGAGCATCATTGGCCTCCAACCATGAAAAAGGAGTCTCCAAAACCGTGATTCTATGCGTAAGCAATCATTCCATTTGTTTCATGATAGATGTTTGATGACATTTTTTGTAAATGGTTGCCTTTGGATCTTAATGCTGAAATCTATTAGAAATTTTGAAGAAACCAAAAATTTACTCATTTAACAATTTATACCAAAACACGCAAAACCCATAATTATGCAATTTTCATAGAAATGATAAATTTGGGGGGGGGGGAGTTTCTAGTGATTTTGGGATTCATGTGGATTAGAAATGAATATAAAATTAATTCTCAGTAATTGTGATCAATCCCAATCCATAAATTAGGAATATCATAATTTTTATCTAAATAAATGAAGAAAAATAGTGAAAATTTAAAAAAAAATAGGTTTTTACACTAGAAAATTAGAAAAAAAATATGCTTTACATTTTTGGATGTATGACATGGCTGGAGCATGAGGGATAAGCCTCATTTCAGCCTTTTCTCTATGTTAAAGTATAGTTTTTATCGTTTTTACAAGAAAAACACATGGAAAAATCACTCTCTATACCTATCAACAATGCATAACCTAAACTCTAGGGGGGAAGAGGGGTTTTGGTGTTGATTAGTTGCTAATAAAATTTAAAATTATGATCTATTTGTTTGTGCATACCATATAGGACGTTTATAATTTAATTTTAAGAGGGTCGAGCAGCATGAGAAGGCTTGATGCTTACCCTTAGCAATGTAGCATTATGTGTAGGCTGAAATCATTGAAAGAAATGTCTTTGCACTTCACAATGCTCATTTTTAAATCATAAAATGATTGAGAACTTTGATTCATATACAATTACATTGTGCATATCACATGGTATCATTCCTGGATGCATTGCAATTGTATTCATGCACATGACCTACGTTGAGTATGTGAGATGTCCCAAGTTGTAGGTTTAGAGGATCAATTTCCTAGGGACTATTTAGTGAGGAAAATATAAATATCTCTTGGAACATTTGAAAATAAGAGTGGAGTTTGTGACATACGTACTATTTGTGTTAGCGGCACATCGAGGGGCTAATCCTCGAGGTGTAGAAGAGCTGTAGTAGGACCATGGCATTCAGTCAAGGGGTGCCTCCTTTTGTCTATGCTTATGAGGTGATTTGCACTAATATATGTATAGGGGCTCCATTTGAGAAGTGTGGGAAAGGCTAACCATTGGATTACAATTCAAAACAAACGCGAAATTTACGATAGAAGTTAGGGCAATGTGTCCCTTAGACACTCCTGATCGTGAGGTCAAGGGGGTGTGTTCTTTGAGTATAGAGAGGCCGTGCTTAGAGCCAGTGTCGGGCCCATTTTAGGTCTCAACATCTCTACATCTATCAATTGTAACCCATCAATAGGTATGTTGGCACACATAGCAGTGTGAAAGGTATCCCATGATTCATGTAAGTGATGTAACTAAGAGAAACAAGGGAAGAAGAGTGCCCTTAAATTCAATCCCCTGCGAAGACAAATGATTGATAAGGGAATGACACTCAAAACTACGATAGCAAACTGTCACAAACTTTGAATCAATGGCTCATCCCAAGAGTTAATGCCCAAACTCATGCCAAAGATGTTTAGAAAGTGTCCAATGATTACCAAGAGCCAAGAGGAGTGCCAAGAGCTAGAGGATGGGGCAAATTGATCAAGAATAAGGGGGCAACAAACAAGCACAAATCACGCTGATATTGTTGCCTCTATTATTGCTCCTACTATTGGTGTTGAGTGCTACTAAGCACTTACTGAAGCTTGAGAAATGATCTTGAAGCTCTAGAACAAGCCTCAAGTAGAGGGAGCAACCGACAAAGAAGTGGGAGCAAGATTCATATCTCGGGAAGAAGAATCCATGGTGACCATTGAAACTGTGAGCTAAAGCTTTTCTCCACAAGCTATTGATCAGGCTCAAGATCTTGAGGAAGATGGCTCTGATACCAGTTGAAGGGAGTGAGCCCTGAAGTGGAAGCACGGAGCAAAAGCAAGAGCTATGGTGAAAGGAGCAAGAGCGAGAGAGACACACACACACACAATGTGGGAACTCCAATAATCACAATGTGTGACAAGCCTTCCCTTTATTCAAATGTCACTAAAAGAATAAAAAATGAGGTGACATTGATAGAAACCCAACACTTGCAGTGTACAAGCGTGCAAGTATGCAAGTACTACCAATGTAAATAATACATGGGCAGCTAAGCACAGGTGCCTTTACCCCCAACAAAAGCTCAATTGCATGAACCAAATGTTGTGTAGTATATCCAAGTATGTTGTGGCTCAATGTATAAAGCCAAATAGCTCTCGTTGAAGCAAAACTAAAATGCTAAATGAGAAAAAAAATCTCAAAACATCATGTGAATAACACCCATACATCCAAGATCCATAAAGCATACATCTAGAAGTATAAAATCCGATATATTCTTCAAGCCCATACCTGCATAAGCTAGTGAAGCAACCAAGGCTTGAACCACAATCAAGATGAATATTTCCAAGCTCAAAATCAAAGCTCAAGGGCATCCCATAGCATATTCAAGTACATAGACCAATGGTAAGCATCAATACGTATATATGAAACACTCAAATGGCATTCAAGAGCAATATGTATTTAGTGCTCCCTGAAACAAGCTTGCTATCCACTATATTACAGCAATGAAATCTCTATTAAAATTGAGCCAATGCAAATGCAATCGAAGCCCAAAATCATTCCAAGTCATGTATCAAGCATCCCCAAGTGTCAAGTTAACATGGGGGCATCAATACCAAGCCTCGAAAGCATCAAATGACAAGAGGGATATGCTTTTTCCAAATACATGGCATTCAGCCATGTTATTACAACAACGAAATCTTTGAGAGAACTTAGCCAAAAGTGTGCTCAAATCAGTCCAATAGCATTCCAAGACATTGACATAGCATCCCCAAGTGATCAGCATCAAATAGGCATCCTAAAAATTATATACAAGCTCCAAATACTAAAGTAGATCCTCTCAGATTGGAATGATAGTAAGTCTACTACTATATACAATAGAGAGTAGAGAGTATGGAGTTCAAATGGTACTTAGAATCTCAAGACAAGAATCAGGGAAGAGTCCACAAATGTTGCCAAGTGCCGAGAGCAATGCCTCCAACTAGGAGGTGGGATGAAGCAAGAGAAAGAGCAGGACAGTCACATGCAAATCACGCTATCGTGGCATGACATGGACACAATGTCAAAAACTCTAGAGTGCATTGTCATCCAACATTCTTATTGATCTAGAGAGTCAATGTCATCTGAGTCATTAGTGCTAGTGTCTGCAACATGGATGGTTCAAAAATACTAGATTTTTGGACAATTTTAGATTATTTTTGATATTTTTGATATTATTTATTGTAAATATTCTAAAAAGCTAGGGAAACTTCTAGAATAGGGTGGCATGCAAAAAGTAAGTGGATTTTTCAACCAGTTTTGGATTTTTCATGAAAAAAGTAAGAGGGGCGAAATCGTGCACATCACGATTGCAGTTGACAAGCAGAAAACGACACTTTGAACGGGGAGAAGAAGAAGGAGCAAGAGCAAGAGAGAATGAGACACAATATGTGGGAACTCTAACAGTCACAATGTGTGATTGGCCTTCCCTTTATTCAAATGGCACTAAAAGAATAAAGAGTGAATTGATAGTGATGGGCGCACCTACAGTGTACAAGTGTGTAGGTATTGTCAGTGTAGTAGTAATACAACACAGGCGGCTAGGAACAAGCACCTTTATCCCAAACAAATATAACTACAATTTAGGATGTAAACGACAATGTTTATTGCTTTAGGATAAAACATATCTAAAAGATTCTTTCCTTTGAGCATACTCCTTTCCATTTCCATTATAACATGATTCTTTTGCTCTACTACACTATTTTGTTGAGGTGTATGTGCCATAGTAATTTGGCACTTAATCCCATTATCGTTGCAATATTTTTTGCATCCATTTGAAGTGAATTCATCCGCTCTATCCAATAAAATTTTCTTTATTTTGTTACTAGATTCTTTTTCTACCAAAGCATGCCATTTTTTGAATTTTGCAATGGCTTGATATGTCCCCTATTGTAGTTGTCAATTATTATCACGAAGTAAAAGGAACCACCCAAAGCTATCATCTTCATCTTTCCACTAAGATCTATATGTACAAGCTCTAGAGGAGCTTATGCTTTGCTTGCTTTCTTGTGGAAAGGGCTACCAATTTTGCTTGCCTGTCATGCAAGCACACACACATCTAGCAAATATGTTATTGAAGGTAAATCCGCAACCAATCTAGACTTGAATATTTCTTTTAGGACATGAATATTCAAGTGGCCAAACCTCTCATGCCAATGCTTGCTCGATCGTGTTATTCCTAACTTCTATAGTATAAGCTATGAGCTAATACAAGCTTTGTGTTGCCCTCTTGACAACTACACCATCATCATTGATTATTTTTGCACCATTCTTATCAAAGTGGACCTTCATGTCATGATCAGTGATTATTGCATAACAAAATGCAGGTTCCTCTTTATATCTAGTACATACAATATGTCTAATATCTTTTTAGTAACTTCATTACTTAATAGAAAGGAAATAATACCTAAGCCTTTTGCTAGACAATTTGCATTGTTGCCCATAGCACACGATCCCATCTCCTACTGGTCATATCGAGGAATACTGATGTTTATGAGATTGGTCATGTGTTGAGTGGTGGCACCACTATTAATGATCCAATGATCATCCACTTTTGAAGGGTAAATTGACTTTTCACAAATCTCTTTAATATCAATCTACAATTCAAGCTCTTCTTAAACATTGTTGCTAGACTCTTTCTTAGGTGGTCCACTGGATTTGATCATGTTGTTCTTCTCATCTGCAACTTTCTTTCTACATTCACTCTAAATGTGTCTAGTCTTCTTGTAGAAGAATTTCATCATTTTCTTCTTCTTATCTTTTGAAGGAAATGAGAAGGGTTTACCAGAGTCCTTTTCATTGCCTTTCTTTGTATTTGGAGAGAAGGTGGCATCCTCACCCTACAGCTGCTACCTCACCTTTTATCACAGTTCTTTCTCTCATAGGACTACACAGAAGTCCTCAAAGTTGAGTGGAGGAACTTTGACCTTTATATGTAGAGAAGTAACCAAACTATCAAATTTTGGAAATAGCATGCGAAAACATCTTTAGGAATGATCTTTAGTTAGAGTAGATATTCCAATAGCCACCATCTAATCTCTCAAGTCCTGAGCTTTTCAACAAATTCATTATCATACATCTTCTCAAGAGCTATATGATTTTCAAGGTTTTTCTTCCTTGTCTCATTTGTTATTTTATTCTGGGATTTGAGAATTGCCCAAGCTTCTACTATAGTATCAACATTAAGATTGAGTCTTTCACATTGATGACAATTTGACACAATGTGTTAGCACCCCTTCTACTCCATGCCATCACATCATTTGGGTTGGGTTGAATTGTCACCTATGGATCATTGGGTTTTGGGTATGAAATGGTGGACTTCACCTCTCTCGACCTTCTATAGTATCCCATAACTCATAAGCACTTAAGATGGCCTTCATCTTAAATCTCCACAGCATGTAGTTTGTGCCGTGAAGCTTCCTTTCACTCCCCCATGTAGGAAGTCAAACATGAGAAGACATGTCTGCAGTAGGTTGTGTTCCAAATCTCACAAGTCTATTTGCTTAGAGTCTATGCTTTGATACCATGTAAGAAAAAGAACATAGTAGAGTACAAGAAATTCAAAAGCAAGTCACAATATGGAGAATCAAAAACTTTAATTATTGTAGTTGTGCAATATATAGTTATTGCTTCCCTATTATGTGCCTTTGTTAAGAAGGTTTAATAACACATATGAAATAGATGAGAGCAAAGGTTGTGCATATAGAAAACCATGACTATAGCAACAAAAACAAGCCACACACTACTATGCTAAATAGAGCACTACATGCATGCTTTTTTGAGTGTTCATACAAAACTAACCATCAAATATATATTCAATAGGTTTATAAATTATGAGCGGTATTTAGTGTAATGACCCTTTAAGCTAGAGGATGAGTCCCCCTTGGACCCCTACAAAGAGGGGTGTTGCCCCCCTCACCTACCTCAAAGAAGGTTGGTGGAAAAAGCCATGTTACAACAAGTCCTCCAAATAAAGACCTAGTGTAACAATGACTCTACATATGCATGTAACTAGGCTAGCAAAGTGTCAACCCCCACAATGGTTTGTCTCTAGCTATCTCCCCACACTCAGCCACCATTTGATATTAAAAGTAGGATTTACTAGGTGAATGTGCTGCTCATAAATGCCTTAGATAGAATTAGCAATTACCTATGTAGTTGCATGAGAAGTGGAGCATTTATCTCCAACAATTGGTAAAAGAGGACCAACAAGTAGTTGATGGTACACATAATCATTTAAACCCAACCACCACAATTGAAAAGATCACTTTCTTATTTTAAAGAGTAGTCTACAATAGGGTCTTTGATGAGCACACCAACCCATTCAATGGCACCATACAAAGAATATGGAAGCAATCAAGCATGCTTCTTTGATGGACTTCAGTTCATTTAATAAAAATAAACAATAGTAATAATAATGTTTTTTGCAAAAGCTTAGGTAGAGGCAACCCCCCACCCCAAGGAACTTCTTTTAATTAGCACTGTAGCATTTACCTCAATCAATATAGTTAGTACCACTTGCTTAAGTAGAGCTTTATTAGTCTACACTAGCCGAACAACATGTATGAGACAATTGTAAATTAGCAACATAGGGCTCCAAGAACAAACCCTTCATTGATAGCACAACATGTTGTTGATATTTTTTCTAGCAAAAACTACTTACAATATGTCCCTTTTTATTGCAAAAGGAACATTTAGTAGAAACAATATGGACTCAAAGTTGATCACAAGAGGTAGATGCTAAGCCATTGCTATCTTCCTTTTGATTTCCTTTCTTGAATGAATGACACCTTCAAGTGTAGGATTTGGTACATTTGTTAGGGTAGTTACAAGAATTTTTTAAAAAAAATCTTACAAATTTTAGAAGTATTGCAATGGCATCTTCTTTAGAAATTGGAGCTTTGATTGAAGCTAATTGGGTCATCAGTCCCTTCATGTGGGAAATGAATTTTCCCAAGTCTTCTCCTTGCTTGTATTCCAAGCTAAAGAACTCTATTTTGAGGAATATTTTGGAGTTCTTTCCTCTTGCACCATACAATTTCTTGAGCGCATCCCATTTTTCCTTTGCAATTGCAAGTTGATCAATGTGGTGGATTAAGAATTCATCTGTGTGCAACATTATTATGGCTTGAGTTCTTTCATCATCTTTGTTATCTATACGGTTAGATGGGTCAATGGCTTTGGTCCCTTTGATGAAGGGCCAGTAACCCCTCTCCATCATTTTATATTTCACTAATACCTGCCATGGGTGAAAGTCTCTCCCATCAAAATTGAAAATTTGAGGCTTTACATAAACATAGGCCATGATAGGAAGGTCTTACATTACCCATATCAACCATTGCCTGCCATATAATGTGTGGTCTGATAACATTCCCCACAAGTGACCATGTCCTATCTCGTTATCAAGAGCGACATCCGAACTAGGACCACAGTTGAAGAAGAGATCCTCTTCATAAGCAAAATTAGCTAAAGAATCTGCAAACTGATTCCAATAACGTGGAATGAGCTGAAGTAGTGTTATAGCAGTTCGATGATATATACAAAGGATGGGATTCCAGATTGTATATATCCCATTGAGTTGATTTAAGATCAGCAAGGAATCCCCCTTTACCAAACCGCCGAATACCATCTTTCTTGGAAATACTCAGTCACATAATCAAGGCTTTATACTCTGCCATGTTGTTAGTGAATCCTACCCCGAGATAGACAACTAATTTCATTGCAACCCTACGTCGGGGATCTTGGATAACTACTCCAATACTCCCTTTTTTATTAGGGCCTTGGGACGCTCCATCAAAGTATAATGTGTGCATCCATAATGGGTTTACACAGCCAGCCATTAAGAACTCCCCTATTCGTAATTATGATAGTCAAAATTCAACATATTGAGAGGATAAACTGATGGCTCCATCCCACCTTCTTCATTAAACTCAACAGGGATGCTTGTCAAAATTTGTAAACAATGATGGCAGAAAACTTTGATCTCCCACACAAAGCTACCGTCTTCTTGCTCAATCACATTGTATCCCTTGGTCCACCAAATAAGCTTCCCCTGGTGATATCTTTGCTCGAGATATGGGTGCTCCAAATAAGGGATTAACCACCCCATCAACTAGTTTAAACTCTCCTGTAAGTCTCAAATCAGCCCAGCATAGACCTGCAATGCATTTAGCGCGTTAGCATATTTAGAAATAATAAGGTTTCATCTTATTAAGATTAACCTTATTCTTAAATTCCACTCCATGTAGATCAGCTAATAAAGTCGTGGATTTATTTTTACCTAACCAAACTATATTATAAGAGCCATCCCATCTAGGATCCAGCTTTCTTGGAAATAGCTCCCTACGTGCATCGTAGTATAGAACTAATTGCCCTTTCTTAAAGGTATATTTCTTCACTTTTAGATCATGCAACCGCTTCATCCGACGTTTAGCCACCTCCTGGTGCAACGGACTTTGCAATTTAAGTTCATCCAAGTGGGCTATAGTCGTAAACCACTCGAATAGGGCATCTTCATCACCCAAAGAATGATTGATTGCGAATCTTATGGTTGGCAAATCAATTTCTAAGGGCAAGACACACTCCTCCCCATAAACTAATTGGAATGGGGTGTGGCCAGTGGCTCGTTTAAACATCGTGTTATACGCCCAAACCGCCACATATAATTTTGTATCCCAGTCCCGCTTCTTTTCAGAGACTATCTTAGATAAGATACCCACAAGCTACTTATTGGTACTTTCAACTTGTCCATTTGCTTGTGTATTATAGGGGGTCATCTCATTATACTTAATTTTCCATGCTTCAGTCAGGCTTTTAATTACCTTGTTCAAAAAATGGGTTCCATGGTCCGATACTATTTCCTTTGGCGGACCAAAACATGAGATGATCTGCTCAAGTAAGAAACTCGCTGTCTCTTTTGCATTCTCCTGCCTCGTCGTCCGTGCTTTTGACCACTTTGTAAAGTAATCAAGTTGCTACTATAATGTATCTTTTCTGAGTAGTAGACGCGGGGTAATAGGTCTCACAAAATCGATGCCCCACTTCTCACATGGAAGGGTAGCCATGATCGACGTAAGTGGACGCTTCCTATTCTCTATACTATCATGTCTTTGACATGTATCACATCTCCTGACATAGTCAAATGAATCCTAGAAGATGGACGACCACCAATACCCAGCTCATAAAGCCTTTTGTGCCATCAACTGCCCAACAAAGCGCCCTCCACAAGCAGAGTCATGGCACTCTTCCAATATAAATGGAACATTGTCAAGCATCACACATCGGCGATAAATATCATCAACACCCTGGTGATATAGTGTTTCTATGATCAATGAAAATTTCAATGCGTGCTGTTTAATTTTTCTCTTCTCCGATTTTGATAAAGTAGCTCCAGTCTCTCCCGTAGAAAGATAGTGCATTATAGTAGCATACCAGGAGGGAATAGACATTGTATCAATCTTGAACAAAGTTTCATGTCACTTCCTTCATCCAAGACCTCTTTCAGCTCTCCAAAATCCACAATACACTCTACAATGCCCTGAAGCTTCGGCAGCTTGCTCTTAATCTCATAATCGAATTCCTGCAAAGTGATTAACTACTTTGCTAAACGATCAGGCGGTTGTAACTTATTCAACAATAATCGAAGCCCTTTCACCTTCGTATAAAAAACCACATTCTCATAAAAAATGTAGTGCCTGAACTTTTTAATCACAAATACCATCACAAGACACAACTTCTCCATATAAGTGTAGTTAATCTCCAATATGCCCAACTTCCGACTACCAAAAGCTATCGGATGCTACCACTTCTCCTCCCAAATTTGGGATAAACAGCAGGTGATACTATACATGATTGCTACTGAAAATGTATAGAACATTTCACCCCTTTTAGGTGCTTTTAAAACAGGTGCTTTGACAAGCTCTTGCTTCACATCGTCAAAAGAGGCTTTGCAAGCATCACTCCATAAAAACTGACAGTTAAATGACAATAGGTTCATCAATGGCAATGTTCTTTCTGCCAGGGCATTGATAAACCTCCGATAATACCCTACCGATGACAGAAAGCTATGCACTTCCTTTGGAAAAAGTTAAGGACATGATAAAACACTATATCGATATGATTTCTGAATAATATAGACAAATCGCTGTGGACGTCAATTTTTTTAAGAAGCAGCAGAATTTAATAGGGAGTCAACGACCTGAAGAGGGTGCCCCCTCAAGATTCAGCTATAAGTGGTGTGGTGGCCACATTTCCCTAGGAATTGCCCGAATGTCAATTGCGATATTTGCGAAAAGTCTAGCCACTTAGCTGCTACTTGTTGGAGTAAGATAAATTCTCTCCAACAAGGGAGTAAACAGCCAGGTCCAGTTAACCATCGCGCATAAGGGAATAATTTCCAACAAGATGAGGGACCAAGACAAATACTACAACGAGGAAAAGCTACTGTAGAGGAGTTGCCTCATGGCAGTGGAGCTAGTCTTATTGAGGTTGTACGTGTCAATGATGCTGAAACTTCTAATCTACGAGCCATAACAAGAGGTTAAAAGATCAAAGAGGGTGACAAAGGAATTGTAAAACCTGTCAAGGGAAGCCCTAAGCAAGATGCTAGGGAAAAGTGAGTCCTGAATCCTGATATGGAAGGTGGACCTTTAAGACCTGTTGATAGTGAAGTTGATCCTGAGAAGGATAAATGATTGCCAAGAAAGAAGGCAAAGGCTAAAAAAGAGGCACCAAAGCCGATTGAAAGACCAAAGGAGAGAATGGTTTGGTGTGAGAAGAGAACTTTAGCTAACTACCACGACTTTGGCCTAGCAAGTTCTCTTTGCAAAATTAAACCAGACGTAAATCTCCTACAATTGATTAAACTTTCTCTAAGAGTATGCAAGGAATTCAAGAAAATCCTATGTATAGGGTATATTGTAGAACCTTTGGGCATAGCTAGAGTGGGAGAAGATTGGTTCGATCGTGCTGAAAAGTATTGCCCTAAGGTTCCAACGTATGTGAATGGAATATTAGTGGAGAACGCTATCGTGGACATTGGATCCTCTGTCAATATCATGAGTTCAGATTTGATGGAGAGGTTAGGTCCAGAGATCCAAAAAGATGCCTCCACACTTCTTAGGATGGCTAATGATAGTCTAAGAGAACTGGAAGGTTGCATCACTAAATTCCACGTTACAGTTGCGAACGTGAAATGCTATCTGGACTTTAGGGTAATAAGGTTTGCAGGATGTCCTAGCTATCAAGTTTTGCTAAGCATGCCATGGATTCTAGGGACAATCTGTCAAGTTGATATACCTATTGGTCGAGTGATTCTAGGTCAAGGTGCCCATCGTGTAATAGTGGATGCTTATCCTAAGTCTCCTCAGAGAGAGAGCTCCATTATCCTCCATTAAACTAGAAACAGTAGATGATCCATCTAGTAGTGAGATGTCATTGATGAGCGATGGATCTAAAGAAGGGTCCACTACAGAGGATAATAGTAGATAAGCTTGAATGATATACCTACTGGTCGAGTGATTCTAGGTCAAGGTGCCCATCGTGTAATAGTGGATGCTTATCCTGAGTCTCCTCAGAGTGAGAGAGCTCCATTATCCTCCACTAAACTAGAAACAGTAGATGATCCATCTAGTAGTGAGATGTCATTGATGAGCGATGGATCTAAAGAAGGGTCCACTACAGAGGATAATATTAGATAACCTTGAATGAGCCAATAGAGCCTCAAGATCGAATAAGAGATGCAGATGCTATTGAGTTGGACCTTGGCACGCCTAATGATTCGTGGCCAATCAAATTAGGTTCCATGCTCAGTTCGGAAGACAGAGAGGACTATGTGTCCCTGATTCAGGAGTTCTGCAACATCTTTACTTGGAGCGATGACGAACTTAGGGGTATTCCTCCCAGTCTGGCTATGCATACCATTCTTGTAAAGGAAGGTACCTGCCCTGTATGTCAGAAAGTAAGGTGTATGTCTTTTGAACTAAGGGACAGGCTGTTTAAAGAGCTTTAGAAGTTACGGAAGGTGGGTTTGATCTTCCCAGTTTAGCATACTAAATGGTGTTCGCTAGTTGTGATTAGAAAGAAGAAGAATAATAAAATCCTTCTTTGTGTAGACTTTAGAGAGCTAAATAAACAAACTATTAAAGATTACTACCTGTTGCCCTTTATTGATCAAATTTTGGATCAATTGGCAGGTAGGGAAATATATTCGTTCATGGATTGCTTTGTAGGTTATAACCAAATGGCGCGGTTGCTGAGCAAGGCAAGCTGAAAACAACGTTTATAACTGTCTTTGCTACCTTTGCGTATCATGTAATGGCATTTGGGTTATGTAATGCACCCGGTTCGTGGCAAAGAACAGCCGACAAGACCTTTGGTGACATCTCCCCAGAGGAGTTGAAAGTATTCATTGATGACTTGGGGGCAACCACCGTAAGAGAAAGGTAGTTGATTATTTTGCGGAAGTGTTTTGAGCATTACAGACAATTTTGCATAGCTCTCAACCCGCGGAAGTGTGTCTTTGGAGTGCCTTATGGGCTATTGTTAGAGACACTCGACTCATAGCTGCGATCATCTATCTGTCGTCCCATCGGCCTAACCACTTGATTAAGAATTGACCGCTGACCTATTGAGACAACATTAGGATTCATTATTTGGCTTCCACCACTTAGTGGGCCCACCTGACTAGCCATGGGCATAGTCATACTAGGAGGGGCTGGTAACATATGCAAATTCGGCGTGATACTCCCTCTCCTATTCGCGTTTGACATGGGGTCCCCTTAATTCCCATTGGTCAAGGCCAACTTATTACCATTCCAATTTATCCTTGCTACATAAGCTGCTTGCAAGCGAGACTCAACTCCTTCTACTTGGGTAATAGTAGTGTCAATGTCGGCCAAAGCAACACTACTAAGCTGCACTTGGATATTGAAATCTAATCCATGTGGAAAATATTGCAACTGTGTAGCCCACCGCTAGAATATGGAAATATAAGTGGTAAGTTTGCAAAGAACTTGCTTTAGTTTCTTGGCATAGGCCTGGATATTCTCATTTGGCTCTTGGCGTGTTACATTCAAGACACGCAACCAATACTGTCCACCCTTCTTAGGAGCAAACTCTCTACGAAAAGCCGTAAAGAATTGGGCACTGCTAGTTATGGTTCCAGCTTCTAGACTGTGATACCATACTGCCGCTCTTTCTTTTAATGTCATGTTGAAGAACATCATTAGGTGTCCTTCGTCTTGGATCCATTAGTTGAACATGAGCATTTGAAACTCCTTAATATGGAGTTCTCCATCTTCTTTTGCTAACCCATGGAAAATGGACAAAGGTGCTTCTAATTCCGGTAAATCCTGTGTCCCTGCTGCTGGAATTGCAATGGATTGTGGGATGGCTACAACCAAATTGACAACAAGAGTTTGTGTAGGTGCAACTACACCCTCACTTGTTGTGGGTTGATTAACTGGAAGTAGGGAAGTACCAAGACTTCCACTTGCACTTGAAGAGCTACTCGCAACACTTAGGTTACTAGAACCACTGTCACTTATGCATAACGGGTTGCTTCTTTGAGGAGAATAATGTCTTACAATCTCCAACTGCCATCTAGCCCTCTCAGCATGTTCCGCTTTTTGTATTTCACCTTAATGGTCCTTGTCAGAGGACATAAACCAACTATTTGGTCCCTAAAAACCCTAGATTCAAGAACCATCACTAGTTGGCGGCTCCTGGCAAATGCACCACTGATGGGACCTAAAATGGGCCGCGCACTGGCTATAGCACTAGCTGGACCTCTAACATGCATAAGACAACCCCACGGCCTTGCGGTCACAAGCATCTACAGGACACATTGCCCTGCCCTCGTACATACATTTTGCGTTTATATCATGTTTTGTAGTCCAATCCTTGACCTTCTCAAACTCCTCAGAGGGATACCCTACAGATTTTGGTGTAATTCACCACGTAGAACAACATAGGAGGCACCCCTGGGCTGGCTGCCGCGACCCCATTGCTACCCTCCTACACCTTGGATATTGGCCCCTCGATGCGTCACTAACACATATAACACATAGGAAACAGACTCCACTCTTGGTACCAATATTATATCGTTCCAAGAATATACCAGACCTCACTTAATTGTCCCCTTGGACCCTCCGTCTAGACCTACAACTTGGGTGCCTTAGTCTCTCCAACGTGGGTCATTTATACTTCAACCAAGTGCTATGCATACTAGGAATAGATACCATGTGTATATAATTCATGCAAAAGTGAATGATTGTGCATAAACAATTATGGTATAAAATTAGCCTATGTGTCGTACAAAAGTAACTATTTTAATGAATTTCCACTAATACGCAATGCTGTGTTGTAGGAACCTAGCACCAAGGCAAACCTTGTGCTGCTAGATCCATTATTTTCAAATGAACCGCACCCTAAATGTTATGCATAAAGGGAACAATCAGACTTTTTATTCTTTCAGCGCTTAAACTATGGTATAACATCATCTTCCCCCTCATCGTTTAAATTTTGCTGCAGTACATAGGTGTAGAGAGGCTTTTTAATGTGATTTTTAAAATGTAAAAGCAATAAATATGCACTTTAACACAAAAAAGGACAAGGCCAAAGCTGAGGCTTAACCTCATGCTTCAACCCCGTCAGACATTCACATATATAGATTTTTTTTTTCTATTTTTTTGAACATAAGAACCCATTTTTTTCCCTAATTTTTCCTATTTTTTCTATTTAATTTTAATTAAAAAATAGGTATTTTTTGGTTTTTTTCTTATGACTGATCATTGAAACTGAAACTCAGCATTTTCCCTTGTTTTATTCCATGTCCACTCATTTTTTCCCATTTAAAGTCAAAGAAACTATCAATTTTCATCAAAATTAGTATTTCTTTGCGTTTTATAAATTTATAATTGCTGTAAATTAATACGGGTTCTGCATAATAGTGATTGCAACCCTCAAACATAATGCAAGGAACATTCAAATAAAATTTCAACCCATGCACACACCATTTAGACCATGAATGATTAAAAACAAGTAAAATTCTTTCATAAAATAGAGCATACCGCCTTTTTGCATGTTGTGAGTTTTTTGAATATTTAATTGGGATTGTGTATCAACCCACCAACCATCGATTTCAGCATAGATCTTTATCCTTCAGCCTCCTCAGCCTCTTGGAACAATTCGATGCCTCCCGGGCAAGCATCCATCACCCGATTCTCTTCTTGATTCTTGCCACATGAAGTGCCTCTATGCAGGAGAGAGAGAGAGAGGAGAAAGAAAGACTGCTTTTTTATCTTCACAACCAGGAAGCCAATGGAGGAGCGGAGAACGGTGATAGGAAGCATAGATAGAGTGTAGATCAGGCCCAAGATTAGTGGGGGGTTGTTTACAGCCCCCATAACCCCTCCTCTTCACCATGAATGATGGCATCTTCTCTCAAGATGCGCCCGTGAAAAACGGTGCCCCCCCCACGTGTTTTTGATTTTTTGGGCTCCCCAAAGGGAGCCCGCAAGAGACATGCCTTTTGGAACTCCTTAAGTCCATTCTCACTTGGCATTTTGGCCTTTGGCCTTCTGGGCACTCCCTCTTTCGCGTCTGGTACCCGAATCATGGTCTGAAAAATCCTGGGCATCCATCTTGAAGTCCTCCACTGCCGGGCATCTCCCAAGGTCTTGTCTAACACACCAAAGAGATATGAAAATTCACCGACTACCATCCAGTGGGTCTTTTAAGCATTTTCGAGCATTGCCGCTTAAAATCGTATTGATTGCAACCGCAGCCTTTGACAAAGTCTTATTTTCCCCTGAAATTCAAAAATTTTGGCTATTTTTAAACACTTCTCGGCATAAAAAATCATCTATCATTTTGTCTTGGTGCAATGATTGGGATATGGCTACCATCTATTGCACTAACCACGAATGGTATACGAAAAAGGCCTTGAAATGCATTTGCAAATTTGTTCATTCATTGTGTAGTTGCCCACTTAATATACATGTTGTGGAATCCTAATGTAACCAATGCATTACAAAAGTCCAAAACAACCATTTGAGGAAAAGGTGTTGAGACCTCGTATAAATCACCTATAAGTCCTAAATTCTAGCCACTCACAAGATGATGTAGGGCCATGCATACTCACTTCTCAATAGGTATTGCTCTTTGATATTTCATGTTCTTGTATTGCATGTGTGGTGTCAACTTTAAGACAAGATATTTGAAAGTGCTCATGCTAACTCGTAGTTGGCTTTTAAACATGCAACTTGAATAACTACTTAAAAGCCCATGAATGTTTGTGGCCGAGGATAGGCCACATGCTTGTCAATCATGTCTTCAATGAACTATTCTAGCGTAACAAGCCACAAAACCTCAAGCCATGCACTCCATCAAAAAATTGCAAATACATAGTGATGATGTCATCATGATCTTGATCACTTAATAGTAGCTCAAACATGGCCATAATAGCAATCACAACGCCAACGGCACAAATTATTAACACACTTGCGTCATCCATTTACCTATCAAATGATATAACAAAATTCTATGAGATACTCATACAAAAATATCATGTAATTAGACTCAAAAAACACAAAACAAACAAGGACTCAAGATTTAGGGTCTTATCTCATTTATTAATCCTTTTTCAAACTCTTGATCACATCCAATAGACCAGATATAGAGAAGGCATGTGTATCCATGATAACTAGCCATCACTCTTCAAATGCTTTCTTTTCCTTTGAGTTTGCTTTTTGGTTGGCTAACATTAGCCAAGCAATGCTAGACACATCACTAAGAGAGTCATCTATCTTTCTATCCTTCTTTTGATGTACTCCTTGGGTGCTTGTTTGATTAGGCCTAACTTTTGGAGGGTCATTTGAGGCAATGTCTTCTACAAAATTTGCACCTACATCATTGGAGATACTTGTGGTGTTATCTTCAGATGAAGACACACCACTCATAGCTAATGCATGTGTGTCATTGATAACATTGGCACAATTCCACATATATTCCTGCACAAGATTGTACCACTGGCAAGTGATATTGCAGTCATTGCCTAATATTGCATTGTGGGCCTTGTCCTTTTGATAGGACTCATAGACACATCCCCAACATTTCCTGCATACCTCTTTGTCCTTGTCAAACTTTGGAAACAATGATGGCAATTGTGTGGCCACCTTAGACCAAATGTCCACTCCTTGCTTCGATGGTTTTGAAAGCTCTGCACTCATGGACCCTCAGATATGAATGAGTTATACCATCCATGTATCCTTACACTGAGGGAATTGTTTTTTTTATGATGTTGCTTAATCCTGTGCTTGGGGTGGTGATTCTTGACTCTTTCCTTTCATGCCCTCTTTGGTTTTGGAGGCTTTGCTACATCGAACTCAGATGAAGTTTGTCGTAGCTACTGCTTATTAGTTTCAGCTTGTGGCACTATTAACACTTGGGTTTCAATCACATCAACATCATCACATGTGCCTTGGGTGGGATCTAGGGTTATAGCTTGCAATCCTTGTTAAGGAGATGAATGTTGCATTTGCAAAGAACCAAGTTGAGGGGTGTGCGGCATTGCGTGCACAATTGCATCTACATCTAACTATCTTGGATGTTGAAATGGTGTAAATTGTGGAGGAGAAGGGGTAATCGAATGAGGACAGCTTGGACATGCATTCACAGGAATGCCCCCACCCAAATGTTGGCTTGGAATATGGGGATTTGGAGGAGCCACATTGAAATACATCACATCATTTCTATACAACACTAGCTCTTGACTCATTTGGGACATAAAGTACTAAAATTCCTCTATAGGGCTATTGTCTTGAGAGCCCATTCTCCTCCCACCTTGAACATGATAAACATTAAAAGATGCTTCAATAGATTGTTGTTACACATAATTGATCCATGAACATCACAAACTATTACAATAGTTAAAAAATAATTAAAAAGATTTGAATAGTTGATCTATGGACATCACAAACTATTATGATAGTTGATCCATAGTTTAATATTACATTCAATTTTATTTTACGATACTGATTATTGACACCTTAAGAAAGATACAAAGTTTGTGGATTTTGTATAGTAGACATAGGAACAAAGCTAAAAGGGAAACCTTACCACATGCTAAAATTGATTTGTAGCCTTTATGTATAGTACACATATGAACAATAATCCATTGCAAATATTCAAAGACACATTGCCACAAGAAAAAAATAGTCCATTGTCTCATTATTAATATGCAATCATATATCTCCTATGACATGAAAGAAACCATACACATGAAAGAAGGTGGAAGGAGACTTGGCCCTTCCCACATTGGATGTGAGCATCATTGGGTATTAGCCAATCCATTCCGAGTAAACATTCGTGGAAACCTAGGTTCATTACCTTGAATCTCATAGAAGTTGGCTTCCCACCTAGTAGGAATTTCACCTTAGCAGTTTTCCTAGTACAAGTGACCTCACGACCATTTGCTAATTCCACGAGTAAGGTAGGTGCATCTATTGTGGCTATCCCTAATCTCTTTGCACAGATTTTGAAATGAAGGAATGTGTGATGCCACAGTCAATCAAGGTTTTGAAGCTTTTACCTTGATATTCTGATGGAGTTTGAATCACCGAGAATTGGTGATTCGGACCCTTCTTGTGAAGAGTGGCATGAACCGTTGCCCTCTCAATGTCAGCATCCATGGATGGATCTCTTCATTATCCGGCTCCTTTATGGAAACATTGGAGGTTCTCCCTTTGGCCATAACGGTGGTTCCTTTCAAAATAATCCTCCATGGACTCAATCCAGATCTCGGCATCGGCTTGAATAGTCATTCCCTTGCCATCAAACTCCGACGGCTTAATTTGTTTGAGAAGGAATTTCTTCTCTTGAGCCGTAGCTGGACTTAGTGCAAGAGTCGGATTTGAAACCTGCGCTTGGGGTTGCGTCTGAACAATATGATTCTTTACGTCAACATCTTATCATACGTTTTCATATTACGTTAATATGACTAGCACAGCTTTTTAGCTAAGTGATTTAATCACTTAACACTTTAGTTAACATTTATAATCAAGATAGACAATTGTAAAAAGTCTTATTTATTCATAAAGGCATAACCCTTTGAGCACATTTATTTTGGATAAGTAGGACAGGCTGATTGATACATCAGTTTGGGGAAGATAGGATTGTGTTACAATCGGCTACAGGGACAGAATAATAATATGGATTGGCGTCATGGATTTTAGGAAACGGTAAGTCATAGGAAGCTTGGGGTATCCCTTCCTTTGATACCCATTCTTCTCATAGCGCCCTAACGCTTTGATTCTATCAGCAGAGATCACCTGGGTCACTTCTTCATAGACATACTTGTTCTGCTTGACTTGTCGACCGCTAACGTACAAAGTTGCGTTTATGTGAGCTTCAACAAAGATGAACAGCTTCATGATCTTTAAATCTTCAATCCACTTAATTCTCTTAAAGTTGGTTTGAAGGTACGTGAGTCGGTGGGCTGCTATGTAGTATATTCCTGAGTCTCCCGTACATCTCCGCTCCTCATACAGGGGTGAAGGATTATAGATGCAGTCCAAAATATTCATCATGCCAAGCCTCTGACGATAATTCGAAGCATGCATTGCAGTCATGAACATGACCTCGAACACCAAGAACTTGCTCCATGCTTCGTCACTCTGCAACCCAGCATCCATAAGTGAGTAAAGAAATGTTTTCAATAGAAAACACTGCTCTATTCTACTCACCCTCCCCTGTTATCCCCTTATTTCTTTTATTTTTCCTTTATTAAGTTCCCTTATAATCTTTAGATCTCGTTGGTTCGCTCTGATACCAACTGTAACGTGTCCGCTTTTCCACTTGTGGAACACGTCTTAGCAGCCCATTGGGAAGGGAGCCTAGAAAGCGCCACCTGGCACTCGTCGCAAGGAATGTCACAGGGTTTGCGATCTAGGTCTTCCTGAGTCTTCCCTGAAGCGAAAGTATCCGGTCATTCCCACTTAGGACCGACCTGAAGTCAAGGTTTTTTCCCTATCAGCCAAGTCTCTAGGAAGTAGCTAGCATTGAGCTCCAAATGAACCACTTTGTGTAGGAACAACAAAGTCGAAGCAGATTTATGCTGCACTTGGTTCATGGAGAATGGGAAATGAAAGGGATGCGAAGCTCAACCTTTCTACCCATAAGCCATAGTCCCATTCCGCTCCCCTAAAACAGCATAAATCGGGATTCTAGCTCTATTAACTCTAGGTCTTTGCAGTTTCGTTATCACGTCTTTTAAGAAAAGTTTCCAGCTAACCAGGACCACCCTTCCAAGTCAAGTCACGTCCATTGCACTTTCCTCAAGTTGCTTAGTTATCTAATTACCTAACACATTAAGTTTGACATGCAAAGGCAGCTTCCTTAATTAATCAATTTAAACACGGGTTCCTTCACGTAACTTAGGCATTGACATTAAAAAAAAAACAATGTCAAGCAAGTTCCTTTTCCAAATATTTTATCTTTATTTATCATAATCTTGGAATACATCAAGTATCTTGCCCGAAGGCTATCCCAGCAATCATCAGGATTGTTGCTCCAAGTTTCGCCTGTAGACTAGTACACGGGCCTCGAGATCCCATCTCGAGTCACGTCGGCCTCTTGTGCGGGATTCAAAGACAAGGAATTTACAGCCAGTGCCTCCCCTGGCACCCAAGCGTCCTCTCGCTCCAAGAAGCACCCACGGAGAGACCTCTCGCGGCAGGTTCGGTCCATGCACCCGGCGCGGCTAACAACCCCCTTGGATAGGGCCAGGCAGGCAGTTAGAGATAACTGAACCTGCCTCTCTCTCCAGGTTATTAACCTGAAGCATTAAGTGTTTGGCCAGGCAGGCAGTCAAAGATAACTGAACCTGCCTCTCCCTCCAGGTTATTAACCTGAAGCATTAAGTGTTTGGCCTTGAATTTGTTCCTTGAGCAAAGAAGTTCAAACAATGTACCTAAGTGTACAATCACGATCATTTCTATGGTCATTCATACAACCAACTACTAAGGTGTGATTCCTTCTTCCCGAATACTCCTAGCATTCGATCCTGGATCGTTCGCGACTTGGCGAGATTCCAAGGGCTTGGCAAGCTAGGTTGCTTATTTACCCTTTTTCTTTGGGTTAGGGTTTATACCATGCCAACCCCAATTATCATTACCTTAGGTCTCCTTGTACTATAGTCAAATAGACCTTGGACAACCCCGTCATCCTTGGTTAGTTAATTTTCTTCTTAGCCAAATCAATCCAAGGCGTAGACCTTAATCAATAATCCAACCTAGAGTTTAACCTATCGATTTATCTTGGACTAGGGAAACGTCCCATTTCCGTAGTCTAAGGTCGTAATGAAAGTTTGCAAGCAACTCGCTTGGTCACTTAACATCCTTTATTTGTCGATATTATTAGTATTCGTGTCCTAAGGCCTAGTACCCTCTCTTACTCGCAACACAGAGTGATCTAAGTATGAGAATACTGGATTAACTCTGCAAGCGTAATACTAAGCAACGTTTTAACTTAACCTATCTTTTCATATTGAATGTAACTATCATTTCATGCATATTGCATCCTATATGATTTTCATCAAATAAAATATAACCCTTTTTCTTTTCATACATTTACTTATGCATGCAAGTTGCTTATGCATGCAAGTTATGCTATGTAAATTTACAATGCTATAAAAACATAATCTTTTATTTTCCAATGCAAGTCACGCGAATAAGAATGTAGTTGCTTATGCGAATTCTAAATAAAATATAACTCTTTTATTCCTCTCCATAGCAACTATCTATTCTTTAATTAAACATTCTTCTATGAATTAGCCTATTTACGGTCATCACAAGGGGTTTTTATTGCACAAATGCATTGTATACAACATAATTCATTCCTTCCAACGTAAATTACCCAATGTAAACTTTCCAATGCACAAGAACGTCACAATATATATTTAACCTATATGCGAGATGCAACTAGGACATTACTGCATAAGTGCATCTTTTAACACATGATCCATATATTCAAAAATGCAACAACCTGAACATCCGCAAGAGGGGTATTATCGGTTCTTACACTTCGGATGGGGACTCTTGCATGTGCTCCTCTTGCTCCCGCACGTACTCCTCTTGTGTGGCGCTTTGGGGCCATCACAATTGGGATTTGGGAATAAGTCGGGCAGGTGGAGGGTGTGCTGAAATTTCTTGCAAGTTGGCAGTCCTTCCTTCCCGCAGGGAAACTCCCTTCCCAAACGAATTGCGTTCTTCACGTGCTCTGCGGGTGAAGCACCCCTAAGAAGATTTTAGTGGAAGCTTCTTTGGTTTCTTCCTTTCTGTCAGTCAGGCCTGGCAGCATCTCCTCCTCCTCAATCGCACTACGAATGGTGACGATGACGAGAATGATGGTGGTGGCGGCGTCCGGCAGCCTGGCCGTGTGTTGGCGGAGCAGGGAGGTGATGTTGCGTGTTAGGCTAAGCAGGGGGGATGGCGCTGAAGACAACCTCCCGAGGGGGAGGGGGGACTCCCCCACCCCTACACCTGGGGGTGCATGCTCCTCTCTCTCTCTCTCTCTCTCTCTCTCTCTCTCTCTCTCTCTCTCTCTCTCTCTCTCTCTCTCTCTCTCTCTCTCTCTCTCCTCAACATGTTGTCGATAGGAAGAGAGAGAGAGGGAAAAAAATTAAACTAATCTTAAAATTTAAAAAAGGGGGGTTTCTTATGGCACGGGAAATGTTACAATTTAGGCCTTCTAGATAGCAAAACAATTGAAATGATTAAAAGCATTCCATGCTCCTATGAGGAGAAACATTTTATAATTACCAAGCACACCATATAGCAAGAGTTGATAGAAAACAAATATTGAGAGAAAAATATTTGCATGGTCACTTGATCACATCCTTCAAGCCTAGCTTCTTAGACACAATGCAAGAAGACCTCAATGATTTGGACCATCTAGAAAAGTTAGAGCCTTCTTTCTTATAGAAGTGGTTTACTTAGATAGAAAAGGATCAACTATTAGATTGTAACAAATTCTAAACAATTAAGAGAAATAAAGATAAAAAAATATGATCAAAACATATATTGCTCCTATGTCATTTAGGGTGCTAGCCTTAACTCATAAGAGACCTCTAGAATACCTATGTCATTTAGGGTGCTTGCTCCTATGTCATTTAGGATGCTTGCCTTAACCCATAAGAGACCTCTAGAAGACCTATGCATCATCCCTCCTTGGATAGAATCCTAAGTGAGAAAGAGCTTCATGTAATTAGTAGATTGGGATTAGGAAGATTTACAATGGACATCCTAACCTATATCATCCATTTCGACATAAAACTTAAAGAAAATAACTTCTAACTAAAATAAAATTACTTTATAACCAAAAAATAAAAGTCATATCCATGGGAATCCATAGCCATACCATATATTCATATGTAGCATATGGTATAGGGAAGCCATAGCTAGTATAAAGAAGAAATACAATAAGCAATAGGTAGCATATACACACCTCATGCAATGGTATCCATGAGAACACATTCCATGGTAGTGGGAGAAATAACCACAAGAGCTCCAAATTGGATAGCTTAAGAGCTCTAAGGTTCTTAGCAACAAAGTTTCATAATAAAAGGGGAGATGTGCATAGATGATTTTAAGAGCCAACGTATACTTTCATGTTATAGAATATGTGGCGAAACTTGTATTTTAGACTTTCGAAAGTGTGGCAATTTGCTCTCTAAACCAAAGATATCATATAATCAGTTGGCGAATATTTTTATGAAAATAATAAAGTAATAAAAGGTTTAAAGTGTCAAGGAAAGAGGATGTCATTAATGAGCTAGTGAAAAACTATGGAGGATTTGCAGATTAAATTGGCTAAGTAGGAAGATTCTAGAAAAACTAGTCATTCACAAGCTGCTCCGCATAGGAATAATTTCGTGCGTAGATGCATATGGTATAATAGCCCTAAGCACGAGCACAAAGATTGTGAATCATTTAAGAATGTTATGTAATTTTTTTTTTATTTTTTGGCTGGATTGAAATATTTGTGCAACCAAGACTGATAAGTATATTGCTATAAATTTTGGAAAGGGTGGAATTGAAGATCGAGAATGGGGAGTTCTTGCTTCTTGCAAAGAGACAATGCTTTGAGGAGAATATGCTCACTACTGATGCAATGTTTAGAAATATTGAAGCTATATCGACAATGAATGCAAAAGAGACACTGAAAGAGCATCACAAGTAACTTTTAATCATTCCCTACATAGGAAAAAAAGGGAATTCCCTATCAATTCCCTAGTAAAAAATACAAGTAAATGATAGGAAAAATGGAACATTTCCTAGTTAGAGAAACTAGGGAATCATACAAGAAATCTCCTACATAGGGAAATTTCCCTATGGAAAAATTTTCTACATATGGATATTTTCCTATGTGGGAACTACATAGGAAATTTTCTCTATGTAGGAGGGAATCATACATGAAATTTCCTACATAGGAAAATTTCCCTATGGAAAAATTTCCTACATAGGTAAATTTTCCTATGTGGAAACTACATAGGAAATTTTCTCTATGTAGGAATTTTCTCTAACTAAGAAATGTTCCATTTTTCATATCATTTACTTTCCCTACTTATGTATATTCTTAATTAGGAAATTGATAGGGAATTCCCTTTTTTTTTCCTATGTAGGAAATTATTGAAAGTTACTTGTGATAAGGGCCGGCATTGGCAACAGGAGCTAGAGCGATCTATCTATAGCTATTATAGAGAATGCCATGGATCGAGAGAGCAATCTATCTATAATTGTTATAATAGACTACTATAATGCTCTAAACACCTCTAAACCTACCTTTTTTTTTTACTAATAATACAAATTTGAAGCTTCATTCACTAAAAAATATGATACTTTATCACCACTCAAAGCAACATGAGAAGCACAACTAAACAACTAGGTATGCATTTTTATTGTAGTCCCAACCTCCTTCAAATAGGCTGCACAACTAGACAACTAGACATATTTTAAAACAGAATACCAACTTTCTTGCACAAGAAACTTTTAATCATTTCCTACATAGGAAAACAAAGAAAATTGCCTATCAATTTCCTAGTTAGAAATACACATAAGTAGGGAAAGTAAATAATAGGGAAAGTGGAACATTTCCTAGTTAGAGAAACTAGGGAATCGCATGGGAAATTCCACATAGGAAAAAAATCTCCTATGTAGGGAATTTATTCTCTAGGAAAAAAATCCTTACATTGGAAAAAAATCCTTGCACAAGAAACTTTTAATAATTTCCTACATAGGAAAAAAAAGAAAATTTCCTATCAATTTCCTGGTTAGAAATACACATAAGTAGGGAAAGTAAATAATAGGGAAAGTGGATCATTTCCTAGTTAGAGAAACTAGGGAATCGCATAGGAAATTCCACATAGGAAAAAAATTAAAGGATTTTTTTCATAGGGAATTCCCTACATAGGGGATTTTTTTCCTATGTGGAATTTCCCATGTGATTTCGTAAAGGATTTTTTTCGTAAGGAAAAAATTCCCTACATAGGGGATTTTGTTCCTATGTGGAATTTCCCATGCAATTCCCTAATTTCTCTAACTAGGAAATGTTTCACTTTCCTATTATTTACTTTCCCTGATTATGTGTATTTTTAACTAGGGAATTGATAGGGAAATTCATTTTTTTTCTTTCATATGCAAAAAAAAGTTTCCACTATGTTTCCCTATATATGGTAATTTCTCTCTATATAAAATTTCTTATGTGATTTTAATTTTTTTAAACTTGAAATTATAATATTTTTCTTAGTTTACATATTTCTACTTATGTGAATTTCTAAGTAGAAAATTATCTAGTAAATTTTCAACTAGAAAATTATATAGAGATTGCTTAGTTAATTTTAAATAAGACATTATACACATATGATAGACTATGTAAAAAATTTACACTATATAGGCTTTTTTTTTCCTATGTTAAGAAAAAATTCCTAAATAGATACTATTTTCCTATATAGGCTTTATTTTCTATGTCAGAAAAAAGCTTGTATATATAGATATTTTTATTTAAAAAGATCTATATGATGTTATAATATGGTGATACTATATTCTTACTCAAGTTGATCCCTAATGGCTAATGAAATGGTAAATAGAGGCATCAAATTGTACATTAGCCCAATGTAGAATTGAAATTTTTCTATCACTTGCGTCAATACCAACACTAGTAACAAGTTTCTTGGCAATTTCTTGAAGGAGGGCTTGCGCTTTGTTGTCAGGAACTTCCATACATAGCTATCCATGGTTATGGTATGCATGTCCCTCTACAATACACAAAGATGTATAAACATGAGAATGTGATAAGGATATTATAAAACCATGATTAAGATTGATTAATAAGGCCTAGCCTAGCCTAGCTTCGCTACTGCATATTAGAGTTCTCAAGCATAACAAACAATTGCATGTATCAAATTCTCGCTTGTGTCACTCATGATTGCAATAGATAGAGAAGCTAATGATGATTATGATGACGATGATGTCATGGTGTAATTAGTGTTCCTCATGCATTCGAGTAGGCAATTAAAACTAGTCTTCGTAATGGCTACCCACTAAGTATAATAGCTATGAGGAGCTGCCAAAATTTGTGGAGTCTTCTTAAGACTTGCAACACTCTCCTTCCTTGCAAAAGAATATGTCTTGTGCTATATACAAGTCAATGGCCATGACGTGCTCAAAATTAATCATTACAAAGAATGGTGCCTTCATGGTGTCTCCTTCTATTATACACAATTAAGACACCTGAATTGGAAAAACACAATGATTCACTTGGAAGCACAATTAAAAGTTCTTCTTAGAGACAATGAATGCATACCTTTATTCCATGAAACAAGAGAAAGGATCTTGCAAAGTCACTAAGCAATTCCCCAAGATTTGTTGAATGGGTAATGCAATGGTGAACAGTGACAGTGGATGAGTCAAGTTGGCTTAGTCAACTAGAAATGCCCAGTCTCTTCTTGAATGCCAAGGAGGTCGATCAGAACTGCAACCTGGCTAGCCTACCTAGGCCCTACAAAGGGGGTTGATGCAATCAAATTTCAAGTAGTGTATCCATAGTAGATTAGCTATGCTAGCAGCAATGTACAGAAAGAAAAATGCCTAATGGGTGTTGCATTTTCTAGTACTTGAGGCCGCTCTGATGTCATGTAGTGATTGTGGGCTACTGATCAGATCCAAACGGCTTCTCCCCTACATTGTTTTGTAGTTTTGAAGGCTGCAATTGTTGTGTTTCCATTCCTAGATGGTGCTTCTTATTTTCCTCAATTATATTTTAAATCGAAGGCACATCTTGTGGCTGCTATAGCTACATAATTACATGAAGGCATGACTGGGGATGCTCTTGGCTTGGCTATTTTGAGCCTTCACTCCACTTATATTTCACTTCCTTGCTGCTAAGATACTACTACTTAAAAGTTATTCCTACTAGTTGAGTTATGACTTGTGCTCCAACCTAATCTGGCTACTTTAGGTGGATAGCTTGCTCTTCATGCTAAAGCATCTGTGTTCTGCTCTGCTGCTGCTACGGTTGCTCCCTATTCATGGTTGTTGCTTCCAATCATCACTTACCATTGAACCCACATTGGAGGTCTAAGAGGATAAAGCGCATAGTGAAAGCTACTCAAATATGTGTGCTTTTTTCAAGCACAATACAATTAGCATAGATGCACAACATAAGTATTTTTCTTACTTTGCAATCCTAAATTGATCCTCTCACTATTATGCTTCCTCCAAACTCCCTATCAACTCATCATGTCTCTTTGGCTTGTCAATAATCTAAGTGCAACTTGAAGATTCTATTTCTCCACAATGCTTGCCAGCCAAGCAAAAGAAGCCAATGACCCATCATTGTTGCCAAACCTCCAAGAGTATATAAGAGTTATCCACCTTCAAATAGGTGAGAAAAACTGAGAATGGCCAATACTCAATGGTGCACTTCTCGAGACAGCAGAAAAACCCTAATTACAGTAGTAATTAGGCGTGATTTCAGCAAAACAATGCTGAATATCTTTAGATTTTCCAATATGAGGGAAAACACAGTAGAGGAGAGAGAGACATTTAATCTGCTTCCAAGAAAGTGCTGTAACAACAACTTCTATTGTTTCAGAGAGAAAAAATAAGGTCACCTATTAGTTTTTAGGGTTCTGTTGGTATCTGAAACCCTAATTTCTGCACCAACAACTATCAATAACCTCATTTTTAGGGCATCTTGTTATTTTCAGCTCTACTATCTTAGAACTTTAGCACCTATCCCCTCCTCACGACTAAGTTCTCCTGTAGATATGCCCCAAACAAACCAAAATGAGAGAAAACAACCCAACATGGAAGATATACTTTCATGCAAACCCAAAACTGATCCAAACTTGGCATTAATCAATGCATCAATAAATGTGTAAACCTATATATGTATTGAAAACTTATATTGACAGACATCAAACGTGTCAATAAATGTGTAAACCTGTAGAGTATGCTCGTTAAGTTTTTTTGTGAGTTCAAACTAGATAACAAAACATGGTCACAACATGTAATCAAGACAAAAGGATTTCCAGCCATGATTTAGCAATACATCCAATATTTTGAGAGAGAATGACATGATCATCCTAAAGTTGTAAGCCCACATCTTTTGTTGCACTTATTATCAGCTAGTACACAAATAACCATATCATATGCATCAAGAAAATTTTTGAGTACTACCACTCTCTCTTTGACATTTTGTCCTGAAGGAATTGTTGGATGTAAACAGGGGAAAATAACATTCCAGTTTTGAGTCAATATCAAGTGAGAAGGTTGACTCAAAGGGTGTCATTACCTATTGTGCAATCTATTAAAGTTCCATAAAAGGTGGGGAAATGTAAGATATTTGTAGCAATCTAAACTTAGATAAGTAAAAAGGTGCACTATCCCCTAAGAGAGCAACTATCCTAGCTTAAGATGACAACAAGCATGAAACATGTCAAATATCAAAAAGTAATAGAGAAAAATTTTTAGTGTACTTTAAGAGTGACTTTTAGAGAAAAAACTTGAGTTAAGATAGTATGTTTTGATTACCTCTTTTCCATGAATGGACACCAAAGCCTTTAGCTCTTTTGAACAAACCATCATTATGCCCTATCAAATCATCTAGCAACTGTAGAGAAGAAAAGTAGCTCGTAAGACAAATATAAATATGCATTGACATATGAACATCTTGATGAACATACACCATTGGTAACATACAATCTTTCCCAGATGCAACAAGCACACATCCTAGATCATAGTCATCATCAATTTGCGATCAATACATAAAGCTGTGGTAAAAATGGAAAAAACCTAGTTTTGGAATACAATGCTTTTTTTGGCTAAATGTTTGGATACACATGTCAAAACTCTAGACTTGTTCTCTAAAAGAAAACTTGCTGATGATCTTAAACTACAAGAAATTGTAGCAAGGTTGTTGTAGCTAGAGATGCACGTGAATATGCTGGAAAATCATAAATGTCAATGATGCTGCAGAACTAGTACAAGATACAATCTCTGCAATTCCTTCATTCCTAGAAGTGGGATTGTGGTGGAATTATAGCCATATTATAGCCTAATTTTCCAAACTAAAAATGATATAAAATATTATAGATATACTCCAAGACAACCCACCTTTTAGTCACATCATCAAAACAAAGCAAGGCACTCTAGCATACAAGTTCCAGCAAGTATAACTTCACTATCATCTCCAGATTGCAAGTGATATCATATTCAAGTGCTACAACCTGCTACACATTCTGGAGACCCATCACAGGTAGTAATCTTAGCATACCCTCAGCTACACATAATCCTCATTCCACATCAACTTGAGTTCTTTTAATCATGTTTGAATCTGTCGTAGCATAGAAGAGTAGATCACTAGCTTTAAGATGCTTTTGTGATGCCTCTCTTTGCCATTCAGTGATCCTGAATAAATGTTCAAGCAAACCATGTGGCCCTTTTCCAATTCACAATTTGATACTTTATTGCAATGCCTCTTGAACATAATGCCATTCTACTTATACAGCCTAGGGGACTTCCATGCCTTTTGCACAATGCTCCAATAATCTTCCCAGGACCTAATAGAGACATGCAATTCTTCATAGAGGGATCAGTCTGCCCCAAATCCACTCCACCTGTGATCATTGATAAAAAAAAAAATGGGCACTTCGCTCTCTTTCACAGCTTCCACACATGATAGTGCTCCCTTCACAAAATCTGCTGTGCAGGGATCCTCACGTTGGTTAGATTGGTTAGATACTTTGCTTCATGAAGCATGACTAGCTCAATAGTTTTAGCATTTCCTACTCATTAATCACCAAGAAAAATTTAACCAGCTATTATTTGATATCCTACTCCTCAATCTGAGAAAGGGGCTAATTCATGCAACACAACCTTCATCTCTTCATACATCCCAGCTTAATGATGGTTGTCCCCTTGCACTCTATCATTAGGTGCTAAAAATGCTCTAAGGGATGGACAACATCTGCATTCCTACTGTCAAGGACAAACATCGATCCCCAGGGCCTTATCATGTCTGTCAACCTGTATCTGTGGGTTTTGCAGAGAAAATCAGGCTATCTGATTCAATATTGCATCTTAAAAACTATAGCATCTCAGTCTGTATTACCTACGTGATAAATAAGTTGAAGCTCATGTGAAATTCCTTACTCTGGGTAATAGAAACATAAACTCAAACAACTGCTAACAAAGTATGAAAGGTGCATGCTGTCAATCTGGAACCCACATTCATACCTCTTAAAATCATATCATGCCCTGACTTGGTAGAACCTTGGCTCAAAACCCCATAAGCAAATAGACTCTCATATGGTGCAGGGAATCTCGCTCATCAGTTGAACCCTAATCTGCCATTCTTCTTTGCATATGCATAGTTAATGACTATAATAGTAGTCCCAATCACAAACACAAACTTCAATTAAGGCAACAAATCCCATTGTGAGCACCACTCCAACATAGATAGCCCGTTTCATGTCTGATTGTCACCAAAAAGAACAAAGCAGTGCCTGTAGTGACAGCAAGCTAACTCCACTACAGATTTTTGTCCTGGTTGTATTTTCCACATCTCATGCCCATGCCATGTCTGTACCACATGAGAGAGACGAACGCTAGGTCCTGAAAGCCAGGCTCTTATATGCACCGTTGCTCTCTAATGTTTGGGAGGAGAGAGAGAGAGAAAGAGAGAGACGGTGCTTCAAAGCTTGCTAATGATGTGCACCTTCTTGGAAACAGGCTTGGCAGGGGCATTTTTAAGCACAATAATGGTAAACATCACATGCTTGATGGACTCTAATGTAGTCAATGAGAAAATTACCGTTTGGGATCTAGAAATGATAGAAGAATTTGCTCGAGGGTCTCTCGCTTTTGTGCCAAGCTGCAGGTCCCTTATTCCTCTCCGCCTCTTGCTTCTAGAATTCACCATGGATCTACACCATATTTCCTTCATGGACAAGCACTTGCACATCGCCCTCTTCACCCCACGGAAATGGGCCTTAAAGATGTGGACATTAGGCGTCTCCAGCTAGTTGACTTAGGTATAATCTGTGTCAATGTTGAGAAGGCGATGAAAGGGCTCTCTTTCTATGCCCCACCTCCTCCATAGAAGAAGTATCGCGCTATAACAGTGTTACTTGTGCTATCTGTCCAGCCTATAGTCGTTGATCCCACAACTGGCCCATGAAAGCCAGGCAAGACGCACTCACCACAATTCTTTGTCGTGCCTGCAACAATACCACATATGTAGGCATCAGCACCAATCCATGGTTCAAAGGCATAGACCTAGTTATCCCGGGAGGTGGCCCCATACCCCAATCTACCCTCCTCCATGCATGGAATGCTAATTTGGATGTCTTGAAAGCATAGCTTTAGCACTCAAATAAGGAATATGGATTAGCTACAAACGCCCAAAGGTAAGCGAAGCAGAACTGATGGTTGCATTCTCAATGCTGGAATGGCTCCTTTCCCACCTCCTCAACCTCCTTATACCCATCTCCACCTTTCAATTAATCCTTTTGCTCCAAATCTAATTACATACCGAGTCCCTTATTATATTTTCCAATCACCCATCCAATACCAATCATGATAGTGTCTAGTGTAATGATAATATGCTTTCCCTTTGAATAATCAACATTCCTCAATGTCCCTGCAGACTTCAACAATCTCTTTAGTTTCTTCATGGCTTTCGTGTGCTTTTTGTCCTATTGGAATTTCTATTCTTTTTGTAATAAGAATAACAGATTCAAATCATCAGTCACATGCACAAAATATTGTATTCATATATGAGGTAAAAGACACATGTCCCTAAATATTTTTTGACCTCTAAAACATTGGAACAAGTATCTTGCATCCTTATGACCTCCATCTAGAGCTCTCAGTGAAGACCCAACCTTTTCCATGGTCCTTTTTTTTTCATTACAATGTTTACCTTATGGTGGCCACCAGGTATCGTCCTTTATCTCAATACATATGCAAATAAGAAGAGAAGCAATGTATAGTCTACTTATCTATATTCTCGTTCTTATTATCATAATCACAAATAGTGGATTTTGAGCTTATTTAGGCTATTTTTGCCTTTTGTTTAGAAATACCAAAAAAGAACAACATGTGATAGCTCTTCTTCATGCAACTTGGATGTTAGCTTAACAAATTTATGCACCAAGTATCTTATTTTTTCTTCATGAGAAATACCACTACCTTTATCTCCCCCTCAAACAATGGCCTATTGAGGAAGGCATTGGCTCAACTAAGCCATATAACATCTTAGCTATGACTTCTTTTGTATTGTGTTGCAACCTATGCATAGGAGATTGAACTCTAATAGGTGAAGTTCTATCCAGCTCCCTTTTCTTTTGTAAGAAATTCTTGATGCAGTATAAGCACTAGCTTCTAATTCTCTCATTTTTCTCCTTCATATTGCTTACAAGTGTTGATTGCACCTTCAATCTTGATATAGAAAAATTACAAATACCAACACACCCTATCATTGAAATAGAGGTAACCAAGCCTAGTTTTCCATGGATGACTGATTAGAGTGTAGACTTTTCCATGTCAATTCCCAAAGAATACTACTTGTGTCCACATCTCATATGTTAGACCAAAACATCAAGCAAAGTTACCATATTAGGATCACCTACACATATGGCTTCCACATCAAGTTCTATTTGAAACATCTTAAGCAAATACCATGAAATGGGGCATTCAAAAGAACAACCCACACATGTAAAAGGATGAGGAAAACTCACTATAGGGCATTATAGATAGAACCCTTATGAGAGAATGTGAGATTTGACGTGGAAACTAGTAATTGAGGGGGGTAATCAAGAATGTAGTGTCCTCTCTAGAGAAACCCTAATATGACTTGCCTTTAAGTGAGCGAAAGCCCAAAACCTAATCGCCCAATATGATCCAATATGGCCAAATGAGAGTTTCTAGAGACGAAACATGCTTGCTTGGGAACAAAGTGAGTCAAAACAGTAAGACCATGAGCACATATGGACCATAATGAGTTGCATAATGCTAACACCCTCTCTTAGATCATGCCTAGATAGTACACGAATGTATACAATGATGCAATGAAATGGGAAATATCCTTTGAGGTCCACCATCCATTAGCACCCCTAGAATAACCTCAAGATGACCACAATAATGTGTCCTCGCCACCATAGTCACCAAAGAAGTTTCATCATCACCATACAACCAACATCTCAAAAGAGCCTCTAGAAAGTTTGCTTTAATCTTCTTTGACATTATGTAGCCTTCCAAAAGCTACAACTATTGAATGATCTTCTTAGAGATTTGAGAAACTATTGGACATTGATGAGCTACCACGTGTGGGAAGTTGTTTTCTTATCCCACACTTTGTAATTGTTGGATCTTGTTTGTGTTGTCTTCAAGGAACATCTAGTCTATGTGTGAGACTTGAGTATTCATGGTTCTAGCATCAATCGCTTGTTACTATAGCCTTTTACTAAGTACAATATGGGGTGCTAGAAATGCCCATACCACTCTATAAAGTGCATTGTGGTTTTGCACATTAGGGTCCTCATTTATATTATTTATACTTTACCTTGTGTTCGTACCAACTAAGTGAATGATCTTGTGACATTGTAAGCACACACTATCTTCCTCAAGAGAAGAGCTTATTAACTAAGGAAGTTAGTGGAGTAGCTCTCTCTAAACCCAACAATGCCCTTTCCAATAAAATTTATGTGACCCATTGTGGAACCTCTTTATTAAAGGGTATTTGACCATGAGAAACATGAAAAACAATAGCCATAGCTTGAAATACTCAAGATTTGCTAAGTGTCGTTGTGAGAATTGATTTGTCACCTAAATTCTCTATTTAATTGAATACTTTGGGCTTCAAAGAAAATATATTTGTTATTACTAAAATTATTAAATTGTCCTATTAATTCTCAAAAAGATATCAAATTTTGGAAAACTTGTACAATTACAAGAAATTAGAAAGGTGCCTTTTTATCCCATTTTTTTTCTTGTACTTCTTAACACATGTGCATTGAGAAACTAACCCATTTACCTTCGGGTTTTGATATCTTTCACACTTTCTATATTATAAGACTTTTAACCTAAACTATGCTTTACCATAGGTAAGATGGGAAATGTGTCCTTAAACTCTAACGTGATTTGGGATAATCAAAGTAAGTGCAACAAACTTTCAAGATGCATGAGTCAAAGATCTGATTAGCTCAAGTTATTGGACCATGAGTACCTCAAACATTTTGGTTCTAAGAATTGTGTATATGTATGTATGAATACAAGAGTAGATGATGCTGAGTAATGTGTGTGTGCAGAGGGGTGTGTGTGAGTCATGTGTATGAGTATGTAAAGAAGGAGCAAGGATAAGTAGTATGTGACATGTGTTTATGTATATACTATGTGTATGAGTACATATGTACATGTGGCAAATGTTTCTATATATATCCCATAACTTATAAATACTGTGGAGAATTTAATATATCTCTTTCAATATTTGTTTTGCATGAATGGCGAAAGAGCCTTCAAAATCTTGATATACCTTAGAAATGTTGGCGAATAACAATTTTTGGACTTATAACTCAACCTACTAAAGTTTCGAAAAAAAAATTGGAAAAAATAAAAATATAGCCATTTGGCGACATATAGGCACTAAAATCATCTATGGAGATGTGTATTTGAAATGGCTTCCAAAGACCTTTGGCCTCCAAGAGGAGCAACACATGCAAAGAAATATTGGTTTTGTGAGAATGTGCAAATGTTTGGAAGCTAGAATGCTAAAGCATAAACATTGACACAAATACATGACTAGAGCAACGTAAAATGAATGAGAAATGCAATCCATAGAGACAAGCATGAGATGTACAAATAGTACAATACCACCAAGGTATATAATAGAATGATGACCAAGTAGTAGTGCCTCCAATTTCACTCTCTCCAAGAATGCAATAATGCAAGCTATAAAATAGAGTAGAGAGGAGCATATATATAGGTCTCAAGTTACCATCCTAGAAAAGAAGTTAGACCAAAAATGGGCTAGCAAATTTCTCATAATGCCCAACTAATAGTCTCGTTAACTACCCTAAACCCATGATATAGTAAAAACTAGCATTTGCTCTCACATCATGCTTGATGACTACAATAAATTATACAATGATGCCACACATTATCATAAGACAAGGTCTAAATAATGAGAAAAGAAAATGGGATGTATTGATATGGAAACCAAATACTATTTTAGAGTTAAATCAATACAACAAACATGATCAAAACCAAGATAGAAGAGAGAACACAAGCCTGCTTAATATATGAATATATTGTCAAAGTATAAAATGATAATGATCCAAATCAAACTGATGATTAGATTGATGGAGAATCATTCAATCCACTCATGCAAGGCTGTGAGCTTAAGCTTTAAGATATGCTACTTGAGTTCTACACTTAGTTTTGTATCTATTCTCTATTTTATGTTCACTTGATATGAGCTTTTTATTGCCATAACAAAGTGCAGTAAATTGTGTTGTCTAGATTCAATTTTTGGTGCTATATTAGGGTTGATCTCATCAAACCATTTGGTAGGTAGATGGTCCATGATGTAAGGAACAACTATTGTTCATATTATATTCTCATATTTTGGCAATAGCTCAAGATGTTGAGCTATCCAAGTGGGTAGGTAGCTGCAGTCCTTATTTTCTTGCAAATTTTAGCCAACCATAATGTAGCCTAGATTTTTGGAGATCTAAGTTGAATACATCCGATCCCAACAATCAAGTTTTGGATCTCTTTATGTATTTTTACATTAGAGAACTTTAACAATTTGATCTTGAGATATTAGCCTTTCAAAATTTCCATCTTAAAAGATAACTGCATAAAATTATTGCTCAAATGTAGAAGAATCTTATGGCAAGTTGACTAGTACTCTTTTTGAGTGCACATGATTTCTATTATCCTAGAATGCAATTTTTGATCATGTCATCTTTGACGTATCATCCTCATCAATCATATTCCTTTGTATGCTAATTAGCAGTGACTTGAATGCTAATTAATAGTGTCCTATTTATATAATGATTAGAAATTGATGCTTGTATGCTAATTTAGTAGTACTATGATGTATGCTAATTAGTAGAGGGATGTTTGCCTACATGCTAATTATTTTTGCTGAATTTTCATCTTCAACACCTTCCCTCAATCTTAATTTGTGATTCACTTGCTCCTCTATGTTAATAAATAGTTTATTTTATACTAACAATGTTAGTACT
This sequence comes from Lygodium microphyllum, assembly GCF_053477565.2. Lineage (NCBI taxonomy): Eukaryota > Viridiplantae > Streptophyta > Polypodiopsida > Schizaeales > Lygodiaceae > Lygodium > Lygodium microphyllum. The sequence goes on from NC_141146.1 coordinate 65,523,488, forward strand.
ACAAATGCAAGGTTCAAAAGGTTGTAGACAAGGCTCAAAAGGCTATGGGGGATGATCAACATGTGTTGTAGAGGGTTAGTCACCACCACAAACTGAGGTATCCACCATGGAGGGGTGTAGATAGCACTCAAGATGTAGGGGCTAGTTGATGGGATGTCTGATAAATGTCAAGATGGGGCTAAGTGGTGGGCAGCTTGTCTATTTACAAATGAATGGATCCTTCAAATTAGGGTTTAGCTTATGGGATATAGATAATCTCTAAGAAAACACTTCATTAAATGAAAATTTGGTAATAATAAAGTTTTGGGGCTATAATAAAGAGCTAATCAATATATAATGAAATTTTTAGTAGCAACATGCCCAGCATTCAGCCTATCCTTGTTTTGGAGGTCACACCATTCAACACTCTCTCTCTTGCTATTGGTGCCCAATTTTTAGCCTATAGCCTACATCCCTTAGTTGTTTAGCCTCTATCAGCTGCCCTCACCTAGTGCCTATCCATTGTTGTTAGCAACTACATTAAATTGTTGGCAATTTCTTTCTGTACCCCGCATGATTGTGTTTTCAGCCCCATAGCTAGTTATCCTTGTTGATAAACTTCCATAGTGACATGAAACTACTCATGTTTATAATAATGCAAGCTTGTATAGCATCCAACTCATCTTTCTCAACTATCACCATTCTATTTTTAGCCTTGATGATCAAATTTCAACACCTTCTAAGTGGTATAAGGTTGTGTTTAGTCTAATTCAGCCCACAAATTGGTTTATTCTAGTTACCAAAACTAGTGGCCCTTTCTTTTTAGAATTCTCTCAACTCCAAGTAGTGGTTATAGACATTAGGATCCATCTCTAATGGATGACACTCATTGACTACTTCCTTTGAGAAGCTTGTACACTCTTTTCATCATTTGCATCATTCATTCCTTAAAAGTTTTCTTTTTTCTATGTTTTGTTTTTGCATTATTGTTAGAGTTACTTGTGTTCTAGTCTTGTTCATATATTCTATGTGTTCTTAGTGTAAACCCTAGCATATCTTCACATACGTCACCAAAAGGAGAAAAGATTGAATCATATTAGTTGGCTCAAACTTAATAGTCTCTAGGCGACCATTGAGGGTCACAAATCCCTAGAGATGGTGTATAACATCTATAACTTCTCCCACACTTCTGAAGCCATCTTGAAGGAGGTAGCCATTGGAAGGACCTCTGTAGAGATGCATTTGAGAAGAGAAAGTAGGCATCAGTGTCATCTATCTCCCAAGTAAGAATTTCCTCATACTTCTCTCAATCTCGTTTTTCTAGAATAGGATGCGGCATTTAGGGATGTATGGCATCTCCTAAAACAACATATCATATGTGCTTTTGGAGTTTGCACAAATGAAGATTTCATCATAGCACCGTGGATGAGATAGTTAGAGCCTTTGAAATTCTTATTAGTAAAACAACATGGAGTGACACTTTAGAGGAGAAGAGAAGAAGTAAAAAAGAGGTATTGAGAGAGAGTATTTCTAAGAATTACTATTTAGGATTTCATGCACTATAGAGATGAAATTTGCACTACGAATAGAGGAATATAGAAGAAAGATCAAATGAGGCATAGCTAGTAGATCATCAAATGCATACTTGGTAGCACATAAGGAAACTATATAGCCTATTGAAAAATCCTATCACCCAAGCCTACAAAGTTCCAAAACTTAAAAATGCAAGCTACAACAGCATAAACATAGAGATCACAAGTTGAGAATCACGTATGTAGTAGGTAGAATAGTTACACATCTTATCAGTAGATATAGAAAGAGTAAATACATGTTTAGCTATAAAAAATGCAGGTCACTAGGACAAGAATTAGGCCAAGTTGGTAGAATGGAGGCAACCCAAGCTTAAACACACTGTACGATAGTTTGGATATTAAAAAATGTGGAAACTAGCATGGACTCTAGCTTTGAAAAGTATGGTTTGCTAAGTAGAACACATTTATGGTGCCATAAGACTTGTTGTGTATTGGCTAGAAGACATCGATCCTCTATCACAAGAATGAGCTCTTCATTTTTGAACTTCATACATCATAGGGTTACTTTTGTGTGAGTGCCCTAAGCCCTTTTGTCCTTTCTATTATCCAATTACAATGATTTTTTTAGCTTAGGACTCATGACTTACTTGCGTATATTGAAATATATATCCACAATATTTTTATTTTTCATGTTGGTTTATTGTATGATTTGGGGCTCTTGGTTTTACTTACGAGATATTTACTTTTATTTATGGATTCATATAATTTTCAAATGAATGAATCAACTTCATATGTGGCATATTTCTCAAATCCATTTACAGAATAATGGGACTTCAAAACAAGAATAAATATTTTAGTTTTAGCTAACGATGGAACTTCAAATTTTCAAAGTTTGTAAATTAAGAAGAAAGAGAGGACATTGTAAATGCCATACATTTCATTACTACTTGCATCCAAACCAAGCACAACATATAAATTTATTTTTTAGACTTGATCTTCCAGTTCAGCCCAACATGCATATACTTCATTTTACAAAAATCTAAATTGAAAACAACATATTTGTAGAACCAAAATACTCATTTCAAATATGAGAATAGATTGGGACTTATTCAACCTATATAGACATAATAATCCTTACACTAGATCACCATAGAACCCCTCGTTTAGCCTTACAAGTGTGGATAGTAGTGGACCAAGAACGTATCAAACAATCCTCTATATCATTGTCTCAGAGGATAGCCTTGTACATAGTACATGTTGGAAGAGAGGGAGAGAGATAGAGTGGAGTGGAAGATGGGCCTCAGCTCATTGTTGTTCTTCTTCCATTATCCTTCCATCATACAAATTGAAAGAGACTTACACACATAGGTATGACTAACCAAGACTAACTATGGTAAGTCATTGACTACACCAACTTATTGAATGTCACACACATGTATAGCTGTATCGAGCTAATGTCGATCACACACATAAAGATAGACTGACTGAAGAGTAGTGGGAGCTTGATATTCTAACACTCCCCCTCAAGCTCAAACCATATGATAAACTCCAAGTAGCTGTTTGAAGTATATGAACTTTTCTTTACCAAGAGACTTGGTAAATATGCATGCTACCTAGTCTTCAATCTTCACATGAATCAAGTCAATCTGCCCTGTAAGAACCATTTCTCTAATGAAATGGTAGTGAACCTCAATATATTTTGGACCTAGCATGGTAGACAGGATTGCTAGCCAAAATAACACTACTGAGGTTATCACAATGCAATCTCACTCTGCTTTCCAGCTATATTCCCAAGTCTTTCAGCAGTTTCATCAACCAAACTGCTTCACAAGCCACTAAGGCAGCTCCTCTATACTCAGTTTTTTTACTAGACAATGAAAGAGTAGGTTGTTTCTTACTCTGACAAGTAATCATATTGTTTTCCAATCCAAATGCATAACCACTGGTTGACCTCCTGGCATAGGCACAACTAGCCCAATGAGCATTAGTAAACCTTGCCAAGTCAAGAGATTTTCCATATGCATAGAATAGTCCATAATCTGTAGTACCCTTTACATATCTCATCATCCTTCTGATTGCATCTAAATGTGGTTTGTGAGGCTTCTGCATGAACTAACTAATCAACCCCACTACATAACATAAGCCAGGACAAGTAATAGTCAAGTATATCAAGCTGCCCACCATCTGTCGATACATGGTCACATTCTCTATGTCATTCCCAACATCAATCTACAGCTTGGCATTCTTATAAAGAGGTGTCTCCATAGGCTTGCATTCAGCCATACCATACTTCTGTAACATGCCATGAGCATACTACTTCTGTAGCAGCCATATACCTTGAGACGTAGAGAATACCTCAATCCCAAGAAAATAGTTTAGTTCACCAAGGTATTTGACTCTAAATTTAGCCTGTAAACATGATTTAATTTTAGCAATGCCTTCTTCATCATCTCCAATGATGATAAGATCATCTACATAAACCACTAGAAACACATATCCATGATCTGTCTTCTTTGTGAACAGACTATGATCTGCATCACCCAATCTAAATCCATGTTACTATAAATAGCTATTGATCAGAGCATTCCATGCTCTAGGTGCCTGTTTCAATCCATATAAAGCCTTTTTCAGCTTACGTACATGTGTAAGAAAGTCCGGGTGAACATAGCCTCTAGGCTACTCCATATATACTTCATCAACCAAATCACCGTTCAAGAAAGCATTCTTGACATCCATTTGCCGTAATTTCCAACCTTTGCATGCTACCAAAGCAATGTCATTTCTGACTATTGCCATTTTAGCCACCGGACTGAAAGTCTCCTCATAGTCAAGGCCATATTGCTATGCATACCCTTTTGCAACCAGCTTGGCCTTATAGCATTCTAACGAACCATCTGACTTGCACTTAACCTTGTACACCCATTTGCAACCAATGAAGACTTTGCATTCAGGTAACTCAACCAATTCCCATGTCTTATTTTCAGCCAGGGCTGCATACTCCTCATCCATGGTAGCACACCACTTATCATCTGTAATTGCATCATCAAACTTTGTAGGTTTTTTGTAACTTGTCACACTAGCCATATATGCATAATGGCAGGCTGAATAACCAGTGTATGTAAACCTGTCAACTAGTTTTCTGAATCTCTCAAATCTTCGTAACTGTGGCTCACTCTGCCTCTCATGAGGCGGTACATAACGACTTTGCCTTGCTCTAGGCATCATAATAGACGGAATGCCCAATTCACTATCCAAATTGTCACTGTTAGATGACTCATAACCTGATGTCAGTGGACCTGCCACATCCTCAAGCATCTTTTCTTTTCCCTTATCCAATCTCCCCCTCACTGACATATCCGTGTCAGTGGACGTAGGAGTACAACTTTGCAAGCGTCCAAGGACTTATTGTAGGTGACCCATCACCTATAGGACCACTCATAGATGTACTCATTGTAGGTGTATTTTCAGCATTACTAGTGCTGGCTAATCTATCAATAGCCACTGCAACCGGATTACCATACCACGATGCCAGCTCATTAAAAAAAACATCTCTACTAATCAATCATGTGTAGACGCTACATAACACTTGTAAGCTTTCCGATCTTGTGCATAACCAAGGAACACACTCTTGATAGCTTTAGGATCCAATTTCTTCTGCTTTTCATCAAGAACATGCACATATGCAATGCTACCAAATACCTTCAAGTGTGAAATGTCAGGCTTATGACCATACAACCTCTCATATGGAGTTACATCATGAATCTCTGTTGTAGGGGTTCTATTCAGCACATAGACAATAGTCACTACTACTTCAGCCCAATAACCATTTGGCAAACTCTTTTCATTCAGCATAGCTCTTGTTGATTCCATCAGTACCCTATTTTTCCTTTCTGCTACACCTTTTTTTTTGCAGTGTATAGCTTCAAGTTAACTGTCTTCTGATCCCATGTTTAGCAAGGTATCTGTCAAAGTAACTAGAGACATATTCTCCACCTCCATCTGATCTAAGACATGAAATTTTATAGCTCAACTAATTTTCAGCATGCTTCTTGAAGTCCTTGAATGCATCAAACACATCATCCTTATGTTTTAATATGTAAAGCCAAGTATACATGCTGAAATCATCAATGAAGGATACATAGTAACGAGCACCGCCAAACGAAGCATTACGAGACAGACCCCATACATCTGAATGTACCAACTGCAAGGGTCGTGAGCTATTCTGTACATGTCTCATAAATGGAAACCTTTTCTACTTTGCAAATTGACATGCATCACACACATGTCTAAAGTCATGATACTTGAACTTAGGTAGTCCAAGCACAATCTCCTTCTACTGCATAGATTTCAGTTTTTGTACATTCACATGGCCAATTCGTTTATGCCATATCTCAACATCCCGTATAGCACCATCGTCATGTGCAAACATGGCTGCTTTCAATTCTAGAATTGACACAACAAAAGTAAACATTCTACCATCTCTTCAACCTCTAGCAATCAATTTGCAGCCGTTACCATATTCTTCAACAAAGCATCCATCTCTATTAAATCTCACCTGCAGATTTTGTTCTTCCATCTATCCAACTAACAAAAGATTCTTGGTTATTGTAGGTATATGTAGTACATCATGCATGCTCTTTTTCTTGCGACCAGGCATCAACAACGGAACAATTCCTGTGTCTTGAAATGTCCTGTTGGGTGTCATCCCTAGTGCACACATAACCATGTGAACCTGCAACCATCTCATCAAACCATTCTCCATGGGGTGTCATATGATTTCAAACCCCTAAATCAATGTACCATCTCTCATCTCCGTTCTGCATAGATGCATTCTTAAACACATGCTGCATGGCAAATAATCTGTCAACTTGCTCATCATGAGCACTGCTAGAAGATGCATAGTGCTATAATATTTCCATGCAATAAAAGTTAGTTGGTTAGTTCGAAAGTTAGTTAGTCAATTAATAAGTTAGTAAGATTACTAACTAAAGACTAACTAAGGTAAAAATTGACTAGCATTAATAGCTAATAATTTTTATTCAATTAAAAATATATTTTAAAAAATAGAGAGTCATAAATCTGACATTTTTCTAGGATTGATAAGGACCGTAGCCACCCTTCACGAAAAGTACAATGTGAACGGGACTTATGAGCCATATTAATCACTAGTATTAATGTGTATAGTTTGAATAGTCCAAAAATATTAAACTCTTGGGAAAAAAAAACTATTATATTTTAGATATTATCATAAAAAGATAGAACTAAAAGTCATTTAAAAGAAAAGACAAGTGATGTTTTAGTTAGTTTTGGAGAATTTATAAAAAGAAAAATAAAGAAAAGTGATTTGCAAAATCGCGCACATCGCGATCGCAGTCTATAGGCAGTAGACAACACTTCAAATAGAGAAAAGAAGAAGTAGTGAACTAAGAGCTTTCTAACCAAGTGTCTTGGTGTTTTACCTCCCTTTTGGAGCCAATGCAACCATCAGATTTATGATCTGAGCATCAGATCACTGAGTCTTCTAAGAGCTCCTCCACTCTTGTTCTCAGACTTATCCCCTCCTCTCTAATTCATTATAAATATGAGGCATGGGGAGGCACAAGGGAGCATAAGAAGACCCCAAAAGGTTGCAAGAGAGAGGGAGAGAGAGAGTATACCCCTCCAAGAGATTGTGAGAGAGCTTGAGAGAGAGAGAGAGAGAGAGAGAGAGAGAGAGAGAGAGAGAGAGAGAGAGAGAGAGAGAGAGAGAGAGAGAGAGAAGAGTTACCCTGAGAGGCTACACAATTTCCCTCTATCTCGATCCTCAATTTAACCATCTTCTCTTATGCTCTCCCATCTCGAATCTATTTCACCTTCTTAATCTCTTGAGTCTACTTGCGGACGATGGCCTCCAAGCGAAGAATGTCGCATGCAGATGACAATCCTACAACCAGCAACAGAGCTTCGGGCGAAGGCATCACTGTCAATCCAATTGCGGTATCGGTCGTAAGTAATGTATTTTCAAATTGATAGATGCTTGTTTTAATGCTCACAATATATACATTAGGCTCCGTACCTTGTGGTGCTAGAATAGGTAATTGAAAAGAATAAATCGCATCTCAAATATTCAAAGATGAAGTTTGTGAAGTTCTTGTATTAAAGGGAGTTAAATTGCACCTAGTTGCTATGCGATGAATCCATGCATAGCATAAGCAACATATGGGACACTAAAGTATTGAGCATCAACGAGTTTTCGATTAATCTTTATTGAGGATAATATTGTTTAAAGTTTACAAATGCATATACATGGTACATACATGGGAGAGATTATGTAAACTTTACATTGATGATATGCAACTCCTTGCCTTAGGAGAAAGGAAGATAAAGCCAAGAAAAAAATGTTGCATAGTAGGAAAATACTAAAAGATAATTTTCACTTAGAGAAGAGGCATAAATGCTTTTGCTAGATTGATTAATTTGCATTGGAATGATAGGACTTACGTCATGTATAGTATTGGAACCTTTAGCATATGCCTTAGGCTAAAGGAGGGAATATTAATGAAATTCTACTCTTTGGCCCCAAGGGGGAGAGTGAATATGTGATGGAATTATTGTCTAGTCTATTATTGTATTGTTTGGGGAAAATACAATTAGTTTTGTTGACACCCTAAATGTTTTTCTTTCAATCAAGGGATTGTGCATTGTGATTTGGATAAATATTCCAAGGCTTGTGTTGATGGCAAATGCATGGCAGGGGTCTGTAATGACAAGTTGCCATGGGAATAAAGGAATGTTTTTCTAGAATATGATATTAGGGCTAATTGCTTTGATTGTGCTTGAATTTTAATTGGATTAATTAAGGAAAGATATTTTGCACGCGTGGATCATCTCCAAGATCACATCGCAGATTATCCCGAGAGGGCACTGCTCGATTCACAGGCTGATGGTCAAGTGGTGAAAAGGCCAACCACGGAAATGGCATCTCACTCCTAGACCGCTTGTGGATCAGGTGGAGCTCTGGACACCCCTTGCTTGTCCAAAATGGAGTTGGAGATCCCCATGAGCCCAACGTCTGGGACGTTGGAAGATCCTATTTTAGATAAAGGATGGAAATTTCGGTGCCATGAGATTTGGACCGGGTACTTCTGTTGGACAGAAGGGATACGTAATTCTCATGTATGGGAAGGAGACAAAGATTAACTTAAAGATAAGTTAAGGAACTTGTTTGAAAAAAGGACTGCTTGTTTTGTTTTTGTGTATGTGTTGTAAATTACCTGAACGAACTCTGTGCCCTAAAAGGCTTAATTAATGAAGCTGATTTTAAATGTCACACATAAATGTGGTAGGACCTAATTAGACAACTAAAGCTATCAAGGGAAGCGGGTGGACGGAATCCCTCGACGGGTCCGTCCTACGGCTGGGTGGTCCTAGAGAACTGGGAGGCTTCTCATAAGGATTTACCGCCGGATGACTTTAGGTATCGTTAAGTTAGAACCCGATTCATGCCATTTTATGGGACCAGAATGGGACTATGCCCTACGGGCAGAGAGGTTGAGTGGTGCATCCCTCTCATTTCCCATTCTCTATGAACCAAGTGCAGCATAAATCTACTTTGACTCTGTTGTTCCTACTCAAAGTGGGTCATCTGGAGCTCGACGCTAGCTACTTCCTAGAGACTTGGCTGATAGGAAAGAAACCCTGACTTCAGGTTGGGGTGGTCCTAAGTGGGAATGGCCGGATACTTCTGCTTCGGGGCAGAATCAGGAAGACCTAGATCGCAAACCCTGTGACATTCCTTGCGAGTGCCAGGTGGTGCTTTCTAGACTCCCCTCCCGATGGGCTACTAAAATGTGTCCCACAAGTGGTCAAGCGGACACGTTACAAGTGCCCATGTTGTTTGCCCTTTGCCTTCATATCTCCCTGCTTCTTGTAATAGTCCTTTGCAATGTGTCCATATTTGCCACAATAATGACAGTCCTTATCTCTATTTGACTGATCATTTGACTACCATGAACCAGATCCACCACCTCTACCATGGGGTGATCTCCCCCTGCCTCTAAATCCTTTAGATCCACGTTGGCCCTTTGTATTTGTGCCATGCCAGGCATTCTGTTGATGCTGTCCATAAGCATTTCAAGTGTCTCCTTGACCTCGAAAAGATCTGCCTCTACCACATTGGCTAGAGTAAAGAACGGTTTCTCTGCTTTGAGATGTACTAGAACCTTTATTCAGCCCAAGCTTAACTTCCTCATGCAGCAGCAAATCAATCAGCTCATCCCAATCAGGGGATTCAGCTCTCACAGAAATAGACGTATCAAATGCTTTATACACTTTACCAAGTCCATTCAATGTCACTGCAATCATATCATCCTCAGACACTGAAGATCCAATGGTGGTAATTTGATCCGCTATGTTCTTGATCTCTGTAGTATAGGCCCGAATGCTTCTGCCATTCCTAGACATGTTATTGAACTATTGTTTTAGTTGAATCTTTCTTGCATGTGTTACATTTTCATAATTCTTCATGAGTATGTCCCATGCATCCTTTGGAGAACTGCATCCAGTAATCTGTATAACCATAGCATCTGATATACATAAGGAAAAGCAATGTAACACCTTACATGCTCTCTCAGTCCATAGCTTATGATCCCTTTTCTGATCATTTGTCGAATTCCTTTCATGTATTTCAGGTTCAGCTTCATCACCTGTACATAAGTCCCAATAACCTCTGCCAACCAAAAAAAAATTCATACGGAACTTCCATAAAGTAAATTTTTTGTTGTCTAGCTTTTCTCCCACAATTCATAGTTGTAGCTTCGGTATTCAGTGATGTATACAACCTGTAAGTATCTAACTCCTTTTCCTACAGTTCAGGACTAGTTTCCTGCTATTCATGATAGTTTCCTGCAATTTAGGATAATTTTTCTGACAAATTGCTTGCTGTAAACTATATTTCAACAATGAAAAAACACAGTCAATTGAGCATAAATCAAGCTCAAATTAGTTCAAAACATTCTATGGTAGTGGCAAAACATCCCAGCAACAAACTATGTCCATACAAGTATCAATGTTTGTACTGTATGCAAGTAGCAGTACACCAAATACCGCCAACCCACTACTATAACCAACAGTATTTTCTCTATTAAAACAAGAGTATTGAAACTTCAAAATAGTCCCAAAACATCTCATTCAGTTTCCACTATGCATGTGTTGATACATGTCCAACCGGTCAGAATGTATTGCATGTATATCAAGTGAAGATGATAGGTATCCTTCCTGCAAACAATAACCAGTCAATACCCTGGTATAACTAGCAACAAATCAGTCCAAACTTTGGACTTTTAGCACTCAAAATATCCTAAATATCATCTACCACTCAAGTGGTATGATCCAAGCATTTGTCACACTAGCAAATAAGCATCACATGTACTTCAACCATGTAGGTATATTGTTTCCAAATTCAGAACAACAACCAGTTCACTGTTTCCAACCTGCAAAATAAGCTCCAAAATTGAGCATTTAACACTCCAATATCATGCTCAAATGCATGATAGTAAGGGCATACACATTGTTAGGATGAAAGCTGCCAGTTCCCTGGAATCACCTATTGTTTACTACAGTAAACAGCCAATCTGCACAGGTCTATGCTGAATATCTCAAAATCTGTGAGGAATTTGAAAAAACTTTCTTCTGCAAAGTTGTAGACCATGTTGAAACAATCAGGCTTGCAAGGAAGTTTCTCAAAAAACCATTTCTATAGCAATATATAGCTTCTGCAAAAAAATAGGCTACACGCACAGTCTCCTTTGATGACATTTTCTTCAAATCTGATGTCTCGATGTCAAATGGCCACTTCCAAGCCTTCAGGCTTCAGGCATTCGGGCTCTGATACCATGTTGGAAGAGAGGGAGAGAGACAGAGTGGAGGGGAAGATGAGCCTTAGCTCATTGTTATTCTTCTTCCATTATTCTTCCAACATACTAACTAAAAGATACTTACACACATAGGTATGACTAACCAAGACTAATTGTGTTTAAGTCACTGACTACACCAACTTATTGAATATCACACACATGTATAGTTGTATCCAGCTAATGTCGGTCACACACATAAAGATAGACTGACTGAAGAGTAGCAGAAGCTTGATATTCTAATAGTACAAAGAAGACATTTATTATAGGAATGGGCCCATTCCTCAAGGTCCCTCTCCATCTTTGTTTAACTCAAAACGTAGAAACAAGACTCAAAGAGAAGCATCACTTTAGATGTCTATTATGTGCACCATTTTCAAAATTAGAATGTGGCACATAGGGTACAAGAGGACAAGAATATATAAATCAAAACAATCATTGCAGTATGAGAGGAAAATAACATGTAGATAACAAAATCCTTGAAAAATATTCCAAGAATGATGCATTGATAGATGTGGGCCCATATCATGTAAGCTACATCCGTAATTGTGAATAAAGGGGATTAAAATCTCCACTCTCTACCAATTTTTTTGAAGTCATGAGTACAAATGTATATCCACATGTGTATGAATTCAACTTAGAGGAGATGTGGAACCTCATCTCACCATGTATGAGGACTCTCCAAAGGAGCCCACTAGGATTTTAGCCTCCCATTTCTTGTTTCCCTATCTCAACTTCCTTCTATACACCTTCTCTTTTAGTACTTTATTCCATCTTGCACTCTTTCCCTCATGTAACTCAAAATTCATTCACTTCACTGGGTATATCCTTACATTGCTCATCAATCTTAGAGTTTAGGGTAATTATGTAGGCATGGTCACCTTTAGAAATAGCGCTTGGTATCATTAACAGTGTTATCACTATCTTGTGCCAAGACTTGATCAAAACATGGTTATTTGATGAAGGAGGTAGTTTGAGAAGGCATAGTTTCTCAAAGTCGAAGAGGCTCCACCTTACCATGAGTAAACCAAGCACCAAATCTCTCATGTTTTGCATATTCTCCAAGTTTCCTTGCATCAATGCATCAAGTATCTAAAGTCTACAAATTTTTCTTCAAATTTTCAAGCACCACCAACACTTGGAGGTTCATGTAGAAATAGTGTTTGCTTATTGATTCTCAATCTTGAGAGTCAAAATCTTCAAGTGTTTCAATGTTTTCTTGAGTATGGTCCCATGTTTTGTGGTCTACAACAAACAATTATGAAAGCACTAGTGCATGCTTGCTTGGTCCTATGTTTTGTGACTCTTCTAGAGTACCTAGACAAATCCCAATCTTAATTGAATCCAATCTAAAGTGACCAAAGCATGAAATTGAGAAAACAGATCAATTAAGAATCACTAAAAGCACAAGTTCTTACTTGCTTGGCCTTGAGTTTCCCAATCACAATGGGCTATGTGTGTATAGAGCTCATTTGAGCATTAGTGAATGCACCAGTGCTTACTACACCAACACTTGCAACCTGGCTCCTATGACTCTTGACCCATCTCTAATCAGTTTTTAAACTGGGATGCTTAGATTATATCTAGAAGTAGATTATCTGAGCTGGTCTAAGGAAAATGATCTAAAGTGATCAAGAGCTTGGCCCCATGCTATTAACAACCTACTCAACAAGTTGTAAGCTCTCTTATTTGAGTGACACCATGTGTGTTGAATAACAAATCTCCTAGTAATTAGCAAGTTGGTATGTCATGTTCTTCTTTGCAACAATCGAACTATGTCCTCTTGAAATCTACAAGCACCAATGCAAACTATGCCATATCTAAATTTTACCGGTTTGATTTTGAAAGCACTAGTGCTTGATGAAACTATGCCATGTCCAACTCGGCAAGTGCCATGGAAAATTCGTAAGTGCTACAGCTTGATAGAGATGGATTGGAATCACCTATATATACAATCCGATTAAACAAGAAAGAAAATAGTTTATGGGTTACTGGTTCACTTTGATGCAAAAGGAGTCTTTGTGGTGCTCATCTTCCTTTGAAAACAAGACATCACTGATGCCACTCTAGCTTGGTTGAGATTGGGTAGTGTTGGTTACTCTAGTTGTAAGAAAGGGAGAATTTGGATCTTTCCACCTCTTTTTTCCCATAAGAAGCAACATGTCACATGAAGAAGAGAGACATGGATGTTGTCTATTGTTTCTAAAAATTTTGAATAGACCAATCACTCAAAGTAGTAAGTGTTGAATGCCCTATGTACCTTGATTGACAAACATGATGATCATGCACATTGATTGTTACCATCAATCAAGGGTTAATTGATGATTTTTTTCATGCAAGTTGAATTCAATGGTCCATAAGTAGAAGATATAGGCACAATTGCAATCGGAGGAAGTGATAATAATTGTGTTTTCAAAAGAGAGAATAGCATGATGTTCCCTTTCATTGACGTGTTATTTTCTTATAGTTAAGAGTTCAATCTCATAAGCAAAGTGGATCTAGTCCTATGTCTCTTAACGATGATAATGATGATTTCATGGACAACCAAGTAAATCTAGAAAAACCTTACTCAATGCAACAAGGTTGTCACTTGATGCTGAGACTGTCAAAATCACAGTAAGATGTTCATGTTTCAAGAATTCCTGCACACGCTTGAATTGCTAAGTGCCTTGGCCTCCAATATCATCAAAAAAGTTCATGAAAAAGGAATGTAGACAACATCAAAGTATATAGATCATCACCTTAGCCTTCAACATCACCAAAAAGGTTCCTAAAAAGGAAACATTAACAACATCAAGGTATATGGTGAATCAAGGTAGTCTAATAATGGGATATTACTAATCTCAATACTTGCATGTATCTATTTTGAGCTCCACTATTCAAAAAACATTGATAGTAGTTAATGTTTTCTTTTCTTGTAGCCTATGGGAATTTAATGTTTTCTTTTCTTGTAGTGCATTGGAATTTTCTTGTGTCTTTGTAAATTCACTTGTAGAATTTTCTTATCCTTCTCCACTTCCATGAGAGTTGCTTTCAATGATTCATTATCCTCCTCTAAGGATGATTTGATTTGCACCTCCTCTACCATTGCTTGTTTCTTGTGCTAGCGACTATCTTTGTATTGCTTCTTTTATTTTTGTAACTTAACCACTTTATTTTCTTGTTCATGCAATGCTTTTTGAAACTCATTCAAAGAACCTTGTGATTTAAAAAAATATTGAATAGAATTATATAACATTTATTGATAATATTGATGCATATGAATATTTTCACCTAAAACTTTGTAATAAGTTATAACCTAGTAGACCTTGTTCACCATTCCCTAAATAAGAGCAATGAAGATGCAAAATTAAGAGGAGGACTTAGGCTAGTACTAGGTTCATTTGGATATATGGAAACTCAACCCAAATATCAATAAATTTATTTCCCTCTACATGATATTCAGAAGTTGTTGTTGCATCTAGACTATGATTACTATAAAACATCATTGTCATAGCATACTCCTCATCTACAAAACATGCAAATCCACTTTCCTCTTACAATAGCTTATGTATGTAAGAGGTTCCATTAGGAATTGCAAGGTAATAGAGGAACTTGAGTAGGTTTATTTTCTTGGTGTAATAAGCTTGATGGGCATTCCAGACCTTGTTGTGAGAATTTAAGTTAACACATGCCTTTTTTTGTCGCAACTTAGTATAATATTATGATAAGTAGGATCCAAATGGTGATGCTAAAAAGTGTGGCTATGCATACAATGGATCATAAAAACTTGAATGCTTTTGTTATAAAAACCTTTCGTGATGTAGAAAAGGTGCTTGGATCTAGTTTACAAGACTCTAAAAGAGGAGGACCCATGTTAATAGTAATGAACAAATAGATAGAGAGTCAAAGAACTACAACGAAAGCCACATTAATAGGATTCAAAGGTGTGCTAATAGCAAATCATATAGGAGCGAATCAAGGGTCTACAAGCACGAGAAAACAAACATCTCAAGAACCCCCAAGAATGGCAATGCCAAAGGTATCATCCACACACATAGGAACATTAGAGAATGAATCCTCAAGAGACCTTGAAGAACTACAAGAAATTAGGAAATTATAATTGAAAGTGGAGAAAATTGCCAAACGGCTCATAGCACGATGAGATAAAAGCTCAAGTCTTGGCAAGCACCCAAAAAAGAGTATCAACTGAAATCCCCATGAAATGTCTAATGAGAGAAGAGAAAGAAAATAAACAAGATCTCACAATAGCTACTCTTCATCTGTAGGCATAGGTGTTGGAGCAACCACAAGAACGAGAAGAAATTCGTCAATATTGCCAATATTTGTGATTGTGACATAAAGATATACTTGCAAGAGCAACCATTGCAAGTTTCTAGAAGCTTGAAGACAAAGAAGAATCTTGAATCAAAAATCTCTCCATCATGGTATCCACTGGAAAGAGAGGACATGTCACAATTGATTTATCATGTATTCCCCTATTTTTTATATTAGCTTTCAAACCATTCAAAGCTCAAAACATTCTGAATCTTAGGGTGGGTTTGTAGGTTGAGTTTTAAAAATAATTACAGACAAAAATTGGAGAGTCAATAAAGAATCTTATGAAGGACCAAAGG
This sequence comes from Lygodium microphyllum, assembly GCF_053477565.2. Lineage (NCBI taxonomy): Eukaryota > Viridiplantae > Streptophyta > Polypodiopsida > Schizaeales > Lygodiaceae > Lygodium > Lygodium microphyllum. The sequence goes on from NC_141146.1 coordinate 65,539,505, forward strand.
TCAATCAAGAAATAGGAGGATTTGGTGGATTTGAAGTGCAAATAGAATGATTGCATGCAAAAGGTCAGCTTTTTGCTTGTGTGGAAGATTGTACTTATGTGTATAGTGTCTACATTCTAAGATCCATGTGTTTGATTGTTTGCTTGTAACTTCCGACACCCATAGGTTCTTGACATAATCAATCCTTTGCTAGGGAAGAAGTGGATGGTCCCAAGGCAATAGTGGGTATTGAGAAATTAAACTTGATAGCAATCTCATTTGTTTCCATTTTAAAAAAGATCACATGGTGAGGATGCTTGAGAGCTCTAGAATAGTATGGAGTGCTCATCGAATGCTAAGCACAAATTTTGATTTTACAACATGAGATCTTGTTAGCTATTTGATCTATCAATTTCAATTAAATGTTGTATGTGTGTACTTTGAATTATCTAGTTAAAGCTTCTTTGAGTGTAAGTGGCTTTTCTAGGGAGGAGTTTTTGGATATGATTGAGAAAAATGCATTGCAAACTCTCGGCCTGCTCATTTGCTTGAGGGTGATAAGGTTTGGATTTCTTATGCAAAATCATATGTTTAGAAGTCAACTCCTTAATCACTTCATTTAGAAAATGCTTACCACGGTCACTTACCAACTCTATGGGGGGCAACCAAACCAAGTCACTATATTAGAATAGAGAAATTGTAACATGTCCCCTTGTCCACTTGTAGGACACGTCTTAGCAGCCCATCGGGAAGAGAGTCTAGAAAGTGCCGCTTGCACTCCCAAGGAATATCACGGGGTTTGCGATCTAGGTCTTTCCGAGTCTACCACGAAGCGGTAGCATTCCGGCCGTTCCCACTTAGTATCGACTTGAATAAGGGTTTTCCTAATGGTCAAGTTCCTAGAAGTAGCTAGCGTCGAGCCCCAGATGAACCACTTTACGCAGAAACATCAGGGTCGAAGCGGATTTATACTGCACTTGGATCAAGGAGAATGCGAAACAAGAGGGATGCGAAGATCGATCTCTCTGCCCGTAAGGCATAGTCCCATTCCGTTCCCCTAAAACAGCATAAATCGAGGCTCTAGCTCTATAGATTCTAGGTCATTGTTACCTTGCTCTCAATTCCTTTGAGAAAAGTTCCCGGCCAACCGAGACCACCCTTCCGTAGGATGGACCTAGGGTCATGTCCACGCACTTTCCTCAAGTTGCTTTAATTATCTAATTACCTACCACATTTAGTTTGACAAGCAAAAACAGCTTCCTTAATTAGCCAATTAATCACCGGTTCCTTCACATAACTTAAGCACTGACACAGAAAAACAATGTCAAGCAAGTTCATTTTCAACATTTGATCTTTATTTATCAGTCTTTGAAATACATCAAATAAACCTGCCCAAAGGCTATTCCAGCAATCCTCAGGGATCGCTATTCCAAGTTCCGCTTGTTGACTAGTATGAGGGCCTCAAGATCCCATCTCGAGTCATGTCGGCCTCTTGTGCAGAATCCGGAGGCAAGGGATTTACGGCCAGAGCCTCCCTTGGCACCCAGGCGTCCTCTTGCTCCAAGTAGCACCCACGGAGAGACCTCTCGCGGCGGGTTGGGTCCATGTACCCGGTGCGGCTAACAACCCCCTTGGATAGGGTCAGCAGACAGTCGGAGGTAGCTGGTACTGCCTCTCCCTCCAGGCTTTCAACCTGAAGCATTGGTTATTTTTCCTGAATTAGTACCTTGATCAAAGAAGTACAAACAGTGCACCTATGTGTACAATCAAGAATATTCCAGTGGTCGTTTGTACGGCCAACTACTAAGGTATAATTCCTTCTCCTCGAATGCTTGTAGCATTCGATCCTGGATCAATCGCAACTTGGAAAGATCCCAAGGGTTTCGTAAGCTGAGTTGCGTGTTTACCCTTTTTCCTTGGGTTAGGGTTTATACCCTGTTGACCCAAATTGTCTCTACCTTAGGTTTCCTTAAATTAAGGTCAATAAATCCTGGGCAACCTCGTCACCCTAACTTGGTTGGTCAACTGCTTTCTTGGCGGATTTGTAACTCCCCTAGCTTGGCAAATCAGTCCCAAGGAAGGGTGATGTAGCAGGATGACTACTCATCCTCTAGAAAATAAGACTTGTACTTAGAACTTGCCAAACTTGGTCTAAGGAGTGGCAATACTATTTAGACACAAGACCATACAACGTTGCAGCTTGTTGCACGAGATAGGTGTCAGCACCTAACTTGTGGGGATTATTTTTCTCATCACACGGTATTCCTTGGTCAAGAATACCTTTGATCAAGTTGTAGGGTTTGGGAGTCCTATTGACCCAATCCAAAACCTAACCCTACTAGGGCGATAAACGCTTTGGCCCTAGGGTTCCTAGATTCCTTGCGGAAGTCTAGCATTTGGTCAACTGATCCTTAGGGTGAGAACCCTAGATCATTCTTGCACGGGCGATTAGACAATCCTAACATTTCGAGAATGTGGGTAGGACCTTTGAGATCGGAAATATTAGTTCGGCATCCCAAGTACAATACTAGGTAGAATTTTATCATAACTTAACCCTACCTAGCACATTGAGGTGATCGTCATATGCTAACTAATCAGACCTTTATGATTCTCATGTAAGCTACTCAATTATACGCGAATTACTTAATTGATCTAACCAACCCACGATTTAAGATGATCTTCCCTTTTAAAGATGGAAATACTTTCTTCTAAATTTGCAAGTACTTTTCCCCTGAAAGATGTAAGTAACTGCAAGATAGGTGAGATGCATCATTCCATGCAATTTCGAGACCATAGTCCTTTTTGCCTTTATGCAACTTAAAGGATCTATAGAGATCTTTCTTTTCCTTGCCCTATACGATAATAATTGACATTCAGAGCTAACTCTTATAGACCCTACATTGATGCAACGCAATCAAAGCTTTAATGTTTTCAATGAAGATGCATTCAAACTTTGATAAAAAAACTCCATGCATGAGTGAATGCCATGAGTCCATCATTGATTTAATCCTTCTTTTAGCACTTAACCCAACCTAAAATGTAACTATCATCGCATGGAATTTGCAAAGTTCATAAATCCTTTTCATGCATTGCGACTATTTGGACATTATTTAATGGCCATTCTATCTTATACACGAGTTACAACCCATAATTTATTACGTAAGTGCATTATGTGTTATGTGCTCTATCCTTTGCGATGTGACATGGTCTTAGCATGATATCATCTTTTAGGTTATGCATCCCACGTTTAAAAAAAATGCGACTACCCTTGACCACGGAAGTGCAAGTAAATGCAAATACTTGACATGCACTAAACTTTGTAAATCGAATCAGTAAATGCATTTAAAACTTCCCTACGAGAATTAAACATGCTTTATGCCTCCTTTCCATGCGGAAATATTTCTCGTAACCTGGGTATTTGAATTCGAGGCGTTGTCCACTCTCGTACTTTGGGTGGAAGCTCCCATGTGTGTGCTCCTCTCGGCTTTTGCTTAGGAGCCATTGACGCGGCAGATTTCGACTCAGCGAACTCTCCTTTCCCTACTGCCCGCGAATTTACTTCCCTTTGCAGGAATCGGGCCTTACAAACTCAGTTTTAAAAACCCGAGAGGTATGGGTGAACTATGTCTATGGAAGCTTCAATAGAAGCTTCCAAGCTTCTGGAAATAGGGGTGACGTGTGATAGAGAGGATGAAGAAGATCACGACGAGGGAGATGACGATGGTGAAGAAGAAGAAGATGATGATGATGATGGGGCATGGCAGCAGGGGGCACAGTGGTAGAAGGCGGCGCGGCGGTAGAAGGTGGATGGCGGTGGGCAGCAGCAGCACAGCCAATCAATCAATCCCCCCCCTCAAGCTTGGGAGGGGGGTTCATATAGGGTGAAGGCGGGGGGGTGGCCACACAAGTGACAATTTGCATGCTTCCCTCCCCCATGCTCCTCCAACACCCACTCATACTCATACTCCCTCTCCCCGCCATGGAACGGTTGAAGGGAGGGAGTTTTTTTAAAAAATTTGCAAATAATCCTTTATCCTTTTTCCCTTGGAGGGGTGTTCCTACGGTGAACTACGGCTTTTGAGCCATGGATTCCTATGCGCGACACGAAGCTAGTGTCTGTTGATGTGCGAGGGTGGAACACTTAGCCCAAGGTTTTTCTGTCGCGGGAGGTCACTCGAAATTGCTTATGTAAGGGATCAAGAATCGTTAAAATTTTGTTGCGGAAATATTACAGAAATTGTGCCACAGTTGCTGCCTTATTGTCCCACAAAGCTTTAGCTTCAACCCACTTAGTACATAATCTGTACATACCAAAATATACTGGTTTTTGATCTGATGAGTAGCTGGCTTAATAGAGCCCACAAAATCAATACCCAACTTTTGGAAAGACTCTAGAGGCTAAACTAGATGATCATGGATCCTGTCCCTAGATTGAGGTTGACCTTCCTTCATACAAAAAATGCACTCTTTTTCATAATACTAATGAGCATCTTTAAGTACAATTGGCCACCACAAACCTACTTGAAGAATCATCTTGCCAGTAATCTAACCCAAAAAATGACCTCCTCTTAGTCCTGCATGTGCTTAATGCAGAACAACAAGTTGTTCTTTAGCAGTTACACATCTCCTTAACACATTGTCAATGCCCCTCCTATAGAGCACTCCCATAATAACCTAAAAGTGTCTACTCTACAATGCTAACCTTCTATGGTGATCTGTTGACAATTCTGCAGGCATCACTCCATGAAGCAAAAATTCAACATTTGATCATAGAAGGAATTGAATTGATTCATCTGAACACTGAATAGCTCTCCATCACACAACTGATCATTTACCCTTGGTGTAGGGTCCACTGACTCAAGTCTACTTAGAAAATCTACTATCGCATGCTCTTTACCTAGTGCATGCACTATTTTGTAGTCAAACTCTTGCAAAAGAAGCATCCACCTTGCCAATCTTCCTATAAGTTGCAGTTTATTGATGAGATATAATAAAGCTTGATGATCCACATGAAAATTTACTTGATTCCCCAATAGGTAATGTCAAAACATATGCAATGCAAATATCATTCCAAGAGCCTTCTACTTGCATAGTAGATAGGTCTAAACCAGCCTACAACTCTTTCCTGCATCAAAACTGCACCCATGTAATGTTAGATGCATCAAGAAATGCATGGAATGGAATATCCCACTGTGGAGGTTATAAAAGTGGTGACACTACCAATATATTCTTCAATATATCAAAAGCTTTATCCTAGTCATGACTCTAGGCAAACTGAACTCCCTTCTTAGTAAGCAATGTAAGCGGAGCACATATATGAGCTAAATACCGCAAATACCTACTATGCCATTTCACTTTCCCCACAAAGCGCATCACTTCTTGAACTATTGTAGGTATAGCAGCCTTTTGAACCGCTTGAATTTTCCTCTGGTCAATAAGCATACCTTCCTTTGAGATAATATGACAAAAAAGAACTCCTCTTTTAGCAGCAAAATAAATAAATAAATGGGTTAAGTGACATCCCAAATTGACAGCATCTTTCAAAACACATCCTGAGATGCTACAAATTATCAGCTTTCTTGCCAAATACAAAGAATTCATCTATGAAAACCCTCATAAAATATGTAAGATATGGATCAAATGTTTTGTGAATTGCACCTTGAAATTCTAGTGGTCCATTCTTTAAAAAAAATTCACAATAATATTATAAAGGCTCTCTTATCCATCTAGATGTATTGAAATTTTATTATATGCACCATCCAAAAAGCTCTAGATCTCACAGCCAATAACTTGTAATTGCTAATTTTCAAGTACTTTGAGCCAGTAATCATCATGTGGTAGTCGTATTTGTTGTTTTTGAGGTTATTGTAACACTTTTGATTGTTTTGCATCTTGCTGTAGTGCATTTTGCTACTGTAGGAAGTGCAATAATTCAGCTTGGCATTGTGGGTACTACAAAAATTCAACTTGTTGTTGCATGAAGTTTAGTTGCTGCTGCATGAAGTCAAGATACTATTGCAGGAATTCAAAATTCAACAATAGGAATTCCTGAAATTTAGGTTCTTGTAGATAATTTTGAAGCTTTCTTGATAGAAAAAACTGTAACATACACTTGCTACAAGCATCCACCTCATACAACATCAATATTTTCATGCTTAAAAACCAATCAACATGAATAACATCAAACATTCCTGTTGTAATATAAACTGCATAGATATCCACTATCGGTACTTGCATACATCCAAATACTTCAACTTCAGTGATAGACTGATCAGAGTCCTCAAAGACTTCAAAAATAGTAGTTTGAATTGAAACATCAACAATCTGATCATTCAATGCATAGATATCCTCAAGAATAACATCTTGATTTGAATCAAGATAAAATACCAATTGTGTATGCAAATCAACAATTTCATTGTCCTTCTACAAAACAACTTCCTCAAGAGCACTAATGACTTCAAAACAATGAGAAACTTGGAAATCCATTACATTCCTCAATTGAGAAACCTCCTGCTGTAGTAATGCTTTCTCCTCTTGAAGCCAATTGATAACAAACAGAGCTTCAATTGCTACAACATTGGCCGCATTTCTCTCCTTTTCAAGTTTAATAGAAAACCAATGAATCACCTCAATTGGAGATTGAATCATAGAGTGTACCGCATGCAACACTTCAAAAAAACCATACAAATTGACTACATTCTGCAATGCTTCATATTCAATCAACTCTTGTAATAAAGGAAATGTAGTGCAAATCTTGAAATCTTGCTCTTCCTACAAAGGGATTATAGTGCTATTCTTGCAATTCCACAATTCTTGTAGTGGAACACTAACTTGTTCTTCACATCACCTTGTTTTACAGATTCTTGGATAAGAAAAGCATAAAAGGGGTTTATAAATGGAATATACAATTTGAATTTGGAGGGCATGGAGACACTTTTGGAATTATCTTAACACCTCATATTTAGCCTCTAGTTCCCAAGGTAATCATACCAAAACAAGGATCAAAAGCTTAATTTGGGAAGTGTTGAGATGGTTGATTGACCATGGCTACCAAGTAATCCTAAAGGGTCAACTTATCAAACTACTTGATATCCAAATGAGATTTAAGGTCACTCCCAAACAAAGATGGGCATGGGTAAAGAATGAGATCAAGTCTAAAATAAATAGGATAAATGGACTACATCTTAACATGGCCATTAGAGGAGTTGCTATCAAACACATCTTGGTTGCTATGTTACCACATTGTCAAAAAGTTGATCTCACTATGCAAGAACTATCTATGGGACTAGGTATAGCAACCATTATAAGCTTGTCAAAGTGGCCTAGGATAAATGCACCTTGCCCAAAATTCAAGGAGGTGCCACTCGAAAGACCCTTCCTTTTCCTTATTGAAACATGGTTAGCAATCCTTAAAATTCAAACAAGTACTTCACTTTAGGTGGTGGTTTTAGAAAGTGGAAAGGATTTTTGCCTGTATTTGTAGCCTACTCCAAAGATGAATTTGATCGTGTCAATTGTTTCCAACTTGTCAAGGGGATTTGAGACTCTCTACCTGTGTCCCCCCCCCCCCCCCCCCCCAAAAAAAAAACCCAATATTAGATTGCTAAGAAAAGTTTTAGAAAAAGAATCAATTGTTGGTCTAATCTATGGGGCTACCAAAACAACTTTTGGCTTTCAAATGAATATTTTTAAGAGAACATTTAAAAGTGTCCCTTCAAAGAAAGATGCAATCAATTCCAAAAAAACCCAATGGCAAATTGCTAGTCCACTTGCCCTACAAATTAGGCTACCTTTTAGAAATGGCAAACCTAACCTCTTGTCCATCCTTTTTAAACCAAGATGCTAGAATCATTGTACCACTCTCAACAACTTATGATACATTGAATGGACTAAAAAGTAGTAGAACTACATGTTTATAGGAGTCTAGTTCTTAGCAATCCTCCCTAAAATCACGTGTTTGTTGTGGTCAATTTTTCACAAAGGACTCTGTGGACCGATGAAAGAGCCTTCAAACTGAACATAGGAAAGGGACTGTGTCCTAGATGTAAATCATATATGGAAACTCTATCCCATCTTTTCATTAACTACCTAACCAAAAATTTCACATGGAACCTTTTACACAAACTCCATTGTAAATGACACATATATTCAACATCTTGAAAAAACCTTTTCCTTGGAGAAGCTAATGCTATTCCCCCTCTAGTTTGCAACTAGTTGAGGGGAATTCACTTGTGGAATGTTTAGAAAAATAAGAATAATTTGTTACTTTATAAACATAAATATAATACTATTTTGCATTTAACTCATGATTGTCTCTTCAAATATTAGGAGAAAATGATAAATTTGAGGCTATGATAAAGAAGGTGAAGAAATAATGCATCAAAATCAAGAACTATAACTCCTTAATGGACCTCAACTAGTATTGAGATGAAGAAAGCATGAAGTATCTAGTATAGATGAAAATACAATTCATAGCTAAACTAAGGCTAAAACTCAACTCTCTAATGTCATCTACACTCCTAATTGCTCTCATGGATAGGATACTTGTGAATAAAGTTACTCTCAATTTCACACAACTACTTTTTGTATATAAGTTTGACATATTCAAGCTAATAACTTCCCAATATAAAGCATTTCATACACCTCCTTAGCGAGTAACACTCCCATGCTACTTTTTTTAAACACATGTAGCTAATGAGGGTTTTTAAAAATCTTTTTTCTTACTTTTTTGAAGAGAAAATATCAAACTTATTTTCCTCCATTGCAAAACAAGCACTTCATTGTTTCCTCTATGTCTATTATTAAATGCCTATCATTGAGTTGAAGGTTGAACTCTATATCACTATTATTGTAACATTTATTAAGATATGTGCCGCTATATATATATAAATTAAGTAGTTGTGTACCACCATATGTATGCTGTTAATTGACCAACATTCAGGTGTTACTAATTTTTATGATGAATAGAGACATACTTTTCCAAGTCATTTAGAAAGTTGGCCATGTAGATGTCATACATGGTTGTGATAGAGTCACTACTAATGGCATGTATGGCTATCACATGTGGTTGTGTTTGCTCACCACTAAATATGTGTGGCTATGTGACTATTGTATATGGCATGTGTGGAAAAATGTGGCATATGTGGCTCTATCCCATGGAATATTTGCCTATGAGGCTATCCCCTATGGCACATGTTACTATGATAAGGGAGGATATAGTTGTGTCTCATGTGGCATGTCTACTTTGACAATGTGTACTACATTTAACAATGTATAGTGTAGTTATTAATTAATTGTTACTACATTTAGTAACACATAGGTTTAATGAATTTATTATTATGTTTGTGTGGTTGTGTTCCATGTGTAACTATGTGTTTTACAATTAATAACATATAGTTTTAGTTTTCATTGAGAGGGAAGCAATGGTGGGATGCTATGCAGAAGCTATCGAGTGCAAGAGGGTTGAGAAAGAGAACACAAGAGAGCTATGTAGGTACAAAAATAAATGATACCCTTATTCTATATTATCTTCAAGTTCATATAATTGTACAATGTGTACATATACAAGGAGTGCCCACCATGGTTATAGGCCATTGGTATTTACACCAATAACCTTCCACTTAGAAGGGAAATGCACCTTTATGGGATTATAATAACAAAATGAAGCTACTATCCAATGCCCATTGGCACTTGTGCAAAGCACTCAAAAGGTAAGCTCTTTGTGAGAAGATATGCAAGGTTATAATCCATATGGATCTTAACAAGCTCAATGCTTTTGTCCTCAAGAGCCTCCCTAATGAAGTGACCACCTCAATTTGCTTTGTCTTTCCATCAAAGACATGGTTCCATGCCAATTGAATGGCACTCTAACTATCAAATTGCAATGCATGCATCTCTCTTGTAATATCCAAGTCTCCCACTAGATGAGAGCCATATAGCTTCCTTGTAGACCTCAATGTAGGCATCTCTCTTGTAATATCCAAGTCTCCCACTAGATGAGTATGCCATATATCTTCCTTGCAAATCTCAATGGCTACAAAATACTATGCTTTAGTTGTAAATAAAGCCTACAATTGAGAGACCCAAGAGACTGCACCACTGGTGAAAGTGAAGACAACCTATAGTAGACCTCCTAAAGTCTACACTCCTTAAAAAATCAATATCTACATATTCAAGGATAGATTTATTCTTTCTTCCAAAGCATGTTCACATAGATCTACTGCCATTCAAGTATTTCAATATGCTTTTTACTACTTCCCAATGCTTCTTGCGACGGTTGGTGACGTACTTGCTAACAACTTCCACTACATAGGAAATGTCCTGATGTATACAACCATGGTGTACATCAAAATACCAACTACAAATGCATAAGGAACCTATGCCATTTCAAACTTCTACTCATCTGACTTGGGATTGTCCTCCTAGATAAGTTTGTATAGAGGTAATGAAATAGTGATAGCCTTCCTCCTCTTCATATTAAATGCTCCAATACCTTCCTAATGTATTCATTTTGAGACGAATAGAGTACCTTTTGTATCAATCTCACATAATGCACATACTAAGAATGTGATCGTTCCCTAAGTCCTTCATGTCAAAGGCTTCATGCAATATTTTCTTCAAAATGCCTACATCCATGGCTAACTTTTTAATCATCAACATGTCATACACATAAAAAAGCAAGATCATAAGGCTACCATCCTGAGCCTTCCTAGTGTATAGATCTCACCTCAAGTGAACCCCTAAAATTTCATGAAGGCATCAAACGTATAATACCTCTCTAGGAGCTTGTTTCAAACCATGTAAGCTCTTATGTAACTTACACACCAATTGCTACTTGCCTTCAATAATAAACCCCTTAGATTTCTGCATGTAAATATCCTCATGCAAGTCTCCATGCAAGAACATGATCTTTACATCCATATAAATCAACTCCATGTCCTTTCTAGCAACCAAAGCAAGGACCATACAAAGGGTGGTCATCTTGACTACTAATGAGAATAGATTATCAAAGTAACTCCTCTTCTCTTACTTGAATACCTTGGCCACCAATCCTACCTTGGACTTAGACAACACATCACATAGAGATACCTTCAACCTCTAGAGCCACTTGTATGGCATTGCATGTTTGCCCTTTGCCCTTAGACAAAGGAATAACTCCCAAGTAGCATTCTTCTCCAAATAACCCATCTATTGTTGCACTTATCATTGTTATCCCTAGTCATGGTATATAAATAACAAGAAGACTCACCACAATCTATGGCCATGGCATAGTTTAGAGACGAAGTATATCTGTCTAAAAATCTATGTAAAACTAGCTCAACATAAACTTTTGTCTATCCCACCTATCTATCCTATAAGACATGAGGTTGTCCACCATCTTGTGGCACCTTAGCATTAGCAAGTTTTCCAAGCCTTGCATCAAGAATAGGTCATACAATCTGCTCATGTAGTAGCTACCCATCCTCTTGAAATACCACTTTGCAAATCTCAACCATTTTGATAGGCTACTTATGTATCTTATCCTCATTAAAGATGATATCATGATTGCATATGACCCTTCTTGATTTATGATCCCACAAGTGATAGCCCATTTCACTTGACTCTCCATAGCCAAGAAAAATACATGATCAATCTTATTATGTTTGTCCCTAACTATATATATAAATGCCTCACAATAAACAATGGTCAAATGATTATAACTAGGTCTCTTTCCAAACCATAACTCCTAGACTAGCATCTTGCTATAAAATGGCTTAGTAGGAAATACCACTTTGCAAATCCCAACCATTTTGATAGGCTACTTATGTATCTTATCCTCATTAAAGATGATATCATGATTTCATACTACCCTTCTTGATTTATGATCCCACAAAGGGATAGCCCATTTCACTTGACTCTCTATAGCCAAGAAACTGTAGGATCAAGCTTATTACCTTTGTCCCTAAATATATGCATAAATGCCTCACATAAAAAATGGTCAAGTGATTATAACTAGGTCTCTTTCCAAACCATAAATCCTTTAGTATCTTGCTATACAATAGCTTAATAGGAAACCTATCGATCCAATATATCACTATCTTTACAGCTTCAGCCTAAAATCCATTAGCAAGACTAGCATTAGATAGCATACTATGGACCCTTTCTTGAATGGTCTTGTTCATCTTTTCAACCACACCATTTTGAGAGAGATTCTTAGGAGTTATCAACTATCTCTTGATACCATGGCTTACATAAAAATTTGTAAAGACATATGAGGTGTACTCTCCACCATTATTAATCATCAAGAACTTAAGCTTCTTGCTTGATAGATTCTCAAAAAATGCCAATAAATTTTGAAGCCAACAAGTCACTCTTCTTGTAAAGAGGATAAGCCTAAACCTTCCTTGTGGCATCATCTATAAAGGTGGCAAAGTATAGTGCTTTGCCTAATGAAACCTTGGGCATTGGTGCACATAAATTACTATGAACCAAATCAAGACATTATGGACTTCTACTCCCACTACCTCTCTTATGTGACATTTTAGTTTTCTTTCCAAAGAGACAATGCTCATTAAAACCAAGGTTTAAGAATTTTAGGCTAGGAACATAATTTAAGTGGCATAAAACTTTCATTCTAGTGATTGATACATGCCCCAAATAATGATGCCATAAAGAAAAAAAATGGATTTTTACTAACAACTACAACATGGTCTTTTACACCAAAAACATCCAAAGGATATAAATTGCCAAACTTTGGGCCTTTGGACACAACAAGAGATGCCTTGCAAATCTGTTGCACATGATCACCAAAGATCACTCTATAACCATGATCACCAAGCTATCTTGTGCTAGTCAAATGTTTTGTTAAGTCTAGAATATGACATACATTCCATAAGACAACAAAAGTTCCATTTGGCAATGATAAGTGTATATCCCCAATGCTAACAATGTAGCACGTATAGTTATTTTTAAGACAATCTCATCCTCTCTTTCCAATAGCATAGGTAGAGGATCACTCTCTATGTGAAGTAACATGAAATGATATTACAAAATCCAAAAGCTAGTTTTGAGACATGCCATTATCCATAGCAACCAATAATGTATCATCCCAAGAGGATACATATAAAGTATCACCATCATCATTATTGCATAGCAACCAATAATGTATCATCCCAAGAGGATACATATAAAGTATCACCATCATCATTACTTCATGCATTTATCTCATTTATCATTGCTCTGCTTTTCTCTTCCTTTTTTCCATTATCTTCATTTGTCCTTTTTCCTTTTTGCTTGTTCTTCCATTTGTATCAATCTCTTTTATGCATCGCTTCTTGTTATAAAGAAGCAATATACATCATTTTTATTGCATGACTTGCTTCTTGACTTGCCTCTCTCACAAGTTTCCTTGGGCATTTGGCCTTCCTCTCACCATAAGTGCACTAGAGCTCTTTGACCCTAGATTGTTCTTTCTATTAATCTTCTCAGTGCACTTAAAAAATTTCCCTACTTCATGGATGAGGAGAAAACTACTCTCAACATTAGCACTCATAAGACCACTTATGACAGCAAGTGTGGAGTTACTTATGGCAATCCTGAAAGTATCCTAACTCTTGATCAAGGACTAACAAGAACATGGTCTTCACTAAACCATTAAAAAAATATTTTGAGATGTTAGTTGGTTGAAAAAGTATTGAATCCATTGAGGCAATTAAACTTCAAAGCCCCCTCTTCCATATGGAGATCAATGAGTTTTTTCAACCAATAAACGTGTGAAATTGCAATTTATTCATATAGGTCACTCAGTTTTTTTCATACACCATATGCAACTTCTATGATCTAAAATACATAGACTTTGAGAGTATCAATATAATAGTAGAGCATGCTAGCTCATTCAATTTCTCCCATGTATTTGGATCCATATCCTCAAGCTTAATCCCACTACATTTGATCAACTTCAACTACTTATTTTGGAACAATATGTTACGTATTTGTTTTTCCATTATGAAAAGTTTGTTCCATAAAGCTTTTCAATATTGAACAATGCATTCCATGAACTTTATGAATAAACCATAATGAGAAAAGTATGTATGCACACCAATAATAGCAAGATATATCCATTTGCAAATACAAAATAGACCAACAATCTGCAAGGACTATCCAAATATCAAACCATCATAAAACTGATGCAAAAAATGATATTTTAGCACTTTCCGAAGGCATATGAACTTTCCAAAAGCTAATCCAAGCATTCTGGAAACCCTTTGATCATAAAACAATCGACACTAGTACATGTAAATTGTCTTCACAAATCAATTTCAGCCCACATAATCTCTGTAAAATCAACATGATAAACTCGTTTGGAATATCCTTCAATTGGATATGTCTAGCAAAATTTGTGTGCAATTTGAGCCCAATAGTAATAAAGAAATCTCTGAGTGTGAATGGACTACAACTTGTTAAGGTTTAAACCTTATAAAAAGATTTACAAGGGAAGGGTTACTACCAGAACTAATGGCACAGCTGATAGGAATTAAAAAAATGGCATCAATCTTTAAATAGGTCATTTTTGCTCCAAGAAGGCATCAAACAATAGGCACTACATTTTGGGACTCCCAGGCTTTGTGGATCAAGGTATTGATTACAAAAAAGATCAATATGTTTTCTTTTCTATTTTTTATAGAAATAAGAAAACCCCCTACTTCGTTTCACAAGTAGACCATGTGCTCAAATCCCTTGCTTAAGCCCTATGCTTTTGACAAGTAGACCTTCTACTTTCAAGAGACAAGTTGCCCCCTTGCTTAAGCAAGCCCTATGCTTGCATACATCAAAACCATGTACCGAGATCTCTTCTTGTGCATCCAAAGTCAAAATATCTTACTTCAATTCCATCTACTAATGGTTGCCAAAATCAATGCCAAAATGGGCTATTGTAGCCCCAAATCAAGCCTCCATGGGTCACTCAAATCTAGATCCCAATGATGAGGATTGTATCTCTACAAGTCATGGGTAGTAAGCATCAATGTTAAAGAAGAAGCTTGAAACCTCAACCTTCACAACAAAGTTTCACTCCCCATAATCCTTTCTCCAAAAATGGCTCCCACGAGCTCCAATCACCACTCTAATACTAGTTAAGTCAAGTCAAAAGCAATTGTGGGATATGAGGTAGAAGCTATGAACTGCAAGAGGGTTGAGAACGAGAAGAACACAATAGAGTTATTTAGGTACAAAAATGAATTGTAACTTTATTCTTTGTTATCTTTACCTAACTATGATTGTACATTGTGTGTACATATACAAGGGATGCCTGCCCAACTATAGGCCATTGGCCTTTACCCCAACAGTTACATATAGTGAAGTTATTAACTAGTGGTTACTACATTTTCATAATATGTATGTTTAATTATTTGCTATTATATTTGTGTGGCTATGTCTTCTGTATGTGACTATGATTACATGCATTATGTCTAATAATATATATGTTCAATTTAGATGAATGGTTTAGCTTCTAATTGGTAGTTAATACATTTAGTAGCATACACTACCTTTAGTAATGTACATAGTTTAAAACTAATAGCTCTATTGATTGCGATACATGTAATAAGATATTACAATTATATAATAAACTTGATAGGTTAAGTTAATATGTTTATTCATATAGTACAGTTATATAAGTTAATAACATATGTACTCTAAGTTAATATGCTTATTACTATAACTAATAGTATAATTAGATAATAAGGCATTTAACTAAAACTAATAGGTTTTATAATAGTTAAAGTTGGTTTAGTTTATTTATATATTGTTTATATAGCATATATGTGCGGTTAATATTTGCATTTAATATTTATGTAGTTAAAGTAAATAGATCACTTTAATATGTTGGATAATGGAAATGGTTATAAATAGTAGGTTAAGTTAATGCAAGCATTATTATAGATAACATGCATATATTCAACTAATATATTTTGATAGCTTCGGTTAGTTTAAGTAATTTAATCATTGCAATATTAAATAGTAAAGAACAATAAAGAAAATTCTATATCCTTCTCAATTGTATATGAGGAAATCACACTTTCCCTTATAATTATAACATAACAAAGAAATTTTGTCTAGTCTTCAATATGCTATTTGAGTAGCATCTTTGTGTGCTTTCTTTGTTACTACTATACATTTACAAAGTTATAAATTGATTCTTGTGCAAAATAATAATAAAATATCCAAGCCATATCATTTTAGACTTTGGCTAAATCAAATGCTAAGTAACTTGGTCAAAACTAGCTTTGAATAAAGGTTATGAGGTTTTTGTTTTATGTTTTGCAAGGTATATACATACTCTTCATCAATAAAACATATAAGGCTGCAGAAAGGTTTATGATAAAATCTTATTGGCTCCAAAATCATTGTTCTTTATCTAATGCATAATTAAAAATATACACATTCAATTTGCCCCAACATGTTTAAAATCATATTCAATTCTTTGAGGTTAATATGTTACATAACATAAATGGTTGTACTTATCGGAAAGTTACTTCATGTATTAGTAATTAGACAAAGTATATACTAGTTATCTCTAATCATAGAAACATCAACAAAAAACTTAAAAATTAAATACACATACCTACTAGACTATACAAAAAACTTTCTTTGTAATGCTTTTTAGCATAATTAATGTGTCAATGTCAGTCTCCAAAGTAACAAGGCAATAGTGAATGGAACCTTGGACTGTCAATCAATTCTCAATCATCTTTGGTGTCTTGGAATGATGCATCATTAGTTCATCCATCAATCAAACTTAACTTCATGAAATCTAGCATTGTTGATGTGTTCACATTTGATATGCTACACAATCTAGTGGTGCAAAAAAATGTAACAAATCCTTCTACAAAGTTTGAAACTCTCCATTTATAAATAAAATGCAAACAACACAAGCTCGTTGAATATGCAAGACTTATGGAAGAGGTCCTTGACAAATTGGACATCAAGCACAAACACACAATAAATTTTCCACTATAGATGATCATCGCATAGGACTTGCTAGACACAAAAACTAGTGGAGTCTCCACATACACAATTCAGTCATTGCATTACTAACAGATGATTTTTGATTCTGAGAAGTGCTTAAAAATAGCCAAAAATTACGAATATCAGGGGAAAAATAGACTTCGTCGAAGGCGGCGGTGGCAATTAGTACGATTTTAAGCGGCAATGCTCGGAAAGTGCTTAAAAGAGCCAGTGGACGGCGGTCGGAGAATTTTCATAATTCTTTGGCATGACAGATGAGACCCTGCGAGATGCCCAGTAGTGGAAGACTTCAAGATGGATGCCCAAGATTTTTCAGACCATGATTCGGGTACCGGACATGGAAAAGGGAGTGCCCGGAAGGCCAAAGGCCAAAATGGCAAGTGGGAAAAGACTTTAGGAGAGCCCAAAGGGTGTGACCCTTTGGGGCTCCCCCCAAAAATAAAAAAATGTGGGGGGGGGGGGGGGGGGGGTTGCGTTTTTTTCTCACGCAGGGCAAGTATGGAGGCACCATGCCACGAAATGGAGGGGGAATGGGTTATGGGGCCAGAGAACAACCCCCCCAACTGATCTTGGGCATGTTCTTCTTCCTATCTTCACTCTCCATCGCTCCAATCCACTCCTCCAATGGTTGCCCAGTTGTGGAGATGCAAATCTAGTCTTTCTCTCTCCTCTAAGTGGTGGTTTGCAAGCAGGAAATCAAGAAGAAGAGGGGCTGAAGGATGCTTGTCCGGCTGTGATCGGATTGCTTCAAGATGAAGAGGAGGTTGATGAAAGAGTTTCAGCATTGAAGAATGGTTGCTGGTCGGTCTGTGGGTTGCCCAAAAAAATTATTAAAAAACCCGCAACACGCAAGACACGCGGTATGCTCCTATTTTATGAAGAAATTTGCTTGTTCTTGTTGTTTCATGGTCCAAATGTTGTTCACATGCGATGAATTTTTGTCTAAACCTTGTTTGCATCATGTTTGAGGGTTGTAACTACAAAAATGTATAACCCGTGATGATTAAGAGCCGTTATTAATTCTTTAAAACCCGCAAAATATCATTTTTCAATGGAAATTAGTGGTTTTTTAAATTTTGAGTTGGAAAAAAAGAATGAAAATGGGATTAAATCATAGAAAATGTTAAGTTTCAGTAAAAATAATAAGCCAACACAAATAAATCAGAAAATACATATTTTTATGAATAATAAATAGGAAAAAATAGAGAAAAATAGAAAAAATTGAGATTTTCGCGCTAAAAAAATATGGCAAAATAAGATTTATTTGTGTGAATGTTTGGCGAGGTTAAAGCATAAGGTCAAGCCTCAGTTTGTTCTTTTCCTTTGTGTTATAGTACGTGTTTATTATTTTTTACATACAAAAATGACACAAGACAACCATTTACACCTATGCACTGCAGTAACACCTAAACGGTGGGGGGGGGGGGATAAAGTTTGTGCGACGATCTAATTGCTGAAAATATGAAAATTCTGATTTCTCTCTTTCTGCATAGCATTCAGGGATCATTCCATAATTAAATATAGCCGACTCCTAGCACAGAAGTTCTAATACTAGTCCCTAAAGCAGCGCAACACGTAATGCTTAGTTTTTCACACCTCACATGGCTAGTTTTATAATCATAAAATGGTTGTCCACAATCGTCATACACCTTGTATCAAGCATGTCACATGGTATCTCCTGGAATGCATTGCAATTGATTGATAAACTTTGACCAATGCTGAGAGGACAGGAAACCTAAGTCTTGGGTTAGACGGGCGCTTCCATTGGGGGAAAGTTTTATGGGGAAAATCAAAAATCTCTTGGAAATTTGAATTATGAAAGAGTGGAGTTTATGCGAATGTTATATGTGTTAGCGATGCATCTTGGGACCAATCCTTGAGGTGTAAGAGAGTTGCAGTGGAGCAACAACAATCAGCCTGCTGAGAGGTGCTTCCCTATGTGTGTATTACGAGGCATTATGCCTATATGTTATGGGATCTCCCTCTGAGGAGAAGGGAAGGTGAACGTTGGACTACATATTAGATACAAATGCAAAATCGTCATAAGCATTTAGTGCAAAGTGAGTTTTAGACGCTCTTGGCCTGCGAGGCCGTGTGGTGGGGTTATCTATCGTAAGCATGAGGTCCAGCTAGTGCCATAGCCAGTGCCGACCCATTTTAGGTCCCATCAGTGGTGTGTTTTTCGAGAGCTGCCAACAAGTGGTGGTTCTCAAATCTAAGGTTTTTAGGGACCAAATAGTTGGTTTATGTCCTTTGACAAGGGCCATCAAGCCAAAATACAAAAGGAGAATATGGTGAGAGGGCTAGACAGTGATTGGAGGTTGTAAGACACTATTCTCCTCAAAGGAGTAGCCGGTTACGCATAAGTGGTAGTGGTTCTAGTAACCTAGGTGTTACAAGTAGCTCTTCAAGTGCAAGTGGAAGTCTTGGTACTTCCCTATTTCTAGTTAATCAACCCACAACAAGTGGGGGTGTAGTGTTGCCTACGCAAACTCTTGTTGTCAATCTGGTTGTAGCCATGGCACAACCTATCACAATTCTAGCAAGTACACCGGATTTACCAGCATTAGGAGCACCATTGCCCATTTTCCATGGGTTAGCAGAAGAATATGGAGAACTCCAAATTAAGGAGTTTGAAACGCTCATGTTCAACTATCAAATCCAAGATGAAGGACACCTAATGATGTTCTTCAACATGACATTAAAAGGAAGAGTGGCAGTGTGGTATCACGGTCTAGAATCCGGAACCATAACTAGCAGGGCTCAATTCTTTACGGCTTTTCATAGGGAGTTTGCCCCTGAGAAGGGTGGATAATATTGGTTGCGTGTTCTGAACATAACACGCAAAGAGCCAAATGAGAATGCCCAGGCATATGCCAAGAAACTAAAGCAAGTTCTTCGAAAACTTAATGCTTATATTCCCATTCCAGCGGCTGCACTGTAGCAATATTTCCTACATGGATTGGATTTTAATATCCAGGTGCAACTGAGTAGTGTTTCTTTGGCCGATATTGACACTGCCATTACCCAAGCAGAAGGAGTAGAGTCGCACTTGTTGCAAGCGGCTTATATAGCAAGGATAAATTGGAATGGTAATAATTTGGCCTTGATCAATGGGAGTCAAGGGGACCCCATGCTAAATACGAGTGGCAGAGGGAGTATTATGTCAAATTTGCCTATGTTACCAGCTCCTCCTAGCATGACTATGCCTATGGCTAGTTAGGTGGCCTCGCAAAATAGTGGTGGAAACCAAAAAATGAATCCTAATGCTGTCCCAGTTGATTCCTAATCAAGTGGTTAGGACCATGGGACGACAAATTGATGAGCGCGGCTATGAGTCGATTGCTTCTAATGTCCTTGGTGAAGTTAAGGACATGAAGAAGCACTACACCAATATGATCTTTGAATAGCATCGACAAATAGCTGTGGATGTCAATTTTCTTAAGAAGCAACAAAATTTTATAGGGAGCCGATGCCCTGAAGAGGGTTGCCCCTCAAGATTCAGTTGTAAGTGGTGTGGGGGGTAACATTTCCATAGGAATTACCTGAATGTCAAATGTGATATTTGCGGGAAGTCTGGCCACTTAGCCACTGCCTGTTGGAGTAAGATTAGTTCTCTCCAACAAGGGAGTAAACAACCAGGTCCAGTTAACCATCGCACACAAGGGAATAATCTCCAACAAGATGATGGACCAAGGCAAATATTGCAAAGAGGAAAGGCTATTATAGAGGAGTTACCTCATGGAAGTGGAGTCAGCCTTATTGAGGCTGTACATGTCAATGATGCTAAAACTTCTAATCTTCGAACCATAACAAGAGGTCAAAGGATTAAAGAAGGTGATAAAGGAATTATAAAACCTATCGAGAGAAGCCCTAAGCAAGATGCTAGGGAAAAGTGAGTCCTGAATCCTGATATGGAAGGTGGACCATTAAAACCTGTTGGTAGTAAAGTCGATCCCGAGGAGGATAAAGGATTGCCAAGAAAGAAGGTAAAGGCTAAAAAAGAGGCACCAAAGCCGATTGAAAGACCAAAGGAGAGAATGGTTTAGCGCGAGAAGAGAACTTTGGCTAATTACCACGACTTTGATCTAGCAAGTTCCCTTTGCGAAGTCAAACCAGACGTGAATCTCCTGCAATTGATTAAAATTTCGTTAGGAGTACACAAGGAATTCAAGAAAATCCTTTGTATAGGGTATATAGTAGAACCTTTGGGCATAGCTAGAGTGGGGAAAGATTGGTTCGATCATGCTAAAAAAAGCATTGCCCTAGGGTTCCAGCATATGTGGATGGAATATTAGTGGAGCATGCTATCCGCGTGGACACTGGATCCTCCATCAATATCATAAGCTCAGACTTGATCGAGAGGTTAGGTCTAGAGATCCAAAAAGACAGCTCCACACTTCTTAGGATGGTTGATGATAGTCTAAGACAACCAAAAGGTTGCATTACTAAGGTCCACCTTACAGTTGCAAGCATGAAATGCTATCTGGACTTTAGGGTGATAAGGTTTGCAGGACGTCCTAGCTATTGAGTTTTGCTAGGCAAGCCATAGATTCTACGGACAGACTGTCAAGTCGATATACTCGTTGGTCGAGTGATTATAGGCCGAGGTGCCCATCGTCTAATAGTGGATGCTTACCCTGAGTCTCCTTAGAGTGAGAGAGCTCCACTATCGTGCACTGAACTAGAAAGAGTAGATGATCCATCTGGTAGTGGGACGTCATCGAGCGATGGATCTAAGGAAGGGTCCACTACAGAGGATATTTATCACATAACCTTGAATGAGCCAATAGAGCCTCATGATCGAATAAGAGATGCAAACATTATCGAGTTGGACCTTGGTACGCTAAATGATTCGCGGCTAGTTAAATTAGGGTCCATGCTAAGTTCAGAAGAAAGAGAGGATTATGTGTCCTTAATTCGAGAGTTCCGCGATATCTTTGCTTGGAGCTATGACAAGCTTCGGGGTATTCCTCCCAGTCTAGCTGTGCATACTATTCCTATAAAGGAAGGTATCCGCCCTGTACATTAAAAAGTAAGGTGTATGCCTTGTGAATTAAGGGACGGGTTGTATGAGGAACTACAAAAGTTGTGAAAAGCGAGTTTGATCTTCCTTGTTCAGCATACTGAATGGTGCTCACTAGTTGTGATCAGGAAGAAGAAGAATAATCAAATCCATCTTTGTGTAGATTTTAGAGAGTTAAATAAGAAGACTGTTAAAGATTACTACCCATTGCTGTTTATTGACCAAATTTTGGATCAATTAGTGGGTAGGGAAATATATTCGTTCATAGACTGCTTTGCACGGTATAACCAAATGGCAATCGCTGAGCAAGACAAGCTAAAAACAACGTTTATTACAGTCTTCGGTACCTTTGCGTACCGTGTGATGGCATTTGAGTTGTGTAATGCACCTGGTTCATGGCAAAGAACACCCAACAAGACCTTTGGTGACATCTCCCCAGAGGAGCTGAAAGTATTCATTTATGATCTAGGGGCAACAACCATAAGGGATAGACAATTGATCATTTTGCACAAGTGTTTTGAGTGTTGCAGAAAATTCTGCATAGCTCTTAACCCATGGAAGTGCGTCTTCGGAGTCCCTTATGGACTCTTATTAGGCCATGTGGTTAGTTCCATAGGGATTGCAACTGATCCTGAAAAGATCAAGGCCATAGTCGCCATGAGTCCGCCACGTACTCCAAAGGAAGTGCATAGCTTTCTGTCATCAGTAGGGTATTATCGAAGGTTTATCAATGCCTTGGCAAAAAGAACATTGCCGCTGACAAATTCCTTTAATTGTCAGTTTACATGGAGTGATGCTTGCAAAGTGTCTTTTGATGATGTGAAGCACGAGCTTGCCAAAGAACCTATTTTAAAAGCACCAAAAAAGGGCGAAATGTTCTATATATTTTCAGCAGCAACCATGTATAGTATCAGCTGTTGTTTGGCCCAAATTTGGGAGGAAAAGTGGTACCATCCGATAGCTTTTGCCTGTCGGAAGATGGGCATATTGGAAATTAACTACACCTATATGGAGAAGTTGTGCCTTCTGATGGTATTTGCGACCAAAAAGTTCAGGCACTACATTCTTTATGAGAGGGTGGTTTTTTATACGAAGGCAGAAGGGCTTCGATTGTTGAATACAGCCACCTGACCATTTAGCAAAGTGGTTAATCACTTTGCAGGAATTTGATTATGAGATTAAGAGCAAGCCGCCAAAGCTTTAGGGCATTGTAGAGTGTCTTGCAGATTTCGGAGAGCCAAAAGAGGTCTTAGTTGAAGGAAGTGACATGGAGACTTTGTTCAAGATTGATACGACATCTATTTCCTCCTGGTATGCTGCTATAACACACTATCTTTCTATGGGAGAGACTGGAGCTACTTTAACAAAATCGGAGAAGAGGAAAATTAAACAACATGCATTGAAATTTTCCTTGATCGCAGGCATGTTATATCGGCAGGGTGTTGATGATATCTATCGCCGATGTGTGATGCCTGACGCGGTTCCTTTCATCTTGGAAGAGTGCCATGACTGCGCGTGTGGAGGGCACTTCGCTGGGTGGTTAACGGCAAAGAAGGCTTTAAGAGCTGGTTATTGTTTGGCCGTCCATCTTCCAAGATTCCTTTGAGTATGTTAAGAGATGTGATACCTGTGAAAGACACCTGTGAAAGACATGATAGCCGAGAGAATAGGAAACACCCACTTACGCTTATCATGGCTATCCTTCCATTTGAGAAGTGAGGCATTGACTTTGTGGGTCCTATCACCCCTTCGTCTACTACTCAGAAGAGGTATATTATAGTAGCAACTGATTACTTTACAAAATGGTCAAAAGCACGTGCAGTTTGACTAGTGAGGGGGGGGGGATAAAGTTTGTGTGACAATCTAATTGCTGAAAAGATAAAAATTTTGATTTCCCTCTTTGTGCATAGCATTTAGGGATCATTCCATAATTAAATATAGGCGACTAGTAGCATGGAAGTTTCGGTGCTAGTCCCTAAAGCAATGCATCACATAACGCTTAGTTAAAAATCATGAAAGGGCTATTTTCTGCACCTCACATGGCTAGTTTTTTAATCATAAAATGGTTGTGCACAATCGTTATACACCTTGCATCAAGCATGTCACGTGGTATCTCCTGGAATGCATTGCAATTGATTGATAAACTTTGACCAACGCTGAGAGGATAGGAAACCTAAGTCGTGGGTTAGACGGGCGCTTCTGTTGGGGGAAAGTTTTGTGAGGCAAATCAAAAATCTCCTGGAACACTGAATTATGAAAGAGTGGAGTTTGTGCGAATGTTATATGTGTTAGTGATGCCTCTTGGGGCCAATCCCCAGGTGTAGGAGAGTCGCAGTGGAGCCGCGACAACCAGCTGAGAGGTGCTTCCCTATGTGTGTATTACGAGGCATTATGCCTATATGTTATGGGATCTCCCTCTAAGGAGAAGGGAAGGTGAACATTTGACTATATATTGGTTACAAACGCAAAATCGTCATAAGCATTTAGTGCAAAGTGAGTTTTAGACGCTCCTGGCCCATGAGGCTGTGTGGTGGGGTTGTCTGTTGTACACGGCTAGTGCCATAGCCAGTGCCGACCCATTTTAGGTCCCATCAATTACAGATAGGGCATCTCGCTCAGGGCATTGATGTAAGAAAAGAGAATGTAGTAGACTATATGAAAATTGTAACCAAGTGACGAACAAAGAATATGGGGAATCAAAAACTTTGATAATTGTAGCTACTTACACTAGATGGCTAATTCTTTCCTACCATGTGCTTCTATTAGGAAGCTTTGGTAACACACATGAAACAAATGAGAGAAAATATTATGTATATAGAAAAGCATGGCTACATAAGCAAAAATGAGCCACACACTACTATGCGTTTTTGAGCATGCATCCAAAAATGACCATCAAATGTATATTTGATAGGTCCATAATTACACGTGGTACTTAGCGTGGGGGGGGGACCCGCACAAAGAGGTGCTCTATCCCACTTTGCACCTCCCCTAAGAAGGGTGATGGGAAAAGCCACATTGCGATAGGTTCGCCAAATAAGGACCTAGTGTAGTAATGACTCTGCATATGCATGTAGTAATGACTCTCCAAACAAGGACTTGGTGTAATAAAGGGCTCTACACATGCATGTAGCCAAGTTGGCAATATGCCAACTCCCACAATGGTTTGTCTTGAGCTATCTAGCCATACTTGGCATCCATCTAGTATTGATGCTAGGACCTACTGGGTGAATGTGCTACTCATAGATGTGCCTTCTTCTCATATGGGGGACTCACAAATATAAAGTTATCAATTACCTATGTAGTTGTATGAGGGATGGATCAATTGATCCCCCCCACCCTCAATGTTCCCCCAAAGGTGAACTACTCCTTCAATACTAAGTTGATAAAGGTGTTGCTTCAAGATACTCCTCCCACCAACTTTGGTAAAAATTTCTACACAATTTCCTTTGGTATTACAATACTCCAAATCCACCTCCCCATCCATAATAAGGTCTCACACAATATGTTATTAGACTTTTATATGCTTTGTGCAAGCATGAAACATAGGGTTCCTTGCGATTGCCATGCAATTGTGACTGTCACATAGCAACTTTGTAGGATCCTTCTACACTATTCATATATCTATCAAAAGCCTTCTTAACCATAAGGCCTCAAATGCATTAAAGCATACTACTTTGTACTGATCTTTGGTTGAAGAAAGAACAACTACATGCTACTTCTTGCTAATCCATGAGAAGACTCAAGATCGTAGTGAGAAGCAATAACCTACCATTGATCTCTTGTCATCTATAAGGTGCCTGCCCATTCGCTGTCCAGGCACGCTTTTAGCGGTCTACCAAGAAATGAATCTAAGTGTCGCTGCCCAACACTCTCATGGAATGTTCCGAGTTTCGTCGTGCCTAGGATTTCCCAAATCCGCATCGCAACGTAAAGTTCATGGCCGAATCCACTAGGATCGACCTGAAATTTGGGCTCCTAGTGGCCAAGGTCTGCTAACATCATTCTAGCGTCAGATCCTGGACATCCTACTTTATGCAAAGATACCCAAGCCGAAGTAGACCCATGCCGCACTTGGTTCAAAGAGAATGGGAAATGAGATGGATGTGCCGCTCAACCTCTCTTCCCGTAGAGCATATTCCCATTCTAGTCCCCTAAAACAGCATGAGTCGAGGTGTAACCTGACAATACCTAAAGGTCAAACGACTGTAAAATCTTGTGAGAAGCCTCCCAGTTCTCTGGGACCACCCTGTCATAGGACAGACCTACCAGGGGTTCCGCCCATCCGCTTCCCTTAATAGCTTTAGTTTTCTAATTAAGTCCTTAAAGTTAGCTTCATTAATTAAGCCTTTTAGGGAACAGGGTTTGTTCGCATAACTTACAGCACATACACAAAAACAGAGCAAAGAAATTTATTGACACACAAGTTCAAACAAGTTCCTTAACTTATCTTCAAGTTAATCTTTGTCTCCCGCCCATACATGAGAAATTATGTATCCCTTCTGTCCAACAGAAGTATCCCTTCTACCCTGCAGAAGTAACTGGTCCAAATCACATGGCACCACAAATTCAATCCTTTATCTAGAATAAGATCTCCCAACATGCCCAAACATTGGGGGCCATGGAGGTTTCAACTCCATTCTAGACCTAGCAAGGGGTGTCCAGAGCTCCACGTGACCTGCAAGCTGTCTAGGAGCAAAACATCATTCTCGTGGTTGGTCTTTCACCACTCGACCTTCGGCCCATTAATCGAGCAGTACCCTCGATCTCGGGTTAATCCGCGGTGCGATCATGAAGGTGATCCACCCGTGCGATCATGGAGGTGATCCACCCGTGCAATATATCCTTCCTTAATTAAACACTTTAAGAATCCAACACAACAAGGCATTCAACCCTAATATCACTTTCTAGGAAAACATTCCTTTATTCCCATGGCAACTTGTCATCACAGACCCAAGCACTTGGAACATCATCCAAACAACATCTAACAACTAATTGAATGTAAAAGCATTTAGGATGTTGTTAGATCATCCAACAAAAAAACCAATTGTATTCTTTCGAAACAATGTAAGAGCAGTTGTGATGATATTTCCATCACATATCTGCTCTTCCCCTTGGGATCAAAGAGAGATTCTATGTAAAATTTCCTTAAGTCTTGTATGCACAATTTTTAATATCATGATTATGCCATTCATAACCCTTGACTGATTCCTCCTTGTAATTGCCCTATCAATGAACAAGCCATATGCAAATAGGTGCAATTAACTTTCCTTAATACTTGCACTTTGCAAGCTCGATCTTTTGAATACATGAGATAAAATTTATCCCTTCTGATGACATATACTCGTGCATCATAGTATGGGCCTAATGTATCTCATACGATAATCAAAACAAGCATCTATCAATTTGGAAATACATTACTTACGACCGGTACCGCAATTGGATTGATAGTGATGCCTTTGCCCGAAGCTTCGTTGTTGGTTGTGGGATTGCCATCCATACGTGACATTCTTCACTTGGGGGCCATCATCCGCAAGTAGACTCAAGAGATAAAGAAGGTGGAAAAGATTCAAGATGGGAGAGTGTAAGAGAAGATGGTTAAGTCAAGGATCGAGATAGAGAAAATTGAGCTAACTCTTTCCCTTGCAGCCTCTCAGGGTGACTCTTTTCTCTCTCTCTCTCTCTCTCTCAAGCTCCCTCTCACAATCTGTTGGAGGGATATATTTCTCTCTACCTCTCTCTCGTAGCCTCTCAAGGTCTCCTTATGCCCCTTGTGCCTCCCCATGTCTCATATTTATAGTGAATTAGAGAAGATGGCTTGTGGCTGAGAAGTGGAGCTCTTTGTGGAGGGGGATCTTGGAAAGATCAATGATCTGATACTCAGATCATAAATTGGATGGTTTCATTGGCTTTGAAAGAGGGGTAAAACCCCAAGACACCCAAGACACTTGGTTAGAAAGCTCTTAGTTTACTCCTTGTTTTCTCTGTTTGAAGTGATGTTTTCTTTCAGTATATTGGATCGCAACGTGTGTGATTTTGCAAATCCCTCTCTTTATTTTTTCTTTTGATAAAATCTCCAAAACTAACTAAAACATCACTTGTCTTTTCTTTTAAATGACATCCAGTTCTAGAAATCTTCATATCTTTTTAAGATAATATCTAAAATATACTAGTTTTTTCCCAAATCTAATATTTTTGAACCATCCAAACTATACACATTAATACTAGTGATTAATATAGCTCATAAGTCTAATTCACATTGTAACTTACAAGAAGGGTGGCTACAATCCTTTTCAATCCAAGAAAAATATTGGATTTACGAATCTTGATTATTTAAATAAAATATTTTTAATTAAATAAAATTTTTAGTTATTAATGTTAGTTAGTTTTTACCTTAGTTAGTCTTTAGTTAGTAGTCTTACTAACTTATTTTTTGACTAACTAACTTTCGAACTAACCAACTAAATTTTACTGCATGGAAATATTACATCCTCCTCCCCTTAGAGAAATCAAGATGTCCTGATCTTGAGAGAAACCGAGGGTATCATTTTGGAACCTATGGGTTATAGGCCCACCACGCTTTTGCCGCGCTCCTCTGCTCACTCATAGGCATGCGGTCTTTTGAAACAATAACCTATTGTATTTGATGTATCCGAGTCTTGATTACAAGAGAAAATTTATTGTAATTACATCTCATGGATATCTTCTAGGTTTTTCCTAAGCACTTGGTATATTCTGGATCACTGGAGCTTGTACAACTTCATTTCTTGTAAGCTCAAGTCCTCTTCAAGTTCTGTTGGGACAATTGATGTAGTTATGTCCAATGTTGTGGCACTCAGAGCATCAGTGTTTAGGGTGCTTTGGACATTCCCTTTTGAAATGACCTAACTCCCTGTGCAATAGAAATAGCGCATAGCTTTATCACTTGCAGTCACAAGGTTCTTGGTTGTCCTTGGTAGGAGTTTCTTCTTTAGACCAAATTGTCCTAGGATCCTTTTAGCAGATCAAAGTGGTCTTCTACCTTAGATACTATGTTCCCAAATTGTCCTCTTCTTAGTTCGGGAATGAGCTCCATGGACAATTGGCTTTGCTTGTAATACTAAAGAATACTTCCAAGCTTCAAAATTCTAGTAAGACCCAATCTATATTAGTTGAGAAGGAAAGACTAAATAAAAATTCATTGCAATTTATAATTGTCATTCCTCGCCAGTGTATCTCTAATCATTTACAAGTTCTAGGCTCAAAATAGATGCAACTCATATTACTCAGGTTAACTGTAGTGACAAGAGTAAAGTTTATTCCAATAAAAGTTGTATTTCATGTTGTCAAAATTTTTAGGATTTCTAGTCATCCTGAAGAGGTGTTGTCAGTTCTAGGTCTTCGTCTTCATCTGATTCCTCTATATATCCATAGACTGCACCTGTGTAGCTTCATTTTCTTGTAGGCTCAATGTCTTCCGAACTTAGATCAGGGCAGTCTGCTTGGATGTGTCCTAGCTCATTACAATAGAAGCATTGACAGCAGAGACATCTCCTATGGATGTGCCCTATTTTTCCACACATATGGTATCTCTTACCCAAATCTCGCGAATCATCTTTGCTACAATTTCCCAATTTAAGTTCTTGGATGATTGGATTCACTCAAAGTAATGTATCTTGCAAGTTTGTTGGATGCATTGCTTCAAGACGGTGGTTCAGAGGAGTGTTTAGGCCATGGCAAAACTTGGATACTTGCTGTATAATATCCATAGGTGGCGCATATTGTAGTAGGGTTACAAACCTCGAGTAGTAAGCTTCCAAGTTTAATTCCAGCTTCTTGAGCTTGAAAAATTCATTCATCCTCAAAGTCTGGTAGGTTGGCGGAAGGTATTGTCCGCGTACAACATCTTTCAGCTGAGCCGAAGTGACAGCAACTTCAAAAATACCTTGGTCCTTGCACCATTGCTTCCACAATAACCAAGCTTGGCCAACTATCTTAAGTTTGGATATCATTACTTGATTGGTAGAAGCAGTTTCCAAAGCAAAGAAATAATCATCCATCGGCTCAATCCATATCTTTGCCTTTGTTGCGACATGTATTCCTTCTCCATGAAACTTGGGTGCCTTAACTTGCTTGAGAAGAAATTTCTTCTCTTGCATGTCAGCATTTGTGGGTGCAGGAGATGCCTAGCAATCAAGCCATACCATTTGGGTTATTCTATTTAGGATATTTCTATGAACCATACATTAATCAATCAAGCATCATTAAGAAGTGTCACTTTGATTCCAACTGTAAGGTGCCCGCCCATTCGCTGTCCGAGCACACTTTTAGCGGTCTATCAAAAAACTAATCTAAGTGTTGCTGCCTGGCACTCCCATAGAATGTTTTGAGTTTTTTCGCCTATGGTTTCCCGATATGCCTCACAACGGAACGTTCACGGCCGAACCCACTAGGATCAACCTGAAATTTGGGCTCCTAGTGGCCAAGGTCTCCTAACAGCATTTTAGCATTGGATCTTAGACATCCTACTTTACGTAGAGATATACAAGCCAAAGCAGACCCATGCCACACTTGGTTCAAAGAGAATGGGAAATGAGAGGGATGCGCCACTCAACCTCTCTGCCCATAGGGTATAGTCCAATTCTAGTCCCCTAAAATGGCATGAGTCGGGTTGTAACCTAACAATACCTAAAGGTCGAACGACAGTAAAATCTTATCAGAAGCCTCCCAGTTCTCTAGGACCACCCTACCATTGGACAGACCCATCGGGGGTTCCGCCCACCTGCTTTCCTTAATAACTTTAGTTTTCTAATTAAGTCCTACCACATTTATGTGCGACACTTAAAGTTAGCTTAATTAATTAAGCCTTTTAGGGAAACATGGTTTGTTCGCATAACTTACAGCACAGACACAAAAACAGAGCAAAGCAATCTATTGACACACAAGTTCAAACAAGTGCCTTAACTTATCTTCAAGTTGATCTTTGTCTCCCACCCATATAAGAGAAATTATGTATCCCTTCTGTCCAACAAAAGTATCCCTTCTACCTTGCAAAAGTAACTAGTCCAAATCACATGGCACCGCAAATTCAATCCTTTATCTAGAATAGGATCTCCCAACATGCCCAGACGTTGGGGGCCACGGACATCTTCAACTCCATTCTAGACCTAGCAAGGGGTGTCCAGAGCTCCACCTGACCTGCAAGCTATCTAGGAGCAAAACATCATTCCCGTGGTTGGCCTTTTCACCACTCGACCTTTGGTCCATGAATCAAGCAGTGCCCTCTCGAGTTAATCCATA
This sequence comes from Lygodium microphyllum, assembly GCF_053477565.2. NCBI lineage: Eukaryota > Viridiplantae > Streptophyta > Polypodiopsida > Schizaeales > Lygodiaceae > Lygodium > Lygodium microphyllum. The sequence continues at coordinate 65,570,790 of NC_141146.1, forward strand.
GAGCGATCATGGAGGTGATCCACCCGTGCAATATATCCTTCCTTAATTAAATCCTTTAAGAATCCAGCACAACAAGGCATTCAACCCTAATATCAGTTTCTGGGAAAACATTCCTTTATTCCCATAGCAACTTGTCATCATAGACCCTTGCCATGCATTTACCATAAATCACAAGCACTTGGAACATAATCCAAACAATAATTAACAACCAGTTGAATGTAAAAGCATTTAGGATGTTGTTAGATCATCCAACAAAAAACCCAATTGTATTCTTCCCGAACAATGCAAGAGGAGTTGCGATGATATTTCCATTGCATATCTGCTCTTCCCCTTGGGATCAAATAGCGATTCTATGTAAAATTTTGTTAAGTCTTGTATGCACAATTTTTAATGTCATGATTATGCCATTCATAACCCTTGACCGATTCCTCCTTGTAATTGCTCTATCAACGAACAAGCCATATGCAACTAGCTGCAATTAACTTTCCTTAATACATGCACTTTGCAAGCTCAATCTGTTGAATACATGAGATAAAATTTATCCCTTCTCTGATGACCTGTACTTGTGCATCATAGTATGGTCCTAACATATCTCATACGAGAATCAAAACAAGCATCTATCAATTTGGAAATACATTACTTAGGACCAGTACCACAATTGGATTGACAGTGACGCCGTTTCCCAAAGCCTCGTTGTTGATTGTGGGATTGCCATTTGCTCAAGAGATAAAGAAGGTGGAATAGATTCAAGATGGGAGAGTGTAAGAGAAGATGGTTAAGTCGAGGATCGAGATAGAGGGAATTGAGCTAGCTCTTTCCCTTGCAGCCTCTCGGGGTGACTCCTCTCTCTCTCTCTCTCTCTCTCTCTCTCTCTCTCCCAAGTTCTCTCTCACAATCTCTTGGAGGGGTATCCTTCTCTTTACCTCTCTCTCACAACCTCTCGGGGTCTCCTTATGCCCCTTGTGCCTCCCCATGCCTCATATTTATAGTGAATTAGAGAAGAGGGCTTGTGGCTGAGAAGTGGAGCTCTTTGTGAAGGGGGATCTTGGAAAGATTAGTGATTTGATGCTCAAATAATAAATCTGATGGTTCCATTGGCTCCAAAAGGGGGGTAAAACCCTAAGACACTTGTTTAGAAAGCTCTTAGTTCACTCCTTTTCTCTATTCGAAGTGATGTTTTTTGTCTGTAGACTGCGATTGCGGTGCGCAAGATTTCGCAAATCCCTCTCTTTATTTTTCTTTTGATAAAATCTCCAAAACTAACTAAAACATCACTTGTCTTTTCTTTTAAATGACATCCACTTCTAGAAATCTTCATATCTTTTTAAGATAATATCTAAAATATACTAGTTTTGCCCAAAATCTAATATTTTTGGACCATCCAAACTATACACATTAATACTAGTAATTAATATAGCTCATAAGTCTTGTTCACGTTGTAACTTACGTGAAGGGTGGCTACGGTCCTTGTCAATCCAAGAAAAATATAGGATTTAAGACTCAATTTTTCTAAATAAAATATTGTTAATTTAATAAAAATTATTAGTTATTAATATTAGTTACTTTTTACCTTAGTTAGTCTTTAGTTAGTACTCTTACTAACTTATTATTTGACTAACTAACTTTTGAACTAACCAACTAAATTTTATTGCGTGGAAATATTACATCATCTATGTCTCTTGCCCAATCCAAGTCACAATAGCCAATAAAGGTGTTCTCACCACCTCTAATGTATGAGATACTATAGTTTAAAATACCTACTATGTACCTTAAAACATGCTTTCCTTGCCTCCAACGAGTTTCTTTTGGCTAATTAGAGAATGTACCTAAAACATCCGTAGTTGTATTAATGTCCAACATGTATTACACAAGTAAAGAAGGTCTCCCACAATTTTTCTAAAGAGATCACTATCAACAAACATACATATATCTCCTTTTGAAAGCTTCAAGTTGACCACTTTCTTACAACCAACCATACAAAAAACTTTTACCGAGACTTCTATAAACTCACTAATACATATCCTTTGAGAGATAAAAAACAATTTGGTTCTTGCTAAACTTCAATCCCCAAACAAAGTTGCATAAGTCCAAGATTTGTCATCTCAAACGTACTACATAGAACCTTCTTTGTTTGATAAATTTTCTTATCATGATCTCCAATGAGAGTGAGATCATCCACATATACTGTAATGAACATGTACTTGCCATTCTCCAATGAGAGTGAGATCATCCACATATAGTGCAATGAGCATGTGCTTGCCATTCTCCTCAAACACATATAAATGAGCAATTGAAAGACTTCATTTAAGACCAATATTTATCAAGTACCCATCAATCCTTCATTCCAAGCACATGGATCTTGTTTTAGGCCATATAGTATCTTATGGAGTCTACAAAATTTGTCTTCAGAACTCACCTGGAGTAGCAAAACGAAGTGGTTATTCTACTATAGTTTATTTTTTAGATATCCATTTAAGAAGACTGATTTAACATCCATTTGCATCACTAGCCACCCATGCTATGTAGCAAAGGCTAGAATGGCACGAATAGTAGTCAATCTGGTCATAAAAGTGTCTTTTTAATCAAAACCTTCTATTTGTGCAAATCCCTTTGCTAAAAATTGTGCTTTAAACTTGTCCAATGATCCAAGCCTTGCACTTTACTTTATAGACCCACTTGGTTCCAATTACCTTGAACACCATATTGGGGAATATGGGAATTTCCCATAAGTTTGGGACACGTGGTCAAATTTTTGGAATTGTCATAACTTGAACACTGTAACTCCGAATCGAGTGCTCTATAGCTTAATAGATTCCATTTTTCAAGCACTTTCCAATGATAGGTCACATCATATGGTTTTGAGAAACTTATGGGCATGTTATCCGAGTGCCTTCTTTTTAGTATTGAAAAAGTGGGAATTGGGAGATTCCCAAACTCACTAATATTGTGTTCTTGTGATTATTTTGGACAATTAACAAGTTTCCAAGTTTGATTATGCATGATGGAATCATATTCTACCTATATTACTTTTATGCAGTTTGGATCTTCCATAGTCTCTTTAAGGCTACAAGACTCATGTGCTTTCTCCAACTTTACCATCAATGCATAATTGACCAAATGTGCTTGAGCCCTTCTCTACTCCTCTATCCTCCTAGGTCAACATGGCACATCTTGACTTCCTTCAATTATTGGTGGATTCTTACCATCCAAGAACTAAGTTATCCACTTAGGTAATGACTTCCTTGTGTCAAGCTCCTCATATTCATCCTTCTTATCATGTTGAATTTCTTCATGCCTCTTAATCACCACAGCAGATGGTTGACCTACATCTAGTTGTTATGGATGATGAGTAGGGATTTCTTGGGTTTTTGAAGAAGGATCTTCCTCCTCCACGTGATGTGGTTCCTTAGTAACTACAATATCACAACTTATGAGTGATGACCTTCCTTTCAGTAACCCTTTGACTATTCACTATATCCAAGGAATGTGTAATTCTGGCTCCCTACCTCCTGCTTGGTTCTTGAAGCATTTGGCACATGCATAAAACATTCATGTCCAAAGATTATAAATGGAGCAATTGAAGATTTCTTAGACTTATAGAGGATTCATTCTTTTCATGACTTTGGTATTGGAGGGAGTGAGCCTAGTGTGGAAGCACATGAGCAAAAGCAATAGTTATGGTGGAAGGGGGAGAGAGAGAGAGAGAGAGAGAGAGAGAGAGAGAGAGAGAGAGAGAGAGAGAGAGAGAGAGAGAGAGAGAGAGAGAGAGAGAGAGAGAGAGAGAGAGAGAGAGAGAGAGAGAGAGAGAGAGAGAGAGAGAGAGAGAGAGAGGATATGGGAACTCTAATAATCATAATGGGTGGCTGGCCTCCCCTTTATTCACATGTCACTAAAAGAATAAAGAATGAAGTTGGAGTGATGGGTACCCACCACTTTTAGTATGCAAGTGTGCAGGTGATGTCAGTATAGTAATGAAAGGGAAGTGGAACCCAAGAGGAAGAAGCTTGGCAGTGAAAGCTATGGTGGATGGAGAGCAAGAGCCAAGAGAGAGAGAGAGAGAGAAACTCAAAAGTGGGAACTCCAACAACCACAATCTGTGGTCGGGCCTTCCTTTATTCAAACTATCACTAAAAGAATAAAGAATAAGTGATTGTGATGGGCGCTTGCTACCTGCAGTGTGCAGTGGCGAGTACTGTTAGTGTAGTAATACACGGGTGGCTATGCGAAGGCACCTTTACCCCCAACAATCACTTATTCTTTATTCTTTTAGTGATAGTTTGAATAAAGGAAGGCCCGACCACAGATTGTGGTTGTTAAAGTCCCACTTTAAGACTCTCTCTCTCTCTCTCTCTAATGCCCATCAATCTCCTGAGGAAGGCAAAGGGCTCGGCAGTGAGGCTCTTTATGAGCAAGTCTACAGGATTCTGCTCAATCAAAATCTTGATAAGGTCAACAGACCTCTCCTTAACGACCTCGCAAATGAAGTGATACCTCACCTCAATATGTTTTGTCTTCGCATGGAAGACCAGATTCTTGGCCAATTGAATGGCACTCATAGAATCTGAATGTAGTGTAGGCATAGCATCTGTCATACCAAGGTCAGTAATCAAATGGCCTAACTAGATGGCCTCCTTACAAGCCTCTGTGGCTGCAACATACTCGACCTCTGTAGAGTGGAAAGGGCCATACACTTCTACATAGAGCCAGTGTACCCCATGACTCATGTATCCTAGCTGAGGCCCATATACATCTAAGTGCACAAGAGCCAAGGGCTCACCCATGCGTTTCTTACCAAAAATTTTATGCGTATTTCTAGTCTACCTGCCATACAAACAATGATCACAAGAATCAAAATGTGAAGAGTCAAAAGGCGGAAGATACTGTAAAGCACTGAGCATTTTCATTCCTTTAAGAGACATATGCCCCAAATGAGCATGCCAAATAGATACACGGGGAATAGAACCCATAGAAAAAACATGATCCAATGTACCTCCAAATACAAGTAAGGGATAGAGGCTTCCAGACTTGGCACCTCTTGCAAGCACAAGCCTGCCATGAGTAATCTTCCATGCAGAGTCTCCAAAAGACACAAAATACCCTGCATCATCAAGCTGTCCAGCTGACATAAGGTTGTGAGTCAACACAGGTACATGGCATACATAATGCAAAACAAAAGAACTACTAGAAGAAAATTGCAGCCGAACATCTCCAATGCCCACAATGTCAAGAGACATGTCATCACCAAGGCACACATAACCAAACATGGTACGATAGGTATGAAACCAATCTCTACAGGGTGTCACATGAAATGACGCACCCGAATCCAAGAGCCAGCACTGTGCTTATATAGAATGTATCTCAGAAGGCTATGAGGCATTGCATGAAGAAGCTGCAAGTATGTAATCATCATCTGAATCAATGGCCTGCATGACATTAACCTCTTCTATCTTCACACTGAACTTTATATGTACAATACTACGCTCAGAAGACTTTTCTTGAACTTTTTCTTTCCCTTTTCCTTGCGCTTATCATGGCACATTTTATGGCACTGCGGCCTAATATGTCCTACTTTCCCACAATAATGATAGGTAAGATCATACTTCTGTCCACGGGACTTACTGCGACCACATGACTTAGACCTAGACTTCTGAGAGTCCCTATCTTTATGATCATTATCATGCATGACATGTCTGCCACCTCTAACGGTCAATGCATGTGAAGAGCAGGAAGCATCATTGTTTCTCCTATTGATTTCCTCAGTCAATAAAGCACTCTCAACATCTTTGATTTTCAGCCCATCAAGCTTGTTCATGCATATGGCAGTACGGAAGACATCCCATGATTCAGGCAAGGTGCCAAGCAGAAACAATGGGTGCAAGTTGTCTTTGAACTCAATACCCTATGACAACAGACTCTTTATGATAGCATGAAACTGACTGAAATGAGATAAAAGGGAGGTCCCCTCCTTCATGCAAAGGTCCATTAACTGCTTCAATCAATACATCTGTGACGCAAGTCTCTACTACGCATAGAGCTCATGAATCTTCTTCCATAAATCACATGCACTTTGATTCTCATCTTCAACAACATTATGATGGACCTCTTCTGAGAGTGACAAAATCATGGTAGACTTGCATAGCTCATCAACTTCCATCCAAACATCATCATCCATATCCTCAGGTTTAACACCCTTGAAACACAAGGGTTTAATCTGCAACTTCTACATCAAAACCTGCCATATTTGGGACTTCTAATACCCATAGTTGGTACCATCCAACTTGGCAATGTTAAAGATAGTTGTGTCTTTTAGGGATAGTATGACCAGCCATACTATCCCAAATCAAAGCAAAAAAGAAAAATTGCATGTTGCTGTAATTAGCAAAAAATGCACTAAAAACACTGCTAAAACTAGATGAAAGGGTGGATATCACCAAGAGAAGCACCTATCCACCAAATATGACCAAGATAACATCAAATATGTAGATTTTAGCTTGCTGTAATAAATGACAGCAGTATGTAAAACTGTTCCAAAATGAAGCAATCACTGATACATATGTAATTGCAATGGCCACGTAGCAAGATACATCCAATAGTGAGTGTCCAAGGGCAATAAGCTACCAAGAATTGTCAAACCAACAACTTGTCAGGCAAGAGACATCTCATAGGTCTAGAAGTCATGCATGTAATGGGTCTCGGGGTAAGAGAAGAGATCAAGCACAAACACAATTGATAGAGCAAGAATCTCAATACATAACCATCCAAGATGCATACAAAACTGACAAACCTATGATAGAGATAGGTGCTGGCCCCAATAGGTGTATCAAATCAGCCCACTACAAACTAATTGCAGACATAAAGCTCTCAAGAGAGCAAATGCATGTAATTGTCCCACAAGCTCAAGCTCAAGTGTAAATAAGACTTTGTGTACATACGAATATACCAAGAGGCTCCCACTGGAAGTAAAGTCAGATGCAAAGAGAGCAAGTGATGCTCTAATACATCAAATACATAGCATCAGACATGCCAACTCCCAGTAGAATACATCCGGATCATAAATCCTAAGCTATCTCAGACCCGTAAAGCATAAGCCTAAAAGCATTCAAAGAGCATGTAACTGACAACCAAATGTAATTCCCAGTAGATCCAAAATGTTCAAATACATCTAAAGACGAAGCTCCAAGTAACTGTCAAGCATGGACAAACCAAGTGGCATCCATATCTGACCAAAGCATAAATGCAAGAAGCCTAAATATCAAGCATTGACAATAGGCATAGACCGGTCCAAAGCATGCCAACTGAAGCCAAATGCCAATGAAGAATGAGAAAGTTCAGAGCCTAATCCAAGCTCAAAGGCATTTTGGAACCAAGAAGAAGCATTTGATAACCTCCAAATACATTGATATGATGATTCAAAACTCCAGTAAGCACCCCTTATCCATGAACCAATGCATACACTAAGTAAATGAGCTTCAGCCCATTGTATTACAACAAGCAATTTACTATTAAATGAAGCTCAAACTATTCTCAAATCAGCTCCAAATCAGTCCCAAAGCATAGACATAGCATCCCATCACATTCGGGCATCACTGGGCCTCAATAAGCAACAAACGGGCAATGCCAAGAAGCATCAAACAGTAAATGTCAAGTTCAGCCCTGTTTTGACAATCCTAGGACTGTGTATACAATAAGGGCTAAAGGGGGAAGCACTCAAATCGATCATCAGAGCCAAGCACTAATGACAAGGAGTCAAACAATGATCGGGAAGGTTGCCAAGAGTGCTGGGAAGTCGAGGAAGAGTAGGGAAATGGTAGGAGTAGGTCAGCCCAGCCCCCTAAAAATGTGCCGAAATTTGTGCTGGCTATTCCTGGGGGTTGGGGGTCTTCAACAGTCCTTGGAGGCACTTGGCAATGTCGAGGGGGATCCAATGTAGCCTGAGAAGAAGCTGATGAAGGTCTGAAAGCTTGTGGAGGAGGTGAGAGATCAAAACATACCTGCAAATGAAGGTGCCATGGTTGCCATTGAAGCTCGGGTTGAAGGTCTTTAAATCCAGGCTGAAGAGAATGCAGAGCAAGCTCCAATGCCTTTGCTCTGATACCAGTTGAAAGGGAAGCAGAACCTAGGAGGAAGAAGCTTGGCAATGAGAGCTATGGCGGATGGAGAGCAAGAGCCAAGAGAGAGAGAGACTCAAAAGTGGGAACTCCAACAACTACAATGTGTGGCCGGGCCTTCCTTTATTCAAACTTTCACTAAAAGAATAAAGAATAAGTGATTGTGACGGGCGCCCACCACTTGCAGTGTGTAGTGGTAGGTACTGTTAGTGTAGTAATATACGGGTGACTAGACGGAGGCGCCTTTACCCCCAACAAGTAATACACATGTAACTTGGCACAAGCACCTTTATCTCCAACAACCTCCCACTTAAAGGAAAATGAGCCCCTAGTGAGGAGAGAATAAGAAAAAAGTGATAATTACAAATGTACATAAGTACAATAGGATGAGAAAATACGTCATCTAATCCAATGCCCATCAACTTCCTAAGGAAGGCAAAACGCTCCGCTGATAGACTCTTTGTGAGAAGATCTACATGATTTTGGTTAGTTGAGATCTTAACAAGGTCAGTAGACCTTTCCTCAATGACCTCTTTGATGAAGTGGTAATGCATCTTGATGTGTTTTGTCCTTGCATTATGGAAGACTATATTCTTGGCCAACTAGCTAGCATTCATAGAATCCAAATTCAATGTAGGGACCACAACAATAATACCAAGGTTTTCCACCAGATGTAGCCTAACTAGAGAGTCTTCTTGCAAGCCTTAGTGGCTGCAATATACTGAACCTTGGTAGTAGAGAGGGTCATGCATTTCTTCACCTTGGACATCCAAGAAATAACACCTCGAACAAAGGTGAAGACATAGCCAAACGTGGACTTCCTACTGTCTGCATTTCTTGCATAATTAGAGTCAATGTAGCCCATGACTCCTATATCCTAGGCACCATAACATATACACATAGATATTGTGCCCTTCACGTACCTCATGATACCCTTGATGGCATCCCAATGTTGTCTGCTAGGTGTAGCCATATAGCATGCCAAAACTCCCACTACAAATGCTATGTCAGGATGAGTGACTATCATAGCATACATCAAACCATCCACAGTGGATGCATAAGGTATCTTGGCAATTTCAACCTTATACTAATCAAATTTTGGACAATCGGCTTGATTAACCTTCACATGAGAAGGTAAAGGATAGCCAATAGACTTACCATTTTGCATATGAAACCGCTCAAGGACTTTCTCGATATACTTCTTGTGGACAGATAAAGAAGTCCCTTAGAGTGATTGCATGTGTTGCACATCCCAGTCCTTCATCTTAAAGCTTTTCTTGAGCTGAATTTTCAAGGCATCTAGTTCATCATGAACTCTCACACCAATAATCATATCATCCACAGAGAGTACCAAAATCATAAGTTTGCCATCATGAGAGCGAGATTTAAACACCAAGAAGTGCCGAATAGGTGCCAAATGATGTAAATTTAAAGCAAAATTTAAAGATCGAAGGATGTGAAAGACGCAGATCCAAAAATTTTAAGTGGTCGTGGAAGGGGCATGGAAGATGGAAATTAAGATTACTTCAAAAGACCAACCTTTATAGTGATTGTGGATTTTTCATAATATTTTCGAGTGCCGGAATGAAGCATGACAAGTTCCTAGCCGTTCAAGACTTCAATACACACACTCAAAAATTTTTGGATGTAAAATCAAGTGCCAATGTGGAAGAAGCAGGAGGCTGGATATTTGAAGGGTCAAATATCCAGCCCCCAAAGGCCCATACCTTTTCATATCTTGGTTAGAGTAATGGCTTGTTCTTTGCCTCCAACCCCTCCTTCACATGAAAATTTGGGCCCTTTGGGCCCCCAAAGGCCCATACCTTTTCATATCTTGGTCAAATTCACACCAGTAGATTTCTTCAATTTTTTCTCCCTATCACCGCTCTCTACTCGAACAATGGCTACCTAGTTGTGGAGATCAGAATTCAATCTTTCTCTCTCCTCTCTGTCTCTCCTCTAAGAGGCGATTCATGCGGGTGAAACAAAGAGAAGAACGCGACAAAGAATGCTTGTCTGACATGTACCGGATTGTTGCAAGATTATGAGAATTAATGTTATGTGCTATGTAGAGATCAATGATGGGTCCGATGGCTATCCATGCATTCAATTTTTGTAACCCAAAGCATGCAATTTAACGGTATGTCCATTTTATGAAGAAAATTTGTTTGTTTTTGACCATTTATGGTCCAAATGAAGTGCATATGGAATGAAAATTTGTATGAAACTTATTTGACATGTATGAGAGAGTTTCAAGTAATAATATGTAGAACTCCTAATTAAATGTGATTGTTATTAATAATTAAAAACTTGAAATATGATATTCAAGTGAAAAAATAAGGGTTTTTTTGTTTCAGATGGAAAAATCATATTCTTTATGGAATGAAATGAAAGAAAATGATGATTCTTAGTAATCCTAATCAAGTTGAATCAAAAATTTAGAAAAAAATAACAATTAATTAATAACTAAATCAAGAAAATTCAAGATAATGGGTATTGATGAATGAAAAAGATAGATTTTATGAGCCAAAAATTTACAAAAAACTATAAGTGTATTTGTGGATGTATGATGGATATGAGGCATGAGATTTAGCCTCACCTTAGCCCCATTTTTGTGTTATAGTGCATGATTTATTATTATTTTAAACAAGAAAATGACATGGAAACATTCTCTATACCTACCTTTGCAAAGTGTAACATTAAACACAGTAGTAGGGAGAGAGAGGGATTTATGAGTGTTGATCATGGTTTTAAATCTAATTTATATGTTGTATTTTGCATATAGGATGTATTTATTTTGAAAGTTAAAGGGTTCAGTAGTACGAGTACACTCAATGTTGTTCCCTATGCAAGGAAGCAAATGCATTAGTATGAAAAGCATGAAGAGAACTGTTTGTGCATTGTCACAATGTTGTTTTGAACAAATTAAATGGTTGAGCATGATAGATCATCCACTCTTGCATTGTATTCATTACATGGTATTGAAAATATATATCTTGGATGCATAGCACTTGGTTTCATAAATGTTGACCCATGTTGAGAGGGTGAGTAGGTCAAGAGCCTACTTTGAGTAGGGTAATAGTTCCAATAGTTCAAAGATCCTTAGCAAATCTAGTTGCCGTAATAGTGCAACCCATTGCAATCCTTGCAAGGGCACCGAATTTGCCAGCCTCTTAGGATTCCCTCCACCCATTTTTAATGGGTTAGCAGAGGAAGATATAGAGTATCATATTAATGAGTTCCAAAAGTTAATGTTCAACTATCGAATCCAAGATAAAGGACATCTGACGATGTTCTTTAATATGACTCTAAAAGGATGAACTACACTATGGTATCACAGCCTAGAAGTTGGAACCATAACTACAGTTGATCTATTTTTGTGGCCTTCCAAAGAGAGTTTACCCTTGAAAGGGGGGGTAGTATTGGCTACATGTTCTCAATGTAACACGTTAAGAACCTCATGATAATATTTGAGGATATGCCAAGAAATTGAAAGAAGTGTTTTGTAAATTATAGACTTATATTCTCATTCCAGTTGTTGCTCAACTACAATACTTTTTACACGTGCTAGACTTTAATATCTAGGCGCAATTGAGCAGCGTTGTTCTTACCAAATGAACAGCAAGTAGATCATCGCAGTTGTGAGTCTAGTGCGTCAAATGTTATTTGCAAAGTCAAGGACATGATGAAGCATTATACCGATATGATAATGGAACAGTATAGACAAATAGACATAGATATTCATTTCCTAAAGAAGCGACAAAACTTGATAGGAATTTGATGCCCTGAAGAGGGTGGTCCATCAAGATTCAATTGTAAGTGGTGCAATGGTCAACACTTTTTGAGAAACTACCCTAATGTCAAATGTGACATATGTGGAAAGTCTGGCCATTTAGCTAGTACTTGCTTGGTAGTGGTGTCAGTCTTATCGAACCTATGTGTGTTAATGCCACTGAGGCCTTCTATTTGCAAGCCATTACAAGAGGACAAAAGTTTAAAGAAGGTGATAAGAATAATGCAAAACTTGTTGAGATTAACCCTAAATAGGATGATAAGGGGACACAAGTCCTTAACCCTAATGTGGAAGCTAGTTCTCTAAAAGCGACTGATAGCAAAACCAACCCCAACAAGGGGCTAAAGAATAAGTTAAAAGCTAAGAAAGAGGCACCAAAGCATGTTCAACAACCAAGAGAAAGAATGGTCTGGTGGGAGAAGAGAACCACTACTAGTTACCATGAATTTGATTTATCGAGTTCTCTTTGTGAGGTAAAGTCTAATGTGAATCTCTTGTAGTTGATCAGGTTTTCTCCAAGAGTACATAAAGAGTTCAAAAAGATTCTTCATGTACTGGGTATATCGTTGAGCCCTTGGGAATAGCTCTAGTGGGAAATAATTGGTTTGAACAATGCTAAAAAGCATTGCCCAAGGGTAGCAGCATATGTTGACGGCATATTAGTAGAACATGCCATTATGGACACAGGATCTGACATATGATTTTTTGATGTTGAGAAGTGCTTAAAAATAGCCAAAAATTACGAATATTTGGGGAAAAATAGACTTCGTCGAAGGTGGCGGTGGCAATAACTACGATTTGAAGCAGCAATGCCCGGAATGTCTGATTTCTTTAGGCCAAGAGGGCCAGTTGTTTTCAAGTTTTAATAATCTATCTCTTTAGGCCAAGAGTGCCAGTTGTTTTCAAGTTTTAATAATCTATCTCTTTAGGCCAAGAGGGCCAGTTAGTTTGCAGTGAAATGTGCTATTTCTTTAGGCCAAGAGGACCCTATCTCTATTTGGTGCAGGTATGTTTAATGATTTGTTGTTTTAGTGATTGCATCATACAAGTTGACGAATTCGCTGGAGGGAGCCTTTGTTGCGAAGAAGCTTCTTGTGGCCATTCCAGGTGGTTTCGTCCCCTTTTCTAGTTTTTTCCCTTAAGTAATTAATGATATATCTGTGGGTGAGGGTTACTTTCTTTTGTTTGTTGAGGACCGGAAATTAAGGCATGAAGTCCCAGGTTTAGGTTAGGTATGTCTGGGGGAGGTCTGAGTAGTCATTGCCTCCTGGAAGGCCTTGTCAGGCATTGAAAGACGTGTTTTAGATGGGAGTTCTAGTGACCCTGTTCTGTTGACTTGTTGGGCAACCATTCTAGGAGTTCCCGTTAGTTGTGAGGCAGTTAGAGAAGCCTACTAAAATAATGATGGAAAGAGGCACAACCTTAAAGATCTGAAAGTCAATATATGAATATACGGAGGTGTGTAAAAAGGGGTTTTAACCCCTATAAAAATAGAAAAGGAAAGAAAGAAAAATCCTTGAGCTGTTGTTTATCGCCTTGTGAAGGCCTAGTAGGTTCCTGGGAATGAGACAAGATCCGGGGCCGATACCATGCCCTTCCTTGGGGTGACATCTTGCCATAAAATAAAGACAATATAAGAAGGTTGGAGTGAAAATAAAAGTGAGAGTTAGAAAAGGATTAAGTGTTGCTTTGCGAAGGCTTGGTAGGTTCTTGGGTACCGATATAGGACATGAAGCCGATGCCCTGTTCTCCTTGGGTCACTACACTTAGCTCCCTCCTTTTTCCACGCCCGAGTATGGAAAAATAAAAACCTAAAAGAAGAAACTGTGCTAAAAGAAAATATTTCTTGATCAGGCTATAGGAGTCCTCGCCTAGTAGGAGTTCCTAGTTGAGTTGTCCTTAGTTAGATAGGTAGTTTAGACCACCACTTAGGATGACCTCTTTGATAGTTCTTTTTAGCTTGGATGTGTTGGAGCAGTTGGTTAGTGACTAGCTTCAGGCCTTTTATCAGATTATGCTAGACCTACTCCTTGTGGATTTCATGCCTTGGTTTTGTCAGGGGGTAGGGTATGAGCTGTGATGTGTTGTGTTGTGTATTTTTTGTATCAGCTTGATGCTCCTTTTTGTTGTTTATGTGTAGATCTATTCATGAGATTCGATGGGTTGAGTTGCCCTATCTTGTGGTCGCCAATGGTAGATGATTTTTTAATGCCAAGAAGTGCTTAAAAATAGCCAAAAATTACGAATATTCGGTGAAAAATAGACTTCACCGAAGGCGACGGTGGCAATCAGTACGATTTTAAGTGGCAAGTCCCTAAAGCGCTAGTGCTAATATTCATGGAAATCAAATGGTAGCGGATGGCCAAGCTGCAGTTTTCCTAGATGCAAAATGACGTCAAGAATCCAAAGCAAGTCTCAGATCTCCATTCCGAGGTCGTTTGATCCCCCCTTTAATCCCCACAAGGTTCGGGGTTGTGAAGTAGCTACTAGATCTGGAGCTAGGAAGAGCGTGAGGGGGCCCAACTTTGTAGATTTCGATGCCACGAAGCCACCCATCTAGACAGATCTCGAATCCGATGTCGTTTGCCCCCTCAAAATTGAAAAATCTACTTGCCGAAAGTGTGAATGCAAAATACATGAATTAGATAACTTGATTAGAGTTTAAAAGCTATTAACAAAGAGCTTAAGGCAAAAAAAACCTAGATATGAAACGTTGAGGGAGGGGGGGGCTCAGTTTTTTGCGCCCCATGTTTTCCCCCCTCATCATGATTTTTTGATCGGAAGAATGGAGAGGAGTCCTCCTGGCCTTGAGATGCTTCTATCCTTTGCCCTCCATCGCCACAAACGGATCGAGGAATGATGCACTGAGTGAAGAGATCAAAAACCAATATTTCTCTCTCCTCCCTCTCTCTCTTGCATAGAGGTTATTCATGTGCAAGAAATCAAGAAGAAGAGGGACTGAAGAATGCTTGTCGTCCGGGTGTGATCGAATTGCTTCAAGATGAAGAGGAGGGTGAGGAAATAGGTTCAACACTAAAGAATGGTTGCTAATCGGTTCGTGGGCTGCTCAAAATAATTATAAAAAACCCACAACATGCAAGATACTCGGTATGCTTCAATTTTACAAAGAAATTTGATTGTTTTTGTTGTTTCATGGTCTAAATGTTGTTCATATGCGATG
Source organism: Lygodium microphyllum (assembly GCF_053477565.2). Classification (NCBI taxonomy): domain Eukaryota; kingdom Viridiplantae; phylum Streptophyta; class Polypodiopsida; order Schizaeales; family Lygodiaceae; genus Lygodium; species Lygodium microphyllum. The sequence continues at coordinate 65,585,872 of NC_141146.1, forward strand.
AATCTTTGTTTGAACCTTTTTTGCATCATGATTGAGGGCTGTAACTACAGAAATGCAGAACCCCTGATGATTTAGAGTCGTTATTAATTCTTTAAAACCTATAAAATATCATTTTTAATGGAAATTAGTGATTTTTTTTTCGATTTTGAGTTCGAGAAAAGGGGTGGAAATGGGATAAAATCATGGAAAATGTTAATTTTCAGTCAAAATAATAAGCCAATACAAATAGATCGGAAAATACCTATTTTCCACGAATAATAAATTTAAAAAAATAGTGAAAAATAGAGGAAATTGGGGATTTTTGTGCTCAAAAAATATGAAAAAATAAGATTTATGTGCGTGAATGTTTGGCAAGGTTAAAGCATGAGGTTAAGACTCAATTTGGCATCGTCCTTTCTGTTATAGTACATATTTATTATTTTTTACATACAAAAATGATACAAAACAACCATTTATACCTATGCACCGCAGCAACACCTAAAGGGTGAGGGGGGGAGAAAGTTTGTGCGACAATCTAATTGTTGAAAAGATATAAATTCTGATTTCCCTCTTTGTGCATAGCTTTTAGGGATCGTTCCATAATTAAATATAGGTGACTGGTAGCACAGAAGTTCTGGTGCTAGTCCCTAAAGCAACACAACACGTAATGCTTAGTTAAAATTCATGAAAGGGCGATTTTTCACACCTTACATGGCTAGTTTTTTTAATCATAAAATGGTTGTGCACAGTCGTCATACACCTTACATCAAGCATGCCACATGGGATCTCCTTGAATGCATTGCAATTGTTTGATAAACTTTGACCAACGTTGAGAGGATAGGAAACCCAAGCTGTAGGTTTAGACTGGTACTTCCATTGGGGAAAGTTTTGAAAGGCAAATCAAAATCTCATGGAACACTAAATTATGAAAGAGTGGAGTTTATGCGAATGTTATATGTGTTAGTGACGCATCTTGGGGCCAATCCTCGATGTATAGGAGAGTCGCAGTAGTGGAGCCGCAGCAATCAGCCGAGAGGTGGTTCCCTATGTGTGTATTATGAGGCATTATGCCTATATGTTATGGGATCTCCCTCTGAGGAGAAGGGAAGGTGAAGATTGGACTATATATTGGATACAAACGCAAAATTGTCATAAGCATTTAGTGCAAAGTGAGTTTTAGATGCTCCTGGCCCACGAGGCCGTGTGGTGGGGTTGTCTGTCATATGCATGAGGTCCGGCTGTGCCATAGCCAGTGCTGGCCCATTTTGGGTCCCATCAGTGCTGCGTCTGCCGGGAGCCGCCAACAAGTGGTGGTTTTGGAATCTAGGGTTTTTAGGGACCAAATAGTTGGTTTATGTCCTCTGACAAGGACTGTCAAGCCGAAAAAAAAAGTACAACATGCTGAGAGGGCTAGATGGCGGTTGGAGATTATAAGACTCTATTCTCTTCAAAGGAGCAGCCTATTATGGATAAGTGGAAATGGTTCTAGTAACCTAGGTGTTACGAGTAGCTCTTCAAGGGCAAGTGGAAGTCTTGGTACTTCCCTATTTCCAGTTAATCAACCCACAACAATTGGGGGTGTAGTGTTGCCTACACAAACTCCTGTTGTCAATCCGATTGTAGCCATGGCACAATCTATCGCAATTCCAGCAAGTACACCGGATTTATTGGCGTTAGGAGCATCGTTGCCCATTTTCCATGGGCTAGCAGAAGAAGATGGATAACTCCACATTAAGGAGTTTCAAACGCTCATATTCAACTTTCGAATCTAAGACGAAGGACACCTAATGATTTTCTTCAATATGACATTAAAAGGAAGAGCGGCAGTGTGGTATCACGGTCTAGAAGCCGGAACCATAACTAGCAGTGCCCAATTCTTTACAGCTTTCCGTAGGGAGTTTACCCGTGAGAAGGGTGGACAATATTGGTTGCATGTTCTAAATGTAACACACCAAGAGCCAAATGAGAATGTCCAAGCATATGCCAAGAAACTAAAGCAAGTTCTTCGCAAACTTAACACTTATATTCCCATTCCAGCGGCTGCACAGTTGTAATATTTCCTACATGGATTGGATTTTAATATCCAAATGTAGCTAAGTAGTGTTGCTTTGGCCGATATTGACACTGCCATTACCCAAGCAGAAGGAGTAGAGTCACGCTTGCAAGCGGCTTATGCAGCAAAGATCAATTGAAATGGTAATAATTTGGTCTTGATCAATGGGAGTCAAGGGGACCCCATGTTAAATACGAGTGGCAGAGGGAGTATTATGCCAAATTTGCCTATGTTACCATCTCCTCCTAGCATGACTATGCCTATGGCTAGTCAGGCAACCTCACTAAATAGTGGTGAAAACCAAACAATGAATCCTAATGTTGTCCCAATTGGTCAATAGCCAATTCCTTATCAAGTGGTTAGGCCCATGGGATGACAGATTGATGATTGCGGCTATGAGTTGCGTGCTTCTAATGTCCCTGGTGACGTTAAGGATATGATGACACACTACACCGATATGATCTCTGAATAGTATTGACAAATAGCTATGGATGTCAATTTTCTTAAGAAGCAACAGAATTTGATAGGGAGCCGACGCCCTTAAGAGAGTGCCCCCTCAAGATTCAGCTGTAAGTGGTGTGGAGGCCAACATGTGGTGGAAACCAAACAATGAATCCTAATGTTGTCCCAATTGGTCAATAGCCAATTCCTTATCAAGTGGTTAGGCCCATGGGATGACAGATTGATGATTGCGGCTATGAGTTGCGTGCTTCTAATGTCCTTGGTGAAGTTAAGGATATGATGACGCACTACACCGATATGATCTCTGAACAGTATTGACAAATAGCTATGGATGTCAATTTTCTTAAGAAGCAACAAAATTTGATAGGGAGCCGACGCCCTGAAGAGAGTGCCCCCTCAAGATTCAGCTGTAAGTGGTGTGGAGGCCAACATTTCCCTAACCTGTTGGAGTAAGATCAGTTCTCTCCAACAAGAGAGTAAACAACCAAGTCCAGTTAACCATCGTGCATAAGGGGATAATCTCCAGCATGACAAGGGACCAAGGCAAATACTGAAAAGAGGAAAGGCTGTTGTACAGGAGTTACCTCATGGCAGTGGAGTCTACCTTATTGAGGCTGTACGTGTCAATGATACTGAAACTTCTAATCTATGAGCCGTAACAAGAGGTCAAAAGATTAAAGAGGGTGAAAAAGGAATTGTAAAACCTGTTGAGGGAAGCCCTAAGCAAGATGCTGGGGAAAAGGGAGTCCTGAATCCTGATAAGGAAGGTGGACCGTTAAGACCTGTTGGCAGTAAAGTAGATCCCAAGGAGGATAAAGGATTGCCAAGAAACAAGGTCAATGCTAAAAAAGAGGTAGCAAAGCGGATGGAAAGACCAAAGGAGAGAATGGTTTGGTGCGAGAAGAGAAATTTGGCTAATTACCATGACTTTGATCTAGCAAGTTCCCTTTGCGAAGTCAAACCAGATGTGAATCTCCTACAATTGATTAAACTTTCTCCAAGAGTACGCAAGGAATTCAAGAAAATCATGTGTATAGGGTATATAGTAGAACCTTTGGGCATAGCTAGAGTGGGGGAAGATTGGTTAGATCATGCTGAAAAGCATTGCCCTAGGGTTCCAGCATATGTGGATGGAATATTAGTGGAGCACACTATCGTGGACACTGGATCCTCCATCAATATCATAAGTTCAGACTTGATGGAGAGGTTAGGTCTAGAGGTCCAAAAAGACGGCTCCACACTTCTTAGGATGGCTGATGATAGTCTAAAACAACTAGAAGGTTGCATTACTAAGGTCCACATTATAGTTGCGAGCATGGAATGTTATCTGGACTTTAGGGTGATAAGGTTTGCAGGATATCCTAGCTATCGGGTTTTGCTAGGCAGGCCATGGATTCTACGGACAGGCTGTGAATTCGATATACCCGTTGGTCGAGTGATTCTAGGTCAAGGTGCCCATGGTGTAATAGTGGATGCTTACCCTGAGTCTCTTCAGAGTGAGAGAGCTCCACTATCCTCCAGTGAACTAGAAATAGTAGATGATCCCTCTGATAGTGAGATGTCATCGAGTGATGGATCTAAGGAAGGGTCCACTATAGAGGATATTTATCACATAACCTTGAATGAGCCAATAGAGCCTCAAGATCAAATAAGAGACGCAGATGTTATTGAGCTAGATCTTGGTATGCTAAATGATTTGCGGCCAATTAAATTAGGGTCCATGCTCAGCTCGGAAGAAAGAGAGGATTATGTGTCCTTAATTCGAGAGTTTCGCGACATCTTTTCTTGGAGCTATGACAAACTTCGGGGTATTCCTCCTAGTCTAGCTGTCCATACTATTCCTGTAAAGGAAGGTACCCACCCTGTACGTCAGAAAGTAAGGCATATGCCTTTTGAATTAAGGGACGGGTTGTATGAGGAACTACCGAAGTTGCGAAAAGCGGGTTTGATCTTCCCTGTTTAACATACAGAATGGTGTTCACCAGTTGTGATCAGGAAGAAGAAGAAGAATCAAATCCATCTTTGTGTAGACTTTAGAGAGTTGAATAAGCAAACTGTTAAAGATTACTACCCATTGCCGTTTATTGACCAAATTTTGGATCAACTAGCGAGTAGGGAAATCTATTCGTTCATGGACTACTTTGCTAGGTATAACCAAATGGTGATTGCTGAGCAAGACAAGCTAAAAACAACATTTATTATAGTCTTCGGTACCTTTACGTACCATATGATGGCATTTGGGTTGTGTAATGCACCTGGTTTGTGTTAAAGAACAGTCGACAAGACCTTTGGTGACATCTCCCCAGAGGAACTGAAAGTATTCATTGATGATCTGAGGGCACCACCGTAAGGGATAGGTAGTTGATCATTTTGTGGAAGTGTTTTGAGCCTTGCAGTCAATTTTGCATAGCTCTTAACCCATGAAAGTATGTCTTCGGAGTCCCTTATGGGCTCTTGTTAGGCCATGTGGTTAGTTCCATAGGGATTGCAACTGATCCTAAAAAGATCAAGGTGATAGTCGCCATGAGTCTGCCACGTACTCCAAAGGAAGTGCATAGCTTTCTATCATCAGTAGGGTATTATCAGAGGTTTATCAATGCCTTGGCAGAAAGAACGTTGCCACTGACAAACCTATTGTCCTTTAACTATTATTTCACATGGAGTGATGCTTGCAAAGTATCTTTTGAGGATGTGAAGAAGGAGCTTTCCAAAGCATCTATTTTAAAAGCACATCGAAAAGCAGGAGCTTTTAAAAACATATGTTTGCTAGTCGTATGGCCAAGAAGCTTTTGCTAGTCGGAATTTTCGATGTGCCCAACTTCCAACAGCAAAAGCTCCTTTCCAAAAGCAGGAGCTTTCCAAAACATCTGTTTTAAAAGCTTTTGAGGATGTGAAGCAGGAGCTTTCCAAAGCATCTGTTTTAAAAGCATCCGACTAGGTATAATAGGACATTTAAACGAGCCATTGGCCATACCCCATTCAAATTAGTTTATGGGGAGGAGTGTGTCTTGCCCTTAGAAATTGAGTTGCCGACCATTAGATTCGCAATCAATCATTCTCTGGGTGATGAAGATGCTCTATTTGAGCGACCTACGACTATAGCCCACTTGGATGAACTTAAATTACAGAGTTTGTTGCATCAGGAGGTAGCTAAACGTTGGATGAAACGGTTGCATGATCTGAAAGAAAAGAAATATACTTTTAAAAAGGGGCAGTTAGTTCTATATTATGGTGCATGTAGGGAGCTATTTCCAGGAAAGTTGGAACCTCAATGGGATGGCCCTTACAAGATAGTCCGGATAGGTAAAAATAAGTCTACATTTCTATTAGCTGATCTACAAGGAATGGAATTTAAGAATAAGGTTAATCTTAAAAAGATTAAGCCTTATTATTTCTAAGTATGCTAATGCGCTAAATACATTGCAGGTTTATGCTAGGGTTGATGGGACGGTTAATTCCTTATTTGGAGCACCCATATCTCGAGCAAAGATATCATCAGGGGAGGCTTATCTAGTGGAGCAAGGGATATAAAGTGATTGAGCAAGAAGACGGTACCTTTGTGTGGGAAATTAAAGTTTTCTGCCATCACTGCTAACAAATCTTGACAAGCATCCTTGTTCAATTTAATGAAGAAGGTGCGATGGAGCTGTCAGTTCATCCTTTAAATTTGTTGAACTTTGACTATCATAATTATGAATAGGGGAGTTCTTGATGGCTGGCTGTGTAAACCCATTATGGACGTATACATTGTAATTTGATGGAGCATCCAGGGGCCCTAATAGAAAAGGGAGTGTTGGAGTAGTTATCTGAGATCCTTGACGTAGAGTTACAATGAAATTGGCTACTTATCTCGGGATAGGATTTACTAACAACATGGCCGAGTATAAAGCCCTAATTATGGGATTGAATATTGCTAAGAAAGGTGGCATTAGGCGGTTGTTAATAAAAGGGGATTCCCAGCTGATCTTAAATCAACTCAATGGGACATACATAGTCCGGAATCCTTTCCTTCGTATGTATCATCGAACTGCTATACCCCTACTTGATGAATTTGAGAGCATAACTCTTCAGCTGATTCCACATTATTGGAATTAGTTTGCAGATTCGTTAGTTAATTTTGCTTATGAAGAGGACCTCTTTTTCAAGTGTGGTCCTAGTTCGAATATTGCTATTGATAATGATACGGGACCTGGTCGCTTGTGGGGGATGTTATCAGACCACGCATTATATGGTAGACAATGGTTGATATGGGTAATGCAAAGAGTGGTCGAGACCCATCTACCACTATTATATTGGACCCATAGGTTGATCAGAAGACATGTTATGCGTACGCCTCTTGCTACATATGCAGGAGGTTTGGGCCATAATTTGATGCATTTAGTTTAGGGCTGAGAGCCCTATTTTTCCCCTTGGAATGGAGCGTATTTGCGTATATCTGCCTTCTTTCAAGGAGGGATCTCTATGAGCTGTTTTGTTTGATTCTGTTAGGCCAAGAGGGCCAGTTGCTTTAAGTAGTTAATGTTAGACTTCTTTAGGCCAAGAGGGCGAATTGTTTTTGGGTTTTAATAATCTATCTCTTTAGGCCAAGAGGGCCAGCTAGTTTGCAGTGAAATGTGATTTTTCTTTAGGCCAAGAGAGCCCTATCTCTGTTTGGTGCAGGTACATTTAATGCTTTGTTGTTTTAGTAATTGCGCCATACAGGTTGACGAAGTCGCTAGAAAGAGCCTTTGCTGTGTGAAGAAGCTTCTTGTGGCCATTTCAAGTGGTTTCGTCCCCTTTTTGAGTTTTTCCCTTAAGCAATTAATGATATATGTTCGGGTGAGGGTTTTCTTTCTTGTTGGGGACCGGCAATCAAGGCATGAAGTCCCACGTTTAGGTTAGGTATGTCTGGGGGAGGTCTGAGTAGTCATTGCCTCCTACAAGGCCTTGTCAGGCATTGAAAGACGTGTTTTAGATGGGAGTTCTAGTGACCCTGTTCTGTTGACTTGTTGGGCGACCATTCTAGGAGTTCCTGTTAGTTGTGAGGCAGTTAGAGAAGCCTACTAAAAGAATGATGGAAAGAGGCACAACCTTAAAGATCTGAAAGTCAATATATGAATATACGGAGGTGTGTAAAAAGGGGTTTTAACCCCTATAAAAATAGAAAAGGAAAGAAAGAAAAATCCTTGAGCTATTGTTTATCGCCTTGTGAAGGCCTAGTAGGTTCCTGGGGATGAGACAAGAACTGGGGCCAATACCTTGCCCTTCCTTAGTGTGACATCTTGCCATAAAATAAAGACAATATAAGAAGGTTAGAGCGAAAATAAAAGTGAGAGTTAGAAAAGGATTAAGTGTCGCCTTGCGAGGGCTTGGTAGATTCTTGGGTACCGATACAGGACCTGAGGCCAATGCCCTGTTTTCCTTGGGCCACTACGCTCAGCTCCCTCCTTTTTCCATGCCCGAGTATGGAAAAATAAAAACCTAAAAGAAAAAACTGTGCTAAAAGAAAATATTTCTTGATCAGGCTATAGGAGTCCTCGCCTAGTAGGAGTTCCTGGTTGAGTTGTCCTTAGTTAGGTAGGTAGTACAGACCACCACTTAGGATGACATCTTTGATAGTTCTTTTTAGCTTGGATGTGTTGGAGCAGTTGGTTAGTGACTAGCTTTGGGCCTTCTATGAGATTATGCTAGGCCTACTCCTCGTGGATTTCATGCCTTGGTTTTGTCAAGGGGTAGGGTATGAGTTGTGATGTGTTATGCTGTGTATTTTTTATATCAGATTGATGCTCCTTTTTGTTGTTTATGTGCATATCTATTCATGGGATTCGATGGGCTGAGTCACCCAATCCCGTGGTCGCCAACAGATGATTTTTTGATGCCGAGAAGTGCTTAAAAATAGCCAAATATTACGAATATCCAGGGAAAAATAGACTTCGTCAAAGGCGGTAGTGGCAATCAGTATGATTTTAAGTGGCAAGTCCCTAAAGCACTAGTGCTAATCTTCATGGAAATCAAATGGCGGCAGATGGACAAGCTAGAGTTTTCCTAGATGCAAAATGACGTCAGGAATCCAACGCAGGTTTCGAATCTCCATTCCGAGGTCATTTGATCCCCCATTTAATCTCCTCAAGGTTAGGGGTTGTGAAGCAGCTATTGGATCTAGGAGCCGAGAAGAGCGTGACGGGCCCCAGCTTTGTAGATTTCGATGCCATGGAGCCACCGGTCTAGACATATCTTGAATCCGATGTCGTTTGCCCCCTCAAAACTGAAAAATCCACTTGCCGAAAGTGTGAATGCAAAATGCATAAACTAGATAACTTGATTAGAGTTTAAAAGCTCTTAACAAAGAGCTTAAGGCAAAGAAAACCCACGATATGAAACATTGAGGGGGGGTCAGTTTTTTGCGCCCCATTTTTCCCCTTTCTCATCATGATTTTCTTATCAGAAGAATGGAGAGAAGTCCTCCTAGCCCTGAGATGCTTCTATCCTTCGCTCTCCATCGCCACAAACGGATTGAGGAATGATGCACTGAGTGAAGAGATCAAAAACCAATATTTCTCTCTCCTCCCTCTCTCTTCTACATAAAGGCTATTCATGTGCAAGAAATCAAGAAGAAGAGGGGCTAAAGAATGCTTGTCCAGCTGTGATCGAATTGCTTCAAGATGAAGAGAAGGCCGAGGAAAGAGGTTGAGCATTGAAGAATGGTGGTTGGTCGGTCCATGGGCTGCTCAAAATAATTATTAAAAAACCCACAACATGCAAGACACACGGTATGCTTCAATTTTACAAAGAAATTTGATTGTTTTTGTTGTTTCATGATCCAAATGTTGTTCATATGTGATGAATTTTTGTTTGAACCTTGTTTACATCATGATTGAGGGCTATAACTATAGAAATGCAGAACTCCTGATGATTTAGAGTTGTTATTAATTCTTTAAAACCCGTAAAATGTCTTTTTTAAAGGAAATTAGTGGTTTTTTTAAATTTAGAGTTGGAGAAAAGGGGTGGAAATGGGATAAAATCATAGAAAATGTTAATTTTCAGTCAAAATAATAAGCCAATACAAATAGATCAGAAAATACCTATTTTTCATGAATAATAAATAGAAAAAAATAGTGAAAAATAGAAAAAAATAGGGTTTTCGCGCTCAAAAAATATGAAAAAATAAGATTTATGTGCATGAATGTTTGGCAAGGTTAAAGCATGAGGTTAAGCCTTAGTTTGTCCTCGTCCTTTGTGTTATAGTATGTGTTTATTATTTTTTACATACAGAAATGATACAAAACAGCCATTTACACCTATGCATCACAGCAACACCTAAACAGTGAGGGGGGGAGGAAGTTTGTGCAATGATCTAATTGCTGAAAAGATACAAATTCTGATTTTCCTCTTTGTGCATAGATTTTAGGGATCATTCCATAATTAAATATAGGCGACTAGTAGCACGTAAGTTCCGGTGCTAGTCCCTAAAGCAACGCAGCACGTAACACTTAGTTAAAATTCATGAAAGGGCTGTTTTTCGCACCTTACATGGCTGGTTTTTTTAATCATAAAATGGTTGTGCACAATCATCATATACCTTGCATCAAGCATGCCACGTGGTATCTCCTTGAATGCATTGCAATTGTTTGATAAACTTTGACCAACACTGAGAGGACAGGAAACCTAAGCTATGGGTTTAGATGGGTGCTTCCGTTGGGGAAAGTTTTGTGAGGAAAATCAAAATCTCATGGAACATTGAATTATGAAAGAGTGGAGTTTGTGAAAATGTTATATGTGTTAGCGACGCATCTTGGGGCCAATCCTCGAGGTGTAGGAGAGTTGCAGTGGAGCCGTGGCAATCAGCCGAGAGGTGCTTCCCTATGTGTGTATTACGAGGCATTATGCCTATATGTTATGGGATCTCCCTCTGAGGAGAAGGGAAGGTGAATGTTAGACTACATATTGGATACAAACGCAAAATTGTCATAAGCATTTAGTGCAAAGTGAGTTTTAGATGCTCCTGGCCCGCGAGGCCATGTGGTGGGATTGTATGTTGTATGCATGAGGTCCAGCTAGTGCCATAGCCAATGCCGGCCCATTTTAGGTCCCATCAGGATCCTCCATCAAAATTATGAGTTCAAAATTGATGGAAAGATTAGAACTAGAAATCCAAAAGGATAACTCCTCAATTCTTCAAATGGATAATGATAGTTTAAGGCAACCTAAAGATTTCATTACCAAAGTCCATGTGAATGTGACTAATGTGGAATGCATTGTGTACTTTAGGATTATTAGGTTTGCAAGGTGGCCAAGCTATCAAGTATTGTTAAAAAGGTCATGGATCTTGCAATCCAACTTTCAGGTTGATATACCTGTTGGTCATTTGATTTTTGGTAGAGGTGTTGCCGATGTGTGATAATGGATGCATATCCTGAATCTCCTCAAAGTGAGAGAGTATATTTATCTTCGTCAAAATTAGATGCATTAGATGATCCATCTATTATGGGGACTTCATATCAAGCGACAGATCAAAAGAGGAGTCCACTATAGAGGATGTCTATCAAGTGACTTTAAATGAGCCAATAGAAGCTCAAGATAGAATAAGAGATGCAGATGTGATTGAGCTGAACCTTGATACATTGGATGATCCATGATCAATTAAATTAGGGTCTATGCTTAGTCTGGAAGAAAGGAAGGACTACGTGTCCTTGATCCAAGAATTTTGTGATATCTTTGCTTGGAGCTATGATGATCTGAGGGGTATTCTCCCTAGTTTAGCTATGCATACCATTCCTTTGAAGGAAGGTAGCCACCGTATGGAATAAAAAGTGAGGCGTATGCCTTTTGAACAAAGGGATGTATTATTTGAGGAGTTGCAAAAATTGCGTAAGGTTGACCTAATATTTCATATACAATACATGGTGTCATGATGTTATGAGGACACAGTGTGAAAAAGTATGGAATGCATCATCATCCGACTTCTTTATTGATCTAGAGAGTCAATGTGATCTGAGCCATTAGTACTAGTGTGAGTTGCATGGATTATCCAAAAATACTAGATTTTTGGATAATTTTAGCCCATTTTTTATATTATTTATTGTAAAAATCTGAAAAAGTTAGAAAAAAAGCTTCTAGATTAGGATGGCATACAAAGAAGCGAGTTGCTTTTTCAACCAATTAGGGGATTTTCACAAAAGGGAGAGATGGACGAAATCACACGCATCACGATTGCTGTAAACAGGCTGAAAACTGTAGATTGAACTGAAAGAAGAAGAAGGAGTGATCTGGGAGATCTGTGATCAGGTGTCCTAGGCTTTTAACCCCCCTTTCGGAGCCAATGGAGCCATCTGATTTGGGTTCCGAGAAATAGGGAAGGAGTTGTAATTTTTATGCACGTTTTGTTCTACAAAGAAGCTCCAGGAGATCTAATGCTCAGAGATTGCTTTCGAGTAGTACGAAGATTCCATGTTCTTTCAATACATATTGATTCAATTCATTGTGGTTTGTCTTTGTAGTGTTTACCACTTGGGTATTCTCTATCTTTTCTTCCATATTCTATCTCTACTTCCTTCTACTTCTGATCCCTGATGGATTCGACCTTTCGACAAAAACCCCTCCGACATTGGTGAACCCAACATGAAAGGTCGTCAGAAGAAGGAAATAAAAGATGGGAGAATCTTCGAATACATTCTCCAATGATGTCTTACAACAGTTGGTGCAAAATATGAATATGCTTATGCAGGTACAACAACAACAACAGGTGATGCAAGCTTCAGCTCAAACAAAAAGTGTTGTGATAAATGCTTTGCAAGCAGTTGAGCATGAGGTGAAGTTATTCAATGGTAGGAATGTATCTACGTATGTATATACCTATGCTCAAAAGATGGAATTCTTTGGGGTGGCTCAATTCGCATGGAGCCAGTATTTTGTATGTGTTATTGTTCATGAACTGAAAGCACGGATTACTGAATTATACTTGCAGAATGCAGACTGGGTAGCCTTCAAGAAGACACTCAAGGAAGAATTTTACATTAAGGACACCAGTTTGATTATGCCCAAGACTTTTCAAGAGTGGGTTTTACAACCCAATAAGGGTCTTGCGGCTACGGAATTGTTAAGAGAATTTGAAAGTCAATTTGAGCAGTTGGATCTTGCAGGACAGCAAGCTCTTGCAAGTCAGAAAATTGAATTGTTTCTACAGGCAGCTGATCCTGAGCTTCAAGAGAAGCTTGATGATTTGTTGGAGGATCAGACTACAGAGACAAGTTTGAAAAAAGAGTGGAGACATGTCAAGGAAGTTGTATTGCACTTGTGAAGAAGCATAGAAGAAGAGAAAGATTGCATGTCTCTAGCTTGCCCACTGTTACGGGCAAGACAGTTGATGTATCCAGTAAGCCAACCCTATGGCTGTACCTGCTATTGTTCCCTCTGTTAGGGAAGATGTCTTAGATGAATTAGTCAAAGTAATGTGGGATCTTCAATTGAAGGTTGCAAAATTGGATGAAAAAGGACAAGAGGAAAGGGGACGGGCAGTAGCCCCTAAGCCTAGAAAAAGATGTATGTGGTGTGACAGTTTGCATCACGAGAGAAAGGATTGTGCTGGCTATCAGGAGGCCTTGGCACGATAGCTCATATTTTAGAAAGATGGCAAGATCCATGCACAAGAAACGAGATTGCCTCTTGCTTTGAATTTTGGAAAGGGAGGTATGCAAAAGTTTTTGGAAGACTTGGCTATTCGAAATGTTAATGTGGCGGTACATGCTTTTACTTTTGGTCTACAGTTGGATAGAATGCATGGCCAAGTGATGCTTGGTCCAAAGGCTGGTCCAAAGGCTGAAATATGGACACATGCTTTACATGCAACTGAAAAGATAAAGGTCATTGATAGTAAAATTTCTCATGTAGGGCAAGACATTCATGGCATAACTGGTTGGGAATCACCGATAGATGCATATTCAGTGTATGCATATTTAGCAAAGGTACAAAACACGGATGTACTTATGGAAGAAAAATGAAAAAGAGATGAAGATATTGTAGAGACATCTAAAAGAATGACAAGAAGAAGTGTGGATTAGCCTAAAGCTGCAAATCAGCCACCTCCTGAGCATGTTATGGAAGAGGTCAGTTAGGAGCAAAAACCGGATAACAAACAAGAGGGCAAAAAGAAGGGCAAGCAGCCAAGATATAAGTTGCAATCTGACATTGAGACAGCCATAGATATAAAGAAGGTTCTTGAAGAACGGATCTTAAATAGTCGGGTGGAATTTACCTTGGGAGAGGTGCTTGGCATTGCCAAGCAAGAATTTCATGATGAGATCATTGACATATTTAAAAGGAAGCGTCAATTTCTTGGTGATACCACTAGTGCATTGCTGCAATTCGAAGAGGAAACTGGTTTGTTGGGTATTTGGGCTGAATATGAGCATGAAGTAAGTACAGGATTGTCTATGTAGGATGCTACCAAAATCAATGGACATCATGTGGAAAAGAGAAGAAAGTGGCTGAAAATGCATTGTCTTGTAGCAATATGCATGGTGGAGTAAGGAAAATGCAACAATATGGAGAAGAGACTCTAGGATTTATTCCTCGAAGTCACTACACAAGAAATCATTGGGCTAGACTACCACTGAAATGGTAGTGAAAATAGAGGAACGTGAAACTCCTTGTGTTGCTTTACTTGACCATGGGTCTGAGATAAATATCATTGAGTAGGGATTGTATGAAAATGGCGCATGGCCTTTAGACACTGATCATGGTTGGAAAATGAGGGTTGCAAATAATTCTTCAAGGGAGCTCTATGCTGCATGTCCTAATGTAAAAGTGACGATTGGTGATGTACAAGAAGAGCAACACTTCTTTGTGCAAGATAATTTCTCATATGCAGTGATTTTGGGACAGCCCTATATTACAGGTGTTCGTATGGAAACAAAGGTGCTTGATGATGGTTCTACTTATGCAAGAGTCAAAAGCAAGGATGGAAGAAAAGAAGTCCAAATTCTTACTATTTGTGTTAATCATCCTAGAAATCGGGATACGCTTCGAGAGTCTCCTTTGGTTCCAAATGCAAGGGAATTCAAAGACCTAGATTTTCATTAAGCATTGCTGTAATGCGGGGCTACAGTAGTGTTGTTCAATGGGTGCACTCGCCTCTTGATGAAATGAAGCATGTATTTACTATTGGTAATTCTCAGTTTACATCAAATAGTTCATGTTGGTTTAAGCTTATGGAAACTATGTGTAGGGTTGAACGCATATCTATGAAATGGGCTACTAAGAAACTGAGAGCATTGGGGTTGCTAGCTAAAAATGATGGCATTTCAGGTATCTTTGATGGGTTGAATATTACTGACACTATGGCTGAAATTTCAACAACTATACATGTAGAAAATGAGGCTGAAAACAAAGTGTTGTCAGTATGTTCTTTGGATATGTATGATGTTATAGCATTGTTTGCTCAGCAGGAAGGATTACAATTGGCTGAAGATTGTGGAGACAAAGTATAAGACAATTGACAAAAATTTGAAACCAATTTCTTTGCCACTTCCACCAGAGAGTGAGGGTATGTATGAAAAAGTGTCAAGGCAGCCAAGCTTACGGGATATTAAAGATATAGGTCATCAGTTTACATCTGAAACATTACAGGAATTGAAAGTTGGTGCAGAAGAGTTTCTTTTGCTTGTTGAGAGAGACTGTTTTATGCGGATGTTGGCTAGACATGGGAAGGCAATTGCATTTCATCCAAGTAAAATAGGTTGTGTGGATCCAAATTTTGTCTCTCCTATGGTCATATTTACTATGCCACATATACCATGGAACTTGAGGCCTATTCCAGTGCCTAAAGCTTACTTGCCAAAGCTAATGGATTTGCTAAATGCAAAGATTCGCATGAAGATCTTGGAGCTATCTTCAGCCCTATACTCAAATCATTGGTTTATTGTGCCCAAAAAGAATGGGGCTTTGAGATATATTCAAGATATGCAACTGGTCAATAAAGTGACCATAAGAAATGTGGGTGCAAGTCTTGTGGTTGATGAATTTGCAGAGGCCTGGCACACATGACAAATGCTATGAATAGGGTACTCAGGGATTTTATACCACAATTGACTATGCCCTTCTTGGATGATGTTAAAATCAAAGGGTGTGCAATGGATGAAAAGAATGAATAAATGGATACTCATGGATGCAAACAGTTTGTTGTAGACCATATTGTGGATTGTGAGAGGATTTTGACATGTCTAGAAGAGGTGCATTTAACTCTTTTTGGACAAAAGTCTGTCTTTGGAGTTGAAGAGGTTTTGACTGTTGGGCATATGTGTGGGCCTTATGGGTGAAGGCCATCACCAGCAAAAATAGATGGGATTGATAGAATGCAAGATGTATGCACAAATGTATCAGAGGTGCGTAGATTCTTGGGTGCATGTGTGCTCTATTTGATATGGATTCCTCACTTTTCACATGTAGCCGATGCTCTATATCAGCTTCTAAGGAAAGGTCAGAAATTTCATTGGGAAAGGAAACATCAGAAATCAATGAAGAAATTGAAGCAACTCTTAAAATCTACTCCTACATTGAGAAAGGCTAACTATTCACATGGAAAGCCTATCATTATTACTGTTGATACAAGCCCAATTGGGATTGGATGGGCAATTGGGCAAGATGATGAGGAAGGGCAAAGATATGCAATTCGCTTTGGTGCTAAAGTATTGATTGAACGATGGAGAAGATATCCACGGGTTAAAAGATAATTATGGGGAATTGTGACAGCCCTTAAATGTGATAAGGAGTATTTTATGGGTGCTCATGTAGTCATTGAGACCGATTGTTTTCCGGTATTGGGTATGATTACTAGTTGTGCTACTCCGGACATTGCTACGCTCCGATGGATTGCATACATCAAATCTTTGAACCCTAAATTTCAGCATATTGCAAGAAGAGATAACCCAGTGGCAGACATGTTATCTCGAGCACATTATGAGCATGAAGATGAGATGATGGATGAGGAGGAAGAAGATGACTTTCTTATGGCTGAAAATGATGTTGCAAGAGTGAAATTAGCAATGCAAGGTGTTGCTACAGCATTAACAGAAGCTTGGACAACAAAGAGAAGACACTTTAAATGTTTTGTATCTTGTGTAGAAGTGTTTTTGGGAGTCAAATATACATGAGAGTGGCTAAGAATTGGTCAATACCTCAGTACATTAACAAAGAGAGATGAATGGTCAGATGAGGAGTTTAAGAAAATCAAGAGGAAAGCGTATGGGTTTTTTTTAAAAGATGGATACTTATGGAAACATGCTAAAAATAAACAGGGTATGCCATTGCGAGTTTTGGGTGACAGAGCATCACAAGTAAAAGTAATGCAAGAATTTCATGAAATCTTGTGGGCTGGTCATAGAGGTGTTTGGGGTACTTTTACAAAGATCAAAGAAAGATATTGGTGGCAGGGTATGTATAAGGATATTGCTCACTTTGTGGAAACATGTACGACATGTCAAATGTATTCATCTGTGAGACATTGGAATGGATTGCAACCCACATATCCATTGTCTCTTCATTTTAAGTGGGTGGTGGATTTGGTCACAATGCCTACAGGTCTTTGGCAAATGAGGTATCTTGTGCTTGCTCGTGAAGACTTAACTAATCAAGTGGAAGGGAAAGCTTTACATACTAAGACAAAAAATGATGCGTGTACTTTTCTCTTAGAAGAGATCTTTTGTCAGTATGGCTGTGTGGGAAAAATTACAACAAATAGGGGTGAGTTGGATGCAGATGAAGCTCATGATTTCTTTGCATGGTTGGGGATAAAGCTTGCTTTAACTTCAGCCTAAAACCCTAAAGGAAATGGAAAAGGTGAAATAGGTCACCCACCTATTGTGAAGGCATTGGCAAAAGCATGTGGAGAGAAGGTAAAAGAGTGGCCATGATTGCTCCCTTATGCTTTGTGGGCTAACAGAATAACTCATAGTGTTGTTACAGGATATATGCCTGCAAAATTTATGTATGGTCAAAATCCTATCATGCCGATAGAAGAGATGACAGTCACATGGAGTGTGTTACCTTAGGAGGAGGAGTTGAATTGAGAGGAGTTTTTGGCCTTACGCATTAGACACAGTTGGAAAGAAAGTCAGAAGACATAGAGACAGCAATTGCAAAGTTAAGGGCAGCAAGGATATAGAATAAGAAATGGTTTGACAAAAGACATAGACTGAGACCAAGAACTATATAAGATGGGGATTGGGTATTGGTTTATGATAGTAGTTTAGATAACCAGCATAGTGCCATGTGTAAAGTTTCCAAAAGATGGTTTTGACCCTATGTGGTAAGACAGGTGTTTGATAATGCTACTTATACTTTAAATGAGCTGGATGGGACAGCCATCAAACTTTTGGTAGCAGGGAAAAGAATCAAATTATTAAAAAGGCAAAAAATCTACTACCTATGAGTTTCCAGAATTGGAAGAAAATAGTGGTTCTGATACAGGGGCTAGCCAGGAAGATATGGAAGATGAAGAAGTAAAGGATATGGTTGCAAAGGATGAGGAGGACTCAAAATCCGATGACAACTAGGATTTTGGCACATACCGGAGGATGTGCAAGTTTAGAGGGGGTGGATGTCATGATGTTATGAGGACACCGTGTGAAAAAGTATGGAATGCATCATCATCCAACTTCTTTATTGATCTAGAGAGTCAATGTGATCTGATCCATTAGTACTAGTATGAGTTGCATGGGTTATCCAAAAATATTAGATTTTTGGATAATTCTAGCCTATTTTTGATATTCTTTATTGTAAAAATCTGAAAAAGTTAGGAAAAAAGCTTCTAGATTAGGATGGCATGCAAAAAAACTAGTTGCTTTTTCAACCAATTAGGGGATTTTCACAAGAGGGAGAGATGGACGAAATTGCGCACAATCGCGATTGTTGTAAACAGGCTGAAAACCACAGATTGAACTAAAAGAAGAAGAAGAAGTGATCTGGGAGATCCGTGATCAGGTGTCTTGGGGTTTTACCCCCCCTTTTGGAGCCAATGGAGCCATCAGATTTGGGTTCCGAGAAACAGAGAAGGAGTTGTAATTTTTATGCACGTTTTGTTCTACGAAGAAGCTCCAGGAGATCTAATACTTAGAGATTGCTTTTGAGTAGTATGAAGATTCCATGTTCTTTCAATACATATCAATTCAATTCATTGTGATTTGTCTTTGTAGTGTTTACCACTTGGGTATTCTCTATCTTTTCTTCCATCTCCTATCTCCACTTCCTTCTACTTTTGATCCCCGATGGATTCGACCTTTTGACAAAAACCCCTCTGACAACGGAGTGGTGTTTGTTCTTAGTTATCAAGAAAAAGAAGAAGAATAAAATCCAGCTTTGCATAGATTTTAGGGAGCTCAATAAACAAATGGTCAAAGATTACTATCCACTGCCATTTATTGACCAGATTCTGGATCACTTAGCGGAAATAGATATTTATTCATTTATGGACTGCTTTGCTAGATATAACCAAATAGCTAATACAAAGAAAGACAATATGAAAACCACATTTATTACTATATTTGGTACCTTTGCATATCATGTTATGGCATTTGGGTTATGCATTGATAGGTTCTTGGCAACATACAACTGATAAGACTTTTGATGATATTTTTCCAAAGGAGTTGAAAGTCTTTATTGATGATCTAGGGGCATCTACCCATGTCAAGTATCCTTTGAGGACGTAAAGCAAGAATTAGTGAAAGCACTAGTCTTGAAAGCACCCAAAAGAGATGAGGTCTTCTATGTATTTTTAGTAGCCACAATGCATAGAATCAACTCTGTTTAGCCCATATTTGGAAGAAAAATGGTATCATCCAATTAATTACACCTACATGGAGAAATTGTGTCTTAAGATGATATTTGCAACAAAGAAATTTGGGCATTACATTCTCTATGAAAATGTGGTATTTTCTACGAAGGCGGAGGGGTTAAGACTATTGATGAATAAGTTGTTGTCGCCTAGCCACTTAGAAAAGAAGTTAATAATTTTGCAAGAGTTTCATTACAAAATCAAGATTTAGCCGCCAAAGTTATAGGGCATCATTGAATTTCTTGTGGATTTTAGGAAGCCTAAGGAAATTTTGGCTAAAGGGAGCCAAAGGAAATCTTGCCATGCTACCATAATGCATTATCTATCCATAGGAGAGACTAGAGCCGCTTTATCAAAGGCTAAGAAGAGAAAAATTAAATAGCAAGCTTTGAAATTTGCCTTGATTTCATGAACATTATATTGACATGGAGTTAATGATGTTTATCATTGATGTGTTATATTCGGTGAGGTTCCGTTTATCTTGGAAGAGTGTCATGACTCCGCTTGTGGAGGACATTTTTTTGGATGATTGACTATATAAAAAGCTTTAAGAGCTAGATATTGGTGGCCATCCATTTTCCAGGATGCATTTGCATATGCCAAGAGATGTGATATATGTCAAAGACATGATAGTAGTCCTATTACGGCATCATCCTCTACACACAGAAGAGGTACATCATAGTGGACTGATTATTTTACAAAGTGGTTAGAAGCATGAGCGACAAGTAAGGATGATGCAAAGGAGACTTCTAGCTTCTTGCTTTAGCAAATTATGTGTTGATTTGGTCTGCCAAAGGTGTTAGTGTGTCGGATCACGGAACCCATTTTTTGAATAAGGTGATTAAGAGCCTGAAGCATGCCAAATTAAACACAATAAAATGACACCTTATCATCCACAAGCAAATGGGCAGGTTGAAGGTACCAAATAAACATCGTGGGTATTCTATCAAAGATAGTATTAGAGAAGAGGCAAGATTGGGATAAGAAGCTATATGTGGCTGTGTGGGCGTATAATACAACCTTTAAGCAAGCTACAAGCCACAGCCCATTCAAGTTAGTTTATGGCAAGGAGTGCATGCTACCCCTAAATATCGTGTTACTAAATATAAGATTTGCAATTAACCATTCTTTAGGAAACAATGTTGCACTCTTTTGAGTGCTTTACAACTTTAGCACACCTCAATGAGTTGAAATTGTAGAATCTATTACATCAGGAGGTAGCTAAGCATTGAATGAAACATCTTTATGATTTAAAAGAAAAGAAGTATACCTTCAAGAAAAGGTAGTTAGTTTTATACTATGATGCATGTAGGGAGCTATTTCTTGGGAAACTAGAGCCTAAGTGGGATGGTCCTTACAAAATAATTAGAAGGGAAAAAGAAGTCCACAACATTACTAGCACATTTGTGAGATAGGACCTGGTCAATTATTGATACTTTTATCAAAACATGCTTTATATGGCAGGTGATGGTTAGTATGGATAATGCAAAGAGTATCCGAGATTCATTTATTGTTGTTATCTTGGATACTCTTTGCATTATCCATATTAACCATCACCTGCCATATAAAGCATGTTTTGATGCGAAACATCAATAATTGACCAGGTGTATTGTAGCAAATGTTGTTAGTGATGTTATGTGGAACATAGCGCCTTATTGTATGTTAGTGCTACTCCAAGGAGGGATGTGTATAAGTTTTATTGGTTTTTTACGTTAGGCCAAGAGGGGTTAATTATTTTGTATACATAATTATCTATTTTGTAAGGCCAAGAGGGCCATGTATTTGTTTGGTGTGGGTACATTTAATGGTTTTATGTTTTAGTGTTGTACCAGATAGGTTTGATGGCATGCCTGAAGTGCGAGCCTCTTGTTGTGTCGATGATTTTTGTGGCCACATCCATGTGATCTCCTTCCTTTATAAGTTCTTTCCCTTTATGTTGAATGGTTATGTATCTATTGGGGATTTTTCTTTCTTTTGTTGGGGACTAGCGATCAAGACATGAAGTCCCAAGGTTAGGTTAGGTGTGTTTGGGGAGGTCTAAGTGGTTGTCTGCCTCCTGTAAAGACATTGTTGAGCATTCTAAGAACTGTTTTAGAAGGTTGTCCTCGTGACCGTGTTCTGCTAGCCTGGTAGGCAACTATTTCTAGGAGTTTCTATTAGTTGTGAGGCTATTAGAAAAGCCTGCCAACAAATAAAAGAAAGAGCATAAACAATGTATATATTTGTAGACTATAGTATATGGAGGTGTGTAAAAAGGGGTTCTAACCCTTGGATAAAAGCAAAAGACATGAAAGAAAACTCAAAGAGCAAATCATCTTTGCCTTGCAAAGGCCCGGTAGGTTTCTAGGGACAAGTCAGACCCCGGGGATGATGCCTTGTCTTCTTCGGGGTGATGTCTAACTAGATGAAATAGATAAGGATGGTTGGAGTGAAAATAAAAGTGAGTAGAAGGAAAAAAGATTTAGTGCCACCTCTTATGAGGGCTTGGTAGGTTCTTGGGTACGGAGTCAAGACCTAAGGCCAATACCCTATTCTCCTTGGATCACTATGCTCAACTCCTATCTTTTTACATGCCCAAGTATCAAGTCCTAAAGTATTATAAATGTGATGAATCAAAAGTATCTGCAAATGAAAGACCAGGCTCTAGGAGTCCTCACCTAGTAGGAGTTCCTGGTTTGGTTGTCCTAAGGTAGGTAGGTAGTTTAGACCACCACTTAAGATAACTTCTTTAATAGTTGTTTTTAGCTTGTCTGTGTTGGAGCAATTGGTTAGCAACTAGCTTTGGATCTCTATCAGGTTATACTTAGCCTATCCCTTGTGAGTTTCATGCCTTGATTTTCTCAAGGGGTAGGGTGAGAGTTGGTTGTGTGATCTGTTGTGTATTCTATTTTGTGGCAGCTTGATGCTTGTTATGGTTGATGTATGTGGAGATCAATTCGTGGAATCGACGAGTTAAGTTACCCTATCTCGTGGTTGCCAATGAGAGCACGATTTAAACACCAAGAAGTATCAGATAAGTGCCAAATGATGTAAATTCAAAGATAAATTTAAAGACCAATGGAAGAGAAAGACGCAAATCCAACAATTTTAAGTAGCCGTGGAAGATGGAAAATTTAAGATTACTTCAAAAAACTGACCTTCGTAGTGGTTGCGGATTTTTCATAAATTTTTTGGGTTCCAGATCAAAGCAGGACAAGTTCTCATATATTCAAGACTTCAAGATAGACACACAAAATTTTTTGGATGCAAAATTGGGTGTTCAATGTGGAAAAAGTAGGAAGCTAAACATTTGAAGGGTCAAATTTGACCGAGATATGAAAAGTATGGGCCTTTGGGGGCCTAAAGGTCCAAAAATTTCATATGAAAGAGGGGTCGGAAGCAAAGAACAAGCCATTTCTCTAATCACACTAGCAGATTTCTTGAATTTTTCACTCCCTATCATTGCTCTTTGCTCGAACAATGGCTGCCCAATTGTGGAGATCAACATTCATTCTTTCTCTCTCCTCTCTCTCTCTCTCTCTACTCCAAGAGGCTATTCATACATGTGAAACAAAGAGAAGAACAAGACAAAGAATGCATGTCCGACAATACCGGCATGTACCAAATTGTTGCAAGATGATGAGATTTGATGTTATGTGCTATGTATGAAACAAAACGAAGAGAGAGAGGTACAAAGGTTAGGCAATAAGGAGACCAACCATGCTTCCTATCCAACTTCCATTATATTCCACCCACTGACTTGTGTACATACAACCAAACATACATAAGTAAAGTGACCTAGATATAACTGTGGTTGAGTCAGTGTGACCCAAGCCTTATTCAACTAAGATAACTAAACCAAACCAAAGGTACTTGAGCTTGAATCTCAACGCTCCCCCTCAAGCTCAAATGTGGTACTTCCCTCCAAGTAGCTCTCTGAAATGCACAAACTTATATTTACCCAATGACTTGGTAAAGATATCTGCAACTTGGTCTTCTGTCCTCACATGGACCAAATCAATGTCACCTGCGATCACTTTTTCTCTAAGAAAGTGATAATGTACCTCAATGTGCTTAGTCCTAGCATGATAGACAGGATTACTGGCACTACTCATGTTGTCACAATAGAGTGTGACATGCCTGACTTCTTGCATCCCCAAATCATCAAGAAGCTTCATGAGCCATGTTGCCTCACATGTAGCAAGTGCAACACTCTATACTCTGCCTCACTACTAGAGAGTGCAACTATAGGTTGCTTCTTGCTACTCCAATCGACCATACTACTACCAAGGGAAAATGCATATCCACTAGTAGATCTCCTATCATAGGCACTTCATGCCCAGTAAGCAACTGTATATCCTATAAGCTCCAAAGGCTTACCATGCTCATAGAATAGATCATAATTTGATGTAGCCTTCACATATCCCAAGATCCTCATCACTGCATCCAAGTGAGGCTTCCTAGGGTTCTGCATGAATTGACTAATCACTCCAACTGAATAGCTCACGTCCGGTCTAGTAATGGTAAGGTAAATCAAGCTACCCATCATCTGTGTATGCATAGTGACATTCTCAACTCATGCCCAACATCTGCAAGTAGCTCAACATTTTGCTCCAATGGAGTGCTCAAACGCTTGCAATCCAATATACCATACTTGATTAATATATCTTATGCATATTGCTTTTGCAACAACTAAGTATGTGAGGTGTAGAAACAACCTCAATCCCAAGGAAATACTTTGGTTCACCCGAATCTTTGACTTGAAATTCAACATGTAACATTTCCTTGATCTCTCCAATTCCCATGACATCATCACACCTGTAATGATCAAGTCATCCACATAGATGACTAATATTAATATCGCATAATCAGCCCTTGTCTTCTTTGTGAATAGGCGATGATCAGCCTTGATCATAGTGAAACCAAGCTTCTGTATGCATGAACTTATCTTAGCATTCCAAGCTCTAGGGGCTTGCTTCAACCCATACAATGCTTTCTTCAATCTACACACACGTGTAGGAAAATCAAGATGTACATAGCCCTCGAGCTAATCCATGTATACTTCCTCAACCAAATCACCATTGAGGAAAGAATTCTTCACATCCATTTGATACATACTCCATCCTCTAGATGCTGCCAATGCATTATTCTCACGGTTTCCATTTTAGCAATGGGGTTGAATATCTCCTCATAATCAAGACCATATTGTTGTGCATACCCTTTTGCCACAAGTCTTATCTTGTATCTTTCCAATGTGCCATCTGATTTGCACTTAACCTTGTATAGCCATTTTCAACCAATAGAATTTTTTTTCAAGAAAATCAACCAAATCCCAAGTTTCATTTTCAGCCAATGCTGAATATTCCTTATCCATTGCGTTACACCAATGATCATCCGTAATAGCTTCAAAAACTTTTGTGGGTTCCTTGAAGCTAGTGACTTTTTCCATATATGCATAATGCCTCATTATGTAGCCATTGTATGTAAGCCTATCCACAATATTTCTGACTCTTTCTAATCTCCTCAACTAAGGTGCAATATGAGACTCTCCTCTCTCATGAGGTGGTACATATCTATGTCTCACACCAGAAGTCACAAGTAATAGAATGTCAAACTCACTATCCAAGCTGTTAGTGCCAAGGGAATCATAACCCGAAGTGAGTGGCCCTATAACATCATCAAGCTTGCCTTTACCTTTATACATATTTCTCCCCCTCACTAACATATCCGTGTCAGTGGATAAAGATGTTGAACTCCTCAATCTACTCCAAGAACTAACTAATGTAGTAGCATATTTAGAAGGCCTAGAAATTTTTACACTCTCATTTGTACCTACATGTACATAAGTCTCTTGATAAACATCATCATCATCTATCAAGATGGTCTTCTTTTCATGCCATGAATTAAAATCATCAAATACTACATCTCTTGAGACCAATGTCTCATGAGTAGAAGGATTGTAGCATTTGTAAGCCTTCCTATCTTGTGCATACCCAATAAAGATGGTATTTTTTGCCTTTGGATCAAGCTTCTTCCTCTTCTCATCTAGAACATGTACATATGCCAAACATCCAAAGGCCTTAAGATGGATAATGTTAGGCTTTATCCCATAAAGCCTCATGAGGAGTCACCTCATGTATCCCTGATGTTTGTCTACAATTCATGACATACATAGCAATCATTACAGTCTCTGCCCAATATGAATTTGGTAGGCTCTTCTCATTCATCATGGCTCTAGATGATTCCATGATCACCTTGTTTTTCCTTTCTGCCACACCATTTTATTGTGGTATGTACCTACATGTCAATTTCCTCTTTATCCCATGGGCTACCAAGAAGTGATCAAAGTCTTTAGAGACATATTCTCCACCACTATCAGATCTCAAGCATGAGATGTAACAAGCCAATTCTTTCTCCACATGTCTCTTGAAGTCCTGAAAATCATCTATGACACCACTCTTATGCTTCAACACATACAACCATGTGTACCTACTATAGTCATCTATGAATGCCACATTGTAGCATGATCCCCCAAGAGATGCATTATGTGAGATCCCCATACATCAGAATGTACAATCTATAATGTTCTAGTAGTGGTGCTTACATGCCTCATAAACGGAAGCCTTGATTGCTTCCCAAATTGACATGATTGACATACATGTCCCAATTCCACATTCTTGAACGTAGGGAGTCCAAGTATAACTTGCTTATGCTGCATATTTTTCAGCTTTTGAACATTTACATGACCAATCCTTTTATGCCATATCTCAATGTCCCTTATTGCAACATTGCCATGTGAATACATAACAACATTCAAGGCTGGAATTTTTGAATCCAATGTAAACATCCTGACATTTCTTTTGCCTTTAGAAATGAGTTTTCCTCGTTGACTATACTCTTCAATGTAGCATCCATCTCTATTGAATCTAACTTGTAGATTATGTTCAACCATTTGTCCCACAGAAAGCAAGTTTTTGATATTGGAGGGTACATGTAACACATCATATAGAATATTTTTCTTGTCACTGTGCATCATCAAGGGAATGGTACTTGTGTGCTTAATGTCATGCTGCTATCGTCCCTTGTGCAAACATATCCATGAGCACCTTCTACCAATGTACCAAACCACTCTCCATGAGAAGTCATGTGGTTAGATGCCCTTGAGTCTATATACCATACATCATTTTCTTTGCCTTTTGTAGACAACCCCTTCTTCACATGCTGCATAGCAAACAACCTATGATCCTCCTACATACCACTAGAAGAGGCATAATTACCATGTTGTCTTCCTCTTGCTCTCTGATCATTCTGCTTCTTGTAGCAATCTTTAGCTACATGCCCATATTTTCCACAATAATGACAGCCCTTATCTGCATTTGATTGTTGTCCATGACTCATTTGGGGCTGTTGCCAAGTACCACTTCCTCTAGATGAGTAACCCCCTCTTCCATGAGCATTAGAGGCACCTCTATTTGCTTGAGGCTGCCTATTTTTCCATCCACTACCTTGTTGTCCCCATGGGCTGCATATGCATTTCCAGCCCCTCTTCCTCTAAAGTTTGGCCTTTCTCTTCCACCTCTACCCCTTTGATTTGAGTAGAAGAAATTTCATCAAAGTCAAGCTACTATTGATGCACTGATATGGAAGTGTCAAACTTCTTGTACCCCTCTCCAAGACCATGGAGGGTAGTGACCACCAAATCATCATCCTCAACTTCAGCTCCAATTGAGCCTAGTTGCTCTACAATGGTTCTAATCTCACTCACATAGTCTTCAATAAACCTTCCATTCTTGGATATGTGGCTAAATTTTTGCTTCAATTTTGTCTTTCTTGCATGAGTGACATGGCCATAATTCTTCATTAACAAGTCCCAAGCAGCTTTTGGTGATGTACAATTTGCAATTTCCATAGCTTTTGTGTCTGACACACATAAGGACAGCCAATGCAAGACCTTGCTAGCCTTTTCCAACCATGTCTTATGTGTCTTCAATTGATCCTATCTTGCAGGTCTATCCTCTAGCAGCTTGGGCTCATCTTCAAAACCTATGACTAGATCCCAATACCCTCTTCTAATCAAGAAGTTTGACATCTTGAACTTCCATAAAACAAAGTTGTTGTAGTCCAACTTCTCACCTACTATCCGGGTGATAGTATCCTTCTCTCTTGTATTTTTCATTCCAAAAACTTCAACTTTACAAAACAAGATTTGATGTGTAAAGTCAATTACCCCAAAATGCCAGCCAAGCAATGCACTTCAATGACCTGTAGTGCAACCAATTTTTACTAAAAATTTACATCAATAAACACTATTGCATTCTTAGCCAATACATGTGCTTTGTTCCCAAGTATGTGTATGAGACATACATATATCTAACAACTTGTACTTGTCCAATTTAGAGTTCAAATAGCTCTAACAACAACCAGTAAATTTCTACTTTTTTTCCATCAAATTTAGCATACATTTGATGAGTTTAGACTAGTTCAATACTTGCCAAATCAAACTCCAATGGTTGCTCCACTTGTTAGACCAATTTTAGGGTAATTTTTAGCAATCAAACCTTGCTGAATAGTCAAACTGTTTTTCAACTACATAAAGTTGGTGCATTCTTCCATTGCTATTCACATTGATTTCTACTCCTCTTGATCTCCAAAGTATTTAGTCATACATGCTCAAACTGTTGCAGAGATTATACATTTCCTTGTCATCCACATAACCAGTTTAAATCTGCACCTTGCTTCTCATGCTAAACATGGCATTGTTTCTGCAGGTCTCCACAATGTTGCTATTGATGTGCTTCAACTCAACACTTAAGAAAATCCATGCTGCTATTTTGAGGGATGCACCCTGCTGTCCATGTAGATCTGGCATTACGTTGTCCACTTTGGCCACAATCCATGCTGATTTGGCAGCTCTTGGCACTATCCATGCTAGATAGAATGAGCATGTTTCTATTGCTCTAGTTCACAGCTCCTTAGTTTTCATATTTTAGCTTGGTCACACAAGTCATTAGTATGCTTCTTGACAAGAGAGGAAAGTCCATCCATAACATTCAAGATGAGTCCTTGCCTACATAAGAGAGGCATTTGAATAACCAGCATTCATGGAGCTTGATTCTCTCCAGACCTACATCTTGAAGTATTTCTTGGGTACCTCTGAATCACCACTAACCCCCTTCAGATGCTGCCACAATAGGCCTTGTATAGTAGTTGCATTAGACCAAGATCACAGAGCTTCCTGGAGCACATTGGTTCTAATACCATGAAACAAAACACACAGAGAGAGAGAGAGAGAGAGAGAGAGAGAGAGAGAGAGAGAGAGAGAGAGAGAGAGAGAGAGAGAGAGAGAGAGAGAGAGAGAGAGAGAGAGAGAGAGAGAGAGAGAGAGAGAGAGAGAGAGAGAGAGAGACAAAGGTTAGGCAATAAGGAGATCAGCCATGCTTCCTATCCAACTTCTATTATCTTCCACCCACTGACTTGTGTACATACAACCAAACATACAAGAATAAAATGACCTAGATGTAACTATGGTTGAGTCAGTGTGACCCAAACCTTATTCAACTAAGATAACTAAACCAAACCAAAGGTACATGAGCTTGAATATCAAAAATCTAGAGATCGATGACGGTTCCAATGGTTGTCCATGTATTCAATTTCTATAACCTGAAACATGCAATTTAACGGTATGTCCATTTTATGAAGAAATTTTGTTTGTTTTGGACAATTTATGGCCCAAATGAAGTGCATACGGAATGAAAATTTGTAAGAAACTTGTTTGACATGTATGTGAGAGTTGTGAGTAATATTGAACCCATAATTAAATGTGATCGTTATTAATAATTAAAAGCCCGAAATGCGGTATTCAAGTGAACAAATAAGAGTTTTTTCCGTTTCGAGTGGGAAAATCATATTCTTATGGAATGAAATGAAAGAAAATGATGATTCTCAATAATCCTAATCAGGTTGAATCAAAAAATCAAAAAATAATAACAATTATTAATAAATAAATCAAGAAAAATACAAGAAAATGGATATTAAATGAAAAAAAAAGATTTTATGCGCCAAAAATTTACAAAACATGATAAGTGTATTTGTGGATGTATGGTGGTCTAAGGCCTGAGATTTAGCCTCAACTTAGCCTCATTTCCATATTATAGTGCATGATTTATTGTTTATAAAAGGTGTTCAAAAGGGTTTACCTATCTATTTGATTAAACTAAATAAGCTAGATCAGAATCAAGAATCCAGAGAAGAACCTTTATAGGGTTGAGGGTAAGGAAGCCTTCTAGGTGTTTGTATTTGCTTGCATTATGCCCATACCTTGCATAGTTGGTGTAAGATCTCAATCATGGATTGGCACATTTGACCAAAGAGTGGTTTCCTCTCTGATGTATACAATAAATGTTGGGCTACATAAGGCATCCTTTCAGGACCTCCTAGAGCTTAGCAAGCTCTATCTTAAGATCTAACATTTCCTAGGAGAGATCTATCCCTTCTCCTTCTCACATACATCAAGAATTATTCTCTCACTTTATATGGTAGCTCTCCCATAGTAATCATGATGATGCATGCTAGTTGCACTACTTTGTCAATCCTCTCCTTTAGCAAGTCATCACACATCTATCAACATGTCACATCTCAAGCTAGAAGTACTTGTTGTAAGTGCTTTATTTAACTTCTCATCCTTCATCCCATTAATGAAGACTATGGCTATAGCCTTCTGATAATCATTCAATAGTATTGATTTCTCTATAAAGACAATTCATATAAATAATGTAGTCTTAGATTTCCTCCTTAGCTTTTTGACTCAAGTTTATGAGTTTGACAATCAAGTTATCCACACATCCTACTTTTTGGGATCTCTTTATGAATGTGTCTTTGAGCATATTAAAGTTGTTCTTTTTTGCATTACTAAGTCTCATAAATCAAGTCCTATCTTTTTCTCCCAAACATAGCCTAAAGGCTCATACTTTTTTATTAGGATCTTTGAGGTCATTAGCCTTATGGACATGCCCAAATTTTTCAACAAAATTATATGGGTTATCACCAACCCTATGCTTGTCAACTTGTTTTGTGAAAATGGGGATCTTAGATAAGCCTCTTGAACATATTGTTCCTCCTAATCTGGTTAAGGTTGAAGCAATAAGAGTAACACTATCTCAATTTGTGTCCATCTTGTCAAGTAGCTACTTGATTAGATCATTAGAGGTTTAAGGACAGTGTTTGATGATCTAGCACCCTTCATTTCTTCCTTTGGTTTAAGTCCTCTTGCTAGGTCTAGGATTTGTTGAATTCTATCTCCATCTCCTTTCTAAACTTATCAAACTTTTATGCTAGTGTAGCCTAGACATTTGTTGCAAGAGGTCTCTGATGGTCTCCTTACATGCTTTATTCTAGTCCATTCATCATATTGCATGGGGATCCATTGGCCCATCTAGTGGAAAATCTATAGCATCAAGCCCTTGATTCTTAATGTTTGAGCTTATATTAGGCATTGTGTTTAGCCCTTCTCTAGTTGTTAGGACCTCAAATAAACTAATTAGTTAGGTAGGGGAATGGAAATTGTAATTTTCTCTCTAAAGGAAGACACTCCTCACTGTGAGCTTCATTGAGAGGTCAAGATCTTTATCACTCTTGATACTAGGGGACATTGCCTTAATTGCCCACTTAGGCTAGATGGGCATAATGAGTTCTATGTTTCTAATGTATTTAGATTGGGGTGAGGCTTTTTTTTCTCCTCAAGGGTAATTTCTCATGGTTCTAGGCTTTCAACACTTCTTGACTACTTTGCATCTTCTTGGGTTAACGTATCTAAAGCTCCCTCTATTGTGGAGGTTGAGCCATTTGATCTCTTGGATTATCAATGGGTTGTGCTCATGCTTTGTTGACACCTAGCCACCCTTGGTAGGTTTTGTGTAATCTGTAATTAATATATTTTCTCGGTGCTATCTCAAAGTCAATTAACACTACTTAGAGACAAATCACTCAACTAATATTAGTCAAAGGAATTGTGTGTGTTCAAAGATGAGAGAGAGAGAGAGACACAGAAAAACTCCATATCCATGAGCCTTCAGGCTCTCAATGTCTTTTCTTCATTATGTAGAATAACACTAAACCACCCAATACAATGTAAAGTAAACTAGACAGACTAAACTGGCTAACTCTAGTCAAGTCACTGACTAACTACTAACCCGACTTATTTAATGTAGTCACATGGAGACAGCTGTACACAGTAGCTGTCACAGATGTCGGTTACACACCAAGACAAACTGATGAGTGGAGCTTGATTTCTAACACTCCCCCTCAAGCTCAAACCAAAAACTCAAACCATCTGCATCACTCCAAGTAGCTGTCTAAAGTGAATGAACTTATCTTTACCAAGTGATTTGGTAAAGATGTCTGCTACCTGGTCTTCAGTATTCACATGCTCCAAGTCAATCTAATCTGTTAAAACTATTTCCCTAATGAAATGGTAGTGAACCTCAATGTTTTTCGATCTTGCATGATAAAAAAGATTGCTTGCTAGCATGACACTACTTAAATTGTCACAGTACAGCCTTACTTTGTTGTCCAAGTGTATTCCCAAGTCATTCAGCAACTTCTATAACCACATAGCTTCACAAGCCGCTAAGGACGCACCACGATACTCTGCTTCCGTACTGGACAGTGCAACTGTAGGTTGTTTCTTACTCTGCCAACTGATCATGCTACTACCCAATCCAAATGCATAGCCATTGGTTGACCTCCTATCATAAGTGCAACCAGCCTAGTCAGCATCAGTATACCCCATCAAGTTAAGGGGTTTCCCATATGCATAAAATAGCCCATGATTTGTGGTACTCTTTACATATCTCAGAATTTTCCTGACTGCATCCAAGTGTGGTTTGCGAGGCTTCTGCATGAACTGACTGATCAGCCCCACAGCATAACTCAAGTCAGGTCTAGTGATTGTGAGATAGATCAAGTTGCCTACCATCTGTCTGTACATGGTAACATTCTCAATCTCTGTCCCAACATCAATCTACAACTTGACATTCTGCTCTAAAGGCATATCCACAGGCTTGCAATCAGCCATACCATATTTCTGTAACATGTCTTGATCATACTGCTTCTATAGCAGCCATATGCCTTGAGGTGTAGAGACAACCTCAATCCCCAAAAAATATTTCAGCTCTCCTAGGTCCTTGACCTTAAACTCAGCCTGTAAACATGTCTTTACTTCAGCAATCCCACTTTCATCATCTCCTGTAATGTTCAAGTCATCAACATAGACAACTAGGAATACATAGCCACAATCTGTCTTCTTCACAAACAAACTATGATCAACATCACCCAATCGGAAACCATGTTGCTGCAAATAACTACTGATGCGAGCATTCCTTGCTCTGGGTGCCTATTTCAGCCCATATAATGCCTTTTTTAGCCGTCATACATGTGCTGGAAATTCTAGATGCACATAGCCTTCAGGCTATTCCATGTAAACTTCTTCCTGTAACTCTCCATTCAGAAAGGCATTCTTTACGTCCATTTTCCATAGTTTCCAACCTCTAGCTGCTGCCAAAGCAATCACAGTTCTAACTGTAGCCATCTTTGCTATAGGACTGAAAGTCTCCTCATAATTAAGACCATATTGATGCGCATACCCTTTTGCAACTAGCCTGGCCTTGTATCTTTCCAATGATCCATCTGATTTACATTTTACCTTATACACCCACTTACAACCAATAGGTTTTTTGCCCTTAGGCAACTGTACCAAATCCCATGTGCCATTTTCATCCAAAGCTGAATATTCCTCATCCATAGCAGCACACCAATCCTCATCTGCAACCTGCCTCATCAAACTTACTTGGTTCTCTAAAACCTGTTACTTTTGTCATATAAGCATAATGACGGGCTGAATATCCAGTGTAAGTGTATCTATCAACAGGCCGTCTGACCCTCTCTGATCTCCTGAGTTGTGGCTCACTATGAGCTTGCCTCTCATGAGGCGGTACATAACAACTCTGCCTAGCACCTGGTGTCATAACAGATGGAATCCCCAATTCACTGTCTAAGTTGTCACTACTAGATGACTCATAACCTGCAGTGAGTGGACCTATTACATCTTCAAAAACCTTTTCTTTTCCCTTATCTTTTCTCCCCCTCACTGACATATCTGTGTCAGTGGATGTAGTAGTGTGACTACGCAATCATCATGTCCAAGGACTCACTGTAGATGATACATCACCTGTTTGACCACTCATGGAAGTACTCTCTGCAGGAGTATTTTTCAGCATGACTCATACTGGGTGAGCCATCAGTAGGCACTACAACAAGATTCCCATACCAGGATACTAACTCATCAAGTACCACATCTCCGCTTATGAGTGTCTCATGCGTAGAAGGTACATAATACTTATAAGATTTCCATTCCTGTGCATATCCCAGAAACACACTCTTCACTGTCTTAGGATCCAATTTCTTCCTCTTTTCATTTGGTATATTCACATATGCAATGCTACCAAATACCTTCAAGTGCAAAATATCAGGTTTATGGCCATACAGCCTCTCATATGGAGTGACATCATGAATCCCTGCTGTAGGGGTTTGATTCAGTACATAGACAACAGTCATCACCCTTCAGCCCAATAACCATTTGGTAGACATTTCTCATTCAGCATAGCTCTAGCTGATTCCATCAAGACCCTATTTTTCCTCTCTACAACACCATTTTGCTACAGTGTAAAGCTACAAGTAAGTTGTCTTCTAATCCCATATTTAGCAAGATACCTGTCAAAATAATTAGAGACATATTCACCTCCTCCATATGATCTCAAACATGATATGTAGCAGCCCAACTCATTTTCTGCATGCTTCTTGAAATCTTTGAATACATCAAACACATCATCTTTATGCTTCAAACATAAAGCCAAGTGTACCTGCTGAAATCATCAATAAATGAGACATAATACCGTGCACCTCCAAACGAAGCATTATGTGAAGGACCCTAGACATCAGAGTGCACCAACTGTAAAGGCCTAGTGCTATTTTTTACATGTCTCATGAATGGAAATTGTGCCTGCTTCCCAAACTGACATGCAGGGCATACATGACCAAAGTCATTATACTTGAATTTAGGTAATCCAAGTACTACTTCCTTCTGCTATATAGATTTCAGCTTTTGTACATTGACATGTCCAATCTGCTTGTGCCAAATCTCTACATCCCGAATGGCACTCTCATCATGAGCAAACATGGTTGCCTTAAGTCCCGGAATGGTCGTATCCAAAGTAAACATCCTGCCATCCCTTCTGCCCTTGGCAATTAACTTGCAGCCATTTCCATACTCCTCAATGAAACATCCATCTTTGTTAAATCTTACTTGCAAATTATGTTCTGCCATTTGACCCACAAACAAAAGATTCTTTGTTATGGTTGGTACACGTAATACATCCTGCATGCCTTTCTTCTTGCCATCAGGCATCATGATAGGAAAAATCCCTTTATGCTTTATGTCATGTTGGGTGTCATCCCTAGACATGCATGACCATGTGTACCTGCAACCATCTCATCAAACCACTCTCCATGCGGTGTCATGTGGTTTGACACTCCAGAGTCAATGTACCATCTATCATCTCTATTATGTCTCGATGCATTTTTGGATACATGCTGCATGGCAAAGAGTCTATCAACTTGCTCATCATGCCCTGTTGAGATATCAAGCTCCACTCGTGATACGCCAGGGTGACCGTTGTGTATTTATGTCACCGACTTGTCAGTTGCAGACGTGGTTGGTACACCGCCGATGAATAATAGCTACATGATAGCTATCCTTATCTACTCTAGTTCGTGGCTCAGTTAGTATGCCACCTTAGTTAGTTGAGTTTGGTTTTTGAGACCCATATAGGGTTCTTCTATTTCTTTGTAAGAGAGTTCTTTTGGCTTACACAACTAAGAAGGAAAAACTGTTTTCAGCCTCCACCCTTGTGTGTCTTCCCCCATTGTGCAAGCAAGAAAGCTTCAAGCGAGACTCCTTCCTTCTCTCCCACAATCTTGACATGGTATCAGAGCCTTGTTCGTGGTAAGGAGCTCAAGAAAGCAAGCCAAGCTCGCGGTGTTCTGGTAAGAGGAGCAGTGTTGCTTTCATTTTCTGTTTTGGGAGCAGATCTCTGCAGGTAGCACAGCCGAAAATTGCAGGAGTGCATTGTCTCAGGTTGAGACGCCCTTCGCGGTGAAGCAAGAGGGCAGTATATGCTGCGGGAGAGAGCTTTAGCTCACGGCGACCGTGTTTTTATGATTTGAGGCCATTTCGGGGCCTGTTTTGGAGGCGGAAGTTTTCTGTACGCACTCAGAAAAAGGCTCAGTTTTATGCTGTTCAGCCACTGTTCTACAGGTCGGTGAAAAGTTACTGTAGAAATTGCATCGTATGCTTGTGCGCAGAGACATTGGGAGTTTCAGAATCATCCTTGGTTCCTGTTTATGCAAAATCGTCACTAGGAAGTGACTGTGTGGTCAAATACCACTTTCGCCAGTTTTGCAGATTTGCCCTTGTGAGGGTGAAGCTGAGTTTTTGCAGTGACAGAATTTTTCGCAGTGTTCTGTAATGGCGTCTGATTCTCTTTCACAGATTGTAACTGAAAAGCTTGACAAGAACAACTTCCAAGCATGGAAGTTTAGAATGACGAATTTCCTTATGGGAAAAGGATATTGGGAATTTGTTGCAGGAAATGAAGAAGAACCAGTTCTTCCTGATGTTCCCAATCAACAGCAAAAGCAGGCATTCAAAGCATGGCATGAGAGAGCCAGGAAAGTTATGTACTGGCTGTCTATCAGCATTTCAGACTCTATGATTGTGCATATTCAGGATGCAAGTACGCCAAAGGAGGCATGGGATACTCTATCAAAGATGTATAGCACAAATACGCAAGCCAAGAAAATGCAGCTCAAGCAAGAGTTGCACAATGTGCAAAGAGAAAATATGAGCATCAATGACTACCACATGAAGGTGAAGAAGATTGCAGATGCACTTGCTTCCATTGGGTCGCCAGTGGAAGATGATGATTTAGTTTATCTGACCTTGAATGGTCTAGGAAAGGATTATGCACAGTTTCGGACATCCATTTCAGTTCGTGAAAGATTTCCTGATTTTGAGGAGTTGATTGCTCTTCTAATTTCTGAGGAGCAGAGAAATGGTGGTGCATCTTCTTCAGGAGGAACTTCAAAAGAAACTGTCTTCTACTCAAATGCTGGAAGAGGTAGAGGCAGAGGTAGAGGAGGCCGATTTGGAGGCCGTGGTAGAAATCAGAATATGCAGCAAACTCAAGAAAACCAGTCCTATGGAGGAGGACATGGTAACTCTAGAGGCAGGGGGAGCCAAAGAGGTCGTGGTGGATGGCAAAGAGGCCAAAATGCAAACAGTAATGTTGAATGCTACTACTGTGGTAAAATGGGTCATATGGCTAAAGACTGCTATAAAAAGCAGAATGACATCATGAATGGAAAACTGCAACAAGGGAATTATGCATCTTCTAGTAGACAGGGTGATGACAGAAATGAGCACTTGTTTATGGTGCAGCACATGAAAAATTCTATGACAAGTGCAGAAGAAAGCAATGATGTATGGTATGTTGACTCAGGTGCATCAAACCACATGACAGGTCATGCAGAATGGATGGAGGATGCAAGGAAAATGGAAAAACCAGGATTTGTGGAGACTGGTGATGATACTGCACATCCTATTGTGCAGATTGGAAAAATTCCTTTGTCTATGCAGGATGGGAAAAAGAAATACATGTCCGATGTATTTCATGTCCCGAATATCACCAAGAATCTAGTTTCTGTTGGTCAAATGGTTGAACAGGGCTTGCAGGTCAGATTTAATCCTCATGGATGCTTTGTTGAGGATATGGAAAATAAAGGTCGCTTGATAGCAAAAGGAAAGAAGAAGGGCATAATGTTTACATTGGATGCAGACATGTCTGAATTGAGTGCAGCAATGTTTGCACATGGGACTGGTGTAGTTGCAGATATTGATATCTGGCATAAACACATTGGTCATGTTAATATACAGCGACTTAAATCAATGCAGGCCCAAAATATTGTTGCAGGTTTGCCGAAATTCAAGGTTGCAGAAATGCATAAGGTATGTGAAGCCTGTCAGTTTGGAAAACAGGCAAGGAAACCATTTCCTAGACATGTTCAAGAGAGTAAGAAGCCATTGGAATTAATCCACTCTGATGTGTGGACAACTAAAGCTGCATCTCTTGGAGGCTGTCATTATTTTGTCAGTTTTATTGATGACTATAGCAGAAAAGTTTGGGTGTATTTTATGAAAAAGAAAAGTGAAGTTTTTGGGCATTTCAAAACTCTTAAAGCTATGGTTGAAAAAGAAACAGGCCTGCAGATAAAATGCCTAAGGTTAGATGGAGGGGGAGAGTACCTCTCAAATGAGTTTGCAAGGTTCCTGCAGGAGCATGGCATAAAGCAACAATATTCATGCAGACATACCCCACAACAAAATGGAATTGCAGAAAGAAAAAACATGCATGTTGGAGAGGTATCTCGTGCCATGCTTAATGAAAAAGACTTGCCAGATTTTTATTGGGCTGAAGCAGTTGCTATAGCAGTCTACATAATGAACAGGACTCCCACTGCAGCAATACATGGAATGACTCCAGAGGAGAGGTATACTGGTAGGAAACCAAATATTTCTCATTTGAAAATTTTTGGTTGCATTGCCTATGTACATGTGCCAGATGAGTTGAGATCCAAGTTGGATCGAAAAGCTGAGAAGTGTATCTTTATTGGTTACTCTCTGCAGCAAAAAGGGTATAGATGCTATAACCCTTCTACTCGTAAGTTTACAGTGAGCAGAGATGTTGTTTTTGATGAGATGAGTAGCTGGTATAAACCGGTAAATGTGATTGATGATGTAGATGCACAAAATGGTAATGCTGCGCAAAATTCACAGCAGCAGTCACAAAATATTAGTGGACCTAGAGCGTCCTCTAGTAGTGGTTCACATTCTTCGCCATGGATAGGCAGATTGAGATCAGGAGAATCTTCTCAAAGCAATGCAGATAGTGGTATGCAGGTATCACGAAAAGGAAAAGAGAAGGTTGATCAGCCCATGTTTGATGTGAATGCAGGTCACTCTTATGTGGATGGTGAATCCAGTGGCTCAGAACAGAGCATTGATGATGAGTTGGGTATTCCTTCTATTGTTACACCTGGAGTAAGGAAGACCAGGGATGTTTTGAGAGCACCTGGGAGTGAACCTACTTTGCGCAGGTCTATGAGAGCTAGGTATCTTGTGGATAGGCTGAAATATGATGGATTTACAGCCATTCACTATGCATATATGGTCAAAGTGATACAGGAACCAGAACCCACATCTTTTGAGCAAGCCATGGGAAAAGAAAAATGGGAGAAAGCCATGGATGAAGAAATGGATGCCTTGGAAGCAAATACTACATGGGAATTTGTACCTTTTCCTAAAGGTAAAAATGCAATTGGCTGTAAGTGGGTTTATAAGGTGAAGCACAATGCAGATGGTTCTGTGAATAGATACAAGGCAAGATTAGTAGTCAAGGGGTATGCACAAACATATGGCATTGACTATGAAGAAACATTCAGTCCGGTTGCAAGAATGGCAACCGTAAGAGCAGTCATTGCTATGGCTGCATCAAAGGGATGGTCTTTACATTAGATGGATGTAAAGAATGCCTTCTTGCATGGTGATTTGCAAGAAGAGGTCTATATAGAGCAGCCACCAGGTTATGTGCATGCTGTTCATCCTGAGTTTGTTTGCAGGTTGAAGAAAGCTTTGTATGGCTTGAAGCAAGCACCTAGAGCATGGTCTGTCAAGATAGGACAGTATCTTGTCACTATTGGCTTTCAGATTTCCAAGGCAGATTTCTCACTTTATGTGAGAAAAACAGAGAAAGGTATTATGCTGCTTGTCATTTATGTTGATGATTTGATTATGACAGGTGACAGTGATGAAGATATCCTTCATGTGAAAATGCTATTGAAGCAGAAGTTTGAGATGAAGGATTTGGGAGAGCTGCGTTATTTCTTGGGCATTGAGGTGATTAGATCACCAAGTGGGATACAGCTCTTGCAGAGGCAGTATGGATTGGACATGCTATCCAAATATGGGATGACAGGCTGTAAGCCTATTTCAGTTCCTTTGGAGCAGAATGTGAAGCTGAGCACAGATGCAGGTGAGCTTCTAGAAGACCCTACTATGTACAGACGCATAGTAGGAAGTTTGATTTATATGACTATTACCAGGCCAGATTTGAGCTATGCTGTTGGATTGGTAAGTCAGTTTATGCAGGCTCCAAGGAAACCACATTTGGATGCGGCTAGACGCATACTCAGGTATGTGAAGTCCACATTGCAGTATGGACTATTTTATGAGACTGGGGTTCAGATACAGTTGCATGGATACACTGATGCTGATTGGGTTGGTAGTATTTCTGATAGACGATCTACCAGTGGATATGTGTTCTCTTTTGGGAGTGCTGCAGTCACTTGGAGCAGCAAGAAACAGCCTACAGTTGCCTTGTCGAGCACAGAGGTTGAGTACAGGGGTGCAGCAATGGCTGCATGTGAGGTAGCTTGGTTGCATAAGCTACTTTATGATATGCATCAGTCTACAGATGGACCAGTTGTCATTTATTGTGACAACATGAGTAGTATACACTTGGCAAATAACCCAGTCTATCATGCTAGAACAAAGCACATTGAGGTGCATTATCACTATGTGCGAGAGAGGGTTTTACTAGGTCTTATTGATCTAGTTTATGTCAGCACAGAGGATCAGGTAGCTGACATATTCACGAAGGCATTGGGCGCAGAGAAGCTGCGCAAGTTCAGAGACCTGCTTGGTGTGCAGGAATTGGGATTGAGCTCGAGGGGGAGTGTTGAGATATCGAGCTCCACTCGTGATACGCCAGGGTGACCGTTGTGTATTTATGTCACCGACTTGTCAGTTGCAGACGCGGTTGGTACACTGCCGATGAATAATAGCTACATGATAGCTATCCTTATCTACTCTAGTTCGTGGCTCAGTTAGTAAGCCACCTTAGTTAGTTGAGTTTGGTTTTTGAGACCCATATAGGGTTCTTCTATTTCTTTGTAAGAGAGTTCTTTTGGCTTACACAACTAAGAAGGAAAAACTGTTTTCAGCCTCCACCCTTGTGTGTCTTCCCCCATTGTGCAAGCAAGAAAGCTTCAAGCGAGACTCCTTCCTTCTCTCCCACAATCTTGACAATGTTGTCTGCCTTTTGCCTTCATATCTCCCTGCTCCTTGTGACAGTCTTTTGCAATGTACCCATACCTGCCGCAATAATGGCAATCCTTGTTCCTGTTGGAGTGATCAGATGACTGCCATGAACCAAATCCACCACCTCTACCTCGGGGTGATCTCCCCCTGCCTCTAAACCCACCAGATGCACGCTAGCCTTGTGTATTTGCACCATTCCAATTACCCTGCTGCTGCTGCTATCCATAAGCATTATGAGTGTCACCACGACCTCGAAATGAACCATGACCTCTAAATCCTCAGCCACGTTGGCTAGAGTATAACACAGTGTCTCTACTCTGAGATACACTGGAAACTGTATTCAAACCAAGCTTGACCTCCTCATGCAGCAATAAAGCAACTAGCTCTTCTCTAACAGAAATGGATGTGTCAAAAGCTTTGTACTCTTTCCCTAATCCATTCAAGGCAACAACAATCATATCATCTTTTGATACACTTGAGCCAATGGTAGCAAGTTGATCAGCTATGGCCTTAATCTCCGTGGTATACACCTGGATGCTCCTGCCATTCCTAGACATGATGTTGAACTGCTGTTTCAACTGGATCTTTCGTGCATGTGTCATGGTTCCATAATTTTTCATCAGTATGTCCCAAGCATCCTTTGGAGTCTCATATCTAGTGATTTGAATTACCATAGCATCAGATATACATAGAGAAAATCAATGCAGCACCTTGCATGCTCTCTCATTCCATAGCCTATGAGCTCTTTTCTGTTCATTAGTTGGATTCGTTGTAGGCAATTCAGGAGCAGCCTCATCTCTTGTACATAGATCCCAATAACCCCTGCCAACTAAAAAGTTCTTCATTTTGAATTTCCATAATGCAAAGTTCTTGTTGTCTAACTTCTCTCCAACTATCTGAGTGATATTATCTATCCCATGTGCATTAGCCATGATGCAATAGACTGTTTGTCAGATGTTTAACTACCTGCAAACCAATAAGTATGACCGACCAAGTTCAGTCCACAACAATTTATGACAGTTTTTTGCAACTAATTGCAATAAAAAACCAGGGTATTTTAGCCCACTGATAACCCAAAACAGCAGTCCCAAAACAAATGGTCTAACATGTAGGTAAAACAATCAATACATATGCTATGTATTTGCTTCAGTTTAAACTTCTGCAACCTCACTGCTAGGGACCAAAGATGCAATCTAAAATCTGTAGATTGTGTATAACCAGCAACAATTTCAAGTCCAAAAAAAACATGTATACATGTCATACATGTCCCAGAACTTCCTAGATAGCTTCTAGTACATGCGTCAAGCCATACATAGGCATAGAAGCACAAAACAGTGCATAACCAGCAAGTACAAGTGTCAACTAATTTGGTTGCAGGTTGCAGTCAACCAAAAATCAACATAACAAGCTTTAAGCACCTCCAAAAAGTCTTCAAATCATGTTATACATTTTCTTTGAAGTGATAGGTTCAATACATGAGCATTTGGGTAGGCATAGACAACTTGTCTTCATTAATCACTGTCAAGGAATACATGACTGTTCATAACCATGACTGTTCATAACCAGCCCAAGCACTATTAAGGCAATTATTTTAGGTCAAAATTTGAGTATTCAGCAGCATCCAATGCTTTCCACAATCCTCCATACATTCAGCATGCATATGTCAGTTCATATAGGTGATAGAAGCTCCAAAGTGACATGTATTGCTTCAGCAAGATACAATGCTTGCTATTCACTGTGTATGACAGTTTCTAGCTTGTCAATGGCTTTCAAATCTGCGTGTTTTGAGTAAGAAATCTCAGCTCCAAGACATTTGATCCGATGTATACACACTTTGACACATTCTTGTGCTTTAAATATGCCTTCTAAGTGTAGCACAAAGCTTCAGTATGTCAATAATGACTGAATGCATGCTGTCCATTCATTTTCACAGCAGTTCAGAACGGATTATAGGTCTGTGTCTATTACTCCAGCTCATAACAGAGCTCCCACACAAGCATTTGCTTCTTGTACTCTTCAAGTACCTTCAAGAGTGAGCATACATGCCTTATGGGTCTTGTTCAAGTGCCCCATTTGATGTTTGACAGGTTGCAGTCCATTCAGCCCTACAGGCGCAATTCACGCAGATTCAACAGGGGTTGCTACTGTACACAATGGCTAATCTAAGCCTATAAAAGGCTTGCATAGGCTCAATAGGGCCCTTCAAATGCTTCAGCAAGATCACCAACAACCTCTTGATCAATGGCTAGTCTCCTTCAACAATGCATACCTCTGTGTGACCAAAATGGTGAAAATGATAGTCAGTCCTCTTCTTTTTTCAGCCCTTTAGGTCAGTCTTGAAGTCATCTTCTGCAATGCTCTACTCCACAGAGCCCAGTCTTGTGAGTGCTCTGATACCATGTTCAAATATAAGAGAGAGAGAGAGAGTCAGGAAAAAACTCCATATCCATGAGCCTTCAGGCTCTCAATGTCTTTTCTTCATTATGTAGAATAACACTAAACCACCCAATACAATGTAAAGTAAACTAGACTGACTAAACTGGCTAACTCTAGTCAAGTCACTGACTAACTACTAACCCGACTTATTTAATGTAGTCACATGGAGACAGCTGTACACAGTAGCTGTCACAGATGTCAGTTACACACCAAGACAAACTGACGAGTGGAGCTTGATTTCTAACAGTGTGACACTTAGTTAAATGTGGCTCAAAAAGGTGAGATGATTGGTTCAAGTCCTTAGTAACATCAAGTCAATCAAATTGTTGTCTCAAAGTTGTATTTTGGTTCAATTCTATGTCTTGATACATTCTTAGATATACCAAGCTTGCAATGCTTTGGATTTAATGCAATCGTCTCAGTGACTTGATTTTCTACTTCCCTCATACGTGGTTGACTAGTGCCTAAGTAACTATTCCCATAGCTATACTAGTTTTTAATGCCTAAATCTAGTGTTAGTTAAGCTAGTCTCTAGGAATTTATCCTAAAAGACTAGGTGACCCTAAGTAGAGTGCACCTAAAAGGGCTTACCCGAGGTGTATCTAAAAGTGTCTAAGAGAATAGTCTAGTATGAATAGATGGTAGTAAAACTTGAGAAGAATGTTTTGATGACTTACCCTAGGTGTATCTAAAGCTATCTAGGGTAGTGGATGAGTATCAATAGATGGCAGTCAAACTTGAGATTAATGCCAAGGGTTTTAGGTGCACAAAGTATGGCTGACCTAAGGATAATTACTCCATTGACTACCCTCACCAAGTCTAAATGTGTTTGAGTTAGAAGTGGTGTATCCTAGTTCAATGTGACTTTGCACATGATTGTGTAAGAGACCTAATGTACTTGAGGTGCTACAAGGCGGTGGCGGTCCTAAATTCAAGAAACTTAACATAACAAGACTTCATAAGTAGATGCTCTAATGGACAAGGAAGTTGTTGAACTTTGAGTTCAAGATGATAGTATTGGAGGTTCTCCATTTTCGATTGTCTTTGGGGTTTTTGAAGAACTTGGTAATGTTGTGAAGAGTGTTGAAGGCTTGTTCACAATCATCTGTCCAAAATGATCTCTACATATTTCCTCAGAAGCTTATGCAGGGGGGACTTTAGTTGTTGCAAACTGTGTCATGAACCACCTATGATAGTCCACATGGCCAAGAAATCCCCTCAATTGTTTGAGGTTGGATGATGCTATGAGAGTTGTTGTCTTCTCAATGTTGGCAAGGTTTGTTGCT
The DNA here is from genome assembly GCF_053477565.2 of Lygodium microphyllum. Classification (NCBI taxonomy): domain Eukaryota; kingdom Viridiplantae; phylum Streptophyta; class Polypodiopsida; order Schizaeales; family Lygodiaceae; genus Lygodium; species Lygodium microphyllum. The sequence continues at coordinate 65,630,139 of NC_141146.1, forward strand.
ATTCCTTGTGCAGAGACAATATGGTCTAGAAGAACACATCAAGAGGCTCCAAAAATGCATGATCATGTTGCCATGTTAATATAGAAACTACAACAAGGTGATAATGAAGAATTTTCTAATTTGAAGTGGTATAATGGTCTCTTACGTTCAAAGGATGGGTCTATTTGACACCTCTAACAGACTTCAAACAAATAATTCTTAGGAGATGCATTCATTCCAATGTGAGTGGCAGGACATTTAGGACCATTTAAGACATTTGATAAGATCCAAAAGAGCATTTATTAGAAGGGGATTTGGAAAGAAATGAAAGATTATGTATTTGAATGTCTACTATGTTAACAAAGCAAGGGCTCTTCTTTCCTACTCAATGATTTATTATAGCCATTATCAATTCCACATGGTAAATGGATTGATATTAGTATATATTTTATCATGAGTTTTCTAACTACCAAGTATGAGTAGGATGGTATCTTTTTCATGGTTGATTTATTAATAGAGTTAGCTAAATTTACCCCTATCAAAGTTCAATATTCAACCAAACAAGTGGTGGAACAATTTATCAAAGGAGTCTTTAATCTTCTCTGTATGCCCATGAAGATTATTTTTTATAGGGACACAAAGTTTAAGAGACAACTTTTGGAAGATTTTGTTCACCTCTATAGGTACTATTTTGACTATTAGTAGTATATATTATCCTCAAATGGATGGCCAAATGGAGAGAGAGTAAATCCTTGGTTAAAAGTCTATCACACAATCTTCATGATAGAAATGACTTCATATTGTTGAGTTTTTCTACAATAACACCTATTGTATGAGCATTGGAATATCACCTTTTGAGTCCCTTTATGGTTACAAAGTCCAAGAATCCTCTGCTTTATTTCAAGATGATGTTGATGCTCAAGCTAGGAAAGAGCTAGTGAGGATGTAAGCACTTATAAAGTAGTGTAAAGAGAATATTTGCAAAGCTCAAGACACTATGAAATCATACACTAATGATAGAAGAAGGTATATGGAATTTGAAGTTGGAGCTCTTGAAGGTATCAAAGTCTTGGTACATCTCTCTTAAAGGTGGACACAACAAATTGGCTCATCAATTTTATGGTCCATACCAAATCACTAAAAGAGCTAGTACACTTGCATATCAACATCAATTACCTTCTTCTATGTGCACACATGATGTATTTCATACATCACAACTCAAGAAATGTGTGGGACTTGATATTCAAGTACTTAAAGGATTACCATCCATTGATTAGGACGGTCTAATCATTTATGAGTCCAGAAAGGTTACTAGACAATGTGCAAAGGCTCTAAGGAATCGTTCAATCATGGAATACCTTATCAAATGGCAAGGCTTACCTATTAGGAGTCTGCTTGGCAACCGACTTCTTATTTGGAGACTTTTCCATGGCTTCTTCAAGAGGATTCATGACTCATAGAGCAAGGGATAGCATTTTGTAATAAATTTCTGTAGTAAAACTAAATACCCTAAACACATCAAATTTTGATTTTTCTACCACACTGATAGGTATTTGGGTTTTCTTTTACATTTCTATTTTGTAGGCATATCACATAGGTTCAAAAAATAGATTTTTAAAATACCATTTTTACTCACTTTTTAACATACTCAAATGTACCATATAAAGGAGTTATTTACAAATGGAATAAGAAAAGGGGTATATTATTTATATAAAATTCACAATTAATGGTATTTTAAAAAAGTCCTTGAATGCACATGATATAGAGGATTTATATATAGCGAACCCTTTGAGTCTATATATAATTTGTCTCATTAGAAGGTTCCTACCCAAAGTTATGGCATTTTTACTACAATAATCCTCTTTAGGACATCATTCAAGATTCTTATAGTTTTGCAATGATGATGGTGCTTTGTTCTAATGGAGGATTCTTCATTTCTTGATGGATAATATTTAGAAAAAACCTCTACGAACAAGCTCTTTCATATGGTTCATCTTTATACTCTTGCCATTCTCAAGTTTTGAGGACAAAACTTATAAGAGTAGGGATAGTGTGTAATAAAGTAAAATTCAATCTTAGTTTTTCAAAGGATTTATAAAGACTTTAGAGAATTAGGGGCCCATATAAAAGGAAATAGTTTTTCCTTGTAGATAACTTTTGATCATTTTCACTTAAGCAATCCAACTAGGAGTTCTTGAGGCTTCCCACCACTAGCCATTGAGGGTGCACACTCATTCGACACCATAGCATGAGGTGGGTATCATGCTACATATTTCCCTTTGTACTTCTTGTTCATACTAGGTATGACTTCTTTATACCATATGCTAAACATGAATATGTGGTATGGCTATGGCTTCACAAAGATATGACTCGTAATTTCTAGTTATTGAGTAATTTTCTTTTAGTTGAAGTCTCTTCAATTAAATAGTTGGCACATTATTACCATGGATTCCTGACATTAGCCATCCAAAGGGATCTACCATGTGGGAACATATTAGTAGCAATCACCAACTCACTATCAAATTATCCAGAAATTATCCCACATGGACTTGAAGATGCACAAGCTTTAAGATGTTAGCCACTAGAATTTCATAATGCATATAAAAAGCCACACTCATGGTCCATGTTAGATATGCTCAATGTGAAGGCTTAAATATGTGCAAAATGCATAATATGATTGCTACCCTTCACACCTTAAAACCACTTCATTATGATTATGTCCATGCTCCTTTTGATCACTAGAAATAAGATAGAGAGGGTTCTCAAGCCATAGAAGCTCTAGAAAGGAGAGATCATAGGAAATTCACCATGTAAGCTTCAAAAGATCTTGAAAAAGAAAAGGGAACACTTATCTCCCAAAAAAGAAGTGAAAAAAATATCCTCAACTATCTAGGGGACAATTCTTTGTATCACCCTTCAAATATGCCTTGTAAAGTGTCCATGACCTATAAAAATGGTGAAATCCCTACCATTCTTGCCAAAAAATTCTTCAAATGGCTCAAAATATGGTTAATTGTAGAAGTCTTCCCCTAGACAATCTTATCATAGCAACAAAAAATTTTACCTCTAGTTATTCTACAATAACTATTGTAACCATATCTAACCATGAAAATCGCACTGTTGGATCTACACTTGCTCTAATGCCAATGTAATGTAAGAAACTTCAACTCAAAGAGAATAAATCAATAACTAAATATTACAAGTCATATCCTTATGAAGCCATGGACATACTATATATTCATGTTCAACGTGTGGTACAAGGAAGCCATATCTGGTATGAAGAAGAAGAGAAATATGTAGCATGATACTCATCTCATGCTATGGTGTCCAATGAGTTCACACCCTCAATGGCTAGTGGGAGGTTTAAACCTCACGAGATCCTAGTTGGATTGCTCAAGTGAAAATGATCAAAAGTTCTTTACAAGGGAAAAATTCTTTCCTTTTATATGGGACCATGAGTCTCTAAGGTTATTACAAAGCTTGTGAAGAACTAAGGTTGAATTTTACTTTATTACAAACAATCTCCACTTTTCTATGGTTATGCTGGAGCATGATCAACATTGACATTAGTGTCTTTCTAAGGCACCTTAGCCATGGTTAGCCATGGCTTGATCACCCATATTTTGTGTATCCATGGGTCTACCTCATTGTCACTGTTATATGTATAGTTATTCTTATAATTTTTTCTTTTTTTAATATAATAATGGTTTTAGGGAATTTTGTTGAGAAATGTGCAATCGCATCCACCATAGCCTCTTTATAAGGAACAAGGCAAAGAAACACATTGCAAATTAATCCTAAGACTAGGTCATGTATGCATGGTTTATTAAAACCACAGTTGGTGAATGCCATGATCACTTTCCACCTTTTTCCACCTACCAATACCACCTACTATAAGCCTATAAAAAGCACTCATCCTCACACTTATTTCATCAATCATTCTCATTCAGTTGTACTTGCATTATGCTTGGATAATATCAATTGTTCTTCCTTGTCATTGCTTATAACTCATTATGATTATCTATTTGCTTATTAGTGATCCTCCTTAGCATGTATCTTCAATATTTTAACATGGTATCAGAGCGGGTTTCAAGTTAGTGATTCATTAGGCCATTGATTGGGTCAATCCACTTTGAGTTTCTGGCTCACTCCACTTTTCTATGAATCTCTCACTTACCTTCATTGGAGGGCTTGAATCTCTCAAACCAGGCCATTTCAGCTTGGGCTTTCTTTTAAAGAACTCTTACTTGACTCAGGGTGCTCCTTCGTATCACTTTATGGTGTGATATTGGTGGCTCTCCTCTCCAACATTGTGTTGTTTCTCAGTCGCTGCACCTATTCGCACATGCAGTCCATTCGTATAGCAACTTGAGCAGTCTAAGCATGCAATATTGCTGACGATTTCCATGGGGCTTTTGAAGCCCACTATCTAATCTACCTCCCCATCAAATCTCTTGCTAAATAATCACCTGTACATGCTACAATCAACAAAAAATCTGTCGCCTGTGCTACTGTAATCCTAACAGAGAAGCCATAGCTCTTTCAACTTCAAGCTTCCATTTTACTTCATTTTTTTCCTCTACCACTTAGCCATAATGTTACCACTCAAATATAATTGGATTTGGCATACATTCTCACAAAAAATCATTGAGGAGGTCAGATCTTTGTGATTTTTTTTGCAAGATTGGAGCATAGTCAAGAATAGTGTCTCTTGACACTAATCTAGTGACTCTTGTCACTATGTCATCTGACACAATCAGCTTTGCCTCTGATCAAATCTAAGTTTTTTGTGCTACTCCAACATCAAATCAAGGAGGGGAAGACTTCGACCTGCAAGACCTCGAAGATCTCAAGCTCAAAGGGCATACTAGTCACCTAGTATCTCTTGATACTAATCACCTAGTGCTTCTTGGCATTGTTCTCAACTCTTCTATCGTTGAAATCTGAAAATTTTGGAGCTGATTTGCTATTGATCTTGCAACCTCAACATGGGCAAGGACTCACCAATAGCTCGATTTAACGGTGTCGAATTCCGTACATGGAAAACTAGGATCAAACTGATTCTGATGGAAGAAAGGCTTGTGGTCAATCACAAGTGGTCAAGATAAGAAACAAAGGGAAGTTGCACTTTCAGTCATATGGGATAAAAATGATGATATGGCTCAAGCTATTATCAAGCTCAAACTTGATGACGGCTACATTCATCATGTTGATGATTGTGAAACCTCTCAAGCAACATGGGATCGATTAGAAACCTTGTTTGGAGCTCACTCAAAACTTTGACTTTGGCATGTTGATTAATGTGGTAGACACATTATCAAACTGAGGTGGAAGACTCTTGAGAAGCACTCCAATGCAAATGTCTTCATCCATCTTCAATCCATATTTGGAAGATTTTGAGTGAGCTCTAAACAGGGTTTCTAATCGATCCCATGTTGCTTGAGAGGTTTCACAATCATCAACATGATGAATGTAGCTGTCATCAACTTCGAGCTTGATAATAGCTTGAGCCTTATCATCATTTTTATCCCATATGACTGAAAGTGTAGCTTCCCTTGGTTTCTTCTCTTGACCACTTAAGGATTGACCACAAGCCTTTCTTCAGTAGAATCAGTTTTGCCATGTATGGAATCCAACACGGTTAAATCGAGCTATTAGTGAGTCATTGCACGTGTTGAGGTTGCAAGATCAATAGCAAATCAGCTCCAAAAATTTCAGATCTCAATGGCAGAAGAGTTGAGAACAATGCCAAGAAGCACTAGGTGATTAGTATCAAGAGATACTAGGTGACTAGTATGCTCTTTGAGCTTGAGATCTTCAAGGTCTTGCAGGTCAAAGTCTTCCCCTCCTTGATTTGATGTTAGAGTAGCACAAAAAACTAAGATTTGATCAGAGTCAAAGTTGATTGTGTCAGATGATATAGTGACAAGTGTCACTAGATCAGTGTCAAGAGACACTATTCTTGACTATGCTTCAATCTTGCAAAAAAAATCACAAAGATATCCCCTCCTCAATGATTTGTTGTGAGAATGTATGCCAAATCCAATGATATTTGAGTGGTAACATTGTGGATTAAGTGGCAGAGGAAAAAAATGAAGTAAAATATAAGCTTGAAGTTGAAAGAGCTATGGCTTCTATGTTAGGATTATAGCAGCACAGGTGACTGATTTTTTGTTGATTGTAGCATGTACATGTGATTATTTAGCTCCACCTGAGTTTGATAATGTGTCTACCACATTAATCAACATGCCAAAGTAAAAGCTTGTGGATATCAAAGCCTCTCTCTTGGAAGAGGAAAATAAGATCAAGAGCAAGGGAGAAACAAGCATTCCAATAGGAGACCAACAACTCCTCTATGTGAAAGGGAAGAAGAGCATAATTTGTGACTTTTGTAAGAAAATTGGGCATATTGAGAAAATTTTCCATGCTAAGAAAATGTCTCAAAGTGCATATCTTGCTATAGTCAAAGAAGATGAAGACAACAATGGAGAAGAAGAAGAAGAAGACACCCAAGAACAAAAGGATAAGACTCACCAATGTCTCTTTTGTAGCTCATTTTCTAATAGACTTTTTTATGTTTTAAATGTGGACTTGCCTAGTGTTATTTCCATAAGATCTTGTACTCCCCATGTAACCTTTGCACGCTACAACCTCTACACACTTAGTGAGGCCTTGTGACAACCTCTAGATTTGTATGGTTGGTTCTTTCCATGTCTACACTTAGAAAGGTTCTACTCATGATAGCCTTTGTATACTCAGTGTTCTTCTTGGTTGTGATTGAGTAGGGGCATTGAGAAATGTGCAATCACATATCCACCAAAGCCTCTTTGTAAGGAAAAATAAGGCAAATAAACAAATTGCAAATAAAGCCTAAGACTAGGTCATGTATGCATGATTTATTAAAACCACAGTTGGTGAATACCATGGTCACTTTCCACCTTTCCACCTACCAATACCACCTACTATAAGCCTATAAAAGGCACTCATCCCCAAACTCATTTCATCAATCATTCTCATTCAGTTGTACTTGCATTATGCTTGGATAATATCATTGTTCTTCCTTGTCATTGCTTATGCCTCATTATGATTATCTATTTGCTTATTAGTGATCCTCATTAGCATGTATCTTCAATATTTTAACACATTTAATGAGGCCATTAATTGGGCACCTTTATGAGCAATTCAGCATGCTAACTTGTTATCTAGGATGCCGAGTTGAGTCCTATATATATGCTCCTCTCCACTTTGTTTTGTAGCTTGCTTTGTTGCATAAGAGAGAGGATGATTGGAGGCACTACTACTTTGCCATCGTTCTATTGTGTATCTTAGTGTGGTATTGTACTATTTGTACATCTCTTCTCTCTATGGATTCCAGTACTCATTCATTGTAAAGTTCCGTGATTCATCTCTTTGTGTCAATGTTTATGATTTACCTTTCTAGCTTCTAGTCATTTGCATATTCTCACAAATTGGCCAATATTATTTTGTTGATTTTTCTCTCCTTGGAGGCAAAAGGTCTTTGGGAACCATTTCAAGGACACATCTCCCCTTTCATTATGCAATTTTGTTGCTATAAGAACCTTGTATATACAAAGGACAATCCCTTATTTTTTAGCCTCCATTCAAATAGTAGCCATACTTCATAAGCTTTACAATTTGCTACCTTTATAAATGCAAAATAGCTTTCATTAAACTAATTGCCTTGCTGCATACAACCTTCCAATCCCCCTCCAACATCTCCATGTTCACTTGGAAACATGCTTTGAAGTTCTTCAAATCCAAAACTTCCAAGCTCAAACCATATTCCTCATCAAATCCCTTCTTTACAAGATTTAATTACATCTACCTTCAATACTCAACTTGTCAATATTTTTAATCACTAGAAATTATCAAAAGTTAGGGGAGACTAGCATGGTGGGAGAATATCACATGTTAATGTCCAAGTTGTGAAGGAGTACCCAAAAGTTGTGTTTTGGTTGTAGGCAATAGTCCATAGTGGCAAAGTAGTGTGTGATGGCATAGAGATTGTGAACATCTAAAACCAAACCTATATTTTGTACTACATGTCAACACGAAAAGGAAAAGAGAACTAGAAGGGTAGTAGTAGAGTTAACATACATGAAAAGACTATGTTTTGATTAGCATATTAAGAAATTTCAGAGGTTATTTCTAAAATATTTTCATATATCTAGGTTGCCTATCTAGAAAATGTTCAAAAGACATCAATGTAGCATGTATACCTTGAGAGAAAGCTAATAGGGGTCTGGAAAGTAGATTTGAGAAGGTACTAAGGTATGCATACTAGTTGTCATTCTTGACAATTTGTTTGTATAAGGCATTGGAGATTGGAGTCATCATGTGGCATGCTTGGAAATTTTGATTTTACTCTTCCAACATTTTGCCATTTCAAAAACTCTATTGTGATGTTTTTAACATCATTAATGTGTGCCCACTTTCAATGATTCAAAAGTTGTTTTGGGATTTTTTGATGGCTCCACAACACATTATTATATAAAAAACACCCAATTCAACACTAGTAACCTATCAAAAGAATTGTATGGATTGAAGTGCCTAGAAAACTTACTTGCAAGTGCTTTTTCATATATAATGATGACAGGAGTACTATTTAATAAATTGACTCTATCTTATTCAAAAAAACTCACCGATCACTAAATATGTGCTCAAAGCCATTTTGAAAGAGGATGACCTCATGGAGTGCACTCTTACTATCTTTTCAAAATTTTAAACAAATAAAGCTTTTTTTCAATGTTGTCTTTGATTACTCCTCATTGTTTTGCTATATTTCTCTATAGAACCAACCATGCCCCCCCCCCCCCCCCCTAGCGGCCCCCACAAAAAAAGGCATCCAAAATGATTTTTGAGGTTGGAATTTATAAGATCATTTGAGTACATGATCCCTCCTACTTATGAAAAACAAAGTATGTTTTATTTAGAAAAGCTTCAGGAAGATTTCACCCCCTCTATTACTTTGTTTAAATATTTTTTGGTATTGAACATGCACATCTAAATATTGATAGAAATTACTTAACAATTTCTATGGTATTACTATATATTATCTGATCCACCTTTTAGTTGTATTACCATTTAGCTTATTCGATTAATTTGGTCATAATAGAAACAATCATTGGCCATACTAGACACAATCTTGTGTATTTGTGTCAAAATGCATTTTAGGAATCCCTCTTGGACATTATTCTAGTATCCAATCTTCCTTCAAACTTGGAGCACTTTCTTGTGGATAAGATTGCATAAAATTGAACATAACTGAAACCAATCTTGTTGTTTTTTTTGAAATAATTTTTAAGACCTATCACCATAGTTTCCAACCTTCAAATTGGAGCACTCTCTTGTATCCCTGGTATGCTCCACTTACCAACCATAATAGCTAGATATCATAGCTTAGTTAAACCCACATAGTCTTAGCACAAAATATAAAATCGAAGCTTGTTGTAACGTGTCCCCCTGTCCACTTGTAGGACATATCTTAGCAGCCCATTGGGAAGAGAGTCTAGAAGGCGCCCCCCGGCACTCCCAAGGAATGTCACGGGGTTTGCGATCTAGGTCTTCCCAAGTCTACCATGAAGCGGAAGCATTCTAGCCGTTCCCACCTAGGACCCACGGGGTTTTCCTAATGGTCAAGTTCCTAGAAGGTAACTAGTGTCGACGAACTACTTGTGCAGAAACATCAGGGTTGAAGCGGATTTATGCTGGACTTGGCTCAAGGATAATGGGAAACGAGAGGGATGTGAAGCTCGACCTCTCTGCTCGTAAGGCATAGTCCCATTCCGTTCCCCTAAAATAGCATAAATCGAAACTCTTACTCTATAGATTCTAGGTCATTGTTACCCCGCTATCAATTCCTTTGAGAAAATTTCCTGGCCAACCGGGACCACCCTTCCGTAGGATGGATCTAGGGTCACATCCACCGCACTTTCCTCGGGTTGCTTTAGTTATCTAATTACCTACCACATTTAGTTTGACAAGCAAAAACAGCTTCCTTAATTAACCAATTAATCACTGGTTCCTTCACATAACTTAGGCACTGTTATGGAAAAACAATGTCAAGCAAGTTCCTTTTCAACATTTGATCTTTATATATCTATCTTTGGAATACATCATATAATCTGCTCGAAGGCTATTCTAGCAATCCACAGGGATCGCTATTCCAAGTTCCACCCGTTGACTAGTATGCAGGCCTCGAGATCCCATCTCGAGTCACGTCGGCCTCTTGTGCAGGATCCGGAGGCAAGGGATTTACGGCCAGAGCCTCCCTTGGCACCCAAGCATCCTCCTGTTCCAAGTAGCACCCACGGAGAGACCTCTCACAGCGGGTTTGGTCCACGTACCTGGGCGCGGCTAACAACCCCCTTGGATAGGGTCAAGCAGACAGTCAGAGGTAACTGATACTGCCTCTCCCTCCAAGCTTTCAACCTGAAGCATTAGTTATTTTTCCGACATTAGTTCCTTGATCAAAGAAGTACAAACAGTGCTCCTAAGTGTACAAACACAAGCACTCCAGTGGTCATTTATACGGACAATTGCTAAGGTGTAATTCCTTCTCCTCGAATGCTTCTAGCATTCGATCCTGGATCAATTTCGACTTGGCAAGATCCCAAGGGTTTGGTAAACTGAGTTGCTTGTTTACCATATTTCCTTGGGTTAGCGTTTATACCCTTGTTAACCCAAATTGTCACTACTTTAGGTTTCCATATATTATGGTCAATAAATCCTGGACAACCCCATTGTCCTCACTTGATTGGTCAATTGATCCTTAGGGTGAGAACCCTAGAGCATTCTTGCATGGGCGTTTAGCTAACCCTAACATTCCATGAATGTGGGTAGGATCTTTGGGATCGAAAATATTAGGTTGGCATCCTAAGTGTGATACTAGGCAAAATTTTAACATAATGTAACCCTACCTAGCACTTTGAGGTGATCGTCATATGCAATCTAATCGTACCTTTATGATTTTCATGCAAGCTACTCAACTATGTGTGGATTACTTAGTTGATCCAACCAACCTGCGAGTAAAGATGACCTTCACTTTAAAGATGCAACTACTTTCTTCTAATTCAGCAAGTACTTTCCCCTAAAAGATGTAAGTAACTGCAAGATGTATGCGATGTATCATTCCATGCAAATATGCAATTTCAAGACTATAGACCTTTTCCTTCTATGCAGCTATAAGATCTACAATGATCTTTCTTTGCCTTGCCCTAAACGGTAATAGTTGACATTCAGAACTACTTCTTGTAAATACCATGTATATGCATCAAATTCAAGGCTTTAGTCTTTTAATGAAAATGCATCCTTTCCCAATTTTGAACTTTGATAAAAGAGCTTCTATGCATGAGCGAATGCCATGAGTCCATCGTTGATTTTAATCTGTCCTTATCACTTAACCCAATCTAAATTGTAACTATTCATTGCATGCAAATTGGATTATATCAATTTTATGGACAAAGTTCATAAATCTTTTTTTTTCCTTTCAATGCAACTTTTTAGACAACATTTAACGTTTGTCTATGATTGCCTTAATTACGAGACACAACCAAGAATTTATTACCTAAATGCATTATGTGTTATATGTCCTATCCTTTGTGAGATGCAACAAGGACGCCTTTGCACAAATTCGTCTTTTAATTTATGCATCATACGTTGAAAATGCAGCTACTCTTGACCACGGAAGTGCAAGCTCGACATGCCACTAAACTTTGTAAATCGAATGAGTAAATTCATTTAAATATCCCTACGTGAATTTAAAACATGCTTAAAGCATCCTTTTCATGTGGGAATGTTATTGGAACCTGGGCATTAAGAATTGGGGCGTTGTCCACTCGCATACTCAGGGTGGAAGCTCCCGCGTGTGCTCCTCTCGCCTTTTGCTTAGGAGCCATTGATACGGTAGATTACGACGCAGCGAATCTTCCTTGGCTCCCTTATGCACTTCGAGGGTACTACTCTCCGAGATTCTCCTCTTCCGCGCAGGAATTTGGGTCTTGCAGTCACAGTTTTTAAAACCCGAGGAAGGCACGGGTGAACAGTGCCTATGGAAGCTTCAATAGAAGCTTCCATTAGAAGCTTCCAAGCTCTGAACATAGGGATGACGTGGAGAGAAAATGATGATTGGGGAGATGATGACAATGGAGGTGAAGATGACGATGAGGATGATGATGATGAAGATAATGATGATGATGATGATGATGATGAAGGTGGAGGTGATGGCGCAGTAGCTTGACGGCAGCAAACAGACGGTGGCGGGCAGCTCCACAAGCGGCGGTGTGGGAGCCTTCACTCAACCACCAAGACCCTCGGATCGCTTATTATTTCAAGAGTTCCAAGCCGAACACTAAAGGCAACCTCTCACATAGCTGATGTGCCATCCATATCTACGGGTGTAATGAGCTTAACTCCATGCCGATCGAGTTATCTCCTCTCCCATGCACTCCGGTAGCTCCACGATCCAAGTGCAAGCTTCAAGAAAGATCCATCCTCAAGCTCCACGCTCCAAGCTCCATTGCCGCGAGCAAGAAAGGAGAAGAGAAGAGAAGAGAAGAAGAGAGGAGAAGATGGAGAGATTCTCCTCCCCGGTCCCTCACCCTCACACACTCACTCCCTCACACTCTCGCACTCCCTCCCTCAAGCACAAGCTCAAGAAAGCAAGAAGAAGAAGAAGAAGAAGAGGAGAGCCACTTTTGGCCACACACAAGAATGAGCTTCTCATTCACTTTTCAACTTTATATACAAAACCCTAAATCCCTTTTGGGCGGTCATCCCCTTATCCCCTTTTTTACATGGCCCTAGGCCCTTTTTCCCATTGTCCTTCTATCTTCCTAGCTTCCTTTCCACTGCCCATCTACATTTACAAATTGCACGGGTGAGAGACCGGTGCTCCTTGAATTAGACCATGATGCGCTTGCGCTCTTTTACAAAAGTATTGACTTGCGCTTTTCCTTGCACGCCTTTCTTCCTTATTTAGGACTTTTCACCTTGAGCATCTTTGTCTTCCATTTCCCTTTGTTTTGGCCTTTGTCTTTTGCTTTAGCTTTTTTAGATTTTCCACCTTGTTCATTTGAGGGTTAACATTACCCCCCTCCTAGACAAGTGCCAGTCCCATGGCACTCACTGGCATAGGTAGCAGGCTTTAGCATGCACTGAAGACGTGGGTGGCAAGGACGTCTGTAGTTGCCATGGAGAAGTGTTGGAAGTGGTGGGGAGGAAGGTCATTGGGGGCAGATTGGTGGTTTAGGTGGCTGGTGGTAGGGCTATTGGAGTTGGTGGTAGGGCTGTTCTTTGTGGGGATTGCACTGATGGAGTGCAAGTGGCGGTTTGTTGGGGATTCCACACATGACGATTCTTGGCAGGCTTGCAGGATGATAACGGATAGGAATTGGGAGTTGAGTGTTGATGAAGAGCGAACGACACCATTGGAGTCTTCAATACCTACAATTGAAAACCTCTCATAGGTGGTCTCTCCCTAGGGTTAGTGCTAATCTTCTCTATTGTGCACAAGACATAGTTCAAATAGTTTGGGAGACAGGTCAAACTCTATGCAAGCAAAGAGTATTGTCCTGCACTTGAGGACCCAAGCTATGTATATATTTTGAGGCAGATATTATGTGAGTGCTCATGTATACTTAGATATTACATAGTTAGAAGACTGCGGGTTGGTTTCTCGTAACAATGTGTGGATGAAGCAAAGTTGTCCATGTTGAGAAGAGTACACGTGAAGGTGTATGAGACATCCTTGCATTGTGACTGCACGACGGAGGATAATTGAACACAGGGACACCACACTTTTGGTAGCCGGGAGCTAGTGGACTTGCTTGATGAGGACGGTGTACTTTTCATGGCCATTCGTGCGGTGGTTACCACAATTTGAATGCAATGGTATTAAGGCAGAATGTAAGAGGGAATCATGCAAATGGGTCAAGGTGACAGGTCTAACCATAGGCGAGACAAGCTCCCTAGGTCTGTCCTTCCCTTGATGTGCCCTGAACAATTGTGGGTGATGAGAAAGGGCTAGGGGACTAGGGACGGAGCCAGCCGACCAAGGTCACTGGACGTACCTAATTTAAGGACCCCTAGGTGCTGTGCTGTGGTCGTGGGTGCTTCGTATCTTTTCATTCGTTTCTTGTCTATTTTTTTCTTTTTTTTGTTTTCTTTTTTGTTTCTTTTTTGTGCTTTTTTTTTTCTTTCTTTCTTTCTCTTTTCTTTTCTCCCCCTTTTTTTTTGGCCTGCCTGAGTACAACCATTGCAATATGTTGAGGCTATCAGCCTTTTAATGGGTTGGGAAATGTCAAGCTTCGAAGGCTCAGGAAATAGATATTACAGTGATGATTGTGCCCTATCCTTGTTGTTAGAGAAGCAGTTGTTGAGATGGGGAGATATACTTGAGATATTGCAAATCTCTTTGCGACACGCGATGTCGGTACAATTGAGGTAACAACTGTCATGAGCAAATTGTAGAGCTTGACCCAGAAAGAGAGTGCAGCCCATGACTATGCTTTGGGTCATGTGATGTGGGCACTCGCAAGGGTGATTTTTCATGTTCGACGGTATGGATTTGTCGCAGTTCTTTGTGAGGTTGGTGATCTTGCGGTGACTTGGGCATTGAACACGTTCTCACGAAGACATGTGTCATCATGCATCCACTTGTCACTTCATGAGAGTATATGCAAGAGTCGCATGCGTCAAGTACAATGAACGAATGCAATCATCTCAAGATATTGCTCTTTTCAAAATCCTATGATGCTGATTGCAATGCCTATTCCGGTGCTTGTTAAAGACTTGGCATATATTAGCAATAGGTGAGGAAAGTGTGTACAAGTGGGGAGCATGCCCCTTTAATCATCAAAATACAAAAAGTTATGGCAGGATGGCTTGTTAAGTTGCTTGTACATCATAGGGACTACTCGATTTGCACGAGGCGGGGTGAGTTCGGGTGGTCAAGCGACTGAGGCTCTACTGGTGAGGGGCTCCTGTGAGGTTGGGTAGGGAAGATATCGGCAAGGACTTGAATGGTGTAGTCTCTGGCTGCAACCATTTCCAAAATGCTTTTGAACAATGCATCGAATTCTTCCTTGTCTCGAGCTGCCCTTTCTGCCTTTGAGCACCTGGTGCCCGAGAGCATCTGTTGGGGGCTTGTACAATCGGTGTTGCCACACCTTGTGTGCTTCCTTGAGTTTCTACTCCCCTAGCCTGGGGTTTCTTCAGCCTATGTCTGGGGTGGTGTCTCTTGGGACCTCATTTCTTTGCATACCTTTTGAGGATAGGCACGTAGCGCACCGGCAGAGGAGATTATGCTGCATGTTCCCTTCGACAGCGAAGAGCGTCTTTGCAAGCCAGTTGCCCTAGGTGCTCCATGTCTTCCACACAGGGGGACTTGCAAAATGCGAACCAAGGATTAGGCCTTGATATAGGATAAAACTATTCGCATGAAAGGGATTATAGAGTGGGTTATCAAGCGCATATGACGCGAAGGGGAGGGGTGAGGCATGCAATGTTTGTTGTAGAGGGATGGCCCCCATGATGATGTTCATTTGGCCTCCAGCCATTAGCAGATCTTGGCCCATGCTAAGTTACGTGGAGTGGTTGTCATGGAGTGGTGTAGGGTACATCCTTGGAAGGATAGACGAGAAAGGGGAAAGGTGTATGGAAAGGGACGATACCTTGTCTACACCATTAGAGATGTTGGTCAGGGCTTCCTATGGTGGCAATGAGGGTTGCATGCCCTCCACCTGGAGGTGGGAATGGTCACCCAACTTCTAAAGGTGTGGTGAGAGGAGGACCTGAGGAGCTTAGCCTATTGAACCCAACTCTTCTCCCTGCGCTTGACTATTATTGCTTGTGTGTGTTGATAGTGACTATACAGGGTCACAAAAGTCATTGTTTATTTATATGCATATCCATGAATCCATATCATGTCACGAGGATAAAAGTCAATTGTAAAACTCCGGACTGTACTGGAGTGTGGCACACACATCTAGTACTGATGGTAGCTTACTCAATACCGATAGATATTTTGCAACATCGAGTAACATGGAACCTTATCCGAGTCTACTGGCAACATGTAACTCCTCCTCAGTGAGAACCTTATCAAACAGAGAGTTGTCTTGGCTAGGTTCAGCTAAGTCTGTACCCCGAATGTCAGTCAACACCACTCGAAGGGAAGTTGGTGCCACATAGGTTGGGTCTCTTTGAGACCGCAATTTGGCCAATCGCTCCTCTAAGACTGTCATGATCTGGGCTCCTAGTTTGGCCATTGCAATGCGGGTTTCACACCAACGTTGTTCAAATTGACTTCGGCCCTCTGATAGTCGCTTTAGTTGCTCTATCTCTAAGAGATTTGGTTGGCAGAGCACATCATTGAATATGACACTTAAGCGTAGTTTGTCAGCTTCCTCGTTAAGATGTTCTTGCTCTTCCTAGGATAAGGAAAATGGCAAGTATTCTTCAAGCTGCTCTTTAGGGAATGCACCCATGTCTACCAGGACGTAGACACATGCGAACACTTTGAGCTTAGCATCCAACTCGGTTAAGCATTCTGTGGCAGTTCTATGTTCAACGAGGGCTTGCTCGGTTGCTATCTCATGCAAGGTTCTAGGAGTTTGCCTAGGCTTTAGCGTGGCTGGGGCTCAGGCCTAGACAAGTAGGTTTGGCCAACGCTAGGACTTCTTATTCTCTCGGAGTTTCCATGTTTCTCCTAAGGCTTCATTATTGTGTCATGGTTCTCCTTGGATGTGACTAGTATAGATTTGTCACCCTATTGTGACAGCATCGTATCCACTCTTGATTGGTCAATGCGAGTTCCATTGTCGGTGGATTGAGTGTTGCAAGCAGCCATTAATGGTAACGGCTACTTTGATTTTTCAGAGCACACGGATGTGTCTGAGGTTTCACCGCTATTAGGAGAGGCATTAATTGGTTTAGTGGTGGATGGACTTGATGCTTTATTTCTCAGCTCTCCAGTGCTCTTCATCTAAATGTTCTTGGGGTCCACAACCACCTGCAACTACTATTGTTTTTGTTGTTTTCTCCTCTTTTTCTTGGTCAATGAAGGTGTATCTCTCAATGACTCAGGACCCTGGACCAGGTCAACCGTTGATGTGCTTGGTTAGGCCTCGGTATTTTTTTTCTCTAGTGTATCCTTATGGGACATAGCCATGGCCTGTTGAATAGACTCGCTAGGTTGTGAGGGTACAATTGCCTCCATTTTTGGAGAGTCTAGCTCTTCATCCAATTCCTTGTGTTTAACTCCTCCAGCCTAGGCTTTAGGCACTTTGCTGGAGTTGTCAAGGAAGTTGGCTATGGCACCTCCTCCACAGGTAAACTACTAAGGACATATTCCACAAGGGGCATTGTCACGGCCAAGGGTTGTGACTGCTGTGATCCCTGATTGGAAGTAGAAGTGGCTAGTCCAGTGGGCTGGCTACCCTTGGTGGATTGCCGTGTCAAGTCCCTAGGGTGATCGGAAGTGGTCGTGTCTTTTGTTACCCTTTGAGCAGTCATTTGTGTAGATCGAGCATGAGTTGATCTAGTCACATTAGGTTGCTCAAGCATATCCTTGGGCCAAGAGCTACAGATGGTGTCATGTCCCACCTCTGGGACATTTGGAAGCTTAGATGGAGATAGAAATTGGGATTGAGTAGTCGCCTTGACGACTGCTGTAGTGCTTCCTGTGTCCATTTGGAAAAAGAGGGTGTAGGAGATCTAGGACTCTTAGGTGGACTTGGCACTGGCTGAATGATTTTCTCGAGGCTATTAGACGATTGTGCTATTTACTTTGTTGAGCAATCAACCTTCTCACAAGCAGCGTTGTGCCTCTGTGCTCATTATCCTCTTGGGAAGTCAAAAGCTCCTTGAGCACTAATGGTCTTTGTGCACGCTCAATGGTTACATATGATCTATGCTTATTAAGCATGCTAGGCTTTGGCTCTTTCTTTCAAACACTCATGTTTTGTTTCTTGCCTCGAGACCTAGAGTTTCTCTTAGGTTTCCTCCTATGCCTCATTGCTTTTGGTGCAATCTGGCCTTCAGCTTGATAGAGGTGGTTTAGTAGGGGGTTTTGGTATCCAAATCCATCGGTTACCTGCGTAATACCCTTGAGCACGTAGCAACGCTTTGGATATCCATCGCGGCGTTGTCCCGACCCTCCATCGATGCCTTCATCTATAGGCTTGGGCTTCTTTTGGGGTCTTCTACGATATTTGTAAGTCCAAATCCCGTCCTTGGCATTGTCTCTTAACCTTCTTGTTTTAGGCATGGCCTCACTCACTAGTTCTCGTTGTTCGACCTATGCTTGTATCAGTTTTTCCAACAAGTCCTTGCTCTCGTTAGTAGACTTGACTGTTACGTCAGAACCTTCCTTGTCTTTCCCTCGAGGTTCGATGAGGTCACCCTTGCTAAAGGTTGTGACTATCCTCACACCCGATAGCGTCAGGTGTATCCTCCGTGCTACATAGTCAGCCTCACACTTGATCACCCTTTTGAAGGGTCTTCCAAGGAGCGTTTCCTTCCCATAATTAGCACTATTTGGAGGAACATGAAATAGGATAGGCAAGCTTTCAATTTCAATTTTCGCAAGGATTTTGCACTTCCCTATGAGTGCTTGTGGGTGTCCCCCGTAAGGGCTAAGAGGTTGCATTAGTTGGTGTGAGCTCTGGTTGGCCTAGTAGAGTCCATGATTCATAGGTCAAGATATTAAAATCTGCTCCTTCATCAATCAGAGCATGGATAGTATGCTCTCTTTTCGTGGTGAGTTTGACCCTAAGATAAGAAGGTGGTACTGTGTCTTCGTCTTTCGGGTCTTGGCTTGTAAATTTAAGCCTTCTAACAAATGCCCTTGAGTCCTCAACTGCACGACCAGATGTGGATTCTCCACTGATGTCTTGGATCGTCAATGTAGTGCTATTCAAGGTACATCTCTCGTCAAGAGTGTCATGTCTAGTCATCTCTCATTTATAGCTTGCTGATGTTGTATTTTGCTCTGACTAGACACGGTTTGAACAAAATGTCTTTGTGTTCTCGTGGTGTGGCCTTTTTGTCCTTGATGGCTAGATTGGCCCATTGAGTTTCTAGGGTCTCTGTTTATCTCTGTTCGAGCATGGGTTTTTGGTTGCTCTTTTTGCAAGTGAGAATCCATGCTCATATAGAGCCATTACTACACTAGGGTCTAATTTGGAGGGCCTGTCATGGCGTGTGTTTTTTCTCCAACCTACTTGGGGGAGGTGCGGAGGGGGCAGAGCATACAATGCAATTTTTACAGTAACTATTCATCGACCTGTAGAACAGTGGCTGCACAGCATAAAACTGGGCCTTTTCCTGATGCGTGCAGAAAACTTCCGCCTCCAAAACAGGCCCCGAAATGGCCTCAAATCAAAAAAACAAGGTCGCCAAGGGCTAAAGCCCTTACCTGCAGCATATATTGCCCTCTTACTTCACCGCGAAGGGCGTCTCAACCTGAGACAATGCACTCCTGCACTTTCCGGCTGTGCTACTTGCAGAGATCTGCTCCCAAAATAGAAAATGAAAGCAACACTGCTCCTCTTACCAGAAGACCGCGAGCTTGGCTTGCTTTCTTGAGCTCCTTACCACGAACAAGGCTCTGATACCATGTCACGATTGTGGGAGAGAAGGAAGGAGTCTCACTTGAAGCTTTCTTGCTTGCACAATGGGGGAATACACACAAGGGTGGAGGTTGAAAACAGTTTTCCTCTTCTTAGTTGTGTAAGCCAAAAGAACTCAAGTACAAAGAAATAGAAGAACCCTATATATGGGTCTCAAACCAAACTCAACTAACTAAGGTGGCATACTAACTGAGCCACGAACTAGAGTAGATAAGGATAGCTATCATGTAGCTATTATTCATGGGCGGTGTACCAACCGCGTCTACAACTGACAAGTCGATGACATAAATACACAACGGTCACCCTGGCGTATCACGAGTGGAGCTCGATATCTCAACATCCCTAACATCTAAGATCTTGTCAGGCCGTAGCTCAAGGACTCCTTGGTTAGGCATTACAACTTGTTGATCATCAAGTAGTGAGTAGGGTTAGGCACATACTTTTTCAATAGAATAATATGGAATACATTATGAACTTTTAGGTTTTCAGGGAGTTGTAATCTGTAAGCATTAGGCCCTAAGCAGTTGAGGATCTTGTAGGGTCCACAATACCTTGGACTTAGCTTTTTGCATTCACCCAAGTATAGGGAACTCTTCTTTGGGCATACGTGAATGAAAACCATATCACCTTCAACAAAGGATCTATCTTGACATTTCAAGTCCGCGTAAGCCTTTTGTCTGTCCTTGGCGGCTTGTATGTCCTGTCTTATCGACTTGATTTGGTCATCCATGTCTTCCAGCATCTGCTTTGAAGCTTCAACCCTCAAGGTTGGATCGGAATATCTTAAAGGAGTACGACAATTGTGCCCATACAATGCTTGAAAAGGGGTCATTTGAATGCTTTGTTGGTAAGAAGCATTGTAGGAAAACTCAACCAGTGGCAAATATTGAATCTACTTTTTGGGTTTGCGGCAGCAGTGTGCCCTAAGCATATATTTAATGACTTGGTTGACTCATTCTGTTTCACAATCAGTTTGGGGATGATAAGCTGTACTTAAACAAAATTGAGTCCCAATGGCCTCGAAGATAGCCCTCCAGAAGTGCGATGTGAAGAGAAAGTCGCGATCACTAATGATTCTTCTGGGTAGTCCATGCAGTTTGAATATTTCCTTGATGAATAACCTTGCAATGTTTGAGGCTATATAGTTTGTCTTAACAGGAATAAGACGTGCAACCTTGGCGAGCATATCTACCACGACCATAATGGAGTTGTATCCTCCCTGAACTTGGGACATGCTAACAACAAAGTCCATACTAATGAATTCCCATTTCATTTGGGGAATGTCAAGTGGTTGCAATTTCCATGGCATTTTGACATGTTCAGCCTTAATGCGTTGACAAGACAAACATTCAATGACATATTTGAGAACGTCACTTTTGAGCCTATCCCAATAATAGCTCTTCCTGATTGCATTAAGGGTCTTCGCATATCTAGGATGTCCTGAGAAAGGGGAGTCATGGGCTTCCCAAAGTATCTTCTGCTTGAGTGATTGGCTTGTTGGGATACATAATCTTGTTTTATAGTAGACAAGTCCACTATTGATAGAGAATTCTTGATACTTTGCTTGTAGCTTCGGGTCTTGATCCTTGATGGGGATCTCCCTTAGCAATTTTTGATAGGTTGGGTCATGGCATGCCTCTTCTCTAGCTAGCTCAAGAATTGGGTTGTTTGGCATGGATACCTTTGTGGCTAGAGATCTTGCTGTTGATGGATCTTGCAAAATTAGAGAATTCAGAAATGCCTTGCGACTGAGTGCATCAGCAAAACTAGATTCTCCTTTCTAGGCTGGTATTTAATCTCAAAATCATATTCTTCCAGCACTTCAATCCATCAGCATTGCCTCATATTGAGCTCATTCTAGGTAAAAATCCATTTAAGACTTTTGTGGTCTACTATTAAGGTAAATTTGTTACCTAGCAAAAGTAGTGTCTCCAAAGTTTGAGAGCATGGATGACAGCCAACAGCTCCAGATCGTGGGTAGCATAGTTCCTTTCATGGCTCTTCAATTTCCTTGAAGAGTATACTACGGGATGACCTTCTTGTATGAGCACACATCCTAAGGCAAGTGCGCTAGCATCAGTTATCACTTCAAACTTCTTACTAAGATCAAGAAGTTTCAGGATGGGTGCTGATACCAAACTTTGCTTTAGTTTGTCAAAGCTGGACTGTTAAGCAGGTGACCATACAATTGATACTTGCTTGTTTAGTAGATCAGTTATAGAGGCGCTGCGATCAAAGCATAGTTTTTGATAAAGACCCTGTACCATCCTATCAATCCAAGAAAACTACGTATTTCTTTGACAGTTGTTGGTGTCAGTCATTCTAGAACATCTCTGACCTTGGCAAGATCTACTGAAATTCCTTTCGCTGATACAATGAATCCCAGATATTTGATCTGTCGCTTGAAAAATGCACATTTCTTCTTCTTGGCATAAAGCTTGTGTGCCTCATTGTCTCAAGGATGATGCGAAGCTGGGGTTCATGATCTTCTTCCTGCTTGGAGTAGACTAGAGTATCGTCAAAGAAGACGAGTACGAAGTCATCAAGATAGGGCCTAAAGATATCCTGCATTAACCTGTTGAAGGTAGCAGGAGCATTTGTCAGCCCAAATGACATGACTAGGAATTCAAAGTGTCCATACCTTGTGTTGAATGCCGTCTTTGGGATATCGTCTTCCTTGTTCCTTATCTAATAATATCTAGACTTGAGATCTATCTTAGAGAAGTTCTTCGCACCTTGAAGACAGTCAAGAAGTTCATCTATTCTTAGAATGGGGATATTTGTTTTTAATGGTTGATTGATTCAACCCTTTGTAGTCAATCATAACCAAAGGGTTCCATATTTCTTCTTTTGGAACAGCACTGGAGCTCCCCATGGTGAACTACTAGGATGGATGTAGCCTTGCTCCTTCAGCTCAATCGCTTTCGGGATGGACATCCTATATGGTCTCTTTGCGATTGGTGTAGCTCCTGGCACTAGCTTGATTTCGTGATCGACTTCCCTTTGAGGAGGAAGTTCTGTCAGCTCTTCAGGAAATACGTCTGTGCATTCCTTTAACCATGAAGGTTCTTCCCTAGATTCCTGATTATGTTCTAGCTTATTTATCTTAATCAAATAGACAGATAGCCCCTTTCTAACTCCTTTTATTATCCGTGTTACTTTGGCCAGTTGAATTTTTGGCTTCCTAGCCTCTCCTTGAGTTGTGACTAGTTCCCCTTCAGAATTTTGAAAGGAGACTTGGCCCTTTCCACAGTGAATGTGGGCATCATTGGATATTAGCCAATCCATTCAGAGCAAACATTCATGGACACCTAGGTTTATAACCCTGAATCTGACCGAAGTCGACTTTCCACCCAGGTGGAATTTCACCTTAGCAGTTTGCCTGGTATAAGAGAACTCACGACCATTTGCTAATTCCACAAGTAAGGTAGGTGCATCTTTTATGGCTATTCCTAATCTTCTTACATAGACTGATGAAATGAAGGAATGTGTACTACCACAATCAATCAAGGTTTTGAAGCTTTTACCTTGGTAATCGGAAGGGGTTTGAATCATCGAGAATTGGCAATTCAGGCCTTTCTTGTGAAGAGCTACATGAACCGTTGCCCTCTCAATGTCAGCTTCCATGGTTGGATCTTCTTCATCACCCAGCTCCTTGTTGGCAACACTGGAGGTTCTCCCTCTGGCCATGACAGTGGCTCCTTGACCATGGACAACTCCTTGGGATGGCCCTTGACGTTGTCCTCTACTAAGCTTGGGGCATTGCCTTTTAAAGTGACCAGGCTCGTTGCAATGGAAGCAATGGAGATTGCGGCCATTACCTTGGGTAGAAACAAGATTGTTGACATTGTTGGCTCTAGCTTTCTTCCTTTGTCCCTGATTTTGGCCTTGCGCTCTCTTAGCCTGAGACCTATACACTCCCTTGTTCTGATCCTTGTAAGACCAAGTCCTATTATTTCTTGGCTTGGTTTGAACCTCCTGCATTATCAGTGCAGCTTGAATGAGCACATCTTGAAGGTCTGTTGGGTGCATTGATTCCAGGCAGGTGTTTATGGGTGGGTTTAATCCAGCACAAAACTTTGACACCTATTTTTCATATCCATTTGTGGCATGTACTTTAAGAGAGAGAAAAACTTTGAATAGTATGCATCCAGGGATAGTCCAAGCTGCTTTAATTCATAGAATTCGTTCATCTTATGTGTGCGGTAGGTAGGTGGTAGATATCTCCCTCGCACAGCTCTTTTAAGCTTCTCCTAAGTAACTAACCCTTCTGAGATCCCTTGGTCTCTGCTTCATTGTTTCCACCAAAGCCTTGCTTCGTCGGTAAGCTTCAATTTAGAGAGCATAGCTTGGTTAGCAGGTGCAGTACCTGCTGCCTCAAAATAATCCTCCATGGATTTGATCCAGACCTCAGCATCAATTTGGACAGTCTTTCCCTTACCATCAAATTCAGGTGGCTTGATTTGTTTGAAAATAAACTTCTTCTCTTGAATTACAGCCATACTTGGTGCAGGGGTCGGCCTAGGAATCTGCACTTGGGGTTGCACCTGGGCATTCAAATTCTTTATGTTAAAAACTTGTTAAGCATTTCTCACACTACATTAACATGCCCAGTTCAGCTTTTAGCCTAGTGACCTAATCACTTAACTCCTTTACCAACACTTACAGCCATGACAGACAGTGATAAAAATGTTATTCATTCATGTGGGCATAGCCCTTTCGAGTATATTTATTTTGGGAAGGTAGAACAAGCTGATTGGCACATCAATTTGGGGATAATAAGATTGATGTTACATTCAGCTACGGGAATTGAGTAATAATATGGAATGGGGTCATGGATTTTTAGGAATCGATAGGTCATAGGAAGCTTGGGGTATCCCTTCCTTTGATACCCGTTCTTCTCATAATGTCCCAACACTTTGATTCTATCGATAGGGATTATTCGAGTCACTTCCTTGTACACATACTTGTTTTTCTTGAACTTTCGACTGCCGACATGTAGGGTTGCATTTGCAAACAACTTCACGATCTTTAAGTCCTCCATCCACTTGATTCTCTTCAAGTTGTTCTGAAGGTACGTAAGTTGGTGGGCAGCTATGTAATAAATTCCTGATTCACCTGTCGATCTCCGTTCCACGTACAGGGGTGAAGGATTGTAGATGCGGTCTAGGATATTCATCATACCTAGCCTCTGTCAATAATCCGAAGCACGCATTGCAGTCATAAACATAACTTGGAACACCAAGAATTTGTTCCACACTTCGCAACTCTGCAGGCCAGAACTCATAGGTAAGTAAGGAAATGTTCTTAATGGCAACATTGCTCTACTTCCCCTCCTTAAGTTTTCTTGTAAATATTAGATCCATTGGTTTGCTCTGATACCAACTGTAACGTGTCCCCCTATCCACTTGTAGGACATGTCTTAGCAGCCCATCAGGAAGAGATTCTAGAAAGCGCTGGCCTGGCACTCCCAAGGAATGTCATGAGGTTTGCGATCCAGGTCTTCCCGAGTCTCTCACATTCCCACTTAGGACCGACCTGAATCAAGGTTTTTCCTAATGGTCAATTTCCCACGAAGCGGAAGCATTCCCGAGTCTGCCATGAAGCAGAAGCATTCCGGCCATTCCCACTTAAGACCGACCTGAATCATGGTTTTCCTAATGGTCTAGTTCCTAGAAGGTAACTAGTGTTGAGCCCTAGACGAACTACTTGTGCAGAAATATCAGGGTCGAAGCGGATTTATGCTGCAGTTGGTTCAAGGAGAATGGGAAATGAGAGGGATGCGAAGCTCGACCTCTCTGCCTGTAAAGCATAGTCTCATTCCGTTCCCCTAAAACAGCATAAATCGGGTGTAAAATTTACACGGCATAGTGAACAGAATCTGAGAAAGAGATAGAGAGTACACAATAGATAAGAGGAGAATCAGTAAATTCTTTAGCTCCAAACAACTGATACAAAGATGGCTCTGTCCACCCGTGCGCTTCCACTGTATGAAGCTTAGATGGCGATCTAGACAGAAGATAGGTGAAGAGTCTAAGGCTAGCTGGAATAACAACTCTGACTGGGTGAAAGATGAATGATAGATGGCTGTGAAGGGGTTTAGCTTTTATAGCCCGCGAAGGTCGTTAGGTCAGCCTGACCGACCTACCATATGAGCCTCCACTAGTCGGCCAGGGAATATTCCCTTTACCATTGGGCCGAGGGCGCTGCCCCTGGACCCCCGCCAAGGGGGCCGCTGGCCCCCTTGGGACCCCCTAGCGAGGGGCCACTTCTGCAGCCCCCAGACCCCAAATAGGGGCTCCTTTTAACTCTCTTACCCCGCAACTCGATGCAATGTGCCTCGAGTTGCTACCAGCTTAACCACTCCATCTAACCCAAAGATTAGACCCATAATGGTCACCTTTTTGCCATCCAGTCACATAGACCTTATCTGATATACAAGTCAGGACTCAACCAATGTCTGGGCTCACATTTGGCTTCTCCTCATAATGGGGGCCTTACAACTTTGAGCACCATGGATCATTGGTGGCACCTAATGAGGGTGGGGCATTGATCATGTCTAACACCCCCCTCAATGTCCACCCATAGGTGAATTATCTCCTTGGCCCAATGTCAAGTCTCTGAAGATGAACTTGAAGTAGATCCTTCGTAAGTGCTTTGGTGAAGATATCTGCTCCATTCTCCTCTCTTGGACAGTACACTAGTTCCACTATCCCATCCTCTATCAAATCATGCACATAGTGATACTGGATCTCTATATGTTTGGTGCGTGCATGAAACACTGGATTTTTGGCAATGGCAATGCAACTCTGATTGTCACATCTCAGCACAGTTGGTTCTTCATCCTGCACTCCCATATGCCATAGAATCCTTCTCAACCATACTGCTTCACATGCAGCAAAACAAGCTGCCTTGTACTTTGCTTTGGTAGAAGACAATGCCACTGTTGGCTGCTTCTTACTAATCCAAGAGAAATTTCCTGAACCCAAAGAGAAACAATAACCAGAAACTGGCTTCTTGGAATCACTATCTCTGCCCAATCTGAATCACAGTTCCCCACAAGAGAAGTTCCTAAACTCTATATGATACCATAGTCAAGAGTTTCCTTCAAGTATCTGAGCACCCTCATCCCATTCTTCCAATGACTCTCATGAGGTTTGTTTGAGAACCTACTCAAAACACCAACAGCAAAACTGATATCTGGTCTAGTGTTACACAAGTAGATCGGACTACCGACCAACCTCCTATACCTCCCAATGTCTGCTAGTGCTTATGTATCCTCGACAGATAACTTTGCATTCACCTCCATAGGTGTAGCTATCTCCTTGCACTCGGTCATGCCAAATGCCTTCAAGATCTCCCATGCATACTTCTTCTGAGAGATGAAGATCTTTCCTGGCTCTTGCCAGACTTCAATCCCCAAACAATAGTGCAGCAAGCCCAAGTCTGTCATTTCAAACTCAAAACTCAAATCCTTTCGAGTTTGGTTGATTATATCTTCATAGTCACCTGTAATAAGAAGGTCATCCACATATAAGACAATCACTACAGACTTTTTACCATCCCTCTAAACATACAAGTTAGCATGTGAGGCACATCTTTTGAAGTTTAGGCTTAAAAAGTACTTATCTATCCCCGCTGGTACCATGCTCTGGGGGCTTGTTTCAGCCCATACAATGCCTTCTTGAGCTTACACACTTTGTTCTCTGAATGGGGGGCCTCAAACCCTGGTGATTGAGCCATGTACACCTCCTCGAGGTCACCATTTAAGAACGTTGACTTAACATCCATTTGGTACACTGGCCACTTCTTGTGGGCAACCACTACAAGTACCGTGCAAATAGTGGTCATGCTGATAGTTGGGGCAAATGACCCTTGAAAATCAAACCCTTCAACTTGTGAAAATCCTTGGGCAACCAGTCTAGCTTCGTACTTTTCTAAGGTACCATCAGCCTTGTACTTTACCTTCCAGATCCACTTGGTGCCAATAACCTTCCGCTTTGCTGGTCAATCCATTAGCTCCCAAGTGTCATTCTTCATTATGCTGTCATACTCCGCTTGCATAGCAGCCTTCCATGATGGATTTGCAAGTGCTTCTTCTAAGTCAGTTGGCTCCTTTACTTCTCTCATAATCTCAACCATCAAGGCCATATTGACTATGTGAGGAGAAGCCCTCCTTTGCTCCTCTATTCTCTAAGACCTCCTTGGTCCGTCTGACTTCTCCTCAACAGATGCAGGCATAGGATTATTGTGGTCATAGAGCTGCTTCACCCAGCGCGGCAATGGCTTTTTCAGTGGGGTGATGTCAAGTTGGTGAACTTTTTCCTCATCATCTGAAGATGATGCTTCCTCCTCCTTAAGGATAGGGACAGCTCTCGGGACAGGTTCATAATGGACTACTTCTTCGCTTGATGATAAAATGGAAGAACTTGCCTTCTCCTCCTCCATTGTATGTGGCTCCTCCTTGAACACCACATCACGGCTCGCAATGATCTTCTTTGCCTCTTGGTCATATAATTTGTAAGCCTTCTGCTCATCACTATAACCCAAGAAGATACATTTTCTGCTTTTTGGTTTTAACTTGTTTCTCTTTTCATCTGGAACATGTGCATAACATTCACATCCAAAAATTTTGAAATGTAAGACAGATGGTTTCTTACTAGTGTAAGCCTCATGAGGTGTTTTTCCCTTGAGAGACTTTGTGTAGCTCCGATTTAGAATGTAGACTGCAGTATTAACAGCTTCAACCCAAAAATGGTTAGGCAATCCCTTGCCCTTTAGCATGCATCTTGTCATCTCCACAATGGTGCGATTCCTGTGTTCCACAACACCGTTCTGCTGAGGTGTGTGAGGCGTCATCAATTGATGCTTGATCCCTTTGCTCTTGCAAAAGCCTTCAAACTTCTTTGAGTTAAACTCACCACCACCATCTGTTCTAAATTTCTTCACACTTTTCCCTGTTTCATTCTTAACAAGTTTTAGCCATTCTTTAAACTTACCAAAAGCTTGAGCCTTATCACGAAGGAAATACACCCACATCTTCCTACTGTAGTCGTCGACAATCAACATAAAATAAGAAGATCCCCCCAAGGCCTATGTAGGCATCTTACCACACAAGTCAACATGCACCAACTCTAGAGGAGCATGTGCTCTATTCTTGCTTTCTTGTGGAAATGCCTTTCTCTATTGCTTGCCCATCATACAAGCTTCACATGGTTCCTTCAATTCAGTTATTGTAGGTAGGTGAGAAACCATACCTTGCTTTTGCATCTCCTTCAACACTGCAAATCCGATGTGTCCAAACCTTTCATACCAAAGCTTACTTGTGCCCACTCCAGCGGTGGCTGTAAGAGCACATAGCTTTGGTCACTTCTTCAACCTGTCTTCTTGAACCTTTCATACCAAAGCTTACTTGTGCCCACTCCAGCGGTGCCAACACTATCAAGAATTTCTGCACCTGTCTTCTTGAACCTCACTTCATGACCAAGATCAGTTATGGCAGCAACTGATAACATATTTCTCCTGATTTCAGGAACATACAACACATTTGAAAGATTTTTGACTTCACCATTTGCGGCAACAAAAGAAATAGTACCTGTGCCCGTAGTAGGGCATTTAGCATCATTTCCAACCATCACAGTGATGGATTCTTATAGAGGCTGCATAGAACTGTATAGACCTTTCTTGTTGGTCATGTGATGGGAGGCCCCACTATCCAACACCCATGAGTCAGTGGTAGATTCTTCTTGCGCCGAGGAGCACACTTCCTCAATGGTCGCCATGAATAATTCCAACTCTGCTTCAGCTGTATTGGCTGTCTCTTTCCCTTTACTTTTAAGGGTACCATTCTTTTCATTTGCCTTCTTGACACGACAATTTGCAATTGCATGTTCTTTCTTCTTGCAGTAGAAGCACTCTCTTTGAAACTTCTTCTTGCCGCCTTTCTTCTTTTTGTCACCATCATTTTTGGTGGAGGAACCACCTTTGCCTTTTGCATTGGTTGAGAATGCAGAATCTCCATTGTTGCTTCCTTCTCGGGCTTTCAGCCTCAACTCCTCCTCCATCAATAATGTACAAAACTCCTCAAAAGTCAAAGCTTGAGGTCTCACCTAAGTATTAAGGGCAGTTACTAGTCCATCAAACTTTTGTGGACAAATCTGAAGACACCTCCGAGCTAGCTCTTCGCTAGACTTTTGTATCCCAGCGCCAACCATCTAGTCGCGTAGATTCTTAATCCGAGTGATGAATGCTTCAACCGTCTCTCCTTCAGTAAACTTCTCCGCTGCTAGTTGATTCTCCAAGTTTTGAATCCTTGTTTGGTTTCGTGTTTCATACTGACTCCTTAGTACATTCCAAGCCTCTGACGCTTTGGTTGTATACTGAATCAAAGTTAGAACATTGTCAGAACAGCTTGTAACTAAGGCACACAATGCATCTGCATTCCTTCGTTTCCAATCTCGTAGAAGATCTACATTCGGAGGAATCATCACACTAGAATTTGATGGGTCAGGAGAAGGCTATGGTTCTGCGTCAGTCCCCAGCACAGTCTCCAGAAGCTCATAAGAATAAAGGATAGCTGTAATTTTGAACTTCCACAAGGTGTAGTTTGTACCATCTAACTTGCCTTCGCTGAAGGTTGGTGGATGAATCCTCAGTGTTTGAATAGCCGGTACAGCAACACCACCTCCTGCACCGCTTCCTGATGTGCTAGAACCGCTTTCGAAAGTCGACATAGTTTCTCTTTGCTGTTGAAGCCTTTGCCTCTTGCACACTCTTCGATCTTTAGAGCCCCCTGGGCTCTGATACCATGAAAAAATTACACAATGCAGTGAACATAATTTGAGAAAGAGATAGAGAGTACACAACAGATAAGAGGAGAATCAGTAAATTCTTTAGCTCCAAACAATTGATACAAAGATGGCTCTATCCACTCGTGCACTTCCACTATGTGAAGCTTAGATGGCGATCTAGACAGAAGATAGGTGAAGAGCTTAAGGCTAGCTGGAACAACAACTCTGACTGGGTGAAAGATGAATGATGGATGGTTGTGAAGGGGTTTAGCTTTTATAACCCGCGAAGGTCGTTAGGTCGGCCTGACCGACCTACCATATGAGCCTCCACTAGTTGGCCAGGGAATATTCCCTTTACCATCGGGCCGGGGGTGCTACCTCCGGACCTCCACCAAGGGGGCCGCTAGCCCCCTTGGGACCCCCCAACCAGGGGCCTCTTCCGCGGCCCCTAGACCCCAAAATAGGGACCCCTTTTAACTCCCTTACCCCACAACTCAATGCAATGCGCCTCGTGTTGCTACCAGCTTAACCACTCCATCTAACCCAAAGATTAGACCCACAACGGTCACCTTTTTGCCATCCGGTCACATAGACCTCATCTGATATACAAGTCAGGACTCAACCAATGTCCGGGCTTACATTTGGCTTCTCCTCATAATGGGGGCCTTACAACTTTGAGCACCATGGATCATTGGTGGCACCTAATGAGGGTGGGGCATTGATCATATCTAACATCGAGACTCTTACTCTATAGATTCTAGGTCATTGTTACCTCATCGTCAATTCCTTTGAGAAAAGTTCCCAGCCAACCGGGGCCACCCTTCCGTAGGACTAATCTAGGGTCACATCCACCGCACTTTCCTCAGGTTGCTTTAGTTATCTCATTACCTACCACATTTAGTTTGACAAGCAAAAATAGCTTCGTTAATTAACCAATTAATCACTGGTTCCTTCACGTAACTTAGACACTAGCATAGAAAAAAAATGTCAAGCAAGTTCCTTTTCAACATTTGATCTATATTTATCAGTCTTTGTAATACATCATATAATCCGCTCGAAGGCTATTCCAGCAATCCACAGGGATCACTATTCCAAGTTTCGCTCGTTGACTAGTATGCGGGCCTCGAGATTCTATCTTCGACCACTTGTGCAGGATTCGGAGGCAAGGGATTTACGGCCAGAGCCTCCCCTGGCACCCAAGTGTCCTCCTGATCCAAGTAGCACCCACAGAGAGACCTCTCGCGGTGGGTTCGGTCCACGTACTCGGCGCGGCTAACAGCCCCCTTGGATAGGGTCAAGTAGAAAGTCGAAGGTAATTGATACTGCTTCTCCCTCCAGGCTTTCAACCTGAAGCATTAGTTATTTTTCCAACATTAGTTCCTTGATCAAAGAAGTACAAACAATGCTCCTAAGTGTACAAACACAAGCACTCCAATGGTCGTTTATACGGCCAACTACTAAGGTGTAATTCCTTCTCCTCGAATGCTTCCAGCATTCGATCCTGGATCAATTTCGACTTGGCAAGATCCCAAGGGTTTCGTAAGCTAAGTTGCTTGTTTATCCTCTTTCCTTGGGTTAGGGTTTATACCCTTGTTGACCCAAATTGTCACTACTTTAGGTTTCCATATATTATGGTCAATAAATCCTGCACAACCTCATTGTCCTCACTTGATTGGTCAATTGATCCTTAGGGTGAGAACCCTAGATCATTCTTGCATGGGCCTTTAGCTAACCCTACCATTCCGTGAATGTGGGTAGGATCTTTGGGATCGAAAATATTAGATTGGCATCCTAAGTGTGATACTAGGCAGAATTTTAACGTAACTTAACCCTACCTAGCACTTTAAGGTGATTTTCATATGCAATCTAATCGTACCTTTATGATTTTCATGTAAGCTACTAAACTATATGCGGATTACTTAGTTGATCCAACCAACCTGTGAGTAAAGATGATCTTCACTTTAAAGATGCAAATATGATGGGACCTCAAATGGGCCGGCACTGGCTATGGCACTAGCTGGATCTCATGCTTATAACAGACAAACACACCCTCACGGCCTCGCGGGCCAGGAGCGTCTATCTGCTGCTAAAGGACGAACTATCCTAAAGCCTAATCTATGTGTTTATAGTTTTTTAGTCCAATGTTTTCCTTTCTATAAACTCCATAGAGGGAGAACCCATACACCTTGGCAATAAATGCCATGATAATCACATAGATGGGAGGCAACCTCTCGGTGGAATCACCGCTGCCCCACTGCAGCTCTCCTACATCGCAGGGATTAGCCCCTTGATGCGCTGCTCAACATATAGAACAAACGAACAAACTCCACTCTTTCATTTCGAAAGTTTTTAGGAGATACCATGTGTCCTTTCCAAATAATCCCCCAAGAAACGAATGTCTATCCTATGGCTTAGGATGCCTTTCCACACTCATGAGTGGGTCATTGTCATTGAAAACAGGTGCTATGCATCCAGGCCTTTTTATTCCGATACCATGGTTTACATGCACATGCAAAGGTGAATGATTCTAAAGTGTCCAAACATAATTTTAAATCAGAAATACGTGGTGCACAACCAGGCTTTTCCAATGCATTTACCAACCCGCTGTGGCGATGTAAGGATAGCACCGAGACAACACTCGTGCTACTATCCTCTTAATTAAAATACCACGAACTCTATGTCATGATGTGCATCAGAAAATCAGCAACAACCAGCACGCAAATCACACCATTCAAACATCCCAACCCCTACGTTTAGGTATTTCTTTCGTTGCATAGGTGTAGAGGTTCATTTTGTCATGTTTTGATGTATAAAAAGCGGTAAATCACAAACTTTGACAAGGAGATAGGGAAAAATGAAGCTAAACCTCATGCTTTGCCACTACTATACATCCACAAACAATCATTATACTTTTTCTTATTTTTTCAAGATGTATTTCTATTTTTCTCCTTATTTTCCCTATTTTCTTGATTTATTTGGTAATAAAATATGTCATTTTCTGGTTTCTCTTGTTCCAATCACTTCAACATACTAACATTCAATCAATCTCCCATTTTCTCCCCATGGGAATACATTTTACCCACCCAAAACGGAAAAACTACCATTTTACTACTTAAAAGCTGCATTTCGGGTTTACAAGAATTAAATAGAGCATGTAAATCATTGCAAAATCAAAATTTTCTAATAAACAACAATTACTCATGATGCAATCAGCACTCACACAAACTTTCATCTAATAAGAACATAATTATCATCATAAACTATCAAAAATCCTTCATTTTCTTTATAAAAATGGTAATACCGTGTTTTTACGTAACCCGAGATGCCTTGAATGACTACATAACTAGCCGACAGAGCCTCCATTGCTCTCAATCCAATGCTGCACTTCAATCTTCAGTATTTCCATCAATCTCCATCACCATTTTCTTCATTCTCCTTCCCGGATTCCTCCTTCAAGATGGTGCACATGAACATCCCATAGACAAGAGAGAGAGAGAGAGAGGAGAGAGAAAGACTAGATTCTGTTCTCTTCATCTGGACAGCCATTCCTCATGCGAAGACCGGCGATATCGTCAGCCAAGAGGGAAAAGTTGAGGCCCAATGTCGGTTGCATTAGGTTGCTCACAGCCTGGAATCATCATCCATGGGGGGGGGGGCGAAAAAATCGATGCCCTGCTCACGCCATCTCTCCTCATGCCATGTCCACGTTTTTTCATCAAAAATGAAGGGGGGTTAAAATCCCCAAAGGGCACCCCTCCCTTTGGTCTTCAATTTGGTCCACCTTTTCAAATCTTGGTCAAGTTGTGGCCTCTTCCTTGTCCGAGCTCCGTTTCAAGCTCTGAAAAATCCTACGCATGCGTCTTGACATCTCGCACTGGACTAGCAGCACCTGACATCCTGCACGACAGTCGAAAAAATTATCAAAAATCCACAAGTGTCGCTCGGGCGCCTTTTAAAAGCCGTCTTTCACTTGGTGCTTAAAATCATCCTAGCTGTAGACGCCGCCTTCGATGTTAAATATTTTTCCCCTAAATTCCAGATTTTTTGGCAAGTTTTAGGCACATCCTAGGCTCAAAACTCCGCTCTCATTGGTGACCATGGTATAGGGCGACTCAGCCTGTCAAATCCCACAACAAATCTGCACAAAACAACCAAAGGAAGCATCAAGCTTATACAAAATAGATACATACTAAAACACAGCACAATGCTCACCCTACCCCCTGAAAAAACCAAGGCATGAAATCCACAAGGAGTAGGCCTAGCATAATCTAATAGAAGGTCCGAAGCGAGTCCAGACTACTCCAACATGGCCAAACTAAAAAGAATTATCAAAGAAGTCACCCTAAGTGGTGGTCTGAACTACCTACTGAACTAAGGACAACGTGCCTAGGAGCTCCTACTAGACGAGGACTCCTATAGCCTGATCAAGAAGTATTTTCATTTAGCACATTTCTTCTTTTAGGTTTTTATTCTTCTATACTCGGGCATGTAAAAAGGAGGGAGCTGAGCGTAGTGAGCCAAGGAGAATAGGGTAGCGGCCTCAGGTCCTGTCTCGATACCCAAGAACCTACCAAGCCCTCGCGAGGCGACACTTAATCCTTTTCTAATGCTCACTTTTATTTTCGCTCCAACCTTCCTGACTTTCTTCTTTTCCAGTGAGACAGCACCCCTAGGAAGATAAGGTATCGGCCCCAGGTCTAACTCGTCCCCAAGAACCTGCCAGGCCTTCGCAAGGCGATGATCAACTGCTTATAAATTTTCATTTCTTTTCTTTTCTATTTTTATAGGGGTTAGAACCCCTTTTTACACACACTTTGTATATATTTATTTTCTTTTGAGATATTCAGGTTTTTCTCCTCTCTATCATCATCATTTTTCTTTGGTAGGCTTCTCTAAGTGCCTCACAACTAACAAGAACTCCTAGAACGGCTGCCTAGCAGGCTAGCAGAACAGGGTCACTAGAACTACCTTCTAAAACAGGTCTTTCGATGCCTGGCAATGTCTTTACAGGAGGCAACGACTACTCAACCCTCCCTTTTTTATTAGGGCCCTTGGACGCTCCGTCAAAATATAATGTGTACGTCCACAATGGGTTTACATAGCCCGCCATCACGAACTCCTCTATTCGTAATTATGATAGTCAAAATTTAGCATGTTTAGAGGATGAACTGACGGCTCCATCCCACCTTCTTCATTGAACTCAACAGGGATACTTGTCAACATTCGTAAGTAGTGATGGCAAAAGACTTTGATCTCCCACACAAAGGTTCCGTCTTCTTGCTCAATCACTTTGTATCCTTTGCTCCACCAGATAAGTTTCCCCTGATGGTATCTCTGCTCCAAATATAGGTGCTCCAAATAAGAAAGTAACCACCCCATCAACCAGCTTTAAGCTCTTTTGTAGGTCTCAAATCAGCCCCAGCATGGACCTGCAATGCATTTCTCCGTGTTAGCATACTTAGAAATAATAAGGTTTAATCTTATTAAGATTAACCTTATTTTTAAATTCTACTCCCTGTAGATCAGCTAGTAGAGCAGTAGACCTATTTTTCCCTATCCTGACAATCTTGTAGGGGCCATCTCATCTAGGTTCCAGCTTCCCTCGAAACAGCTCCCTACGCACATTGTAGTACAGAACTAATTGCCCTTTTTTAAAGGTATACTTCTTTGCTTTAAGGTCGTGCAACTGCTTCATCCGACGTTTAGCTACCTCCTGGCATAATAAGCTCTAAAATTTCAGTTCATCCAGGTGGGCTATGGTCATGAAACGTTCAAAGAGTGAATCCTCATCTCCCAAAGAGTGGTTAATTGCAAACCGTATGGTTGGCAACTCGATTTCGAGGGGTAACACACACTCTTCCCCATAAACTAATATAAATAGAGTATGGCCGGTAGCTTGCTTAAACGTTGTATTGTACGCCCATATCACCACATACAACTTCCTGTCCCTGTCTCGTTTCTTCTCAGATACTATTTTAGACAGGATACCCACAAGCTACTTATTAGTACTTTTGACTTGTCTGTTTGCTTGCGGATTATAAGGGGTCATTTTATTGTGCTTGATTTGCCAAACTTTTTATCACTTTATTCAAAAAGTGGGTTCCACGGTCCAACACTAGTTCCTTCGGTGGACCGAAACGGCAGATAATCTTCTTTAAAAGGAAACTTGCAGTCTCTTTTGCATTGTCCTGCCTCCTCACCCGCGCTTCTGACCATTTTGTAAAATAATCAGTTGCTACTATAATGTACCTCTTCTGAGTAGTAGACACCACAAAGTCAATGCCCCACTTCTCAAATGGAAGGATAGCCATAATAGGTGTAAGTGGTCGTTTCCTATTCGCTCTGCTGTCATGTCTTTGACAGGTATCACATCTCTTAACGTACTCAAAGGAATCTTGGAAGATAGACGGCCACCAATATCCAGCTCTTAAATCTTTATGTGCCATCACCGTCCAGCGAAGTGCCCTCCACATGCAGAGTCATGGCATTCTTCCAAGATGAAAGGAACCTCGTTAGACATCACACATCAGCGATAGATATCATCAACACCCTGCCAATATAGTATTCCTACAATCAAGGAAAACTTCAAATCCTGTTGTCTGATTTTGCTCTTTTCAAATTTTGATAAACCAGCTCCAATCTCTCCCATTGATAGATAATGCGTGATAGCAGCATACCAAGATGGAATAGAAGTTGTATCAATTTTAAACATTTCTTTGATATCACTTCCTTCAGCCAAAGTCTCTTTCGGCTCCCCAAAATCCACAAGGCATTCCACAATACCTTGCAACCTCAGTGGCTTACTCTTAATCTCATAATCAAACTCCTGCAAAGTGATTAACCACTTTGCCAAACGATCACGCAGTTATAGCTTGTTCATAAGCAATCTAAGCCCTTCCGCCTTCTTATAGAAAACTACCTTCTCATAGAGGATGTAGTGCCTAAATTTTTTAGTTGCAAAGACCATCACAAGGCACAACTTCTCCATGTAGGTGTAGTTAATTTCTAATATGCCCAATTTTTAACTAGCAAAGGCTATCGGATGATACCACTTTTCCTCCCAAATTTGGGCTAAATAGTAGCTGATGCTATGCATGGTGGCTGCTGAAAATATGTAAAATACCTCGCCTATTTTGGGTGCTTTTAAAACTGGTGCTTTTACTAGCTCTTGTTTCACATCCTTGAAAGCTACCTTACAAGGGTCGCTCCATACAAATGAACAGCTGAAGGATAATAAGTTCGTTAATGGCAACGTCCTTTCTATCAGGGCATTTATAGACCTCCGATAGTAACCTATCGATATCAAAAAGCTATGTACCTCTTTCGGAGTGCGTGGCGGACTCATAGAGACTATAACCTTGATCTTTTCAGGGTCAGTTGCGATCCCTATTGAACTGACCACGTGGCCTAGCAATAGCCCATAAGGCACTCCAAAGACACACTTCCGTGGATTAAGAGCGATACAAAATTGTCTGCAATGCTCAAAGCACTTTCTTAAGATAATCAACATCCTTTCCCTTATAGTGGTTGCCCCCAGGTCATCGATAAACAATTTCAACTCATCTGGGGAGATGTCACCAAAGGTTTTGTATGTTGTTCATTGCCATGATCCAGGTGCATTGCACAATCCAAAGGCCAGCACATGGTATGCAAAAGTACCAAAGACAATAATGAAAGTTGTTTTCAACTTGTCCTCTTCTGCAATTGCCATCTGGTTATATCCTGCAAAACAATCCATAAATGAATATATTTTCCTACCCGCTAATTGTTCCAAAATCTGGTCAATAAATGGCAACGGGTAGTAATCCTTAACCGTCTGCTTATTCAGCTCTCTAAAATCTACACATAGTCGGATCTGGTTGTTTTTCTTCTTCTTGATGACAATCGGTGAATACCACTCTGTGTGCTATACAGGGAAGACTAAACCAGCTTTCCGTAACTTCTGTAACTCCTCAAACAGCCCATCCCTCAATTCAAAAGGCATACGCCTTACCTTCTGATGCACAAGACGACTACCTTCTTTTACAGGAATAGTATGAACAGCCAGGCTGGGAGGAATGCCTCTCAGCTCGTCATAACTCCAAGCAAAGATATTGCGGAATTCTTGAATCAAGGACACATAGTCCTCCCTTTCTGCTGAACTGAGCATGGAACCTAATTTAATTGGCCGCGAATCATTTGGCGTGCCAAGGTCTAGCTCAATCACATCCGCGTCTCTTATCCTATCTTGAGGCTCTATTGGCTCCTTTAGAGTTATTTGATAAATATCCTTTGTAGTGGATTCCTCTTTAGATTCATCACTAGATGATGTCTCACTACCAGATGGATCATCTATTGTTTCTAATTCAGTGGAGGATAAAGGAGCTCTCTCACTCTGAGGAACCTTAGGGTAAACATCGACTATTACTCGATTAGCACCTCCACCTAAAACCACTCGACCGGCGGGTATATCGACTTGACAATCTGTTCGTAAGATCCAAGGCCTACCTAGCAAGACTCCATAGCTAGGACATCCTGCAAATCTTATCACCCTAAAGTCCAAGAAGCATTCTACACTTGCAACTATAACATGGACTTTAGTAATGCAACCTTCTAGTTGGCTTAGACTATCATCAGCC
This sequence comes from Lygodium microphyllum, assembly GCF_053477565.2. Taxonomy (NCBI): domain Eukaryota; kingdom Viridiplantae; phylum Streptophyta; class Polypodiopsida; order Schizaeales; family Lygodiaceae; genus Lygodium; species Lygodium microphyllum. Next base: position 65,669,175 of record NC_141146.1, read on the forward strand.
ATTCTAAGAAGGGTGGAGCTATCTTTTTGGATACCTAGACCCAACCTCTCCATCAACTCTAAACTCATGATATTGACGGAGGACCCGGTGTCTACGATAGCATGCTCTACTAATATTCCATCTACGTATGCTAGAACCCTAGGAAAATTCTTTTCAGCATGATCAAACCAATCTTCCCCTACTCGTGTTATGCCCAAAGGTTCTACAATATACCCAATACGTAGGATCTTCTTGAATTCCTTGCGTACTCCTGGAGATAATTTAATCAACTATAAGAGGTTTACATCTGGTTTGACTTCGCAAAGAGAACTTGCTAAATCAAAATCATGATAGGTAGCCAAAGCTCTCTTTTCTCGCCAAATCATTCTTTCCTTTGGTCTCGAGACCGGCTTTGGTGCTTCTCTTTTAGCTCTTGCCTTCTTTCTTGGCACTTCCTCATCCTTTTTAGGATCGACTTTTCTATCAACAGGCCTTAGAGGTCCACCTTCCACGCTAGGATTCAGGACTTGCATCCCCTTATCCTCTTGCTTAGGGTTTCCCTCGATCGGTTTTACATTATCTTTATCACCCTCTTTAGCCTTTTGGCCTCTTGTCAGGCTCGTAGGTTAGAGGTTTCAGCGGCATTGATGCATACAACCTCAATAAGGCTGACTCCAATGCCTTGTGGCAACTCCTCTATAGTGGTCTTTCCCCTTTGCAGTATTTGTCTTGGTCCATCATTTTGCTGGAGGTTATTACCTTGCGCTCTATGATTAACTGGACCTGGCTGTTTACTCCCTTGTTGGAGGGAACTAATCTTACTCCAACAGGTAGCGGCTAAGTGGCCTCACTTCCCACAAATATCACATTTAACATTTGGACAGTTTCTAGGGAAATGTTGTCCGCCACACCACTTACAGCTGAATCTTGAGGGACCACCCTCTTCAGGGCGTTGACTCCCTATCACATTCTGCTGCTTCTTCGGGAAATTGACGTCAACAGCTATTTGCCGATATTGTTTAGAAATCATGTCGGTGTAGTGCTTCATCATATCCTTAACTTCGCCAAGGACATTAGAGGCACTCAACTCATAGCCTTGATCGTCTATCCGTCGTTCCATTGGCCTAACAATTTGATTGGGCATTGGTTGTTGACTCACAGGAACAACATTAGGGTTCGACACTTGGCCTCCAACATTTGGTGGAGCCAACTAACTAACCATAGGCATAGTCACACTGCGAGGAGCTGGCAGCAAAGGTACATTTTGAACCATGCTTGCTCTCCCATTAGGGTTATTCATAAGCATCCCTTGACTTCCATTTATCAATGGTAAATTGCCTCCAGGTACTAGACCCGCATTAAGATTTATTCGAGAGGAGTAGGCCGTTTGTAATTGTGACTCTACTCCTTCTACCCACGCGATGGCGGTGTCTATATCAGCCAAAGCCACACCGCTCAATTGTACCTGAATATTGAAATCCAATCCATGCAAGAAGTATTGCAATTGGGCAGCCGGCGGAATAGGAATGTAAGTTTGTAACTTACGAAATACTTCCTTAAGCTTCTTGGCATAGGCTTTCACATTCTCATGGGGGTCTTGGCGTGTTACATTCAAAACATGCAACTAGTATTGGCCACCTCTTTCAGGGGCATATTCTCCTCGAAAAGCTGCATAAAATTGGTCAATTGTGCTTATGGTTACAGTCTCTATGCTATGATACCATACTGCAGCCCTTCCTTTTAATGGCATGTTAAAGAACATCATAAGATGTCCCTCATCACGATGCGGTAATTAAACATTAATCTTTGGAATTCACAAATGTGAAACTCTGCATCTTCTTCGGCTAACCCATTAAAAATGGGCAAAGGCACTCCTAAAGCTGGTAGATCTGGCATCCCTGCAGGAATTGCAATGGGTTGTGCCATGACGACAATCGGATTGACAATAGGAGTTTGGACTGATGGGATCACACCGCCACTTGAAGTGGGTTGACTTGGTAGAAGAGAGGAAGAACTTACTCTTTCTCCTACACCTAAAGGACTATGTGCAGCAGTTGGGTTACTCAGACCACTACCTCTTATGCGTATCGGGCTACTCCTTTGAGGAGAATAGCGACTTACAATCTCCAACCACCGTCTAGCCCTCTCAGCACGTTCTGCTTTTTGTATTTCGGCTTGACTGTCCTTGTCAAAGAACATAAACCAACTTTTTGGTCCCTAAAAACCCTAGATTCGAGAACCACCACTTGTTGGCTACTCCCGGAAAAGGCACCACTAATGGGACCTCAAATGGGCCGGCACTGGCTATGGCACTAGCTGGACCTCATGCTTATAATAGACAAACACACCCTCATGGCCTCGCGGGCTAGGAGCGTCTATCTGCTTGCTAAAGGATGAACTGTCCTAAAGCCTAATCTATGCATTTATAGTTTTATAGTTTTGTAGTCCAACGTTTCCCTTTCTATAAACTCCACACAGGGAGAACCCATACACATTGGTAATAAATTTCACTATAATCACATACATGGGAGGCAACCTCTCGGTGGAATCACTGCGGCCCCATTGCAGCTCTCCTACATTGCAGGGATTAGCCCCTTGATGCGCTGCTCAACATATAGAACGAACGAACAAACTCCACTCTTTCATTTCGAAAGTTTTCAGGAGATACCATGTGTCCTTTCCAAATAATCCCCCAAGAAACGAACGTCTATCCTACGGCTTAGGATGCCTTTCCACACTCATGAGTGGGTCATTGTCATTGAAAATAGGTGCTATGCATCCATGCCTTTTTATTCCGATACCATGGTTTACTTGCACATGCAAAGGTGAATGATTCTAAAGTGCTCAAACATAATTTTAAATCAAAAACACGTGGTGCACAACAAGGCTTTTCCAATGCATTTACTAACCCGTTGCGGCGATGTAAGGATATCACCGAGACAACATTCATGCTACTATCCTCTTAATTAAAATACCACGAACTCTATGTCATGATGTGCATCAGAAAATAAGCAACAATCAGCATGCAAATCACACCATTCAAACATCCCAACCCCCTACGTTTAGATATTGCTTTCGTTGCATAGGTGTAGAGGTTCATTTTGTCATGTTTTGATGTATAAAAAGTGGTAAATCACAAACTTTGATAAGAAGATAGGGCAAATTAAAGCTAAACCTCATGCTTTGCCACTACCATACATCCACAAACAATCATTATATTTTTTCTTATTTTTTCAAACGTATTTCTATTTTTTCCCATATTTTTCCCATTTTCTTGATTTATTTGGTAATAAAATATGCTATTTTCTAGTTTTTCTTGTTTCAATCACTTCAGCATACTATCATTCAATTAATCTCCCATTTTTTCCCCATGGGAACACATTTTACCCACCCGAAATGGAAAAACTACAATTTTATCACTTAAAAATCGCATTTCGAATTTACAAGAATTAAATAGAGCATGTAAATCATTGCAAAATTAAAATTTTCTGATAAATAGCAATTACTCATGATGCAATCAGCACTCACACAAATTTTCATCCAATAAGAACATAATTATCATCATAAATTATCAAAAATCCTTCATTTTTTTCATAAAAATGGTCATACCGTGTTTTTACGTAACCCGAGATGCCTTGAATGACTGCATAACCAGCGAACCAAGCCTCCATTGCTCTCAATCCAATGCTGCACTTCAATCTTCAGCATCTCCATCAATCTCCATCACCATTTTCTTCATTCTCCTTCCCGAATTCCTCCTTCAAGATGGTGCACATGAACATCCCATAGACAAGAGAGAGAGGGAGGAGAGAGAAAGACTAGATTCTGTTCTCTTCATCTGGACAACCATTTCTCGTGCGAAGACCGGCGATATCGTCAGCCAAGAGGGAGAAGTTGAGGCCCAATGTCGGTTGCATAGGTTGCTCACAACCTAGAATCATCATCCATGGGGGAGGGGGGGGGGGGCGAAAAAATCGGCGCCCTACTCACACCATGTCCACGTTTTTTCATCAAAAAATGAAGGGGGGTTAAAATCCCCAAAGGGCACCCCCCCTTTGGTCTTCAATTTGGTCCACCTTTTCAAATCTTGGCCAAGTTGTGGCCTCTTCCTCGTCCGAGCTCCGTTTCAAGCTCTGAAAAATCCTGCGTGTCCCTCTTGACAACCCGCATTGACTGGCAGCTCCTGACATCCTACATGGCAGTTGAAAAAATTATCAAAAATCCACAAGTGTCGCTTGGGCGCCTTTTAAAAGCCGCCTTTCCCTTGGTGCTTAAAATCGTCCTAACTGTAGCCGCTACCTTCGATGTTAAATATTTTTTCCCTAAATTTTGGATTTTTTGGCAAATTTTAGGCACATCCTGGGCTCAAAACTCCGCTCTCAAAATACTTTCTTCTAATTCAGCAAGTACTTTCCCCTAAAAGATGTAAGTAACTGCAAGATGTATGCGATGTATCATTCCATGCAAATATGCGATTTCAAGACCATAGACCTTTCCCTTCTATGCAACTATAAGATCTACAATGATCTTTCTTTGCCTTGCCATAAACAGTATTAGTTGACATTCAGAACTACTTCTTGTAAATACCACGTATATGCATCAATTTCAAGGCTTTGGTCTTATAATGAAAATGCATCCTTTCCCAATTTCGAACTTTGATAAAAGAGCTTCTATGCATGAGCGAATGCCATGAGTCCATTGTTGATTTTAATCCGTCCTTATCACTTAATCCAATCTAAATTGTAACTATTCATTGCATACGAATTGGATTATATCAGTTTTATGGACAAAGTTCATAAATCTTTTTTTTTTCCTTTCAATGCAACTTTTTAGACAACATTTAGCGTCTGTCTACGATTGCCTTAATTACGAGACACAACCAAGATTTTATTACCTAAATGCGTTATGTGTTATATGTCCTATCCTTTGCGAGATGCAACAAGGATGCCTTCGCACGAATTCGTCTTTTAATTTACGTGTCATACGTTGAAAATGCAACTACTCTTGACCACGGAAGTGCAAGCAAATGCAAGTGCTCGACATGCCACTAAAATTTGTAAATCGAATGAGTAAATGCATTTAAATATCCCTACGTGAATTTAAAACATGCTTAAAAGCATCCTTTTTATGCGGGAATGTTATCGGAACCTGGGTATTAAGAATCGGGGCGTTGTCCACTCGCGTACTCAGGGTGGAAGCTCCTGCGTGCGCTCCTCTTGCCTTTTGCTTAGGAGCCATTGATGCGGTAGATTTCGACGTAGCCAATCTTCCTTGGCTCCCTTACGCACTTCGAGGGTACTACTGTCCGAGATTCTCCTCTTTTGCACATGAATTTGGGTCTTGCAGTCACGATTTTTAAAACATGGGGAAGGCATGGGTGAGCAGTGCCAATGGAAGCTTCAATAGAAGCTTCCAATTAGAAGCTTCCAAGCTCTGAACACAGGGATGACGTGGAGAGAGAATGACGATTGGGGAGATGATGACGATGGAGGTGAAGATGACGATGAGGACGATGATGATGAAGATGATGATGATGATGATGAAGGTGGAGGTGATGGCGCAGCAGCCTGGCGGCAGCAAACGGACGGCGACGGGTAGCTCCACAGGCGGTAGCAGGTGACAAACCTCCTCTCTCCTCCCTCCTTAAGCTTGGGGAGGGGGGTTCATATAGGTTGGGGGCGGCGGGGGGGGGGGGGGGGGGGGAGATAGCCACACAAATGGCAAGCATCATGCTTCCCCTCCCCATGCCCCTCCACCACTCAAGCTTACATATACTCCCTCTCCCCGCCATGCAACGGCTGAAGGGGAGGGAGTTAATACATTAAAAAATTTGCAAAACTCATCCCTTTTTCTTTCCCGTGAAGGGGTGTTCCTACGGTGAACTACGGATTCAAGCCACGGCTTCCTATACGCGACGCGGGGTTGGTGTTTGTTGATGCGCACGGAGGGAGCACTTAGCCCAAAGTTTTTCTGTTTGCGGGAGACTACTTTGAACCACTTTTGCATGAGATTTAGGGTCTTGAATATTTCGTAGCGGAAACATTACACTTGTCAATCTTTTCCCAATCCTCCTTTTGATAAGAGGACACACCATGAAGAGCAATATGACAACGTTATTCCATCATTTATGTGTGTGCCATAAGTATAGTAAAGGCTTTTTTTTTTGTTGAAGCCTTAAGTGGTTCACCAAATGCAAACCCTTTATATCACATGCATTCAAGGTCTATTTAAAAATGCCCTTACATGTGACTTTTTCTAGAATAAAATACACCCCTTTTCTATTCAATTTGTAAATGACCCCTTTAGATGGTACCTTTATGTATGTAAACAAATGTTTAAATTTGATCTTTTAAAATTTCCTTCTTTTGCACCCACATGTGATATGCTCACATATTTATGAGTGACCCCTACCCCCCCAATAAAATACACCCTTTTGTATTCAATTTGTAAATGGCCCCTTTAGATGGTACCTTTATGTATGTAAACCATATGTTTAAATCCCCTCCCCCCTTTCTAAAGCTCCTTTGCTTCATAATGTTTATTGAATATTTTCTTCCTACTTTACTTTGAAAAGGGAGCATCTTATTAGGAACATTTGTACAAGTCTTAGATGTATTCAATTTTAGGAATGTTTACTTCAAATTGTAAAAGTCTTATAGAAGTTGAAACATAACCAAATGGTAAAGTCTTAGGTTCGTACCATATAGTTTGCAACCAAAGCTAGACATGACCATGTAAGACTTATTGTTTAAACTTAAACATGCAGTTAGTGGCCAATGTATGCTTCAGTTTCCCTTGATCTATTGTAATAGTTGCAAGAAGTTGTGATCAATAGAAAGGTGGCATCAAAAGATCAAAATGGTATTTGACAAGACTAAATAATCACACTACACTCTAACTTGCATCTCACATTCCACATACTAATGCATTTATTTTCCCAACCTATGCTTGTTACAACGATTATGAATCTTTCAAGTCTCCTCTTTGTCCATCCAAGTCCCTTGAATTGCGCTTTTGATCTTTGTTTTATTTAATTAACTTTTCAATGGTGGTTAAAGTGAGATTCTAACATTTCTGCACCATGCATGTCCTCAACATGTACTCAATCGTAAGAGCTAGGTGACTCTCCAACCCTTTTTAATTAAAGATGTCATGGCAAAATCTATGTGGTATTTTGCAATAATTATTCACGAAGAGACATAGATGAAGTGAGCTTTGGGCTCACTCTAAAGATAACTCAAAAACATAATTTGAAAAATTTGGAGCATTTCATGTGGAATGAGGTGTCATATTACTATGGAACATGTAACGTTGTGAATTAAAAATACTATTGTGAGGTGTCATATTACTATGGAACATGTCACGTTGTGAATTAAAAATACTATTGTGTTGAAATAGTTATTCAATAATTCTAAAAGCAAAGCGTGATAATATACGGCATAAACTTTTTATTTTGACGGCACATAAGGAACTCCTTCCTTGTATACTCTAATTAGTCCATACACACCTTAACACCACTCCCCCAATAATCATCCCACAATAAAGGTAATCTTTTCAATCTCAGTTAGATTCCTTGTTTGAACACTAAATTGTTTGATGTTATACTTATGGGTGTAAAGAAGCAAATTATATGAATGTGTGACCTTTATATTAAGGTTGTTTGATTTTCCTATGAGAAATGAAAAGTTTGAATATAATGATGTATTATGCTCAAGATATGGTAGATGTGAAGCTCACACAACACTATCAACTTTAAGGAATAAAGAAAAGAAGGAGAAAGTAGGGGACCATGTCATCCTATTCGTATCGATTGTACAAATCAAGGATTACTTACATCTTGCGGAAAATCGTAGAAAGGGTTGATAGGACTCAGAGATGTAAAAAATTTACGAAAATAATATTAGAGAATAATTGGAAAGGTATGTTCTCCATCATTTGTTATGATTGCTCTTGCTATATAAGCATATGTTCAATGTCTTTAGAGGTGTGGTAAATTGTGTTGTGGTACTTGAGAGAGAGAGAGAGAGAGAGAGGGTAAAATAGCTAGTGTTCAAGTGCATGGCCAAAAGAGGAGTCTTCTTGTCTTCAAGGCTTTGCAACATAGAAATTTCTCCTGCTGCTGCTCTGCAAGCATCACAAGGGGTGGTCGAATCAATGGGATGCAAGTAAGAAGGAGTGTGTTTTGGCCAGCATTGTCAAGAGTGGTGAATGAAGCAATGGGAGTCCATTTTCATATTCATGTTCTAACGTTGTTGAGACTATTCACCCTAACGCGCTTGAGCCTACATAATGTGCTTCCTTCCTTATAACCTTGTCTAGCTAGCCCATAAATCCATCATTTTTCAAATTAATCCTTAGTCGGAAAGGTTGTTCATTTCATTGGGATTGCGCGCCTGCAATCCCAATGAAAGAGATAAAGAGAGATCAATTGTTACGCTTCCTTTTCGATTCCCCCCCCCCGCCCCCCCCGATAAAGAGAACAATTCTTACGTTCCAATGGGGCGCAATTCTAGTCTCAATTCGATGGCTTAAATTTCATGAGAGAGAGAGAGAGAGAGAGAGAGGGGGAGAGATTTCTCTCCATCCATTACAACCTTCATCTTACTCTTAAATTTTCGATGAAAATATGTCTTCTATACATGCATGAACAAAAACAATGTTCTCTCCTCACCACTATTTGGCATTTGCCATCCGTGCCTTGCAAACCATGGAGAGAGGGAAACTTCTATCACAATCTTTTGTAATCCTTATGTCAACATACAAATATATCTAGATTAATGCTCAGACCATGGAAATTTCTCATAACCATTGGTTTTGATGCACAAAACAGTTGCTAGATTTGATCTCACATGTCCAAGATAATAAGGAGGTTGCCTTGTTATAGGCATTTTCAAATCATATTGCACTCTTTTTAGGCCATCAAGCTTATGGGGGATTCAATTGAGGAAAGAGTTTCATGAGTTTATATGTGTGTTCAATAACTAGCTTATATAATCTATTAGTTAAAAAGAAATAAGAACATTTTTAACAAACTTATGATGAATGATATATGATAGTGCCCATGCTAGTAAGCCTCGCAATCATGTAGAACTATAACATCATATCATTGCCTTTATTATCCATGATCCTAACCTTCCAACAATGAGCATACATATGAATTAAAGTAGCTCAAGCCACACCCATGAGAGTGTTGAGCCTCATAGCTCCCATTTGGCATGCATAATTACACAAACAAGACTTTACATAAGTTGAGCAATATGAACTATTGTGAACAAGTTACAATAACATGCGCTACTCTTGGACAAGATTTATCACCAATAACACTTTTCATTTTGCTTAGTAACATCTCAACCATATCACAATGTCTATTTGCATTAATATTAGATGTTTTTGTCGTCGTTGCAGGCTACAACCCACAAGAAGCAAACATACATCACCAAAAGTTCAACCTAAAACGTGCTTCAATCAAATGCAAGGTCAAAGTTTTGATCATAGTCTCAATAATCAAGATTGGAATTATAGCTCTCACATGATGCTAAAAGATGATAGTTGTACTTGGTGGAAACCTGACCCAAGTACTGGAATTTTGACACCCAAGGAACAAGGGACATATAGTTTACATAATGTGGACCAAAAAGTTTGGCTGCGCTCTGAAGAAATTGAAATATAGACCATCGCTCTTAAGTCAAATCTATGCTCACCACATAGAAGTAAGAGCATATATCTCAAGATGTGAACATTGACGTTTATGCACGTTATATGTCATATGCATATACTCAAGCTTTAAAGTATAAAAAACAATTATATGAGTTCCATGTTTATTGTTGTCACTCTCTTAAACCTAGTTAAATGCTTTTTCATAAAATGTATACCCAACCTATCTCTCACAACTTGTAGTTACTAGACTTTCCTTTCATACTCAAAGCAATTGGCTTATGATTGACTATGTGGTCCATTGGTAAGTCAAACAAATGCCTTTGACATGCTATAGACACTAAGTAAGTAGCTTATACTTGACTTTTGTTGAGATAATTCAAAAGACGCTCTTTCAGATGCTTGTAGAACCCAAATTTATGCTAGGATGTAGGCCTTGATTGAATTACTACAACAATAATGGCCTATCACCACACATACTAAATACATACATTAAGTTACTTTGAAGATTTAATTATAAATAGTAGATTTCATGGAATCTTTTAGGCCTTAGCAAGATTTGTTAGTATGGAACTACATTTGTCCTTGTAGGTAGGAATTTTTTTAGTTTGAGTTCCATAAGATCAAATCCATCCTAATATGTTGATCAAGTGCTTGAGTTAATTGGTAGCCTTGAATAGAAAGTTTCACATTTCCTATACACTAATATTATTATAAGTTGTAACGATGTTGCAATCTTGTCCTAAAGAAAATGATTCATCACACACAAAGTCCCTACTTTGGATTCCAACTACACATATCTAAGATTCACCTTGGTTCTCCTCACAAAGATCAGATTCCCCATTAGCTTCATAATTGTTATTCATGTCAAAAAGTGGTGATACATCATTTAATGAAAGCTTTGTAGTTACTTGAATTATTGAGTCCACTTCCTTACGCTTAGTCGTTCTAATGCCTCGCAAAAACTACTTTGCATATGTTCATTTTTTGAAAATGGTTCATTCTATTAGAAATATCAATATAACCAGCAAGTCTTAATTGTTTATATATTTCATTCAAAATATGCAAAAGTGTGATTTTATGCTAAGAAAATTGTGTTCCCATGGAGGAAAATGGGAAATAATAATGAATCTTAGTATTCTTAAGAGATCTATATAATAAAATGCAAAAAATCCATATTTTTAATTACAAATAATTGTGAAAAATAGAGAAACTATGAGTTTTAACTGATAAAAAATTAGATATCACATGTGGAAAATTATGAAAAATTAGGGCTATGTTTGTGTAAGAATAATGGAGGTAAGGCATGATGATTTGCCTTAGCTTATCCCATTTTATGTTTTAGTACATATTTATTTCTTATATTATGAAAAAACATACATGAAAATACCTCTTAACGTACCCATCACAAGCAAAACACGAAATGGTAGGGAGAGAGGGGGTTCTATGTGCTGAATATGGTTCAAAATCTGATTTGTTTGCTTTTATCTTATTTTAAGTATTAAGAGGTACAATGGCACAGAGTAGTTCGACACTGCCTTATCGTCACATAGCAGAGTCATTAATGAACGTTGTAATAGCCCGCCGCTGTAATAATATCGACCCCCTTTTTTAAAGAAAATTATTTGTTATTATTTTAAAAAAAGGTGGGGAGGTTATTACAACAGTGGGCTATTACATCCTTCCCCCCTTAAGGAATCAAGATGTCCTCATCTTGAAAGGAATTGGGGTTATTGTTGGTTGAGAATACTCTCATCAATCCATGTGGCATCTTCTTTTGGATAGTTATTCCACTAGATGAGGTACTCTTTGAGGGTTCTATTCCTCAATCTCTTTTCCTAAATGTCTAGGATTCTATTTGGACAAAGCTCAATGACTCCTTGGCTTGGCATTACAACTTGTTGATCATTGAGCACATGGCTAGGACTGGATATATATTTCTTTAGTAGGCTAACATGGAATACATTGTGAACTTTTACGTTCTCAAAGAGTTGGAGTTTGTAGGCATTGGGTCCTAGACACTTGAGGATCCTGTAGGGTTCGCAATACCTTGGACTTAGTTTCTTGAATTCTCCCAGTGATAAGAAACTCTTCTTGGGTCGTAGGCGAATAAAAACCATATCTCCTTCTTTGAAGAGTCGCTCTTGTCTATTTAGATCTACATAGGATTTCTACCTATCCTTGGGGGCTCTAATATCTTGTCTGATGGCCTTGACCTGCTCATCCATCTCCTCAAGCATTTTTCTGGAATCTTATACCCTCAAGGTAGGATCTAAAAAGTTCAATTGAGTATGGCAATCATGCCAATACAATGCTTGAAAATGTGTCATTTGTATGCTTTGTTGGTAAGAAGGATTATAAGCAAACTCTACCAATGGTAGATATTGGATCCATTTCCTGGGTTCACGATAGCAATATGCCCTAAGAATGTTTTCAATGACTTGGTTGACTCTCTCCATTTGGCCATCATTTCGAGGGTGATAGGCTATATTGAAACAGAGTTGAGTCCTAATGGCCTGGAATATCCCTCTCTAGAAATGAGATGTGAAGAGGGAATCGCGGTCACTAATGATCCTTCTAGGCAACCCATGGAGTTTGAATATCTCCTTGATGAATAATCTGGCAATGTCTGAAGCTTTATTGTTTGTCTTGACTGGAATGAGGTGTGCAACCTTGGTGAGCATGTCTACTATAACCATACTTGAATTGTATCCTCCTTGGATTGAAGGTAACCCGACAACAAAGTCCATGCTGATAAATTCCCACTTCATTTGGGGGATGTCAAGGGGTTGAATCTTTCTAGGAATTTTGACATGTTCCGCCTTAATGCGCTAGCAAGTTAAACATTCTGTGACATATTTGAGCATGTCTCCCTTAACCCTTTCCCAATGGTAACTTTTTCTGACCGTTTTGAGGGTCTTGACATATTTGGGATGGCTTGAAAAAGGGGAGTCATGTGCTTCCCAAAGTATTCTCTGTTTGAGTTTCCTGCTCAAGGGTATGCATAATCTTGTCTTGAAATAGGCAAGTCCCTCATTGACTGAAAATTCTTGATACTTGAACTTAAGTTTAGGGTCTTGGTCCCTTTCCAAAATCTCTTTCATCATCTTTAGATATTATGGGTCATCGCTAGCTTCCTCCTTTGCTAATTCAAGGATAGGGTTGCTAGGCATTGATACCATGGTTGGCAATGATTCTGCCATTGAGAGTTCCTCCATAATAAGAGAGTTGAGGAATGCTTTGCGACTTAAGGCATCAGCGACTACATTCTCTTTGCCAGGCCGATACCTGATCTCAAAGTCGTATTCTTGCAAAACCTCAATCCAACAATGTTGCCTTTTGTCTAGGTGAAGATCCATTTAAGGCTCTTCTGGTCTATGACCAAAGAGAACTTGTTGCCAAGCAAATAGTGTCGCCAAATTTTGAGAGCATGAATAACTGATAGTAGCTCCAAGTCATGGATAGCATAATTCCTTTCATGGGTTTTTAGATTCCTCGAAGAATATGCTGTAGGATGACCTTCTTGCATTAGTACATAGCCTAGTGCAAGTGAGCTAGCATCCACAACAACTTCAAATTCCTTGCTCAAGTCAGGGAATTTCAAAATCGGTGCTATCACTAAGCTATGCTTGAGTTGATCAAAACTTGATTGTTCAGTGGATGTCGAGATTATGGCAACCTGCTTTTTCAACAAATTGGTGAGGGGTGCTACGATTAAGGCATAATCCTTAATGAAGATCCTGTGTACCAACTTGTTAATCCAAGAAAGCTACACACTTCTTTAATAGCAGTTGGTGGAGGCCACTCGTGGACATCCTTGACCTTTGTAAGATCTACATGGATTCCTTCATTTGACACAATAAATCCAAGGTATTCAATCTTCCTCTTGAGGAAGGCACACTTTTTCTTCTTAGCATAGAGCTTATGAGTTCTCATGGTCTCAAGGATGATGCAAACTTGGGATTCATGATCCTCCTCTTTCTTGGAATAAACCAAGGTATCATCAAATAAGACAAGTGCAAAATCATCAAGATATGGTCTAAAAATGTCCTACATTAGCCTGTTAAAAGTGGTAGGGACATTAATCAATCCAAAAGACATCACTGTGAATTCAAAATGACCATATCTTGTGTTAAATGCCATCTTAGGAATATCTTCTTCTTTGACGCGAACCTGGTAGTATCTTGACCTCAAATTGATTTTGGAGAAAAAAATTTCTCCCTGAAAATCGATCAAATAACTCGTTTATCCTTGGGATAGGATATTTATTCTTGATGGTTACTTGGTTCAGGCCTCTATAATCGATGCAAAGGCAAAATGTACCATCCTTCCTCTTTTGGAACATGGCTGGAGCTTCCCAAGGAGAACTATTGGGCCATATGTACCCTTGGTCCAATAGCTATTTGAGTTGTTCCTTTAACTCAATAGCTTTTGGAATGGACATCTTGTAGGGCATTTTTGCGACCGTTGCAGCTCCTGTTGTTAGCTTAATCTCATGATCCACTTCCCTAGGTGGTGGTAATTCAATCAACTCTTCTGGGAACACGTTTTCATACTCTTTTAGCCATGATGATTCTTCATTGGTGTCCTCTACCTGTTCCGGTTTATTTAGCTTGATCAGATAGACTGGTAATCCTTTCCTTATTCCTTGAACTATTCGCATTGCTTTAGCTAGCTAGATTTTTGGTTTACCTGCTTCTCCTTGTATTGTCACCTGATCGCCTTTAGGATTATGGAAGGAGACTTGTCCTTTCCCACAATGAATGTGAGCATCATTGGGGTCTAGACAATCCATCCCGAGTAGACATTCATGGACTCCTAAATCCATTATCCTGAACTTAAATGATTTGGGCTCATTTTTTAGTAGGAATTCCACCTTAGCAGTTTGTCTAGTGCAAGTGATTTCTCACCCATTTGCTAGTTCGACAAGCAAAGTGGATGCAACTACAGTGGCTATCCTTAACCTTCTTGCACAAATCGGTGAAATGAAAGAATGAGTGCAGCCACAGTCAATCACGGTTTTGAATTTTTAATCTTGGTAATCTGATGCTATTTGGATCATTGTGAATTGGCGGTTTGGCCCCTTTTTATGGAGAGCGGCATGAACGGATGCCCTCTCAATCTCAGCTTCCATGGACGGGTCTTCTTCTCCATTGATTTCCTTAGAGGAGATATTGGAATTTTTTGCCCTTCCCATTGCTGCACATCCATGGCCACGGGTAGCTCTGGCTTGGCCATTGAATTGTCCTTGGTGACGCTCTCCGCCAAGTTTGGGACATTCCCTTTTGAAGTGTCCACGTTCATTACATTGGAAACAACACATGCTTTGATCGCTTTGTTGAGTAGGGAGAAAGTCACTAATTGCATTTACCCTCGGCTTCTTCCATTGACCTTGACTCTGTCCTTGTGCCCTTTTGAATTGAGCTTTCAACATCCCTGGATTCTATTCTTTGTGAGACTAGGGTCTATTATTTCTGGGCCTCGGCTGGACTTCTTGGGCAATAGGTCCGACTTCTATCAATGCATCTTGCAAATCGAAAGGAACCATTGATTCCAACCGAGTGTTCAATAGTGGGTTCAACCCATCACAGAACTTTGAGACTTGTTGGGAAATACTCATTGTCAACAAGGAGACAAATCTTGAGTACTACGCCTCCAGAGACAGGCTCAAAATTTTTAGCTTGAAGAATTCATTCATCTTCTGAGTTTTATATGCAAGTGGCATGTATCTTCCTTGCACTTCTTCCTTTAGTTTATCCCAAGTTATTGTGTTTTTAGAGACTGCTTGGTCCTCACACCATTGCTTCAACCAGAGTCTAGCCTCACTGATAAGCTTGAGCTTGGCAATCATACATGGTTTACAGGTGTTGTTCCCGCTGCACTAAAGTAATCCTCCATTGATTCAATCCAAAAATTGGCATCAGCTTCATCAAACTTTCCATTTGCGTCAAATTGTGGTGGTTTAATCTTTTTGAGAAAAAACCTCTTCTCTTGTGCCTCCACTCGGCTTAGTGCGGAAACAAGACTCTAGTTATGTGCTTGGGGTTGAATCTGGTTTTGGATTAAAACCTTTATGTTAAGATAACATTTACATATCTCTACACATCTTGAATCAATGCGCAATTTATTTTTCAGTACTACTGCGTGAAAAATCAAATAACAAAAAGTTCTTATTTATCCATAAAGAAGCATAAGCTTCAAGTACAATTATTTGGGGATAGATAGACATTGGTTGGGATGATTTTCTTTCCAATAGATAGATCAATGACAAGTTAATAATTCCCTATTGGATTCAGCTACAGGGACAAAGTAGTAATATGGATTGGGAGAATGGATTCTTAGAAAGCCGTAAGTCATGGGAAGCTTGGGAAGTCCCCGTTTTTTATAGCCATGATGTTCGCTTCACCCCATTTCTTTAATTCTGTTAGTTGGAAAGACTTTGACAACCTCATCATAGATATAGCGATTTTGTTCTACTTGCTGGCATTTGATGTGTAGGATCAAATTTACATGGGCCTCATGGAAGATGAATAACTTGATAATCTTCAAGTCTTCCAACCATTTTAGCCTCTTCAGATTGTTTTGAAGGTAGGCGAGTCGATTGGCATCAATGTAGCAATATCCCACGCTCCAAGTCTAATGCCTTTCCACATATAATGGTGAAGGGTTGTAGAGTCGATCCAAGATCCCCATCATGTCAGATCATTGGTGATAACTTGAAGAGATCATAGCCCTCTTGAACATGATGTGAAATACGAGGAACAAGTCTAGAAGTGGCAACAATCCACAAATGAGTAACATAAAAAATATTTTCCTAGTAAAAATATCACTTCTCCCTTTCTGATTTATTCCTATCCAAATTGTTTTATTCATTGGTTGGCTCTGATATCAACTATAACATGTCCACCTGTCGATTGTCCAAGCACGTTTTAGCAGTCCATCGAGAAATGAATCTAAGCATCACTGCTCGGCACTCCCATGGAATGTTTCGGGGTTTATTGCCTAGGGTTTTCCAATCGCAATGGAACGTTCGTGGTTGACGAACCCACTAGAATCGACCTGAAATCAAGGTTCCTAATGGCCAAGGTCTCCTAACAATTTCTAGCATCGGATCCTTGACATGGATCCTGGACATCCTACTTTATGCAGAGATACCCAAGCTAAAGTAGACCCATGCTACACTTGGTTCAAGGAGAATGAAAAATGAGAGGGATGCGCTGCTCAAACCTCTCTGCCCATAGGAAATAGTCAAATTCTAGTCCCCTAAAACAGCATGAATCGGGTTCTAACCTAATATTACCTAAAGGTCGTATGACTATAGAACCTTGTGAGAAGCCTTCCAGCTCTCTAGGACCAACCTTCCATAGGATGGACCCATCAAGGGTTCCGCCACCCGCTTCCCTCAATGGGCATTCTTTAGTTACCTAATTAGATCCTATCACATTTATGTGTGACATTTAAAATCAGCTTCCTTAATTAAGCCTTTTAGGGAACATGGTTCGTTTGCGTAACTTATGGCACTGACACAAAAACAGTTCAGACAAGTTCCTTGGAAGTAAACTTTATATTAGCATCTTAATTGAAATACAAGTCTCCAAAAAAGGATGGATTTTGAAATCCGTGAGGATGTGTCTTATTTCTTCCAATTTTTTGCCCTTGCACTAGTATCACGGCCTCAAGCATCCATCTCAAGTCACGTAAATCATTTGAATAGGATCTGGAGGCAAGGAATTTACAATCAAATCCCCCCTGGCATCTAAGCATCCTCCTACATTCAAACTGACCTACGGAGAGGCCTCTCGTGGTGGCAGGTTCAACAGATGTTCCCATCACGGTTATTTGGAACCCCCTTGGTTAGGGTTGGCGGCCAGCTAGGGGTAGCTTGGTATGCCCTCCTTGAATTCTACCTGATTCATTATTCAAATTTCCATTGTGAGCTTGGGTCATACCATCCTTTCACAGACATTGAATTTAGATTTACAAGTACAAATAAACAATGAAGGCAAGTGCACATCAGGACATCTGCTAAGGTGGAGCTCTCATATTTGATGCTAGCATCGCCCTTCTTGGTCTTTCTTGCCTAGGCATCATTTTCCATTATTTTATGAGGGATAGAGAATAACCCCTTTCCAACCTCTCTCCTATGTAATAGGGGTGAGCAATTTTTCTATAGTTTTGGATGATAGCTTCCCCAAGTTACTAACCTTTGGTTCTGATCCGAAGATTCAAGTCTAGGATTTAATTGATCCATTGGTAACCATTTTCCCATCTTAGAATTCTATCAGGGTTCTAAGTTCATCCTAGTGTTTCCTTCCCTCAAGATAGCGGGAACTTGTGTCTACTCGTCTTGGAAGTCAGGCGTAAATTAAGTCTATTTACCATTCCGAAATAGTTGCGAGCATCGAATGTAACTTTGCGAATAGTCATTCTTCATGTGCGTATGACATTAAAGTAAGAAATTCAAAACCCTGATTGATTGTGGCAGCACTCATTCTTTCATTTCACCAACTTGTGCAAGAAGGTTAGGGATAGCCACTGTAGCTGCACCCACTTTGCTTGTCGAACTAGCAAATGGGCGAGAAATCACTTGCAGTAGAAAAATTGCTAAGGTGGAATTCCTACTCGGAAACGAGCCCACATCTACTAAGTTCAAGATATTGGATTTAGGAATCCATGAATGCCTACTTGGGATGGATTGGCCAGTCCCCAATGATGCTCACATCCATTATGGGAAAGGACAAGTCTCCTTCCATAATCCTAAAGGCGAGCAGGTGTCAACACAAGGAGAAGCAGGTAAACCAAGAATCTAACTAGCTAAGGCAATGTGAATAGTTCAAGGGATAAGGAAAGGATTAACCGTCTACCTGATCAAGCTAAATAAACCGAAAAAGGTAGAGAACACTAATGAAGAACCATCATGGCTAAAAGAGTATGCGAATGTGTTCCCAGAAGAGTTGACTGAATTACCACCACCTAGGGAAGTGGATCATGAGATTAAGCTAACAACATGAGCTGCACCGATCGCAAAAAGGCCCTACAAGATGTCAATTTAAGAAGCTATTGAGTTAAAGGAACAAATCAAACAGTTATTGGACCAAGGGTACATATGGCCCAATAATTCTCCTTAGGGAGTTCCAATCCTGTTCCAAAAGAAGAAGGATGGTACACTTCGTCTTTGCATCAATTATAGAGGCCTAAAAGAACCAAGTAACCATCAAGAATAAATATCCTATCCCAAGGATAGACGAGTTACTTGATCAATTGCAGGGAGCAACAATTTTCTCCAAAATAAATTTGAGGTTAGGATACTACCAGATCCGCGTCAAAGAAGAAGATTTTCCTAAGACAGCATTCAACACAAGATATGGCCATTTTGAATTCATAGTAATGTCTTTCGAATTGACTAATGCCCCTGCCACCTTTAACAGCCTAATGAAGACATTTTTAGGCCATATCTTGATGATTTTGTGCTTGTCTTCTTTGATGATACCTTGGTTTATTTCGACGAAGAGGAGGATCATGAATCCGAAGTTTGCATCGTCCTTGAGACCATGAGAACTCATAAGATCTATGCAAAGAAGAAAAAGTGTGTCTTCCTCAAGAGGCAGATTGAATACCTTGTATTGTCAAATGAAGCAATCTTTGTAGATCCTACAAAGGTCAAGGATGTCCAAGAGTGGCCTCCACCAACTACTATTAAAGAAGTGTGTAGCTTTCTTGGATTAACAGGTTGATACATGATCTTCGTTAAGGATTATGCCTTAATCGCAGCACCCCTTAGCAATTTGCCATAGTTTGGATGCCCATTATTGAACAATCAAGTTTTTATAAACTCAAGCATAGCTTAGTGACAAACACAGATTTTGAAACTCCTTGACACTTGAGCAAGGAATTTGAAGTTGTCTTGCACTAGGCTGTGTACTAATGCAAGAAGGTCATCCTATAGCATATTCTTCAAGGAAGCTAAAAACCCATGAAAGGAATTATGCTACCTATGACCTAGAGCTCCTAGTAGTTATTCATGATCTCAAGATTTGGCGACACTATTTGCTTGGCAACAAGTTTTCTTTGGTCACAGACCCTAAGAGCCTTAAATGGATCTTCACCCAGACCATAGGCAACATCATTGGATTGAGATTCTGCAAGAATATAACTTTGAGATCAGGTATCAACCTGACAAAGAGAATTTAGTCACCGATGCCTTAAGTTGCAAAGAATTCCTCAACTCTCTTATTATGGAGGAACCCGCGATGGCAGAATCATTGGCAACCATGGTATCAATGCCTAGCAACCCTATCCTTGAATTAGCAAAGGAGGAAGCTAGCCATGACCTAGAATATCTGAAGATGATGAAAGAGATTTTGGAAAGGGACCAAGACCCTAAACCTAAGGTCAAGTATCAAGAATTTTCAATCAATGAGGGACTTGCCTATTTCAGGACAAGATTATGCATACCCTCGAGCAGGAAACTCAAACAGAGAATACTTTGGGAAGCACATGACTCCCCTTTTTTAGGCCATCCTGGATATGTCAAGACCCTCAACACGGTCAGAAAAAGTTACTATTGGGAAAGGCTAAGGGAGACGTGCTCAAATATGTCACCAAATGTTTGTCTTGCCAGTGCATTAAGGTGAAATATGTCAAAATGCCTAGAAAGCTTCAACCTCTTGGAATCCCCCAAATGAAGTGGGAATTTATCAACATGGACTTTGTTTTTGGGTTACCTTCAGTCCAAGGAGGATACAACTCAACTATGGTTATAGTAGACATGCTCACCAAGGTTGCACACCTCATTCCAGTCAAGACAAACTATAAAGCTTCAGACATTGCTAGATTGTTCATCAAGGAGATATTCAGACTCCATGGGTTGCCTAGAAGGATCATTAGTGATTGCGATTCCTTCTTCACATCTCATTTTTGGAGAGAGAGATTCGAGGCCATTGGGACTCAACTCTATTTCAGTACAGCCTATCACCCTTAAACTAATGGTCAAACGGAGAGAGTCAACCAAGTCATTGAAGACATTGTTAGGGCATATTGCTATCGCAAACCCAGGAAATGGATCCAATATCTACCATTGGTAGAGTTTTCTTATAATGCTTCTTACCAACAACAAAGCATTTGAATGATACCTTTTCAAGCATTGTATGTGCATGATTGCCATACTCCATTGAGCTTTTGAAATCCTACCTTGAGGGTAGAAGCTTCCAAAAAAATGCTTGAGGAGATGGTTGAGCAGGTCAAGGAGACAAGATATTAGAGCCGCCAAGGATAGGTAGAAATCCTATGCGGATCTAAATAGACAAGAGCGACTCTTCAAAGAAGGAGATATGGTTTTTATTCGTGTACGACCCAAGAAGAGTTCCTTATCACTGGGAGAATTCAAGAAACTAAGTTCAAGGTATTGCGAACCCTACAGGATCCTCAACTGTCTAGGACCCAATGCCTACAAACTCCAACTCTTTGAGAACATAAAAGTTCACAATGTATTCCATTTAGCCTACTAAAGAAATATGTATCCAATCCTAGCCATGTGCTCAATGATCAACAAGTTATAATGCCAAGCCAAGGAGTCCTTGAGCTCTGGTCCAGATAGAATCCTAGACATTCGAGAAAAGAGATTGAGGAATAGATCCCTTAAAGAGTACCTCATCCAGTGGAAGGACTATCTAGAAAAAGATGCCACATGGATTGACGAGAGTACTCTCAACCAACAATACCCCCAATTCCTTTCAAGATGAGGACATCTCAATTCCTTAAGGGGGGAAGGATGTAATAGCCCGCTGCTGTAGTAACATTGCCCCCCCCTTTAAAAAAAAATAACAAACGAATTTATTTTTTTCATTGCCCCTCCCCCTGTCGATGCCATCTGGTTGGCAGAGGGAGGGGAAGTTCAACTACATGTCGATGAGGCAGGGTGAGCTAAACTTGCAGAAGACAAGGGTGAGGGAGGAGACGTGTATGAGATGATAGAGAGCCAGAGATGGTAGCAGCAATGATGAAGACGATGGAAAAATAAAAATAAAATAAACGAACAGTCATAGAAGATAACGGTGATGGGGAGGGAGGGTGCCCCGTGTCAATATCTCCCCATAATACCCGTCTCCGTGACCTTATAAAAATCTCCCCCCTCCTTAGTAGGGTGCGATAATATTTTTTTTTCTTCCCCCTCAATCATCACCATCTTTCCTTATAAATCATTTTCCTCCCCTTTCCTTTCAAGGGACCCGTTATTCTTCTCCCTCCCCCCCCTTGTGTTGCCAAAATTGTGAGAAAGAGAAGGAGAGGGAAAGGTAGTGAAGAAGAGAATGAGAGATAAAGGAGAGGGAAGGGAAATCTAGAGTAAAGAAGATTAAGAGAGGGAGAGAAGTGGTTCAAGAACAAACCCCTTATTGGGCAAAGGCTGGAGTACCGCCTCTCCCCATCGCAAGTCTCGTAGCCAATCCATCGCTGCCTCTAATTGACAAGGAGACCGCGAAAGTCAAGACAAGGTGCAGGGAACTCCAGCACCAAGGAGTCCTTTGAAGGAAGTGAAGATCGGTTTCCAACCCTGAAATGGCCCCAAAGTGTAAACTCTCCCAAGTAACCAGGAAATCCATGACTACAGGAGAAGGATCAGGAAAAGATGCCACCATCAACACGAACGGGTTATCAGTCATGAACACTAACTCGACACTCCAAAACCAAGTACCGCTACTATGTCTAGAAATTAAAATCAAACATTTAAGCATGGAATCATTGGGAAAAAAAATCATACCTCGCATCGACTAACTTGCATATTTTGAAAGGTAGTCTAAAGGGGTTTAATAACCATGAGTTGTCGAGAATAGATTAAGCATCTATGGGTTATTGTGGAAACAAGTCAAGTATTAGGTTCGAACTTTCAGAGATGCATCATAGATTGTCGGGGTACATAAATATTCCGTATAGATCAATTGCATCCCGTAGACCATCATAGTCAATTAACTCGAATTTACAATGAATGCATGTACACTCACATTTGAATAATTAGATCATGCCTTTTGAGCGGCATAAATGTACTAGAGGGGACTTTTATGATTAGGGATCTCGCGTCGCACCGACAACTCAAGGAAGACTTGCATGTAGAATTGCATGGCATCATGAATAGCCTCAATTGCACCACATAATAGGGAATGCATCTAAAAAGGTAGATTTAAGATGCACATGTCAAGTGCTAAACTTAACTACAAGGGCCAGTCTAGTAAATGAAACTTTACATGACGGGTGAGTCTAAGATCTAATTCGACTCAACTAGGGTGCTAATCACAAATAGGTCAAGCTGACCCTACATCCATATTTTTAATTAGAGTCAACATGCTCTTGAGTCCCTACCCTAATAGCACACTGCGATGGACCCAAAACACTCTTGGGTATATCATTTTCAAAAGATGATACATCTTGAAGTTGATACAAGAAGGTTTGAATGTCATACACACATGAAGAATGACTATTTACCAAGCTACATTTGATACTAGCAACTATTTCGGAATGGTAAATAGACTTAATTTACATTGACTTGCAAGAGGAGTAGACACAAGTTTCTGCTATCTTGAGGGACGAAAACCCTAGGATGAACTTAAAACCCTGATAGAATTCCAAGCTGGGAAAATGGTTACCGATGGATCAATTAGATCCTAGACCGGGATCTTAGGATAAGAACCAAAGGTCAGTAACTTGGCGAAGTTGTCATCCAAAACTATAGCAAAATTTCTAATCCCTATTAGATAGGAGAGAGGTCGAAAAGGGGTTATTCTCTATCCCTCATAAAATAATGGAAAATGACACTAGGCAGGAAAGACCAAGAAGGGCAATGCCAGCGTCAAAGATGAGGACTCCACCTTAGCAGATGTCTTGAACACTTGCCTTCATTATTTGTTTGTGCTTGTAAATCTAGATTTAATATCTATGAAAGGATGGTATGACCCAAGCTCACAACAGAAATTCGAATAATGAATCAGGTTGAATTCAAGGAGGGCATGCCAAGCTACCCCCAGCTAGCTGTCAACCCTAGCCAAGGGGGTTCCAAATAATCGTGACGGGGATGTGGGCCGAACTCGCCACGAGAGGTCTCTTTGTGGGTCAATTTTAATGTAGGAGGACACTTGGATGCCAACGGGGACTTTGGTTGTAAATTCCTTTCCTTTGGGTCCTACTCAAACAATTTATGTGACTCGAGATGGATGATCGAGGTCTTGATACTAGTGTAAGGGCAAAAACTTGGAAGAAATAAGACGCATCCTCATGGATTGTGGAATCCGTCCTTTTTTGGACAAGACTTGTATCTCAGTTAAGATGTTAATATAAAGTTTACTTCCAAGGAACTTGTCTGAACTATTTTTGTGTCAGTGCCCTAAGTTACACAAACAAACCCTATTCCCTAAAAGGCTTAATTAAGGAAGCTGATTTTAAATGTCATGCATAAATGTGATAGGACCTAATTAGATAATTAAAGAATGCCCATTAAGGGAAGCAGGTGGATGGAACCCCTAATAGGTCCGCTATCCTATGGAAGGGTGGTCCTAGAGAGTTGGGAGGCTTCTCACAAGGTTCTATAGTCATACGACCTTTAGGTAATATTAGGTTAGAACCCCCGATTCATACCGTTTTAGGGGACCGGAAGGGGACTATGCCCTATGGGCAGAGAGATTGAGCGGCGCATTCCTCTCATTTCCCATTATCCTTGAACCAAGTGCAGCATCTTTGTGTAAAGTAGGATGTCAAGGATTCGATGCTAGATTATTATTAGGAGACCTTGTCCACTAGGAACCTCGATTTCAGGTCGATCCTAGTGGGTTTGGCTGCAAACGTTCCGTTGCAAGGTGGACTCAAGAAACCCTAGGCGTGACAAACCTTGGAACATTCCATGGGAGTGTCGGGCAGTGATGCTTAGATTCATTTCTCGATGGACCGATTTAATGTGCTTGGATAGCTAACAGGCGGGCACGTTACATGAGCACATTCACAATTTCAATTAAATAGAATGTTTACGCACTCAAAGTAATCCACTTTGCATTGTATTGTACAACCATATGGTTTAAAGAGAACTATCTTTTGGATGCATAGCAATTGGTTTCAAACTATTGACCCCACATTGACCCATGATGAGTGTGAAGCTCTCTATGCTATAGGTTTAGTATAATCATTTCCTTGGGCACTAATTTGGTGAGAAATATATTATCCCCTAGAATGAAAATTATGAAGAGTGGACTTTGTGCATATGTATTATATGTTGAAATGGCACATTCTGGCACCAATCCCTCGGGTGTAGGAGAGCCATAGTGGGGCCACACCGATAAGGTGGGAGATGCTCCCTTTATTTGTGTTACAAGATGCTAGCCACCTATATGTTTGGGTACTCTCTGTGCTTCGAGTTGGGAAGGGCATCACATTGGACTACAATCTAGATATTGTATTTACAAATGTGTTGTTTTGATAAATCAGTTCATAATGTCTATATGATCCTGGTGTGGGTTGTTTGGTGAGTATCGAAGGCCCGGCCAGAGTCCTAGAGGCAGTGTCAGACTCAATATCTATCAATAGAGATTGAGACAAAAGGGGAGTGGGGCTGAGTGTAAGGGGGTTTTCCCTTCAATCAACTCTAAGAGGTAAAGATTGAGGGACATTATAACACTGGCGCAGGTATGTTTCGGTTTCCTCATACACACATGGGACTCGCCTTTTCCATCATCACTAGACACATCACTCTACTCTCTGCACTACATTGCAAGGTATGTTTCCATTTCCTCATACACACATGGGACCTTCCTTTTCCATCACCATTAGACACATCACTCTACTTTGTGCACTGCATTCGAGGGCTCCCTAGCCTACCTCTCGCACCTATGCCACTAGAAGGGCTATGATGCATTGATGCACCATTGACTATGCATACTGACTCCCTCTACATCATTCCTCTTATTGATTTCTCAACCGGGTGTGAGATCTGGGTTCTCCTTCCTCCCTCTTTAAGTGATGCAAGCCATGGGGCGAGAGATTGATCTATCATTCTCATACGAGTGCTTGTTGAGCTGAGTGTTGTGTTCTTCATCATCAACAACGTAATGGCTCTTTATCAATAATGCTACCTCCCTTGTGCTATTGCATGGTCCTTGCCATACTAGACGCATGCTATGGTGAGTTGTGGTACCTCTTGCAGATGCAAGGGTTCAAGTGCTAGGCCTTGATTGATTATACAAAATCGTCCGTTAAGGTTTTAAGTGTGACACATCCTATCATGCCTCATCTGCATACACTCATGAACACACTATTGTATGATCTTTATATTATGTAATGTCTTCCATATGCCCTATTGGGGTCCCTTCTCCACCCAAATGTCCCTTCAAATCTACGTTGACCAAACCGAAACCAGACCTTATAGCCCTATTTGTCCCTCTGAGCCAGACACTTTTCCTTTTCACTATCCTTTGTTCCGAGCAACGATTCCTTCCTTATTAAATTTTGAATAATTTTCTGTGAATCGGACGTGTTTCCATGAGAGCATGTCTTTCTCATGCAAGGACTGCAGTTTCACTTGATAGCCCTCATCCTTTCCTTTTCTCAAATATTTTTTCTTTTTATAGCTCATCATTTTGAGGCTAACACAATATTAGTGAGTTTGGGAATCTCCCAATTCCCATTTTTTTAATACTAAAAAGGTGGCATCCGAATAACATGATCATAAGTTTCTCAAAAAATATGATATGACCTATCATTGGAAAGAGCTTGAAAAATGGAATCTATTGAGATATAGAGCAGTCGATTTGGAGTTATAGTGTTAACCCAAAGATTTGACCACATGTCCCAAACTTATGGAAAATTCCCATATTCCCCAATATGGTGTTGGCATGGATTGTTCATTATTCAATTTTGTGTGTTTGTGGATACTTTCTTGAGTGTTTTTACTATTTTTCCATGTAAAACTGTTTTCTTCTCATCCGAAGGGTGTGCTATTTGGATAGCCTTGAGCCCACATCCAATTTGATATTTTTTCTTTTTTCTCCCCTTCATTTTGGCACAAGTATTTTATATTATTATATTTTTATTATATTTTTACACATATTTTTGACATTTTTTTCATGTGCATGCATCTTCTTGCCATCAGAACCACATTTTGACCTAATAACATTGTCAAACTCCATTGCCTTGGCACTTTTCCTTTTTGTTGCACTCTGTTTGAACTATCATATATTCTCAAATTAATTTCTATTCCACTTTTCTTGTATGTGTTTACCATTTTTTCATGTGAACATCCCTGTTACTCACCACACTCGTATTTTGATTTGATAGCCATGTTTATCTTGTCAAAATATATATTTTTCCTTTTTTCTCACCTCTATTTTGGCAATCAAATTTTTTGTTATTAATTTTTTATCACCTTTTGGAATGTATGTTTAATATTTTTTCCATGTGAACACCTATTTTTCTTGCTCGACATTTGGTTTGTGTTGTCCATCTTGTTCCCTTTGTTGTCTTGCCCATTTTTCTTTTTGTCACACGTCAATCTGATACCCAAATCTTTTCAAATTAAATTTTCTGTGAATTGTTTGTCTCACACTACAAGATATAGACCTTATAGCGACGTTTAAAGCGACGAAAATACAAACAACAAAATTTGCCCCCGTCGTCGCAAAAAGCGTCGTTATTGACGATGCCATAGAATTGTCGCTATATGCGTCGCTATAGGCGTTGCTATATGCGTCGCAAATGCGACGCATATAGCAATGCCTATAGCGACGCATATAGCGACGGTTGCAGAGTATTTGCGACGCTCATAGCGACACCAATAGCGACGCGTGTAGTAAATTTGCGACGCGAATAGCGATGGTGTGTGCTGTATGAAAGCCATACAAAATAGTTTCTGCACTACTGCATACAAAGCGTTTGCAAACAAAAAGAATGTATACTGAAATCATAAAACTGATACATGAAATAAATACATGATATCGCATAAAATGCGATTGGTACAATCATGAAATGATATCACTAATACATAGAAAATGTCTACATAGATCGGGCGACTAAAAACTAAAGGTGTGTGAGCTCTAAGGATCCAAGGGCGAGCTACAAATCCTCGTCCCCCGAAAGCTCGTCCCGCTGCAAAGGAGCATCAAATGGATTCTGCAGAAAAAGAAACAACATATCAATCCACCATACAATAATACATTCAAATATCTCATGGTAACTACGGACAAGAAAGATGAGTGACTTACACAGCCGTCGCGTCTATACAATCGGTCCATCAATGCCCTGAGATCGTGCCTCTCTGCATATCGAGTCTCAAGGCCTTGCGGATCGTGATTTGTAACGGAGTGCTGCAAAGAAAACAAAATGCTAACTGTTAGAAACATGATTGTCAGTACAAAGAATATCTCAAAAAAACAAATAAGCAAAACAAAAGAGAAACTTACAAAGTCCTCCAAATATGTCCTATGGCCGCCACTCCCAAGATGATGTACCGATCCAGCCTCAATTCATGCCCTCGCCGCCTCCCGCTGCTAACTCCAACGTCCTGGCAAATTTGTAGCCTCCTCCCTCAGTCGGCGCCAATCGTCTGCATCTAACCACTCGGGCTTTGGAGCCCCACTCTTGATTGCCTTGCGTGCGTCGGATCATCTATGTGACATGTATGCACGCATGCAATCCATCATCCAGCCCGTAGAGAATCTATCCACTACGGCTGGCACCGAGAACTCCTCGTGCAAGGATGCTACTATGTAGTCCTTGCTCCCCTCCGGTATGTTCCTCCAATGATCCAGGACGTTGTGCCGAAAAACTTGTTGGCACAACTCCCTCATGCGAGCCATCACCCTCCTCCCCTCATCATTCATGATGATGGCTCCTGACCTGCCATCCACTAGGTATCCATAACCCCTAGGAGTATGTCTAAGATGGGCCCTCTCCCATCTCCGTCCACGCTCCTGGGCATATCCAGGAGACCCCTGTACATCCGGTGTACCAACGGGGGTACCCTCTCCCGGAGTGCCACTCAAAGGGGTGCCACCAAAAGGCGTGCCATCTGCCGACGGCTGCGCAAAAGCCGGAGTAACTGGAGTGGACGTCCCCACAGGTGTGACAAATCCTGGAGGTGATGCAGCTCCAATTGAACAATGAGACGGAGACACCACGTCCGTGTCTCCACAGCAACACCCCCCTAATCCTCCTGCAGTCGCAGTCCCTCCCTCTGGCCCAAGTCGCGAGCGTCGAGATCGTCTGCTCGAAGCTGAAGCATCTGATCGCGCTGAAGCTGATCTAGCTGAAGTTGATCTAGCAGAGCGCCCTGACAAAGAACGAGATAGCTCCTGATCTGCCATCTCTCTGAATCTCCGAGCTGATCTGGAGACATGCGTGCCATCATGTCCTGAAACTCCTCAGCGCTCATCCCTCGACTCATCCTGAAAATGTCGATACCTGCATAGATAAAAAATGATGTTAGAATAATCAATTTAAACTATACAAAGCACATTAATATAAATCATTTTTGAAAAATCCCTCTTAAAATGCATATCTTATCTACCTTTATGGAAGATCTAAACAACGAATTGAGTAATACAATTCTCCAAGAATGAAGTATTCTATGGTCCCATGTTAATCTCCTGACACAACTCTACATACACTGGAAGGTCGATAGACATGTCACCACAAAAGAACGAGTCTGCCTCGTTCTCAAAAAATTCTACGACTTCTGTATTTCCATCATTGTTAGCTGATGCGGGCTCCAAGCTTGCGATGGCCTCCACCCCTTGTAATATTGATCCCTCTATTTGCATATTTTTTTCATCTATGCCTGGAACATCGCTTTGATCATATACTCTCGCACCTCGAGGAGTTGAAGGTATAACATACCACCATCGAGGTTGTCGGGGGTTTGGATAGAAGATTACCTATTCACAAACACTTGCAATGTGACTTCAAACCATTGTGACATAAACCATGTCGTATTACAATTAGCAAGCAAATGACTATTTGTACCTATTCACAATGGGCCGGCAACACAAAGGTGTTGCGCAAATCCATCCTTTTTTTTTCAGAGTCTATTTCGAGAAATCCAGATGGACCTCATTGAACTGTTGCTCCAACTCCTCCAAGTACCACTTTGAACCACTACACATCGAATAGTATCATGAAGAAGCTACGGTAATCCACTGTAATAATACTTTGCAAGTTCCCAAAATACTCCATCTCATCCACAACCGTGTTCGGATCCGTTGCTCGTCGCTGGCTCTCTTGCTCAAACCTTGCCATGACACCACAGTCCATTGTGGAGCGCATTTGGTCAATACGCTCCACCCGAAAATGCTGTCCGCGCGACCACGCTGCACTATATATTTTGTATTGCACATTGAAATACTCAAATTAGATGTAGCAAGCAAATTTAGATACGACACATTCTAAACCCCTCATTACCTTTGGACTACATCCCCTCGAGAACTCCCACTCCTCCATTGAGACCTCTGTCCCTTCGCTGGATGCTGTGGTCAAGGCTCCATGCAACCATCGTGTTGACATAAACCACGGCATCTCCTCCATGCCTTCGGGATATCGAATCAGTCGGTGACACGTACTGCGTTGGAATTCAGCTCGCGCTTCCTCTCGATCTTGCCTTGCAATCTGGTACTTGGCGAGCCACGTCTCCATGGAGGCATGGTGCAACATACAAAAGCAATTCACCTTCTCTTCCATTGAGGCATCCATTCTTTTTTCTACCCCATTTCCAACCACCACATCTCCAGTCAGCGTATCATCGTCCTTTAGCGTCCATAGCATTTCATTGTCTGGTTCCACTGTTGGTAGCCATTGTGAGATATGCACTAACGCCTCTAACACCAACCAACTTTCCGCCATGCTACCTTCCGGACAAGCTCGTTGTCGCACAAAGCCTTTCAGGGTTTTCATGAAGCGCTCCAAGAAGAACATCCATCGCGTATGGACAGGTCCAGCAATCTCCACTTCGTCCACAAGATGCACAAGAAGGTGAACTTGTATCGTGAGCATGCTAGTGGGCAAGTATTTCTCAAAGAGACAGACCGTCTCAACTGCTCTCCGCCTTGCGGATTCAATAGAGGATGTCTTAATCTCTTTCTATGAGATCCATTGCACCAAAGTCGACAACTTGTAAATGCCCCCACGAATTTTTGGAGTTAGGCATCCCGCGATCGCAATCGGTAGGACAAACTGCCACAAATGAGAAAGCATTAAGAATAATTGTCACTTTTCAAATTTCAAAATGTCCATGCTAATTAAA
Source organism: Lygodium microphyllum (assembly GCF_053477565.2). Lineage (NCBI taxonomy): Eukaryota > Viridiplantae > Streptophyta > Polypodiopsida > Schizaeales > Lygodiaceae > Lygodium > Lygodium microphyllum. The sequence continues at coordinate 65,700,070 of NC_141146.1, forward strand.
ATCCATTCTGTTCACAAACCTGACATATCTTATGCCAATCGTGGGATTTTAGCCCAGACATTTGGTCATCTTTAGAAAATGCGGACCTGAGAGAACGCATCATACCCGTCACAGTGCGGATAGACTTGATTACTTGCTTCACAATGCACTCTTCTTTGGTAGACAAAACCCAGGGAGCGCGAGGAAGCTGCACTCCCCCTTCAGCACTCGACTGCGGCCAAAGCACCTCCATCTTACCTACCTCCTTTAAATCCATTCGTGACCCTATAGTGTCTCTCTTTCCTATGATGTGGTCCCATAGCAAGCTGCCCACATTTTTGAAAATATGCATGGGATCCAACAAGTGGTTGACCTGTAAGTGGGTCCAATATGGCAATTCGTAGAAAACTGAGAACCGTCGCATTCCATTTGGATATGATTCCGGGTTTACCATTTTCAGCTCGTACCATCTTGCAGCGTTCATATGTGCTGGAGGTCCAAGAAAACCTTCCCTGAGTTCATGATCCTCCGGCAAGAAAGCGGCCTGTCCTTGATATACCATCTTCTTCATGGTTCGTAACCTTCGGGAGTCTAACTGTGGCCCACACAATGGACATGCATGATAACCTGAGGTAACGAGACCTGCAAGGCAATCCACGACCTAGTGAATACTTGATTGAATGAAATAAAATATAGATATTACCAGCGAGAACAAAGGTCTGCTCACCTGAGCACTCTCCCAATCCCGGAAAGTCATGCATCGTCCACATGAGAATGGCTCGAATGTTGGCTGACCGCCGACCATCGCGCCTGCTCATATCTTGCACCGTGACCCCCTCCTCCCACAAAATCTTAAGCTCATTGACTAATGGACGAAGATACACTTCCATACTTTTTACTTTGTAGCGGCCCAGGACGAGCAAGCTAAGGATGGGATGTCCTTTCTTCGTAGAAAGCCATGGAGGAATGTTGTAGTTGACAAGCACTATAGGCAACACACTGTAAGAAGTTGAGCGCAGACCGAATGGGTTCACACCATCCATGGCGAGACCGAGCCAAAGATTCCTTGGCTCTCGCGCAAAGCCTGGGAAGGTAGAGTCAATGTGGCTCCATGCGCGCGAATCTGCTGATATTCGTTGAACTCCATCCGTGGACCTATTCTGCATATGCCACGTTGTTAAGCTTGCCATGGCAGATGTGCGAAACATGTGGTTTATGCGGGGGATGAGCAGAAAGTGTCTGAGAACTTTTTGAGGGATGGTCTGCCCTTGCAAGTCCTGTCGATACCTGTGAGCACCACACTTTGGACATGTCTCCATAGTCTCGTATTCATCTCGAAACAATATGCAGTCGTTGATACATGCATGGATGTTATTGTAGTCCATGCCAAGCTTCCGTAAAACATGTCGTGCATCATCACGAGACTCAGGCATGGTGTTTGCAGGTGGCAATATATGATATTTCAATAACTTGAAAAAAATCATAAAACACCTTGAAAAAACACAAATGTTTGCAATAATACTGTTAAAAAAAAACAATGAAGTCTGTGTGCAAGGTACCTGAATAACTCAGTCACACTCGTATCGCTCCAACCGTATTTTGCTTGCACACTTAAGAGTGCAAGCAATGTCTTCAACCGAGATACTCAGCACCCATCATATAATGGTATGGATGCTTCCTCTCTAAGCGGGTCAGATGTCTCGACATCCATGGGAATCAATGCATCGATCATTGCCTCCATCTCAGGCTCCAAGATTGTAGGCAAGTCGGGAAGGTTGTCTGTCTCCTCTGGCATTGACGGTATAGATGGGCCTTGCGAGTGGTCGATTGGCTCCTGCAATCCATCCATCGCACATCCACGAACTCTTCTAATTGGCCGCAAAGGGTGCACTCCCCCTTGGGTCGAGACATCACCCCCCTGGATACAAAATTTGCCAACAAGACCCAATCTTATTGTGTATGGTTTTCAATTAGCTTGAGAGTACAATGCATGAAAAATGCTAACTTCAAATTACCATTTGCTGAAAATCCACAATCGCCTGATCAATGATCTCAGATTGAAACTCGCCAAATCGTCGTACGTGTTCTATAGACAATCGGCATTTTCGTCTAATTGCCAACTTGCATTGAGAGCAAGGACATGGGACACGCTGATTAAGATACGTATCGCGGTCTTGAACAATAAGACCTTCTTCGTTTGCCATCTTATCTACATTACAGCAAACAAGGCTTAAATGGATAGCTTTATGGAGATGTACATCAAGTTGCAAGTTGACCATAAACCTTGCATTGTATATAGTAGTTGAGAGATTTTTCGATGTTATATCTCGGCCTTGTATCATGCTCAACGATTTGTTTGTCTCGGTAGATAATTATTTGTTATATCTCGGCTTTGAATATAAGTAATCCATTTTAAAATTAATGCGTGCCATCTATGAAATTTTATAACTATAGTAATAAAATTTATTTCAATCAATTCTACTCATAGTCATAAGACCTGAGAGAAATTATCCTATACTCAATTTAAGGGTTTCTTCTTCTATAACAATAATTTTGGGTTCATTTTGATGAAGTACGTGGCCCATGGTAAAGCACGTTGCATACCATTATCAATAAGTCTATTATCTTAAATTTCCTTCCCCTCCCTCTCCCTCTCTTTCTCTCCCTCTCCCTCTCTTTCTCTCTTTCTCTCACCCTCACCCTCTCCCTCTCGTTCTCTTTCTCTCCCTCTCTCATTTCCTTCCCCTCCCTCTCCCTCTCCCTCTCCCTCTCTTTCTCTTTTTCTCCCTCTCCCTCTCTATCTCTCTTTCTCTCTCATTTCCTAAACAAGCAAAAAATAAAGTGATTTAAACATCCTCCAAGCAAAAGGGAGAGGGAGAGATACAATGCACTCTCCCTCTCTTTCTCTTTCTATCCCTCTCTCATTTCCTTCCCCTTCCTCTCCCTCTCGCTCTCTTTCTCTCTCATTTCCTCTCCTAAACAAGCAAAAAATAAAGTGATTCAAACATTAAACAAGCAAAAGGGAGAGGGAGAGAGAGAATGCACTCTCCTTCCTTCTCCCTCTCTTTCTCTTTCTCTCCCTCTCTTATTTCCTCCCCCTCCCTCTCCCTCTCCCTCTATTTCTCTTTCTCTTTCTCTTTCTCTTTCTCTTTCTCTTTCTCTTTCTCTTTCTTTCCCTCTCCCTCTCCCTCTTCCTCTCCCTCTCTTTCTCTCTTACTCTCTCGTTTCCTCTCCTAAACAAGCAAAAAAGAAAGTAATTTAAACATTAAACAAGCAAAAGGGAGAGAGAGAGAGAGAATGCACTCTCCCTCTCTTTCTCTCCCTCTCCCTCTCCCTCTCCCTCTCTTTCTCCCTCTCTTTCTCTCCCTCTCTCTCCCTCTCCCTCTCCTTCTCTTTCATTTCCTCTCCTAAGCAAGCAAAAGAGAACGATTTAAACCTTCAGCAAGCAAAAGAAAGAGAGAGGGAGACTCACCAATGAGATATGGCGAGCGTGGGCGGCTTCTCTTTGCAACGAGGGCTCCTCCTCTCCTTCGCGAACAACAGCGGTGGCGGCGACAGCGGCGGCAGCAAGTCTCTTCCTCTTCTTCTCTCACAAAGCCTTCGCTCTCTCCCTCGCTCTCGCTCTCAAAAGGCGAAGAAAAGAAAATGAAAACGGCGCTTTGGTTTCGGCCGCACTTTTTTTTCCTGCGGCGTCGCTATTGGCGTCGCTATTTGACATAGCGATGCAAATAGTGACGTCAATAGCGACGCCGATATCCGCCGTCGCTAATCGGTGTCGCTAATTGCCCAATTCCTTGTAGTGTCATTGCCTTGTGTGTCTATGTGATCTCCCGATTTTCACCTTGAAATGTGTACCATTGGTTTCGACATCTTGTGCTGTGTGACATGCCTGTGCTCCTTCCCTTCCATTCATTCCTAACACCACAAATTTTTTTACCCTGCTGTAGAATTATGCATGGGACCAACGGGTTTCACATTCTTCTTTTTATGTTTTTAGAAAAAGAGAAAATTCCCTCCCACCCATTTGTGTTTTCTTCTTCTTCTTCTTATGTCTCCTCCTTCTTTCTCTCTCCTTGTCTTCCTATTCTTCCTCCCCCACCTCCTTTCATCTCCTTGTCCCCCACCTTCCTCCATCTTCTCTGTCTTGCCCCGCCTCCTATCCCCTCTCCCTCCCCCCATCACCTTGCAGCCCCCCACCACTACCTCGTCGTATCCCTCTCCCTCCCCCCACCACCTTGTGGCCCCCACTGCCAACTTGTGCGTCTATCCCTCTCCTCTTTCTGCCCTCCCTCCCCCGCCACCCTATGGATCGCCGCCCCCTTCCCCCACCACCCTACATTCCCCCGTCGCTGCCTCCTCCTATCCCTCCTCCTCCCTTCCCCTCCCCTCACTCCCCCCCCTTGCGGCCCTACATCACCCCCTCTCTGCCTCCATCCTCCACCCTACCCCGCCCCCTCCCCATCCGCCCTCCTCCCCCATGCACCCCAGCGGCCGCCCATCTCACCCACCCTCTCCTTCTCCATCATTCCCACCTACCCCTTACTCTCCTCCTCCAACCTTATCTCCTCCTTCCCCCTTCCCTGCCTCCTCCTCCCTACCCCTTACTCTCCTCCTCCAACCTTATCTCCTCCTTCCCCCTTCCTTGCCTCCTCCTCCCTACCTCCACCTCCACCTCCACCTCCCCCAACCCACCATAGCCCATGCTCCCACCCCTTTCCCAAGCCCACCCTTACCCTCCTTAAATCAACCCCCTCTTTTCTACTCCCCATTCCCTTGTTTTCCTGCACCCTAGGAGATGCCACCTCGTCCACTGACTAACCACCGCAACCCCTATCTCGTGTGGCATGACACATGTAGCCCGCATCTTTTTCCTGTTAAGGGCTGATCATACGCACATTCTCATGTTCATGTGTACGAGACTAATTGGATGTTGTTCACACATGAGGACGCATGTGTCATCTTGACATTGCCGAGTGCTCGCCAAGTTGCTATTCATGCGTAGCGTAGTGGGGTTGGATACACACTTTCTGCATTTAATACACACCTCCTTCGAGAATTAATTTAAAACTACTAAAAATTATTTACAAATCAAATAAATACATAAAAATCCTTTAAAATTTGTAAGAAAAGCTAGAAATTTATTACAAATGAATTTGAAAATGTTAAAATGTCCAATTTTGATTTAGAAATCGCCCAAATAATTAAAAATTATAAGAAAATAAACTAAAAGTTTAAAATTCCTTAAATCCATAAAGATTCAAAAATCTTACTAAAAATTTATCAAAAAACTTGGAACATTTTACGAATATTATTTTCACAAATTGAGTTGAAAAAAAGACAATGTTAAAACAACAAAATAAAACATACAGAATATTGAAAACCCACCCACACATATATCCATACATATCCCAATATTAATTATTTAATAAAAATTTTAAAAACACAAAATTTTTTATTGATCATATTGCAAAATATCTATTTTCCATTGATTTTAATTTTTATTTCAAAAATAATAAAAAAAGTAAAATCCAATAAATGGAAAAAAATATAAGACTCTAAAACAACTTATGAAAAAATACGTGTCTTATTTTTCATTTTCTCCTTAAGCTATCAAATTTTAGCTTGTCTGAATTGAATTTTGAGATTGCTTCGTGGTTGTGATTTCCTCTCCCTCAATTCATTTTTGTGTGCTCATCCATATTAGGATGCATTCAAACACTCTATACCTATCAAAATTTTATTTTCTTTTTGATGCACCACAAACTATATTTAAATTGCTAAAACAAACCAACTGATCACTTTTTCACGTGCATCTACGCTCAACACACATAATTTAAATTATATATAATAAACTCACTATTCACATTGCACATGCTTCATGTGCTAAACATACACATTGTAATTTGTAATAAAATGAACCTATTGTCACTCTTGCATGCACTGATTAAAAAGTTCTCCATATATACAATAATTTGTAAAAATGAATATGCATTTAGAGACCCTTAGAGTTAGGTTTGAAGTCTAGGGTTTTTTTAATGCATTGTGAACATGTAATAATTTTCTTTAATGGATAAAAGGAATCATTGTTTTCTTTTTTAAAGTTGATCACCTAATAAAACAATTTACCCATTGATAATCATTTGTAAAATTCAACCCCCATTAAATTTGAATTTATTTGCACTGCACATCTATTATCTCATCAATGAATGCGCTACATGGGTATGAGATTGATGTAGTCTTTTAGTCAATCCATGTTGTTAGGTGCAATCCATCGGTCTTGGTTTTGTCATGTAACTATGGTGAATTTTGTTGTATTTCTAGCATTTTGATAGTCACGTTGATGTAGTTTGGGGTGTAGTGTTTTTTTTTTTGCTTGATACAAGGATCAAGGTACCTATATGTTTGCATCTTATGAAACTATCAGTCACATGTGTGGGTAGATCATGCCGATTTTTTTTTAAGTATGTGGTTTGCTTGGAATGGTCTTTTGTGTTGTGTAAGAGTTGATACTCTATCAAAATCTTATCTATTTTTTAATTCTGCTATTTTGCAAGCCTCCTTTGAGTCTGTCTGTGTGGTGTATGTATTTTGTTCTCATCTAAATGGCACCTTGAACTCCTTTCCCATTACAATATGTTCCTTTGGTCAATCATCGTGACTATTCTCAATTATCAAAATCAGATCTTATTACTAAAACCGGCTTATTCCATTTTGTGGCTCTCTCATTGCCACTCATTTTTAATGTTCCTACCTTATGTGATGAGTTCTTAACATCTTATATCAAGCAGTCCAATTTTGTTTGTGGTACCATTGTACTAATGATGCCTTGAGGCTTGGCGAAGGCTTTATCACTTCCCTACCATGGAGAAACCTTTCTAATAGCATGCCGACTCATTTTCAATGTGAACATGAGGAAGCTCCTATTGCAAAGACAAACCAAGGACTTACTGGATGCTAAATGGGTCATCACTACATCTAGCGTTTGTATTTCTATGATGTCTAATCCCTTTTGGAAATAGTTTTGTCATTTTCTTTAGGACATGTTTATGCTTGCCAAAACTCCATCTAATTACATGTCCAAGAAATTATTTAGTGCTTCTAGAATGGTGCTCAAGGTCATGACCATTGATTGGAGTTCTTATTGGCAAAATGGATCAACACTTTATCAAGGTTACTAGGGGTAATGCTTCTAATGTCACATATGGTTCTTACCTGTATGTTCTATTGGCATAGTCTACCTCTGCAAAAGGAAATTCCACCACCTCCTACAAATCCTCTTGTGGTTCTCCCTCCTATTGAAGATTCCAAACATACCCTAAAAATCATGACTCCCCTTCTCCTTTGGTCATTCAGAGGAAGTGCTTAAAGCATGTGGTTGAAATATGCATAGCATCTACCAATTTATTTAGGCCATATAGAGATGGTAGTTTGGACATATCAATTCCTTCTTTGCATCTCCTATGACAAGAGACACCATTCCTTTCTTGTGTAAGGATATTCAAAGTTCCATAGAAATATCAACTACAACCTATGTTCAATTGTACTCTTTTTTCTATGAGGAGCTATAGAAATCTAAGGAGAAGCTACATAAGGCTAATACTAGCATTGCCTCTGCTAAGAAAACTCTTTGTGATCTTTTCAAACAAATGTAGTCATAGACTAAATTTCCAGAAGCCCAAAGAGTGGAAATATCCTCTTTGCATACCCAATTGATTTAAGTAAAGGCTCAAGTAGCCATTGTCACTAAGAATAAAGATTGTCTTTTCAAGGAAATCTAGAGCTTTAAGCTTTAATTGCTTTCCAATAGTAGAATTACAATCAACAAAGTGCACAGTTGAGCATCCAAATACTAAGATTGAGGAGTTAAAAGAATAGTTGGCTTAGTCATGTTCTATTCCTCCAAATCCTAATGTACCATCGGTACCATCTTATTCTAAGCTAAGGTGAAAAAGCTTCAATCTAGAATGGACCTTTTGTGGTCTTGTTTTGAGCAATTTATGGAATACACCCCATCAGATCATTCTTTCTTTATGCGCTATCAAAAATAAAAGCTAGCTTTTTATATAAAGTTGCCCACTATGGATTTACATCCTCTAGAGGATAGATGGAGTGGTGCTTAGTCCTCAGTGTTCCTAGCAAAGTTGTCTAAATGGTCTTCGTGGATTCAGTTATACATGACACCATGCTGGTATCTGATATGTATCTTCGAGGTGATGTTCTGATTCCAAAAAATGAGGATATAACTTGGTATGAGGAGGATGTTATTTTTTAAGTTTTTCTTTATGTTTGACATTTGGAGTTGTAGATGGATGAGATTTTTCAAGCATATTCTTCCAAAGTGGATGCATGTTGTGAAGTTTCTTGGCATTCCATGATAGAGTCTATTATATTGAATCAGTGACAATTGAAAGATCTTGCACGTTTACAAAATGCTAACCAATTGAGCGAGGATCTTTTAACCCATGTTTCTAAACAATACCCTTTTGACATCTCCTTTTTTGAAGCTTACAATTGCTGATCTGCTCTAGGTCCATCAATATCTTTCCTGGTTTATTATCAAGAGATGGCCTACAAATTTGATTCTTATTTATCCATACTTCAATCAACTCCCCATGTTATTTTTCCTCTTCTTTTCCAATCACAAGGTGCTCCTCAAATTCCTATCTTTACTTATTGTCCATTCATTGTGAATCATGTTTTCTCCCTTGCTCCTCCTTGTCCTCCACCATCTAATACACTCCTTTCTACTTTTCTAGTGTATTTCTTAACTCCTTCCTTATCCAATTTAGTTAAATTACCTGAGTCTCTATCTTTAGCCCTTTTTTCTTTTTACAAATTTTCCTATCCATCACTTCATTCGTCGATGCTTGTTCCTCTTCCTCCATCCACATCTTTTATTCCTAGTCCCCCTTAGTTGGTTAGTAGCCACTTAGGTTTTGATTTGTAGATAACTAGACACAAAGGGTGGAGTCAAACTAACTCATTGATAGGTCCTCTGATTAATTGGCATGCCATTCTAGGGGATTGAAAAACTCCTATATAAGCTTTTTAGAATTATATGTAGTTTTCCTAGATCTATCATCAATCTACTAATCCTTTAATTACATTAACTGCTTATTTTGCTTGGTACTTAGTGTACATGCATCATCATTCTCATAATAATTAGAAGCTAGTACCAAAGTTTTATATTAATGTCAATGTGAATGTTGATCCTCGTCAATTGGATATCATGTATTTCCATGCTCTTTGTCTTCCAAGCAAATATATTGTCCTTGTGGAGAGGATATGTTGTTTGCAATTCTTTCTAAATCCTCCCAAGATATTTGTGGATGAATCCCTCTCCATGGATAGGCTTCAAAATCATCAATCTTTTAAAAGAGAACATCTTCATTGATGGTTTCTTTCTGGATGTAATTGGTGGTTAAGCTTTAATGGAATCTCTTTTCATTCTCCCTTATTGGGATGCCATTCAGATTTTTATGTGCTATGTGTTTGTGTGTGGGTATGCCTGATTTGTCTTCTTCTGAAGATATGGTTCAAGAAAGCTAAAATTTTTGAAGATCTTGATTTATTGATATAGCTCAAGTTTTGAAGACTCGCAAAGGGATGGAAGAAGCTCTTGTATCCTTTACTCATTTATTTGGTTATATATTGTAAGCTAAGAATTGGTTCAAGCTTCAAGGTGTTTTTATGTCATCAATCTTTTTGATAAGTCTAGGTCATGGATATGGTTGATCAATGTTTGAGATAGCAATTTTGAGTTATCTTTTGGGCTTAGTATTTTTTTTTTCAAAGATCGCGAGGACGCTCCCTGATTAAGTATGGGGATATGTTGAGGGCTAAAATTACTTGTTTTTTGAACTAATTTTGGTTGTTTTTATGAGCTAAATGGTTTATTTTGAGGGTTGATTGATTTATTTTTGTTGATTTTGTAAGTGCTTTGAAATGTGATGGGATGGATTGAGAAGGTTTAGGAAGCTATAATGGTTTTTGGTTGAGACATGATATTTAGATAGGTTCTGTAATGTGCCTGTTTAGCTTTGATAGGGTATGTTTTGCCTCTAATTTGATCTATTTTCTTTGTGTTTTGAGGTTGAGGTTGTGAATGAGTATTTTGAGAAATTCTTGAGAGTGTGCTAGAAGGTTTTTGATGGTTTAAATTGGTTTTTATTTGCACTATATGGTTTTTATCCCTTTTATTGATCTTTTGTAGTGTTCAGTAGAGCTTCTATATGTGGTCTATAAGGAGTTTGTAAGCCTCTATTTGCTTTTATAAGTGTTCTAATGGATGGTTGTTTAGCATGGATAATGTTTTGCAATCTTGGAAGAGGAAGAATTCCAAGGGACACTGTCACTAGTGACTCTCCATATCAAGCATACCTCTTAGAAGAGGTATCCACAACCAAGAGAAGATTACTAGGAGTTATTCTTGGTTATTCTAATGTACTATTGAGAGAGAGCATATGAGAGAAAGATAGTGTATGAGAGAGCCAATTTTCAATAAGAAATATTGTATCTACATGAGAGAGATGGAGAAAGACTATGAAGATTATGAAGATGATGAAATAGGAATACTATATGATGGATCCCATTCAAAGTTGATCATTCTTTTGGTTGTTCGATGGTTTCTATGAAGAATATGTTAAAGATTTGTTGTGATAAATCTGTGGGAGTGTTGCTATGTGATGTTGCATGAAGATTTGTAGTTTTTAGTGTTCATTTTCTTCATATGGTTGATCAAAATATGAAGAACGTACTTGTTGGTGTGAGAAGATACATTTTCTTCATATGGTTGATTAAAATATGAAGAACATACTTGGTGTGAGAAGATACATTTTCTTTTGCAATAGTGTTTATGTTTTCTTGGTGTTCCTCTTGGGGCCCATGCAAGTGTGCTAAAGTATTTAAGATTGCTTGCCTATCATCAAATAAAGATGAAGGAAGGGAAGGAATATAAAACATCATTTCACATGGAGAGAGGTCTCTACCACTTTATAATAATGCCATTTGGGGCTCTTATGAATAAAATATTACAATCATTTTTCTTCAAAAAAGTCCTAGTTTTCTTTGATGACATTTTGATATATAACAAGAACAAGGAAGACCATCTTTGGCATGCCACAGAAGTCTTTGAGACTCTAAGGAAGCACAATTTATTTGTGTGAAGAGATCCAAATGCACCTTTATGGCAAATGAAGTAGAATATTTTGCACATATAATAAGTGAAAGATGAATCATTCTAGATCCTAAAAAGATACAATGTGTTAAGGATTGGTCTACTCTAACAAATTCTACTTTTTTGTATGGATTCCTTGGTTTTTCATCCTTACATAGGCACTTCATTAGGAATTATGTACATGTTGTAGCTTTTCTCATCAATCCATTGAAGCTTGAAACATTATTTTTAAATGCTATAGTTAGTAAGAGTTTCAATGAGCTTGTGTTTGCTAATTTCAGCATCTATTCTTATATCCCCATATTTTTTCAAGGAATTCAATATTTGTGCAGATGCTAGTGGCCAAGGTATTGGGAATATTTTGCTACAAGATCATGGTATAAATTACGTAGTGCGAAAGTATAAACCTTGATAATAAAGAAAGAACACTACATGTTTTATGAGCAAGAGATGCTTATGATCCTCATGCCATCAAAAGATGGCATCATTATCTCTATGATAGCCACTTCAAGGTCAAAAATGATAAATGGATCTTAAAGCATTTCCTTTTGCAACCTAATCTTTCTCCCAATAAAAGGTTATGGTTAGCTACCCTACAAATTTGTGACTTTGAGGTCTCTTATATGGTGGGAAAATATAAGATATTGGTTGCTTATACTTTATGTTGAATGTGAGCAACATATCAATTATCTCTACCATGTATGAAGATTGGATTCATGAAATCCAAGAGTAATTATTATATTTTTCAGGGTTGAAGGAGATCCCATACTACCGGTATCAATCAAAGCATTACTCTAAGTATCCCTAATGCTTACAGAGCAGATTGAAGACCAAAAATCATCTAGATATACCTCAATGAAGTCATGTAGGTGATTTTGGAATTGGTGCACAGATCGGATGCTATATGCTCGCGTAGTGAACGTCGGAAGGTCCCCAAGAACAAAAGAACTCTATTTTTTGCACAAAAATCAAGGTAGAAAGTATGCACGACATGAACAAGAGACCAATTGGGTGCAATCTCCCCCCATGCCTTCTGTGAGCGCTCCACAAAGCATGTATTTTATATATTAATCATCTTCAAGCTCAAATAATAGCCCAAATTACAAAATAGCATGCTTTTGGCTTTTGAGTTTGCTTTAGCACAAAATAGAAATAAAGCTAATGGGCGGGCGCCCAAAGAGTCAGGCATACCCAATACAATGTCCAAATACAAATATCATAATCGTGCGCCCATGCGTATACAAAATAATAAATAAATATCCAACGCCTCAATAAATAGGCGCGACAAAATATAGGCGCCATGCCTAAGGTATGCGCCCATCAAAATATAAGTGACAACTCGAATACACGCTATCCTCCAATGCTTTCCTCTGCCACTGTTGCTATCTCTACACATCAACTGAAGCATTCATAGTCGTTAGTAAAATAATACAATTAAATCGACAAAAGTGAATACCTAGCAGTCTTCAGCTACATAAATAAATCAACTGGTTAGAAATCAATCCTAACCTTAATTTATCACGAGTGCGCACTCTAAACTCATAAATGTATATTAATTTAATATGTATTTTGCGGAATCACCTGCTATGGAATCACCCATGTACATACTAAATTAATGAAACGCCCGAAAATGATAGGCGTCCCCATCAACTTCTCGCACAAAGAATCCACTTTGTTATGAGCCCCCGTCAACAAAGTTTACGGGATCCACCGTAAAACCTCACGGAATCCACCTGGCACGGAATCCACATATGCCTCCTGGCATCAGGATCTCATATGCTCTACTACTTGGAAGACCATGGCTTTTGGAAGCAAAAGTATGGAAAAATTGGTTCAAAGAAACCCTAACCCTAGGTAAAGGATCCAACAAGGTGGTAGCTAAGTTGCATGGCTTGCAAAAAGGTAATGGATCCACCTATATTGAAGTCTTAACAGACTCCTCCAATGAAGTTACAAATGGTACATCGGCAACAATGAAGAAGCTATCAAACATATCTTTTCCAAGAAAATAGAGGGACGGTCCCCTGATAGTGGGCATTGTAAGCCAACTTCCAAGAAAAGCAAAGTCCTTGTCAATGGGTGAATATCTTTTGTGAAACTCGAAATGACTTCTTATTAAATTACCTCTGATAGTGAGATAGAATCATATGTGTGCTACTCTCCCTATTACATGGCCATAGCAAAGTTAGAGGTAGAAAGAAAAGACAAAGTAGATAACTTATTCTTCTCTTATAGAGCCTCTATAGAGGCAAAGTCAGATTCTAAAGAGAATGATGATAAAAGTCAATACGTAGATACTAAAAGCAACATGGAATAAGCTATCCACCCAAAAGAGCATACTAACAAGGAGGAAGTCGTAGAGGCTATAGAAGATGCAGATCGCATGTTGTAGGATGGAATGACTCTAGTATCCTTCAGATTGGTAAATGGACCTCATTATATGTAAAGGATTTTTAAGAAATAGATTAAGGAGTAAAAGCCTTCCTTTAGTAGTGACTCTTGTTGCCCTAATCTACCCTTCTCAAGAAAGGACAATGATGATGCACCTTGCCAACATGCACCATTTTCACAGGCTGAATGGAACTTAAATAATCCTTGTTATGTGACATTTTTGGAAGCATCCTTAGAAGGTGAGTCCTCAAGTTAAGAGAAACTAACTCTTAAAATTTTTAGAAACAACCATGATAGCATTTCTGCATCCCAAAGAGCCAACCGAGTCCCCATGGAATATTGAAGTTGCTTCTAGTGCAGCATCAAACAAGGAGACTAGTCCCTTGAAAGAGTTAGATCTACACCCAAAAGCAGTCTACGAAACCTTCATCCACAAAGTGGAAGGGGAAAAGTAATGAACTTTTGTGGATGCGAATAGCATTGAATGTCACTTAAAGGTGGGTAGCAATCTCCCAGAACAAGACATTTTGGTCCTACTGAAGGAGAACTTGGACATGTTTGCATGGTCTTATAAAGGCCTGAAGGGGATTGATCCCACCACAGTGTACGAGTACCATATTGACCTAGAGCCTAATGACCAATTTGTATGGCAAAGACACAGGTGCATGAATTCAAACTACTTAGCCTTGGTGAAAGGAGAATTATTAAAGCTCCTAGAAGCTGAGTTCATTTATATAGTGGCCAATAGTGAATGGATTTCGTCCATCATGGTAGTTACTAAGAAGAATGGAAAGGTGTGAATATGTGTGGACTTTCACAAGTTGAACTCCAAGACAAAGAAGGACCATTTACCTATCACTTTTACCGACCAACTATTAGACATAGTGGTGGCCAGTCATAAACTTTATTTCTTGTTGGATGGTTTTAGTGGATACAACCAAGTTTAGATAGTAGAAGAAGATCAATCCAAGATAACCTTCACAATAGAATGGGGTATCTATGCCTACACAAGGATGCCATTTGGGCTCCACAATGCCCCTACTACTTTTTAGCAAGTCAAGATGGCTGCATTCTTGATGCCAGGAGGCATATTTCACGGTGGATTCCGTGAGGTTTTATGGTGGATTCCATAAACTTTGTTGACCGGGGCTCATACACAAAGTGGATTCTTTGTGTGAGAAGTTGATGGGGACGCCTATCCTTTTCGGGCGTTTCATTAATTTAGTGTGTACATGGGTGATTCCATAGCAGGTGATTCCGTAAAATACATATCAAATTAATAAACATTTATGAATTTAGAGTGCGTACTCGTGATAAATTAAGGTTAGGATTGATTTCTAACCAGTTGATTTATTTATGTAGCTGAAGACTGCTAGGTATTCACTTTTGTTGGTTTAATTGTATTATTTTACTAACGATTGTGAATGTTTCAGTTGATGTGTAGAGATAGCAACAGTGGTGGAGGAAAGCATTGGAGGATAGCGTGTATTCGAGTTGTCACTTATATTTTGATGGGCGCATACCTTAGGAATGGCGTCTATATTTTGTCGCGCCTATTTATTGAGGCATTGGATATTTATTTATTATTTTGTATGCGCATGGGCGCAGGATTATGATATTTGTATTTGGACATTGTATTGGGTATGCTTGACTCTTTGGGCGCCCGCCCATTAGCTTTATTTCTATTTTGTATTTGGACATTGTATTGGGTATGCCTGACTCTTTGGGCGCCCGCCCATTAGCTTTATTTCTATTTTGTGCTAAAGCAAACTCAAAAGCCAAAGGCGTGCTATTTTGTAATTTGGGCTATTATTTGAGCTTGAAGATGATTAATACATAAAATACATGCTTTGTGGAGCGCTCACACAAGGCATGGGGGGAGATTGCACCCAATTGGTCTCTTGTTCATGTCGTGCATGCTTTCTACCTTGAGTTTTGTGCAAAAAGTAGAGTTCGTTTGTTCTTGGAGACCTTCCGATGTTCATTATGCGAGCATATAGCATCCGATCTGCGCACCAGATCCCAAAGGAATTTGGCTTCACCACTAGATAGATCAATCAATTGTCTCTTTTCGCCAAAGTTGTCTTAGCAATCTCATTTAGAATAAAGGCATGAAAATAAATGTTTGTGCATCTTCACAATGTTGGTTGGTAATAAGAAAATTGTTTGAGCACTATAAATCATACACAGTTGCATTGCATGCAACACATGGTATTATCTTGGATGCACAACAATTGTTTTCATGAACAATGATCCATGTTGAGGAGGTGAGGTACCCTAAGTTGTTGAGTTAGTGGTTTGTTCCTTTGGAGAGTTTTCAGTGAGGACTATCTATTATCTCTTGGATCGATTGATTAAAAGAGTGTATTGTATATATTTTACGTGTTCACGACACATCTTGGGGCCAATCCTTAAGGTGTAAGAGAGCCATAGCGGGGCCATGGCAATCAGCTAAGAAGTGATCCCTTTGTCTATGCTTACATGGTGTATTACATCAATATGTGTAGGGACTCCCTCTAAGGAGTGCGGGAAGAGTTATCCATTGGATTACAATCCCATAAAAATGCAAAGTTCTATACTAGAGGTTAGGGTAGTATACCCCTTAGACACTCCTAGTGGTGAGGATGCGTGGGGTGGTTTGGGTGTGTAGTAGAGGCCCAGCTAGTGCCATAAAGACAGTGTCAGGTCCATTTTAGGTCTCGACTAGGTGGTGCATTTTTTGGGAGCTATTATTAAGTGACGATATCCAAATCTTAGTTAATAGGGACCGATTTATTATTGTTTACCAAAAGACAATGAAATAGATCCAAAAGACTATCAAGCCAATCTTCAGAAGCAAGAAAGATCTGAAGGGGCTAGACAATGGGCCGAGATTATTAAGAGATATTCTTCCCAAAGGAGTGGTCCAATATCCTTACAAGGGAGGGGTCTTAGTAGCCCTAGCCCTATGCATAGTCTGTTAGGAGGAGGTGGAAGTTCTAGTACTTTCCATCTCCCAATTTGTTAGCTCACTTCGAGTGGGGTTATAGTTCCCATCATTCAAACTCCTTTAGCAAATCCGGTTGTCACCATGGCACAACCCATTGCAATCCCAGTAGGAACGCCAGAATTGCCAGCCTTAGGATTTCTTCTACCCATTTCTAATGGGTTAGCAAAGGAAGATATGGAACTTCATATTAATGAATTCCAAAAGTTGATGTTCAACTATCGAATCCAAGATGAAGGACACTTGATGATGTTCTTTAATATGACTTTGAAAGGACGAGTTACAGTATGGCATCATAGCCTAGAGTTGGAACCATAACTATGATTGATTTATTATTTGCAACCTTTTGAAGAGAGTTGGCCCCTAAAATGGAAGGTCAATTGTCATGTGCCTACCTAACAATTCCCTCTCAGCACGTTTTAGTGGTTCATCCGGGAACTATCCTAGATGGCGTCGCTCGGCACTCGTGAGAAATGCATGTGGTCTATCATCTAGGTTTTCTAGAGTCCACCCTATAACGGAAGATACCGGCCATTCCCATGAGGATCAACCTAAAAGCTCGGGATCCTAATTTGACAACTGAGGTCTTGATGCATTAGTAAGCTCCATTGGAGGTGTCTCACAAGGGCTTCTCGTTTGACTGGAGCGATCGTAACTACCCTTGGTTCATGGAGTGCAATGCTTTTTTCTAGCAAGTGGTCAGGATTCAACCTTAACATAGTTTTGGAACAACCGGTGCAGCTTTTCCCTGGGATAATTATTGATTATGGCTTTAAGACCTGACCTTAGGTAAGTCAACACTCAGATCTACCTAATTTTTCCTAATTAATGTTTCGTTCAATCTCTTGAAAGAAGCTCCTAGCTTACCAATACCACTCATCCGTAGGACAGATCCATCAGGGATCTTGCCCACCCGCTTCCCACAAATTTTTTTCTTTATTTTTCTAATTACCTATCACACTAAGTTATGATATATGAAAGGATCTTCCACTACAACAGAAATGAGGCATAGGCGCGCATGTTAGATGCGCAAAGTCGGGCGCATCTATCATAGCGTCTATAAGTGCGTGTAAACGTGCGTGTAAATAGACACGAATTGTGCATCTATATATCCGCACAAATAGATGCTAATATAGACACGCCAGCAGACACACAATTATTTAACCACCTAAAATTGTAATTCACATAATCAAAAACCAAATTTAATAATTATTTAACCACCTAAAATTGATTCTTGAGCATGCACGTGTGCGCAAGATAAAAACCATAGACTTAAGAATATACATTGAATCATTGAATTAAAAAAATAGAGTTAATAATTACTCAAAGTACCATTGGCATCCTCGAAGTGAGCAAGGACACCACAATCTTGGGTATTTCTCTTTTCATCTATACATTGAGTTCGAAGATGTTTACCCTCACACCAAAGTGCATTGAATAATGTGCACTAGTCGTAAAAGATAAAAGATCAAACTAGACATGCCGGACCCTCACGAGGTGTTCAAATAACTAGACATGCTAGACCCTCACGAGGTGTCTGTAGCAAAATATACTGGGTAGGTGAAGGAGCCCTTAAGCTATGGTACAGTTACTTGGGCCTTAAAACAAAGATCAGCATTACTCCTACCCTAGACTTGGATAAAAGTGCCAGTGAAGACTCGAGTGTTTTATGGCTCGAGACTCAATCTATGAATGAAAAAACATCACGTCCACATCTAGGTTCTATCCCACCCTTCAAGTTCAAAAAGGGCATGGGGTTTGGAATTCCTGGCTTTTTTAAAGGCAAGCCAAAACCATTGAATAGTTTGATGGAAGGCCCTCCCTTTTTCTATTTTGAAAATGTTGAGAACGTTCCCAATTCAGAGTAGGAGACCATCAAACGACATTTTAATGGCATAGATCCAGAGTTCACAGACTCTAGATATTTTTCAGCATGCTTTAGGTTGAGGTGGTTATGTTTATAACCTTCTAGATGGAAGAAGGTTGATCCTTTCCCCTACTCCCATGACAATCTTTGAGGTGCTTCCGAAAACAAAGAAGTATTGGCCCCCATGGGATCCGAGAGAGAAGCTGAATTGCATAAACACATGGGGTGCCCCTAGCACTATATGTGGATTGATCAGAAAAATATATTCTTCCCACAAAGAAAGCAAGATACCTTCTTATCTTCAACATGAGATTGTCCTGGCATGCAAAATATGGAACTTGGTTTGGGTCAGCCCAGGCCAAGCTGCCCCACTTGAACCCCATGAGATTGAGCTGGTGCTTGGATATGATCGTGACCACACTTGAGGCTGCTCTACCCTTTCAGATCGGTATAATGCATTGGGCAACTCATTTTAGGTCAATACTATTGCGTATAGTCTTTCACCACTGAAAGAATTATATCTGCAAGGTTTAACAGTTCTGTCCTTATTCTCGAGCCTTGGTGGGAAAGAAGTGGCATTGCACAGATTGGGTATAATTTTGAAGGCTGTTGTTATTGTGGAGATCAATGATAAATGTAAAAACATAATAGCCAGCTAGTGGAACATGTATAGGATCATACGGACATGTCAATACATGTATAGGATCATACGGACATGTAAATACATGTATAGGATCATACGGACATGATATACATGTATATATGACATGATATACATGTATAGGGCATATACATGCATAGGACATGATATACATTACCAACTTTACTTCTTTCTAAGTATTACAAATATACATCCAATCATGCCCTATACAAATGTGATTGGATAGGGCATGATGCTTGGATGCATATATAGATCAAAGGTTGACTTGTGCATTTACAATATATATATATAGAGAGAGAGAGAGAGAGAGAGAACTGATCAATATACTCACATGTCTCATTTAATGTTGTGCACTTAACCTAGCCATGCATACCAAGTCATAGCATGAGTAGATTGATGTAAATCAGTTCGCTTGTGCATATGCAAGCTATTCCAATCATGTCAAGGTGCACTTAGAGCTCACATATCTTTGATTGATTGATGGACAATATGCCTTTCTCTATCTCTTTCATGTACACCTTCATTGCATTATCTTTCTCTAGCTAAAAACCATTTGTGCTTCCAAACAGCAAGGAAGAGAACAAGATTGAAGCAACTTACCAAGGGAAGGGAGAAGAAGGACAAGGAGCTTGCAACCTAGCCGCCGCCACCTGTTGGAACAAGCAAAGAAGGTGAGTTCTTCTTCTCTCTCTCAATATTGTTTGGTTTCTCTGTTTGTTTGTCTCTCTCTTCTCTCTCTTCATATGTTGGATCTTGTCATCTATGGAGGTTTTTTAGCTTTGTTTTTTAAGCAAGTTTGTGAAGAAATGGTGCGACTGTGTGCGTCTATCAGCGCGTCCAGATAATAGTGTAGACGTTGTCGTCACGTTAAGGGTTGAAGGTCTACCACCGGGGCTTTAGTGTAGAAGAGGAGTTTAGGATTCAAGGTTCAAGAAGGGAAAATAGATTGGGGTTTAATAAGATCCGGGATTTAGAAATGATTTAGGTACGGAAGAAGAGTTCAAGCTTTTACACTATGTACTTAGCATATATGAACGGAAGAAATAAGTCTATCTTGATTACATCAAATGCCTCTGGTTACATACATCATATCATAAAGGATATTTTCAGATCATCAATTCATTTATGAATATCAAATGCAAGATCTAATGGCATTTATTTCAAGTACATGGATGGATTTCAACCCTTTGGGACAAGTATTTTGTTGATAGATTCAAATGCATTCAAGATTTGGGCCAAAGATACATGAAATGAATTGAAAAAGCATAATTCTAGCTTTAGCCCTGTTTTAAAACAGAAAATTCCAGCCCATAATCAAGTTCAAAATGAGTGCATAAACTCAAGAAGAAGCACTTCTAATCATTGATGAACATTGTCCTGATGAAAAGAGGTCATTTCCTTCCATTACAATCACATAAATCCCATGTTTGCTCATAAAAACGGACCATAACAGTGGGCTGCCCTGTTTATGACTGGTTATTTCAGCCCATAACAGCCTGTATGCCTTCAATATCCTCACCCTTTGCTTGCCCCAAAGTCACTCAAGTACTTGGGTACAAGTCGGGATTCATTGGGCCAAGAATATGGTAGACAAAATGAGAGAAGTCGTGCATAAGAGCAGGCTGAATACTTTTCTCTCAGATTTCCCTCTTTTATAGACTGTTTTAGCATGCATTTTCGTCAGACCAAAGAGGCAGAGAAGTGGAGCTCTCACCATGTTTACATCTTCAGTAGTTGGGCCTGTTGATCTTCAGTTTGCATGCTCCAAATCATGCACCATAGCTCCAGCTCTCTCCAGTTTGCTTCAGACTGTGCAGCCCACATTTTGCACCGAAAAATGCGGGCTGCTCCCTACTCAGCCCCTGGTCACTTTTTGACCTACCCAGGTCACTTGATGGTCACTTAAGTCTTTTACTCCAGGTCCCATGTGGACCTAGTGGACTTTTGGAAACTTTTGGCATTCTTCTTGGGTTTTGACCATATTTTTGCACCTGTATCAATGTGATTTATCCTACAGACTGTCAATTACTTCTAGTTGACCAAGTTGTAGGTTCCCATAGACTTATTTTTCATAAATATACATGGTATAACTGAAAATTATATGCTAAATACAAAAGAATTTGTGTAACTAAGGTGGATAACAATGTCTGAATTTTGTATGCAAATTTCTCATATAACTCTTAGTGAAGCTCTTCTGTGTTCATAAGATTCCCATAATTTATATTATGAACAGTAAACTCTTTGACAACGTGTCTATAGAGCGGAAATAGACGCGCTGACAAATGCCCACAGAGACGCGCTGACAGACGCTCATAGAGACGCAGGTATAGACACACACAGAGACGCAGGTATAGACGTTGTATGTAATATGTTTTATCTGCACATGGTAATATGATTTTTCTTCTGTAGATGTGGAATCCTGGATCCTCCAGCACCCCATTCAACAAGGAGCAATTCATGGGGGAGATGACCAATTATCTTGGTCGCCCTCCCACTACAGATGAGGTTTTCAATGTGATGTCTGGGACACCTATCACATATTTGCCTACACAGGGATCAGCTGAGGTACATGGATTGGCCGAAACACGTGTATCGAGTGAGGTAGAGGGTAGTGCACGTCGAGGGAGGAGGGAGAGTGGTGTGGGAGGACGAGGAGGTCGAGGGCTTTGTGGGGGTTTCCTAGGTGGTGGCTCTCGATCACCCTCACCGGAAAATGAGAGAGGTGAGCCTCCACAAATGTACTACTCTATCACTGATGTTAATGGTATCTTGCATGACTTTGAGGGGAGGGAAAGTGATAGCCTACTTGAGGAGTGTCGTGCATGCCACATACAAAGATTGCATGATTCCCTTCAAGCACGGAAAAAATGGTTTGTGGTAAGAGGTACTGCGGGCAGTACATAAAAGGTACCCTAATCCCGAGAATTCACAATTCTCAGATGATTGGGGACGGTCAAAGGTGAGAGACACGCTTCATAACAAGAGGTCTCACCTTATGACGCGCGTCAAGGAGTCATTGCGGAGACAAGAGCGGGGGCGCCTTGGATATGGCCAACCACCCAATTGCCACCGCAAGGAGTGGAAAGAGGCCAAGAAGAGAGCAACGGAGAAAATGACAAGTCGCCAGCATGCAGAGGCGTGACGTATCTAGATGGCAACCATGGGATTGTCGCATTATGGATCAGGTGGCAAGGAGTCATGGGAGGCTGAGTTTGTAAGTATTATTTGATTTCTTTTTTAAATTTAAAATTTTAATTTGTTTCACTTCATTATGTAGTGTGTTTTAATACGTTGTATGTTCAAATTGTTTTGTAGTATCATATTGTTGGTAGGATGCCTACTCCTAGAGAGGTAGGCTACCATCGAGGTCATAACCGGGCGTCCACTTAGCAGCATTTCTACGAGGAGGGACTCATCACGGAGGAGCACTATAATCGCGCCATGAGGATTCCACCACCAGAAGAGGTATGTTTTATTTTTTACATGAAAAGTATAGATAGCTCTAATTTATTGTTTGTAATGGTATTTATATACCTTAATCCTTTGTGTAGGCGAACCCTGATGCAGTTGAGGATAGCGAAGGGGGGACTAGCAATAGCGGTGGCGGCAACAGCAACGTCATAGGCCCCATGCATACATACCTCCCCTTGGCTTGTAATTTTCATTTTTGATAAGTATTACTTTCAGCTAGTGCTTGCGACCGTGACGTCACAAGCACTAGAACTCATAATGTAAAAACGTTTCATCTATATATATGAAATTTCGTGTGCTACATACATTCTTTTGTTTTCAATATCCAATCTTCGAAATAATCTTTCTCTGTTATCCCTAAGCATACAATTTGATGTTGATGGGGGGAAAAAAACCAGAGAGCATGTGGCTTTGCAAGCCACATGCTCTCTGGTTTTTTTTTTATACCTTTGTTTTGCGCGTCTATCAGCGCGTCTAAATTGCAGGATAAATGCGCGTCTATTATCGTCAAAAACTTTCAGAGTAAACACGGTTTTAGACGCGTAGATACACGCTTATATAGATGCACAATATGAATATGTCCACTTTTTTATAAATATGATTATATATTTACGTAGCGTATTTATACGCGCGTCTATAGGTGCGTCTAAGTGTGCATGTAACTCTGATCATAAACGCGCTTTTAGACGCGATTTTGTAGACGTGCAAATAGATGCGTTAATAAACGCGCCCGACTTTTTTTTTTCAAAATTCAAATATTGTGTCTACAAGCGCGTCTATGAACCCTTTTTGTTGTAGTATTCGTTAATTAACCCGTTATCACAGGTTCCTTCGCGTGATTTTTAGGGCACAACACAAAGACAGAGAAAACAACCTTTTGGTACAAAACATATTTTGCAAAGTTATTTACAATGATTTTCCCCTTCTGTCTACATATAAGATAAACCTCCGTTCATCAGAAAATCCCTTTTGTCTGTGGAGAAGAAAACAAACACTCCAAGATTTCAGTCCCGTCACTAGTACCGAGGACTCCAAGATCCCATCTTGATTTGCATGAGGGTCAGGCGGTTCTTAGGAGTGATTGAGAGGTTTATGACTAGAGCCCCCTGGCACTCCTGCCTTCACTTGCCTAACGGACTCCTCACCAAGTGACCTCTCGCTGTTGGGGCCGGTCCAAAGCTCCTCCCGGCAAAACAAAACAATCCCCCTTGGAGCAGGGTTCCGCATCTAGCTGTGGGGAGGCATGGCACCATCTTTTCTCTTATTATCCTAATTATATATTTACAATTAGATCTAAGTGCTGCAAGCACAATCAATCTTTCTTGTGCAACCATAAATGCATGCACAAATAAAAAAAGAAACAAAAGTAAGTATTTTTAGCATAGGAAGTAACTCCACCGATTTCTAGGGTTTCTCTTTTAAGGTCCCAGCTTATTCTTAAGGTTTCGCTTCCTACTTGCAACTCTTTTTCTGGATCCGCAAGTTATTTTGCGAATTTAAAGTCTATTTTATCCTTATGAAAACTTGGTATTTTCGCCCTGAAAGATAATATGGGCATTTATACCTATGGCAAGCAATTCATCGACTACCCTACCCTAATCCGTGCTTTTCCAAGTCTGTTTAGACTTTAGAATTTGTATTGAAAAATTATTATCAATGTTCAACAAGTCCTACAAATTTCTGATATTTATTTATATTCTTGATACTGATAGTTTCAGGGTTGCTGAGTATTTCATAGTTGTTTTTGCTTCAACATTCTTGATATTTTAAGTTAGGTTATCTCGCTGACTCATACATGGGTCAACTCATGATATTGATGCTCTCGCTAATATAATAGTTAGTATTAATATTCTGTGAGTTTTTAGCAAGAATTTTTTTTAAACTTTATTCTACTCATATTCTATGGTTTAATCGACGATGTTTGACCATTTGTCAAACTTTCAACATTATCTAGAAAGATCAATTTTCATTTAGCTATGTCCTAAGTGTTATACTGATTGTTTTTCTAAAATAATTATTCTAAGTAATGCAAAAATCATAAGTGCAATTTTTCTTTCATCTTTAATACATTGAATTATATTTCCACGCACCTAATTTATGCGCATCTACTATATATTTTCCTATGCAATTTTATGTTAATTTAATGCATTGATTATTTCATGATATTATCTAAATGATTTTCTATAAATTATTATAAAAATCATATGCATTTGTTTATCATTAGCAAAATGAAATAGAGATAGTCACTTTTGGGGAAATATTATAAAATATTTAATTTTATAACACCGTCTACCTTTTTTTTAATATTATAATGACATGCGTCATTAATGAGATAACAATAAATATCACGAAATAAACCATAATTAAGATATTTTCTTAATGATAGGTATATAATCATTTTCCAAGTGAAAGAGTATTTTCATTGAATAGTTAATTATTATATTCCTTAGGTTATTTTCTTAAGCGACAATTCATATACATTTTCTTTAGAATGCGTTTGTAATTGTTTAATGCCAAATACACTGATAAGCTTATAAAACGTTTTTTTTTTCCAAACCAACAAGATGTTACCTCTCTGAAGTTTACCATAACAAGGGTTTCGCTAATTCCTACTGCGTTATTTTCTCCATCGGCTGCATTTCTTGCTTCTCTTGCTTGAAATATGCTTCTTGAATTTTTGTAACCTCGAAGAGCCATGGATGTCATTCGAAATTAACATGGTAGTTTAGGGAGAGTTGGTGGTCATCCAGAAAAATTTCACCAGTGTTTTGCTTAGGGATTTGGGTGTATGGGAGGAAGGCGTAATAGGGGGTAGAGAAAATGGAAATGAGGTAGAAGAGGGGTATTTTCCTCCTTCAAGGCTCAAGCTACAATGGAAAAGAGAAGTAGAGAAAAATTTCCATCATTTAGGAGGTCTTCCTTTTCGCTTTCTTTGTGAAGGAGAGGGGGTTGTATTTATAGGCATGAGGGGAAGCATGCAATCGACTCATTCTTTTGGCTACTTTCAAGAGCTAAGTAAGCTTTATGAAAAATGCATTTTGATTACCTACCTATTGGATGGTGGCATGGGGATGAATTTAATATGCTTTCTCTCCCTCCAGGTGTAAAAAAGTCATGATTTTTTACATATTTAAAAAAATATCTTTTTTTCTTCAAAACGACTTCATTTGGTGGTTTTTGGCCAAGTTACCTTATGACTTATCTAGTTTATAAAGTCATGCCATACTCTTTGATACTTAACTTAATCAATATCATGCTCGTTCTTGCACGTTCTTTGTCTACCAATTAAGGCTTTTGCGATTTGTCTTGCAGTTTCGAAATCAATGTAATCTTTGATGCATTAAATGGAATCGAGAATGCTAAATCAAATATAATGTGAGAAAATTTATGATCAAGCCGTCGTAATATTATTTACGAGGTGTCTTTGCTTCTTGTTGGCTAGGAACATTGAGGCATCTTCTTGTATTGGATTGAGGAATGGATTTAATGTGAGACTCGATATCAAGAAAATTATGTGTTGTCACTTATGTGATAACTTGAGGAGTAATTTTTAAAACATCTCAAACCTGAATTTATTTCTTGATATGAAGCGTTATGGTGGGAATATTACATCCTCTCCTCCTTAGAGAAATCAAGATGTCCTCATCTCGAAAAGAACTAGAAAAATTATCTTTCGAAGGCTGTCTCTTCTATTCAGGTGGCATCCTCCTCAGGATAGTCTTTCCAATGGTGGATAAGATACTCTTTAATAGTGGTTATGTTTCTCAGAGGTTTCTCTTTTACATCTAGGATCTTATCAAGTTGGAGTTCAAGGGCTCCTTAACTAGGCATTACGATATGCTAGTCATCAAGAATATGATCTTGATTTGCCACATAAGCTTTTGAAAGACTAACGTGAAATACATTGTGGACTTTCACATGATCAAGAAGTTGCAATTTGTAGAAATTAGCGCCTAGGCATTTGAGAACCTTGTATGTTTCAAGATTGTGAGAGAGAAGGAAGGAGTCTCACTTGTAGCTTTCTTGCTTGCACAATGCGGAAATACACACACAGGTGGAGGCTAAAAATAGTCTTCCTCTTCTTAGTTGTGTAAGCCAAAAGAACTCTCATACAAAGAAATAGAAGAACCCTATATATGGGTCTCAAACTAAACTCAACTAACTAAGGTGGCATACTAACTGAACCATGAACTAGAGTAGATAAGGATAGCTGTCATCTAGCTATTATTCATGGGCGGTGTACCAACCGCATCTGCAACAACTAACAAGTCGGTGACATAAATGCACAACGGTCACCCTGGCATATCAAGAGTGGAGCTCGATATCTCAACACTCCCCCTCGAGCTCGATCCTAATTCCTGCACACCAAGCAGGTCTCTGAACTTGCGCAGCTTCTCTGCGCCCAATGCCTTTGTGAATATGTCAACTACCTGATCCTCTGTGCTGACATAAACTAGATCAATAAGACTTGGTAAAACCCTCTCCTGCACATAGTGATAATGCACCTCAATGTGCTTTGTTCTAGCATGATACACTAGGTTATTTGCCAAGTGTATATTGCTCATGTTGTCACAATAAATGACAACTGGCCCATCTGTAGGCTAATGCATATCATAAAGTAGCTTATGCAACCAGGCTACCTCACATGCAGCCATTGCTGCACCCCTGTACTCAGCCTTTGTGCTCGACAAGGCAACTATAGGCTGTTTCTTGTTGCTCCAAGTGACTGCAGCACTCCCAAAAGAGAACACATATCCATTGGTAGATCCTCTATCAGAAATACTACCAGCCCAATCAGCATCAGTGTATCCATGCAACTGTATCTGAACCCTAGTCTCATAAAATAGTCCATACTGCAATGTGGACTTCACATACCTGAGTATGTGTCTAGCCGCATCCAAATGCGCTTTCCTTGGAGCCTGCATAAACTGACTTACCAATCCAACAACATAGCTCAAATCTGGCCTGGTAATAGTCATATAAATCAAACTTCCTACTATGCGTCTGTACATAGTAGGGTCTTCGAGAAGCTCACCTACATCTGCGCTCAGCTTTACATTCTGCTTCAAAGGAACTGAAATAGGCTTACAGCCTGTCATTTCATATTTGGACAGCATGTCCAATCCATATTGCCTCTACAAGAGCTGTATCCCATTTGGTGATCTAATCACCTCAATGCCCAAGAAATAACGCAGCTCTCCCAAATCCTTCATCTCAAACTTCTGCTTCAATAGCATTTTCACATGAAGGATATCTTCATCACTATCACCTGTCATAATCCAATCATCAACATAAATGACAAGTAGCATAATATCTTTCTCTGTTTTTCTCATATAAAGTGAGAAATCTGCCCTAGAAATCTGAAAGCCAATAGTGACAAGATACTGTCATATCTTGTCAGACCATGCTCTACGTGCTTGCTTCAAGCCATACAAGGCTTTCTTCAACCTGCAAACAAACTCAGGATGAACAGCATGCACATAACCTGGTGGCTGCTCCATATAGACCTCTTCTTGCAAATCACCATGCAAGAAGGCATTCTTTACATCCATCTGATGTAAAGACCATCCCTTTGATGCAGCCATAGCAATGACTGCTCTTACGGTTGCCATCCTTGCAACCGGACTGAATGTTTCTTCATAATCAATGCCGTATGTTTGTGCATACCCCTTGACTACTAATCTTGCCTTGTATCTGTTCATAGAACCATCTGCATTGTGCTTCACCTTATAAACCCACTTACAAACAATTGCATTCTTATCTTTAGGCAAAGGTACCAATTCCCATGTAGCATTTGCTTCCAAAGCATCCATTTCTTTATCCATGGCTTTCTCCCATTTTTCTTTTCCCATGGCTTGCTCAAAAGAAGTGGGTTCCCGTTCCTGTATCACTTTGACTATATAGGCATAGTGAATGGCTGTAAATCCATCATATTTCAGCCTATCCAAAGGATACCTAGCTCTGGTAGACTTAAGCAAAGCAGACTCACTTCCCGGTGCTCTCAAAACATCCATGGTCTTCCTTACTCCAGGTGTAACAATAGAAGGAATACCCAACTCATCATCAATGCTCTGTTCTGAGCCACTGGATTCACCATCCACATAAGAGTGACTTGCATTCACATCAAACATGGGCTAATCTACCTTCTCTTTTCCTTTTCATGATACCTGCATACCACTATCTGCATTGCTTTGAGAAGATTCTCCTGATCTCAATCTGCTTGTTCATGGTGAAGAATGTGAACCACTGGTAGAGGACGCTCCACGTCCACTAATATCTTGTGACTGCTACTGTGAATTCTGTGCAGCATTACCATTTTGTGCATCTACATTATCAATCACATTTACTGGTTTATACTAGCTACTCATCTCATAAAAAATAACATCTCTGCTCACTGTAAACTTATGAGTAGAAGGGTTATAGCATCCATATCATTTTTGTTGCTGAGAATAACCAATAAAGATGCACTTCTCAGCTTTTGGATCCAACTTGGATCTCAACTCATCTGTCACATGAACATAGGCAATGCAACCAAAAATTTTCAAATGAGAAATATCTGGTTTCCTACTAGTATACCTCTCCTCTGGAGTCATGCCATGTATTGCTGCAGTGGGAGTCCTGTTCATTATGTAGACTACTGTAACAACTGCCTCGGCCCAGTAAAAATCTGGCAGGTCTTTTTCATTGAGCATGGCACGAGATACCTCTCCAATATGCCTGTTTTTTCTTTCTGCAATTCCATTTTGCTGTGGGGTATGACTACATGAATATTGCTGCTTTATGCCATGCTCCTGCAAGAACCTTGCAAACTCATTTGAGAGGTACTCTCCCCCTCCATCTGACCTTAGGCATTTTATTTGCAGGCCTGTTTCTTTTTCAACCATAGCTTTAAGAGTTTTGAAATGCCCAAAAACTTCACTTTTCTTTTTCATAAAATACACCCAAACTTTTCTGCTATAGTCATCAATAAAAGCGACAAAATAATGACAGCCTCTAATAGATGCAGCTTTAGTAGTCCACACATCAAAGTGGATTAATTCCAATGGCTTCTTACTCTCTTGAACATGTCTAGGAAATGGTTTCCTTGCCTGTTTTCCAAATTGACAGGCTTCACATACCTTATGCATTTGTGCAACCTTGAATTTAGGCAATCCTACAACAATATTTTGGGCTTGCATTGATTTAAGTCACTGTACATTAACATGACCAATGCGTTTATGCCAGATATCAATATCTGCAACTACACTGGTCCCATGTGCAAACATTGTTGCACTCAATTCAGGCATGTCTACATCCAACGTATACATTCTACCCTTCTTCTTTCCTTTTGCTATCAAACGATCTTTATTTTTCATATCCTCAACAAAGCATCCATGAGAATTAAATCTGACCTGCAAGCCCTGCTCAACCATTTGACCAACAGAAACCAGGTTCTTGGTGATATTCGGGACATGAAATACATCCGACATGTATTTCTTTTTCCCATCCTGCATAGACAAAGGAATGTTTCTAATTTGCACAATAGGATGTGCAGTATCATCACCAGTCTCCACAAATCCTGGTTTTTCCATTTTCCTTTCATCCTGCATCCATTCTACATGACCTATCATGTGGTTTGATGCACCTGAGTCAACATACCACACATCGTTGCTTTCTTCTGCACTTGTCACAGAATTGGTCATGTGCTGCACCATAAACAAATGCTCATTTCATCACCCTGTCTATTAGAAGATGCATAATTCTCTTGTTGCAATTTTCCATTCATGATGCCATTCTGCTTTTTATAGCAGTCTTTAGCCATATGACCCATTTTACCACAGTAGTAGCATTCAATATTGTTGTTTGCATTTTGGACTCTTTGCCATCCACCATGACCTCTTTGGCTCCCCTTGCCTCTAGACTTACCACGTCCTCCTCCATAGGACTCATTTTCTTGAGTTTGCTGCATATTCTGATTTCTACCATGGCCTCCAGATCGGCCTCCTCTACCTTTGCCTCTACCTCTTCCAGCATTTGAGTAGAAGACAGTTTCTTTTGAAGTTCCTCCTGAAGAAGATGCACCACCATTTCTCTGCTCCTCAAAAATTAGAAGAGCAATCAACTCCTCAAAATCAGGAAATCTTTCACGGACGGAAATCGATGTTCGGAACTGTGCATAATCCTTTCCTAGACCATTCAAGGTCACAGAAACTAAATCATCATCTTCTAGTGGTGACCCAATGGAAGTAAGTGCATCTGCAATCTTCTTCACCTTCATGTGGTAGTCATTGATGCTCATACTTTCTCTTTGCACATTGTGCAACTCTTGCTTGAGCTGCATTTTCCTCGCTTGCGTATTTGTGCTATACATTTTTGACAGAGTATCCCATGCCTCCTTTGGCGTACTTGCATCTTGAATATGCACAATCATAGAGTCTGAAATGCTAATAGACAGCCAGTACATAACTTTTCTGGCTCTCTCATGCCATCCTTTAAATGCCTGCATTTGATGTTGATTGGGAACATCAAGAAGAACTGGTTCTTCTTCATTTCCTGCAACAACTAATTCCCAATATCCTTTTCCCATAAGGAAATTTGTCATTCTAAACTTCCATGATTGGAAGTTGTTCTTGTCAATCTTCTCAGTGACAATATGTGAAAGAGAATCAGATGCCATTATAGAACACTGCAAAGATTTCTGTCACTGCAAAAAACACAGCTTCAGCCTCACAAGGGCAAATCTGCAAAACTGATGAAAGTGGTATTTGACCACACAGTCACTTCCTAGTGACGATTTTGCATTAACAGGCAACAAGGATGATTTTGTAACTCCCAATGTCTCTGTGTGAAGGCATACAATTCAATTGCTACGGTAACTTTTCACCGACTTGTAGAACAGTGGTCGCACAACATAAAACAGGTCCTTTTCCTGAGTGCGTGCAAAAAACTTCCGCCTCCAAAACAGGCCCCGAAATGGCCTCAAATAAAAAAAACAGAGCAACCAAGGGCTATAGCCCTATCCCCCAGCGTATATTGCCCTCTTGCTACACCGCGAAGGGCATCTCAATCTGAGACAATGCACTCTTGCACTTTCCGGTTGTGCTACCTACAGAGACTTTCTCCCAAAACAGAAAAATGAAAGCAACACTGGTCCTCTTACCAGAACACCGCGAAGTTGGTTTGCTTTCTTGAGCTCCTTACCATGAACAAGGCTCTAATACCATGTCAAGATTATGGGAGAGAAGGAAGGAGTCTCACTTGTAGCTTTCTTGCTTGCACAATGGGGGAATACACATAAGGGTGGAGGCTGAAAAGAATTTTCCTCTTCTTAGTTGTGTAAGCCAAAAAGAACTCAAGTACATAGAAATAGAAGAACCCTATATATGGGTCTCAAACCAAACTCAACTAACTAAGGTGGCATACTAACTAAGCCACGAACTAGAGTAGATAAGGATAGCTCTCATCTAGCTATTATTCATGGGCGGTGTACCAACCACATTTGCAACTAACAAGTCGGTGACATAAATGCACAACGGTCACCCTAGCATATCACGATGGAGCTCGATAACTCAACAGTATGGCCTTGTATGGTCCACAACACCTTGAACTCAACTTTTTGAACTTTCCCAATGATAGAGGACTTTTCTTTGGGCATATACGGATGAAAACCATGTCTCCCTCTTGGAAGACACACTCTTGATGTCCTAGATCAGCATAAGCTTTCTGGCAGTCTTTGGCAGCTTGGATGTCTTGTCTGATAGTTTTGAATTGATCATCCATGATGCCAGAAGGCATATTTCACAGTGGATTCGGTGCCACGGTGGATTCCGTGAGGTTTTACGGTGGATTCCGTAAACTTTGATGACCGGGGCTCATACACAAAGTGGATTCTTTGTGCGAGAAGTTGATAGGGACGCCTGTCCTTTTAGGGCGTTTCATTAATTTAGTGTGTACATGGGTGATTCCATAGCAGGTGATTCCGCAAAATGCATATTAAATTAATAAAAGTTTATGAGTTTAGAGTGCGCACTTGTAATAAATTAAGGTTAGGATTGATTTCTAACCAGTTGATTTATTTATGTAGCTGAAGACTGCTAGGTATTCACTTTTGTCGGTTTAATTGTATTATTTTACTAATGATTGTGAATGCTTCAGTTGATGTGTAGAGATAGCAGCAGTGGCGGAGGAAAGCATTGGAGAATAGCGAGTATTCGATTTATCATGGGCACCACGCCTATATTTTGTCGCGCCTATTTATTGAGGCGTTGGATATTTATTATTATTTTGTATGCACATGGGCGCACGATTATGTTATTTGTACTTGGACATTGTATTGGGCATGCTAGACTCTTTGGGCACCGTCCGTTAGCTTTATTCCTATTTTGTGTTAAAGCAAACTCAAAAGCTAAAAGCTTGCTATTTTGTAATTTGGGCTATTATTTGAGCTTGAAGATGATTAATACATAAAATACATGCTTTGTGGAGCGCTCACACAAGGCATGGGGGGAGATTGCACCCAATTGGTCTCTTGTTCATGTCGTTCATGTTTTTTTACATTGCATTTTGTGCAAAAAGTAGAGTTCTATTGTTCTTGGGGACCTTCCAGCATTCACTACGCGAGTGTACAGCATCCGATCTGCGCACCAATCCATGTCTTCTTGCATTTTCTTAGAAGCCTCAACCTTTAGGGTTGGATCAGAGAAATTGAGTGGTGCCAAACAATCTTGCCCATACAATGCTTGAAATGGAATCATTTGAATACACTGGTGATATGAAGCATTGTAGGAAAATTCTGCTAAGGGAAAATATTGTATCCACCTTGTCGATTCTCTGTAACAATAATCTCTTAGTATATCTTCAATGACCTAATTAACCTGCTTTGTTTGACCATTAGTTTGGGGATGGTAAGCTGTGCTAAAGCAAAGCTGGGTTCCAATTGCTTCAAATAGGCTTCTCTAGAAATGTGACATAAACAGAGAGTCACGATCACTAACGATCCATTTAGGCAATCCATGAAGCCTAAAGATTTCTTTCACAAATAATCGTGAAATATCTTAGGCTTTGTAGTTGGTCTTGACTGGGATAAGGTGAGTGACCTTTGTTATCATATCCACAATCACCATGATTGAATTATACCCTCATTGAATAGAAGGTAAGCCAAATACAAAATCCATACTGATGAACTCCCATTTCATTTGTGGAATGCCAAGTGGCTGGAGCTTGCCTGGCATTTTGACATGCTCAACTTTCACCCACTAGCAACTTAGGCATTTAGTAACATATTTTAGTACATCATGCTTCAATCTTTCCCAGTAGTAACTTTTCTTAACTGCATTAAGAGTTTTTGCATTGCCAGGGTGTCCTAAGAATAGGGAGTCATGGGCTTCCCATAATATCTTATTTTTTAGCATTTGATTGAGGGGAATGCAGAGCCTTGTCCTGAAATAGACAAGTCCATCATCGATAGTGAAATTTTGGAATTTGACTGTGAGCTTAGGATCAGTGTCCTTAACTAGATTTCTCTAAGCATTAGCTAATACTTAGGATCCTTGTATGCCTCTTCTTTGGCTAGCTCAATGACTGGATTGCTAGGCATCAATATCATGGTAGCTAAAGTCTCTCCTTTAGATGGATCTTCCATGATAAGTGCATTCAAAAAATCTTTACGAATTAATGCATCAGCAATCACATTCTCTTTTCTAGGTCTGAAATTGATTTAAAAATCAAATTCTTGCAAGACTTCAATCTAGCGATGCTACCTCATGTCATTAAAGTATGGTTGAGTAAAGATCCATTTGAAACTTTTGTGGTCAGTAACCAAGGTAAACTTGCTTCCAAGTAGATAATGTCGCCACAATTTGAGAGCATGGATCATAGCTAACAGCTCGAGATCATGGGTGGCATGATTCCTCTCATGGATTTTCAGTTTCCTTGAGGAATAGGCTATCGGATGACCTTGCTGCATAAGCACACAAACTAGTGCAAGAGAACTTGCATTTGTTACGACCTCAAACTTTTGACTTAGGTTAGGTAGCTTTAAAATGGGTTCTATTACCAAAATTTTCTTGAGCTTCTCAAAACTGGCTTGCTCAATGGGCATCCATACAATGGCAGTTTACTTTCTCAGTAAATCAATGAGAGGTACAACTATTATTGCATAATTGTTTTTGAAAATTCTATACCATCCAGTCATCCCTTTAAAAAATCTCACTTCCTTAACTGTTGTTGGAGGTTGCCACTCTTGAACATCTCTAACTTTGGCTCGGTCTATAGAGATTCCTTCAGCAAATACTATGAACCTAAGATATTCCATCTATTGTTTGAAAAGGGCACACTTCTTTTTCTTCGCATATCTTTGTCTCTCTTGGAGTATGTTAGGATGTCATCAAAGAAGACTAGGACAAATTCATTGAGATAAGTTCAAAAAATGTCATGCATTAATCTATTAAATGTAGCAGGGGCATTAGTTAGACTAAAAGACATTACAAGAAATTCAAAATGACCATATTTGGTATTGAAGGAAGCTTTGGGGATATCTTCTTCCTTGATCCTTATTTGGTAATAACCAGATCGGAGATCAATCTTGGAAAAGATTTTTGCCCCTTGCAATCTATCAAGTAGCTCATCTATTCTTGGGATTGGGTACTTATTCTTGATTGTTACCTAGTTTAGACCTTGATAATCAATGCAAAGCTGGAGAGTTTCGTACTTTTTCTTTTGAAACAATATTGGGGATGAATTATTGGGTCTAATGTATCATTGATCTAGTAGCTGCTTGAATTGCTCTTTCATCTCAATTGCTTGAGGGATAGACATTTCATATAGACTCTTAGCAATTGGAGCAGTTCTTGGTTCAAGTTTGATATCATGATCGACTTCTCTTCAAGGTGGTAATTCAATTAGCTCTTTCTGGGAAGATGTCATCATATTCCTTCAGCCAATACGGCTCTCCCTTGTCTTGATTATTCTGCTCAACCTTATTTAATTTTATGAGATACATAGGTAATCCTTTTCTTAACCCTTTTATTATGCAAGATGATTTGGCTAGTTGAACCTTGGGTTTTCTTGCCCCACCTCGGGTCATCACTTTTTCCCCCTTTAGGTCTTGAAAAGTCATCTGGCCTTTTCTGCATTGAATATGTGCATCATTGGGGATTAACCAGTCCATACCCAATAGACATTTGTAGGCCCCCAAATTTATGATCCTAAATCCCTTTTTAGAGAGATTGCTTCTCACCAGGCTAAATGTCACTTTGCAAGTTTGTTGAGTAGACAAGATTTCTTTTCCATTAGCAAGTTCCACAAGCAACCTAGATGTAGGTATTGTGTCTATACCTAATTTCTTGGTACACTTTGGTGACATGAACGTGTGTGTACTTCCACAATCAATCAAACTTTTAAAGGACTTACCTTGATATTTTGATGGTGTTTGAATCATCGAAAATTGGCAATTTGGGCCTTCCCTCTCCTTCAAGATCTTTAAGAATTAGAGTAGATGCTTTTTCTTTTGTAATTGAAGCTTGGTTCTGGCCTTTGTACTATCCTTGGTGAGGAATTTGGCCAAGCTTTGGGCACTGTCTTTTAAAGTGGCCTAGCTCATTACAGAGTGGAAACACCTAGGTACTCCTGAATTACTTCCCATAGATATGAATTTCACAACTGCATTTGTTTTGGGTCTCTTTCCTTGACCAGGCGAAAGCTGACCTTGGGTTTTCTTAACATAGCCCCATGGAGTCCCTTTGTTTTGATTCCAAAGCCTATTATTCCTTGGCTTTGACTAAATCTTCTGAACAAGAGGTGTTGCAAAAATCAAAGCATCTTGTAGATCAGTTGGGTGCATAGATTCAAGGCATGTGTTCAGAGGAGCATTCAATCTGTGACAAAACTTAGACACCTATTGAGCAATAGACATGGAAGGTGCGTATTTAAGCAGTGAGACAAACTTTGAGTAATATGCCTCCAGCCAGTTGTCTTAAGTTAAAGAACTCATTCATCTTTAGTGTGTGATAAGCTGGTGGCAAATATCAACCACACACAACTTCTTTTAGTTTTTCCCAGGTAATAGTTGTCTCAGTGAGTCCTTGATCTTTACACCACTATTTCCACCACACGCATGCCTCACCAGTCAATGTCAACTTGGTGATCATAGAATGATTAGCATGGCTAGTTCCCACAACAGTAAGGTAGTCCTCCATGGTCTTAATCAAAATATGTGCCTCAGCTTCAATGTCTTTGCCCTTGCCATCGAATTCCAGTGGCTTAACCTACTTAAGGAGATACTTCTTCTCCTAAATTTCAGTTGGACTAGCGATAGCTAATTACCCTGGGTTATCATAAGTTTCAGGAA
The DNA here is from genome assembly GCF_053477565.2 of Lygodium microphyllum. Taxonomy (NCBI): domain Eukaryota; kingdom Viridiplantae; phylum Streptophyta; class Polypodiopsida; order Schizaeales; family Lygodiaceae; genus Lygodium; species Lygodium microphyllum. Next base: position 65,736,927 of record NC_141146.1, read on the forward strand.
TTAGTTTAGTGCTTTAAACTTTTCAACTTCATTTCCACATTAAAGTATATAACTAGATTTGTAAAACAATGATGGGCCAAAGAGCACAATATTTTTACAAAATCTACCCAGTGTTATCTTTCATTATTAGTAGCCATATGCTACAATTTTTACAAGTAAGGGATATTTACAAATGGTATATGTTTACAAGTAGAGATACATCATACATTAGCATCGATAGGATAGGTTGGATGCTATGTACAAATTTCAAAACAAGATATCATTATATCTTTCTTTTTTAGGGATGGATATCAGTTACATTCATGTAGAAGAAAGTAGGCCAATTGCTATCTATGTCTAGAAACCTATACTATGGAAATGACAGATCTGGAAAACCATGGATACGATAATCTCAATACTTGCGATGTCCTTGGATTATAATCATGTCGGTTGGGATTATCTTCAATACCTTGTCATAGACATAACAATCTAGATGTATCTTCCAACCATTGGTTATCATAAGTGGATTCCTTCTGGATAGACAAAAGATAAAGGCCTCAACTACTTTTAAATTTTCCATCCATTCAAGATGTTTTAGATTTTTCAAGATGTTGAAGAATCGATCGGCCTCAATGTAATAATACCGCCATCTCCTTTCGTGATTTACAAGGGATGGATCATATAGGTGATCAAGTATCCTCATCATTTCTCTTCTACACTCATCATCAGTGGACTTTAGCGTAGATGTGTACATTGCTCGAAAAATAAGGAACTTGTTCCAAGCTTCATTATTCTACCAAAGTTTATCCCTTAACAATTAGGAGGGTGGTTATTACCTAGAACAGTTGGTCTTAAAATCCATAGATATTTTTTATTTCAATTATGCTTTGATACCATGTATCACGTGCCTACCTAACAATTCTCCCTCAGCACATTTTATGGTCCATCAAGGAACTATGCTAGACGGCTTCACCCAACACTCGCGAGAATGCATGGGGTCTATCGTCTAGGTTTCCCAAAGTCCACCCCGTGACAAAAGGTATTAGCCATCCCCACGAGGATCAAGCTGCAAGATCGGGGTCCTAATTTGGCAATTGAGGTATCGATGCATCGGCTACCTCCATCAAAGGTGTCCCACAAGGGCTTCTCGTTCGATTGGAGCAATCATATTTACCCTTAGTTCATGGAGTGCAACACTTTTTTCTAGCAACTGGTTAGCACAGCCATCGCACCTTTCCCCTAAGATAATTATTGATCAAGGTTTTAAGACCTGACCCTCTACTCTACCTAATTTTTTCTAATTACCATTTCGTTCAATCTCTCGTCTTAGAGGAGAAGAGGCGGATACACAGATAGAGAGAGAGAGAGAGCGCAGGAGCTTGGGCCCCAAAACTCCAGTAAATGGAAGCACGCCACGTTCAGTTCTGGAAATGCATACTTTATGGACACAGAGAGAGTGTGTGTGTGTTTGTTTTGAGACACCAAAAGGGAGTGAGAGACAGACAGAGATGGAGTACACATCTTCGAATGCCCTACTGTCACTGTTCCTATTCGTGGCCGTGAAGCGTTTGCGAGATCACATGGGGTTGGATGATCTGGAAATGGCGGAGGGAGAACGACATCTAGGTGTTCTTCGTGCTGGGGGCACTGGTGTTGGTCACCTATGGCATCATCCTCACCTTCCAGAAACAGAACTTCAGGCGCACCTACGTCGCCTATGGCGGCTTCTTGTGAACAAGAGAATAAGGCGAAGCAGAAAAAGATGAAGAGAAGTGTATTATCCTACGCATCCACAACAATGTTGTTACATAGAGGTCTCCCTTCTTGACAATTTGGTTGGGAGCAGCAGAAGAAAGGCCGATTGAAGTCATACCCTCCTCTATTACTTGCAAGGGATAGCACAAAGAGGATGAGAGAGTGGGGGTACACGGTGTAGTAGGCGAAGGGAAGGGCCCCTAAAAAGGGAAGGAAGAGCAAGCAAGTAGGCAAACATATACTTGCAAGAGGAGAAGATGATCCAAAGAACCCCTTTGGACCACAAGATCGAGGCACCATGCAACAGGGCATTTCTCTCTCCTCCCTCTATCTACCTCTATATCCCTTTCTTTCAAGACCCTAAGGCCCACCTACACCCCTTCACTTCACTGTCCAGGTGGAAAACTACCGAAGTAAAAGATGGGTTTGCCCATCCCTCATTTGCCCCTTTCATTCACCTACTTTCCTTCCCCTACTCTTATCCTCCTTTACCAATTGCATTCCTTTCATTTTTTATTCCCCTTACTTTATCTCATGTGGCAACTGATATTACAAACAACAGATAAGTTTTCCTTTGAACAAATTTAAAAAAAAAAACATTTTTTAAAATTATGATATTAACATCTAAAAAACACAAAAACATTAAGAACATACAATAAAAATGGTTTTTTCTAGGCTCTAGAGTCCAACCTCTTTGCTACATGATTCCCTCATTGGCCTCACTACTCAGCAAAGTTTTCTATCCACCTCCTTACCCACATTAATGATTGTCTATTCCCCCTCTTGTTTTTCCCTTCTTCTTTAATCATTATGAACATACAATACAAACACATTGACCTTTTAAATCAAGCTTACACCAATTACCCTAGGAACATATCCTATAGAAAATCCAAGGGCATATTTTCATGCTCTCCTCTTTTTCAATACACAAATGATAGCTTCATTTTGATGAGATGCCCTTTGAGCTACATGATGAAGGGAGTCATCCTTATTTCCTCTATTGGACAGAGAAGTTGTGCTTGTGATTCCTTGTTGAAGACAAAACCCTATCCTTTGAAGACTAGTAAAGTTTTTCAGTGTGGGAGTATAGTGGAGGCAGGAGTTCCCTTACTCTGGTGGTCGTGGATTTGGAGTCCCATACCCTACCATGGCTAGGCCTCATCCTTATGATTGAAGTTGTTTTAACTAACAATTTTGGAAGTTGTTTTGTGTTAGACAGTGGTTTTTCTTTGACAAGGTTCGCGAGGACGCTTCACATTTCAGTGTGGGAGGAATATGATGACACCCAAAGAAGCATAAAAACAAGGCACAAAAGAATCCAAGCATGCATCATATTTTCATTTTTTGTCAAGAGAATAACATTTACATTGTTACAAAATCACCAAAAAGAGATAGAGATATGAGGGGGCCACATCCACATCCACATCCACCATAATAAATAAATGATATACACAAAAGTGTTACGTGCATGCATTGGTGAAGGGTAGGAATACTCAAAATTAAAGGCCAAAGGTCTTATAATATCAAATGTATCAAAGTTTCAAAGAAATAATAAAATACGAAGGGGTGTGCTTTTTGGGGAAGAGGTGGGGTGGAGTGCACGAATGGTTATGTGCCTCTTTCCCTTCTCTCTCTTGTCCGATGGCACATTCTCCTTTTTGGTGGTGCAAAAAGTTGTCCTCTCTCCTCTGTCTTTTGTGCAGAAATTCTTCTTTTCCCTTTTGTTCTTGTATAATGGTTGAAGCTATGGATGAAGATGATGAAGATAACGAATCAGTTCATTATTAAGTGGAAGATTTATGGTTTCTTTTCAGTTTTGAGATTAATGGCTTAGCCATGTGCATAGATTTTGCATGCTTCTACCTTGGTTTCATGTTCATTTCTTGCCGTGGGAGGGTTGCTGTCATTTTGGTGCGCAGCCGGGGAAACTTGCCATCAACAAGCACCAAAAGAGGCTGAAAATGAAGGAATTGGCATTGCCAAGAAGAGAAGAATTCAATGGATGTTTGTAAAATTCCTTCTTCCACTGAAGAGTTGGAATTTCTCATAATAAAAGCCACTTTCCACAAGAAGTTCATCCCACAATGGCGGAAACACATCACCATCATGATGCATGCTCTATGTGGTGGACAGTTTCCTCTTCCTGTTGAAGCAGCAGAAACTTGCATCTTGGTGGCAAACTGTTTGGGAACAAACTGAAGAGCAGAAATAGAGAGAATGAACATCCATGGAAGATTTGACATTCATTGAAAAGTTTCCAGACATCATCAAGTGGGAGATTGTGAAGAAGCTTCAGGAGTCTTGGTCTGTAGAGGTTCACAAAGACAAGAAGGAAAAGAGTTGGAATTTGTTCGTGGACGCTCAACAGCAAGATACATGGGATGCTTGGTGTACTGATAATCTTCTGTTTGTTCAATTAGCAACCCACTGGAAGTTGGTAGACAGAGTGTTTTTCACAACATACACTATTGAAACCATCAGAAGCTGGCATTACTATGATGATGGCACCACCACAATGCTCAGACATATGCATTATGACACCTTCAGAACCGAATACCTTCCTCTGTGCAGTGGCATGAAAGCAGAATTTAGGGACGTTGAAAAGAAAGAAGTAGAAGAAATGTTGGCAAGAGAGTCCTCCAGAGACTGAAGCCTTCTGTTAACCCTCTGTGGAGCACTAACAACATAGTGGAGTCAACCCCCTGATGAATGACGCAATAAAAAGGCAAGCGTTAGAACGAGTCCAGAGGTACGTGAGAAGAGAGAAAGCAAGAATCAGAGCCGAGAGCGAGCTCGCAGCAGAAGCCGCCTTTGACGCCCTTGCGGAACTCTTTACAGAAGTCCCAATGGCACATCAAGCCCTTCCTCCTCCTGCTGGAGGTCCACTTCCAAGCCAGATCCGTCCTGGAAATATTGATGACAGACCAGCGAATGTAGTCCCATTGCCAGTTTTTAAGGGAGAGTACAATGAAGACCCCGATCTTCATGTAGCAGAGTTTATGGTAGCGTGTGTGGCTAACAATGCCAGAACCCCTGAGCATTGGTTAGCAATATTCCCCGCCACTTTCAAGGGCGCGGCGTTTCAGTGGTATGAGAGACAAGCAGCAGGAACTTTTGGCACATGGGACGACCTGAAGTTGGCCTTCCTCACTAAATTCAGGCGTGAAGGCTTTGAAGAGCGGATGAGAGAGGAATTTATGAACCTAAGTCAGTCCTCTGGAGAAAGAGTAGAAGCTTATGTCTCACGAATGGAATCCATCCTGAAGAGATGGACTAACCATAATCTAGATGATGGCATTCAGAAGGGAGTGTTTCTCAGAGGATTACAACCAGAAGTCCGTAAGTTTGTGGAGCTACAAAGACCAGCCACCCTGCAAGCTGCAACAGAAGGTGCAAGACTGTACGATGAAGTGGAAGCTAGATTAGCAATGAATACAGGAAGAGGAGTCCTACCTCCTCTGGTGCCAGGAATGATGTACCCACCAAATGCAGTTGCAGGGACTGTTCCCTATCCCTACCAACAGATGCCCCCGGTATCACAGTACAGTGCACCAAATCCACAATGGCCACAATCTATACCTCAAATGATGGTTCAACCACAACAACAATGGTCCCAACAAATCTCCTCAATGCAAAATCAGCAGCAACAGTGGAACCCTACCAACTGGAGTCAACAGCCAACAGTTCAAACAGGAGCTCTGAATCAGAACCAGAACAGAGATCCCTCTGTACCAGCCCAACCCGTTTATGCAGTGATTACAGAGACTCCTCAAAACCCTCCTGCCAGTACGTCCAGAGGAGAAAGCTTGAAGGATTATTTATCCAACTCAGTTGCAAACATCAAAAAGGAGTTGATGGATGTGATTACAGAACAACTACGGACGTTGAAAGTGAATACCGCAAGCATATCCAACGTTGCAGGAGCAGGAAGAGATGTGATGCGGTCAAACACTTGGTGTGGTAAGTGTCATCAAGCAGGTCATTTAGCCACTGAATGTACACGGAAACCAACCATCCCTGGAGCCTTCTGTTCCTACTGTTTGCGGAAGAACCATACAGAGGACATTTGCTATCTGAAGGAGATGCATGATAGGAGAAGAAAGGAAGAAGACGCAAGATTTAACTTGCTGGAATCCAAAATGACAACACAAGATATTGGACCCAAGCCTAGAGAGTTTGGTCCTAATTTCGGACCCAGAAGATTTCCTTCTCAAAGTTACAGAGGCAGACAGTCTGGCGGTGGTCAGAGATCAGAAGTGGAGTGTTACAGATGCGGAGAAAAGGGCCACATCTCACCAAATTGTCCAAATCCTCGAAGGTCAGTGGATTACAAGCCCTTATGCAGTCGATGCAAAGGAGAAGGCCACACTGCAAAAGACTGTCCAAGCCCAGCCCCAGTGAAAAATAGTGCTACTGATAGTCCAGCCAAGGCCCAAGAGCCTACCTCCAATTTGGTGGAATTGGAAGTTGCTGCCATCACGCGTGCAAAGCAGAAGGAACCACCTACCCAGAAAGAACATAACCCTCCTGTCAGAACAGTGAAGTTTAATCTTCCACCAGAAGAACAGAACAGAACAGAGCCTAACAGTGCCGTACAGAGCCCTACAGTGCCACAGAGAGTTACAGAGACAGTTACAGAGACAGGACCAGAGGTCCAGGAGGCAGAAGAGGAGGAAGTGCCACAAGTGGCAGAAGAAGTTCCTGTAATCCCTCTGTTGGAAGAAAGAGGGAAAATGAAAATAGGTGTTGCCCCATTCCCTAACCGATTAGAAAAGCCAGTGGATCCTATTAAGGAATACGATCTAGTTAGAGATCTAGATACCTTTAAACCAAACCTCACATTCCGACAATTATTGATGTTGTCCCCCAGTTGCCGGAAAAGATTCAAAAGTATACTGACGAAAAGACGTGGTTTAAGGATTGCTCCCTCAACAGCAACAAAGTCCAACAAGGCTCCAGAGCCTGTAAAAGAAGTGGATGTGGCTAATGCTTTCCTAGATCCGGGTACTCCAGAGACTGGCGTATGGATAGAAGGCTGCTTCATTGCAAATGCACTGATTGATGGAGGTTCATCAGTGAACATTATGACGGATGTGACGATGAAGGATCTAGGCCTACAAGGTGTGCAACCAACCCAATGGCTCATCAGACTGGCGGATCAGAGTAGAATCAAGCCTTTGGGCATTCTTCCATATGTGAAGACTACTGTGGCTGGAAAAGATTATTGGCTGACCTATTTGGTGGTGAAGCCAAACTCTTATGGTACATCCTATCCTCTGTTACTGGGCAGACCATGGCTTTTTGAAGCCCGAGCAAAGACGGATTGGTTCAAAGGAACCTTAACCTTGGGCAGAGGACCCAACAAAGTGGTGCTGAAACTGTATGGTTCTCAAAAAGGACATGGCTCCACCTCCTTGGAATTATCTTCTGATTCCCCTAACGAGGCTACAGATGGAACATCAGCAGACGAAGATGCTGTCAAACAGATCCTTCCCAATAAAACAGTGGCACATTCCTTAACAATGGATACTGTAAGCCGACTTCCAAAAGATGCAAAGCCATTATCAATGGGTGAATACTTCCTGCCTGAACCAGGAATGCCTTCTGAAATCACTTCTGACAGTGAGATAGAAGCATGGATGTACTGCTCTCCCTGTTATATGGCCACAGCAGAGGCAGAGGCAGGAGAGGAACCAGAGAATCTGTTCTTCTGTTACAGAGCTCCTACAGAAACAGAAGCAGAAGCAGAAGCAGAAGCAGAAGCAGAAGCAGAAGCATCAACAGAGACAGAAGCAGAAGCAGAGACAGAGACAGAAGAGGATGAGTATGATATGGACGAAGAGAATGATGAAAGTGAGCCAGAAGAGTCTATCCCACCTGAAGAGGATACATTTGAGGAAGAAGTTCCAGAAGCATTAGAAGCCGATGAGCTCATGCTATGGGACAGAATGGCAATGATACCATTTGGTCTGGTAAATGGATCTTCTCATATGCAAAACCTTTATAAGAAATGGATTAAGAAGAGCAAGCCGTCTTTCAAGTGTGGCTCCTGTCGTCCTAACCCATCCTTGCCAAAGAAAGATGATGATGATGCACCGTGCCAACAAGCACCAGTCCCATCAACCCAACAAGCATCAGAGGGTCCCTGTTATGTGACGTTCCTGGATGTGTCATCTTCAGAAGAGGAGTCTTCAAGCCAAGACGTAATTAATCTTGAAACCAAATCCGAAACGGCGCTTATCCCATTCCAACGTCTTAAGGAGCAACCTAAGTCTCCACCAAAAGAAGAAGTTGGTTCTAGTGGGACATCAGAAGAGGACACCACTCCCTTGAAGGAGTCGGATCTGTATCCAGAAGCAGTCCGCGGGACCTTCATCCGTGAAGTAGAAGGTGAAAGGCAGTTAACCTTTGTGGATTCAGAAGGCACTGAACGCCACTTGAAGGTGGGTAGCAGTCTCCCAGAAGAGGAGTTGTCAACCTTGTACAACTTGTTGAAAGAAAATTTGGACGTGTTTGCGTGGTCTTACAAAGACCTAAAGGGGATTGATCCCACAATATGCCAACATCATATTGACTTGGAGCCTGATGCCAAGCCAGTACGGCAACGACAGAGGCGAATGAACCCGAATTATTCCACATTGGTGAAAGCGGAGCTGCTGAAGCTTCTGGAAGCCGAGTTCATCTATCCAGTGGCAAACAGTGAATGGGTTTCACCCATCGTGGTTGTACCCAAGAAGAATGGCAAATTGCGAATATGTGTGGATTTCCGAAAGCTTAATTCCAAAACAAAGAAGGATCACTTTCCTATCCCTTTCACAGACCAACTGTTGGACACAGTGGCAGGACATGAGCTTTATTCCCTTCTGGATGGATTCAGTGGATACAACCAAGTGCAAATCGCAGAAGAAGACCAATCCAAAACAACCTTCACCACAGAATGGGGGACCTACGCTTACCGAGTGATGCCATTTGGGCTCTGCAATGCCCCTGCTACTTTCCAACAAGTCATGATGGCTGCATTTCAAAATCATCTGCATGACTTTATTGAAGTATATTTGGATGACTTCTGTGTTTATAGTTTGATCAGTGAACACTGGGGACACCTGGAACAATGCTTTGACCGATGCCGGGAGTATGGGATTTCCCTCAACCCCGACAAATGCATTTTTGGGGTCTCTTCTGGAGTCTTGTTGGGCCACATTGTCTCTGCACAAGGGATATCAACAGACCCTGCAAAGATCGAAAAGATCTCAGCTCTGCAAGCACCCACCAACCTCAAACAGTTGAGGGGATTCCTAGGCCATGTGGGTTACTACAGAAGGTTCATAGCCCATTTTGCGACAAAGGCAACCTCCTTGCACAAGCTCCTGAGGAAAGATGCAGAGTTTACTTGGACGGAAGAATGTGACAAAGCCTTCCACACTCTGAAGCAGTGTCTGATAGAGGCACCCATCCTGCAACCTCCTGATTGGACGAAAGAGTTCCACGTACACACTGATGCATCAATTGAAGGCTTAGGTGCTGTCCTCTGCCAAAAGGGCTCCTCGAAGTTGGATCAACCGATCTATTATGCAAGCCGAAAAGTCACTGATAGGGAATGGAACTATACAGTGACCGAGCTGGAGTGCTTGGCAATGGTGTTTGCCTTGGAGAAGTTTCGCCATTACCTCCTATCCACCCACTTTAAATTTTATGTGGATCATGAGGCCCTGTCCTTCTTAATGAACAAAGCAGATGTGAAAGGATGATTGATGAGATGGCTCCTTTTATTCCAGGAGTTCGACTTTGAGGTGATTACTAAGCCTGGTCGTTCCCATGTTCTGGCTGATCATCTGTCGCGTATCCCACAAACTGCAGACGAGGAGCAAGATGATCCAGACCTCCCTGATGCTTCCCTATTCTTGGTGGAAACTGTAACTCCCTGGTATGCGGACATTGCCAATCTGCTGGCAACCCAACAGTACCCTCCTGGTATCTCTAGTCGGGAAAGGAAGAAGCTCATGCTAGAGTCAGCCCCCTACACCCTGCTCGGCGGTGCACTGTACAAGAAAGGCAAAGATGAAGTACTCAGAAGATGTGTTGCCGGAGATGAGGTTGGGATTGTTCTGAAGGCTTGCCACGACGAGCCATGTGGAGGTCACTTTGCAGGAGAAGCTACGGCCAGGAAGGCTCTGTTAGCAGGATATTGGTGGCCTACCATTCATAAGGATTCCTATGATTACTGTAAAATATGTGATGCTTGTCAAAGAATGGGGAAACCCACCAAGACAAGTGCCATGCCATTGCAACCTATCCTTCCGTTGAAGCCGTTTGAGAAGTGGGGCATTGACTTCGTAGGTCCAATCGATCATCCTACCAGAAGGAAACAGAACCGATACATCCTCGTATGTACGGATTATGTCACAAAGTGGTGTGAAGCTAAAGCCCTCAAGCGAGACGATGGTAACAGCGTGGCCCTGTTCATGTACGAGAATATCATCACCCGTTTTGGCAGTCCCTTAGAGCTGGTAAGTGACAGAGGCACTCATTTCCTTAACAAAGTCATGGAAGAGTTGACAGAATTGTATAAGATCCGCCATCGCAAGTCCACTCCCTATTACCCCAGAGCCAACGGCCAAGTCGAAGTCACCAATCGCATCCTTTGCTCGATTCTGACAAGGACAATTGCCGCACATCGTCGTGATTGGGACGATCGACTTACAGAGGCCCTCTGGGCGTACAGAACCTCCCATAAAGCAGCAACAGGACAAACACCCTTCCAGTTGGTGTATGGTACAGAAGCAGTTTTTCCTATTGAATTGGAACTACCCTCTTTGAGAGTGGCGATCAAAGAGCGTTTGGGGGATGACGATTCACTGCAACGCCGTATCCTGCACTTGGAATGTTTGGACGAAATTCGTCGGATGGCTCTACAGTGCATGGAAGCCACGCAAGCTCGACGCAAGGCTTACCATGACAGTTTCATCAAGCACAAAGAGTTCAAAGAAGGTGATTTGGTCCTAGCCTATGATTCACGCTTTGGCAAGTTTCCTGGCAAGCTCCAACAGCGGTGGATGGGCCCCTATAAGGTACTTGCAGTCAACCCTAATGGTTCTGTCCAAGTGCAGACCCTGGATGCCTCTGATGATCCCTTTCTGATCAATGGATATCGCCTGAAGAAGTACTTCCCTCCTTGGGGATCTTGACAATTACAGACACTTGATCCTTCCCCTCGTTGGCACGGCACTGTACTTCTTATGATGCTACTTCTGATAGCCGTTCTTCAATCACTCCTGATATGGACGCAACCCTCTGTCCCCTCCAAACCCCCTTCCAGCCTTGATCTCTTATCCTCTATTTTTCACCAGCGGCAGTACAGAGGTTGGTTCTGACACATGGTCTTTCTACCATTCCCTTGCTCACTTTGGAAACAAAAAAGAAAAGAAAAAAAAAAACAAAACATATCGGTCATGGGAGAAAGGACTTAGGTCCCTGTCATGCCGACCTCTTCTTCGAGAAAAGGTGGAAACACCCTCGGGAATAGGGGAAAATAAGAAAAAGAAAGAAAAAAAAGAAAAAAAAAACAAACAAAGAAGAAACAAAAGAAAAAAAAAACAAACAAATAAATCTGTTATGAGAGAAAAGGAAGCAATTCCCTGTCATAGCAGGCCTCGTTCCAAGAAAAGGTGGTAAACACCCTTGGGCGGGAAGCTGGCTGTGGAAAAGGTGGTAACACCCAACAGTCCAGAAAGTGGATTCATTAATTAATATCCCTCGGATCCAATTCCGAAGCTGCCTCCCTTGGTACGCTGTGTCTTGGGTCTCTTTGCAAAGTGAGTACCTGTCCTCCAGCAGACGACATATTCCTATCCAACACAATGTTCGAATTTGATGGCTACCTCCCTGGGTACGCCTCTTCAACAACTGATGACGCGATCTTCATCGACAACCCCTTGAGTGATGTGAGCTTTCATCCTAACCGGATGGGGACGTGAGTATGGTTGCCCTCTGTAACTATCAACAGAGAGTGAGACAGAGGGTGGGGCGAGAGACCAGTCTTTTCCCTTCCAATCGAATGAGAGGTGAGAAGTGTGAATGAAGTGTTGCACGCACGGGATGGGCCTCTCAAAGCACAAAGCACAATTTGTTCTGTGCACTGCACCATAAGGCCCCCTGGCCTTCCTTCTCGCACCGTATGCCGGCACAGGGCGGGATGCACAGTTGCACCATCAAATGCGCACAAGGCATACAACCTTTGCACAAGTGACTGTGAGGATTACATCAATGGGTTTCAGGAAAAGGCTGCCCTCCTGTATCTATCAACAGAGAGTGAGACAGAGGGTGGGTTGAGTGTGACTGGAGTTTCTTCAATCAATTACCGAGAGGTGAGATTGAGGGACGTTACGACATTTGGAGTCAGGTATGTTCCTGTTTCCCTATGCACCCACGGGATGGGTTTTTGCCATCATCACAAGACACATCACCCTGTTCTGTACACTGCACTGTAAGGCTCCCTTGCCTTCCTCCTTGCACCTATGCCAGACGGGTTGGACGCACTAATGCACCATCAACTGTGCACCCTGGCATACTCCTCTCTGCACCATTCCCCCTTGTTGATTCCTCAACCGGGTATGAGATATGGGTCTTAATCCTTATTCCTCAAGTGATATTAGTCATGGGGCGAGTGACTGTTCTTTCATTTCGTTTGAGTGACTGTGAGTTGAGTGCAATATCCCTCATCATCGACAACGAATTTCCTGCGATTCCTTCCATCAGCTACCTCCCTGGGTGCTGCTGCGTGGTCCCTGCCATGACGAACGTGTGCCAAGAAGATGCCTTGGTCCCTCTAGCGCCGACAACCACACTGGACGTGCCGTTGACACTCAACCTTGATTCTTGACCCTACAACTTCTGTTTCTTAGTGATGTTCATGTTTTAAGTGTGGGGAAGTTAGTGGATGGTCTGTGGCATGGTCCCAGGTCCCTAATGCTCGGTTAACCCTATCCGTTAAGGTTTTAAGTGTGGGGACGCGTCCCTGCGCGTCTACATTGCAGACTCATCTGCATATGCCTTATTTTGCTCATGCATGTATACCATGACTTGCTTTTACCTTCCTGGGGTCCCTTCCACCCACCCGGTTATGTTCCACCCACCCTTGGGGCTGTTCCCTTGCAGTATTCCTTCATTCCCTGATTTTGAGGTTTTTCCATGTGAATGCACCCTACGTTCACTTAAATCCAAATCTAACCTTATAGCCTTGTTCCTCCCTTTGAACTGACCATTTTTCCTTTTTACCTACCCCTGTTCCGGTGCACGGTTTTTGAGTTATTAATTTTTGAACCATTTTACACAATTTAGACGGTTTTCCATGTGAACGCGCTTTTCTTGCTTCGAAACCGTGATTTGATGTCATAACCCTGACCAACGCTTCTCCCCTGACATTTTTCCTTTTTATTCCGCATCATTCCGATATACGGTTTGTCCGTTATTAATTTTCCGGGTTTTCACGACTTTTTCGTGCGTATTTTTGACATTTTTCCGTGTGAACTTGCCCTATTTGTATCGGAATTCCAATTTGATTTGACAGCCGTGTCCGATGTGCCTTCCCCTACATTTTTCCTTTTTCCTCCACCCTTTTTCGACTTTCGGATTTTTATTTATTAATTTTTAAATGAGTTTTCGAGAGTATTTTTGGAGTTTTTCACATGTGAACCCCTCCTATTTCTGCCGGAACTGTGTTTTAACATGATAACCCTGTGCCACCCCTTCCTGCGGACATTTTTCCCTCTTATTGCATGTCCTTCCGGTAAACGGTTCGTCCGATATTAATTTCCGATCCCATTTTCGGGTTTGTTTTTTGGGTTTTTCCCGTGTGAACGCGTCTTACCTTCGTTGGAATTATGTTTTGACATGATCGGATTGTCGGGCACATCTTTCTGCACAGTTTTCCTTTTTTCCACACTTCATTCCGATGCACGGATCTTTCGATATTAATTTTTCAATTGCGTTTTTGGTTCGTTTTTTGTGTTTTTTGCACGTGAACGTCCTTTACCCCTCTCGGAACCCCCGTCCCGTATTTTTCCTGTTTCCCTCCTATCGTCCTGTCCACTTTTCGTTTTTACGCTATTTCGTTTTGACATCCGGATTGAGAGTTATTAATTTTTCTTTATTTTTACGTTTTTTCGTGCGCCCGTTGTGCGCGTGAACGCGCCCGTTTTCGATTTAACGCGTCTCCACGCGCCCCGGTCGTGTCCGCGTACCCCGTACCGTCATCCCCGCGTCATTTCAATCCCATCACGGCAAATTTTTTTACCCCGCCCCGCGCACGTGCGCGGGACGGGCATCCGCCTCCTCTTGACCCCGCCCATCCTCCCTAGCCCCTGCTCACCCCCTCCTGCCCGCCCACCCATTTCATTATTATTATTATTATTATTTATTTTCTTTTTATTTTTGTTTTTTAAAACAACTCCCCTCCCGCCTCAACCATCTCTCTCTCTCTCTCTCTCTCGTGTTTTTCTTAAGGATTGCTATGGAGGGTGATGAAGAAGAGGAGGATAATTGTTTCTATTATGTTCTGTGGGCGAGAGATCAATTCTCAGCATAGATTTTGCTCCGATAATGTTCCTGGAACACTCGTAATGGCATGCTCCTCCCATCCTGATTCGCGTGAGGGTTAGGCAGTTCCTAGGAGCGATAGAGAGGTTTACGACCAGAGCCCCCTTGGCACTCCCGCCTCCTCTTGCCTAACGGATTCCTCACCGAGTGACCTCTTGCTGTCGAGGCCAGTCCAAAGCTCCTTGCGGTGGTACAAAACAATCCCCCTTGGAGCAAGATTCCGCATCTAGCTATGGGGGAGGGATAGTGCCATCTTTCCTCTTATTATCTTGATTATATATTTACAATCAGATCTAATTGTTGCAAGCACAATCAATCTTTCCTATGTAACCATCAATGCATACACAAATAAAAAAAGAAACAATATCAAGTTTTTTTAGCATAGGAAGCAGCCCCACCCAATTCTAGGGTTTCTCTTTTAAGGTCCCACCTTATTCTTAGAGTTTCACTTCTTATTTGCAACTCTTTTTTCGGATCCGCAAGTTATTTTGCAAATTTGAAGCCTATTTTATCCTTACAAAAACTTGATATTTTCACCCTAAAAGATAATATGGGCATTTATACCTATGGCAAGCAATTCAGCTACCCTGCCTTAACCCGCACTTAGCAAGAAAATCAGACCTTATAGAACAAAACATCCTCATCAAAAACCCTTCAAACTTATCCAAACCTTTTCAAACACTTCAAAACAACAAAAAATCAGCCCAAAAACCAACATATTTCACACTCAATAGGAGAACTCAAAAGGTTATTGTTTGTTCTTCCATTGCTCCCAGAGAGCTAATGCCTAGGCCCAGTTCATAGGATAGCATTCTTCTCTTTGTGGGATGAAAGTTTATAAGGATGCATAAAAGAGATTGTTTGTATATTTGACATTTTTTATAACAAGTTTTATAAATTACTTTTGCTTTAAGTTTGATGAGAGAGAGAGAGAGAGAGAGAGAGATGAATTATTGAGCAAGTTGCTTTGGAGCAACTTTGCATGAAGTTGTTACGAAGTAGCCTAGCATTTGGTGCATGCGGAATGCTAGTATTTCTTCAATTGAGCTAAATTTATTTAAGTAGTGATGTGGGCTACTTACTAGGTATTGGAAATATGTTCACAAAATTTGCATGTACTACTTGCACTATGATTAAAAATTTTGATTTCCATTTTGATATGGAGCTAGATCCCACCTTGATAGTAATAAATTATTTTACTTTCAATTTTGATTGTTTCACAACTCACTTGAAACTTTATATTTTTCTTAACTTTCTTAATGATTACAATTATGGTAGATAAACATATTGAGAAATAAGTATATAAAAGTACAAATATTATTATATTAATATATATTTATAAATAATATTGTGTACTATAATCAGATACTTGTTTGTTTTTATAGGTTTGCAACAATGGCTTTTTGACAATATGCCCAATACTTTCAAGATGATAATGTCATGGACTTGCATCCCCAAACCTCTTCAGACAACCAAATCTCAAGTCCTCTTAGTTTAGTCCATAATGCATTATATTATTTGTAGCATCTCCCCCAAATGCATATTTGGAATACCTCAATATGGCTTTAGTACCATGCTCAATGATGGCTCATGTTCTGAATGACCATAACACCTCAAGCTACAAGGGCAAAATCTTGGATGCTAGAAGGTAAGTATATAAGCACCTCAACAACACCCAAACTCTTGAGGAACAAAGGAGTGTCTAGTGGCACCCAATAATAAGTCACTTCATGTCCTTCCTCTCCCCAATAAGAGCAAGACTAAAGTGGAAAAACCATGAGAAATGTTGTAGATGTTAACACCATCATAAGTAAGTAGAGAAATATTAGGCAAGCAAAGAAGTAAATGAGTGCCCATCAAAATGGAGGATTAAACTTGGATCAAAATTTTATCAATAAAGACACTCAATTTCATGTGAACGAATGATTGTGTAGGTTGGATAATGTAATCAGTTGAAGTCAAGAGCTTAATCTTGTGCAACTCGTGATATTTGTGTGTGGAGCAATGTCCCATTTAGCCTCTAAGCACTTGTATTTAGAAAAAATCTATTAAAAGAAGGTCACTTGAGTGGGTTGAGTGCCCAAGTGATGAAAAATGGGTGGAAGCCCTTAAAAGTATGTATAAAAAGAAGAGAAGAAAATGGAATAGGTCATTCAAGTGTGTGCTAAGTTGTCTCTATTCGTTTTATGTTTTTTGCTCACTTTGGGTTCTCATGTGCTATTGAGAGAGGGAGTGTGAAGGAGAGTGAGGTAGGGAGTGCAATAACAAGAACGTGAGGGACACAACATGAAGTGCTTGGCAGGTTTCCTACTCCTTCCTTGTCTCGGCATGCTTCTGATGATGATGACAATGACTTGAGTCTAGTGGTGGGGTGGAACATCTGCATCAAGAACTTGCTAAATGAGGTGGATACACAAGGATCATGAGACTTCGCTTGGCTTGTAAGAGAGGCTACATGAGGATTGTTAGAGTTTCTTTAGCTTGCAAGAGACTATAACGACGAGTGAGCTTAATTATATGCATTGTTTTCTAGGTTGAGACACCAGGATGGGGACATAGTAGACATGAAATGTGAACATGAGAGGACAAGGAGTTTCGTTTCTACATAGAACTTAAAAGTTGCATTCAAGTGCAACTCATTCAAGTATTGTAGGCATTCAAACAAAAGAGAGTTGTAAATTTTTTATTAAAAAAGAAATAGAAAAAAGCAAAAATGGAAGATGTTGTGGCAAAATCTATATCTTGGGGAATTAGACATCAAGACTATGGTTTGAATTGGAAGGAATTTGGTTATTGTTGCTTGTAGAGAGAGAGAGGCTATCGTGCTAGAGAGTGACTAAAAGCACAATTTTGTCACGAGTGCACGAGTTAAAGAGGGGACCCAATGGAACTAGCTCACATCAGAGTCAAATGATAGGATTGAATGCATATTCGATCATAGACAATTGAGCTAGACTTAGGCAGTAGTTCTTGAGTAGGGAAAGCATCTCATAAGCATCCCAAAATAGACCACAACTGAATAGATTAGGGAAGGAGTAGTAAGAAAGAGAGAAGACTAAGGAGAAGACTGGTATAAAGATTTTAAAATATTTCAAACTGAGCCCATAAGCCTCAAAGCTCTTGGACGATGAGAATTGAATACCAAAGAGTCAAATTAAATAGCTACATAGGATTGCTTGTGCCATAAAGTGGGGACGAGTTAAGGGCTTGCCTCGACAATCAAATGAGGACTTGTTCATTCACCCTGCAGATCAAATTGAACACCTTAGCCATTGAATGAAAATGCATTGCAATAGGTTGCCTTACTTAAATTAAAAATTTTATGCTCATAAAATTGAACACTCAATGAATCAAATTGAGCTCATCTAGCAAGAGTGAATCGACTTAGTAGAATCGAACGCTTGTTATAGTGTGACTCTTTGTTACCATCTGATATCTCGTCAACTACTAATCACCAAAAGAACACATATTGATCTCCATCTTCGTCAATATAAATTTCAAATTGATCACTCCACTGATCGTCATCTCTACACAAGGTAGTGCCTCGAAGGCATCAATTCCAATTGCTAGGGAGAGAAGAAGATAGTTAAATGATAAAGAATATGTAAGCCTTAATACAAATGATTTTTGCTCCTCTTCCTTAGAGGTTAGTCATAAATATATGTATTCATCATGTGGGTTCAAGATAAGGGATCTTTAAAATACAAAATTTACATTTTTTTTACATACATAAGGGTCATATAAAGGGATTACTTACATATTGAATAGAAAAATATTATGTTTTATTGAGAAAAAGTTCAGAAATAAGGATATTTATAAATAGGCCCTGAATGCACATGATATAGAGGGTATACATATAGTGAATTGCCTAGTCTCCTCTCTCAATTCTTATTCTCCCTTGACTATGCTAAAAGAATCAAGGGGGTACTACTGCCTACTCATTTTGGATACAATACACACAAGCAAACAAAGAGAGAGAGAGAGAGAGAGAGAGAGAGAGAGAGAGAGAGAGAGAGAGAGAGAGAGAGAGAGAGAGAGAGAGAGAGAGAGAGAGAGAGAGAGAGAGAGAGAGAGAGAGAGAGAGAGAGAGAGAGAGAGAGAGTGTGTGTGTGTGTGTGTGTGTGTGTGTGTGTGTGTGTGTGTGTGTGAGTGAGAGAGAGAGAGAGAGAGAGAGAGAGAGAGAGAGAGAGAGAGAGAGAGAGAGAGAGAGAGAGAGAGAGAGAGAGAGAGAGAGAGAGAGAGAGAGAGAGAGATGGAGGGAGGGAGGGAGGGAGGGAGGGAGGGAGGGAGGGAGGGAGAGAGAGAGAGAGAGAGAGAGAGAGAGAGAGAGAGAGAGAGAGAGAGAGAGAGAGAGAGAGAGAGAGAGAGAGAGAGAGAGAGAGAGAGAGAGAGAGAGCACAATCTCATAGGATTATCAACCTTGATGTATGTCCCCTCTTTGTTCCCCATTCCAATCTCTTGAAAGCTCCCTCCCTGCTGTGTAATCTGACCCTCTTTGCAAGAGGATATTCATCCCCATCTTCCATCTTCATCTCATGCATAATTCCATTCTCCTTCTATGCTTTCTCCCTTGTCTCAAATCCAAGCCCCATATAACCTTAGATTATCATAAGACTAGTCTAATAGCTTGGTGACAAAATGAGTAACTAGAGAATAAAGGAGTTCAAGAAGAAGAGCCCATGAAAAAAGTATTTTCGATGGCACCAAAACAAAGCAATACTTGAGAAGGTGAACGATTGCTAGAGCCAAGAAGACTCCATTATCATCAAGCAAGGCTTAAAGGATTAACAAACCTATTCAAGTTTTTCAAAGACCTAGTTTAAGAAGTACTTGAGGAGTGGAAGAGGCACAACTAGGAGCTCAATATGGCACCTAGGAGGAGTATGTGTAGAGTAGATTTACAAAGTTGCACGAGCAAAGAGAACCCCTCCATCTTCAACTAATATCTAGCTACCTTTGTATTAAGTTTTAAAAAATAGTATAAGGGTAAATGATGTTTGTATTATGATTAGATTAACTTGCTTGCTTAAAGTATGAGTTGATATTCTTAGAACCACCATTTGTAAGTGCACTCTCCCTTGTAAAAATGTTACACTCTTAAGAAGAGAGTTATGATGTGAAACCAAAAGTATAAAACATAAGATGAGTGACCAAGGAACCTAGTGATCCCTAGATTAAATTAGATAATATAAAGTTAGATGCCTTGTCATACTATAAGAAGTGATTGTACATGGTTAAGAGTCGCGTATTTCTAAGGAAGAATAGGTAGGATAAAAATGCTATAAGACATATCAATAGTATGTTCAGTAATGACGTAGAGTTCTAAATTGAAAGCATCAATATCATAGACAGTAAGATAAGTAGTGCTATGATTGGTGAAAGAGAATGGGATAATAATTAGCATACTTGTTTAGAAGGAGAGATAACTAAGCAATATTAATATAATACTTGATTAAGAAACTCAAAACAAAAAATGCCTAGATACTCAATTATGATAATATGTGTTATAGAGAAGAAGCAAATCGATGTAAATAGTTGAGTATCAACTACATGCTGCTCAAGATGAAGTTCATACTGTGGCATAGTATAGTCAAAATAGATTGTTGGAATAGACTTTATAGAGAGACAAAGACAAACGGAGGGACTTACTCCATGTATGAGCTCCTGGGTAGAGATAGGGGAGTAAGATAAAGGCTATGTTGAGACTCTCTATCTCTCTCTCTCTCTATATATATATATATATATATATACATATATATATATACATATATATACATATATATATATATACATATATATACATATATATATATATACATATATATACATATATATATATATACATATATATACATATATATATATATACATATATATACATATATATATATATACATATATATACATATATATATATATACATATATATACATATATATATATATACATATATATACATATATATATATATACATATATATACATATATATATATATATATATATATACTCACTCACTCAAAACTGAATACTCAATATGAGAGAGTGAGCCTCCTTTTATAAATACAAGGAATAAGGGATTGTGGATGATACTCCTCTATAAGATACATGAAAATGAGAAGGCCACATTTCCTTTATTTATGTGGTAGAGAAGAAAAGGAGAGAGAGACGTGTCTCTATTATTTACAAGAAGGAGAGAGAGATGTGTCTTCTTTATTCTTTTGGGGGATGATAAAAAATATAATTTATAAGAATATTTTATTTTCCTTTTATATGTTGGAATGTGATGTTAAGCTAATCAAACTAGATAGCCCATCGAAGAAGCCTTTTGTTTCAAATAGATTTAGATGCTTTCCCTTTTAAATAGCTAGTGATATGGTTGAGGTCACTTTTAACAATGAAGGGTACAAAATTAATAAAAACATGAAAGGTTTGGATGGAGTTTTTAATCACCATAATTTCTTGGTGGGATGAAAGATAATTATGTTGAGTGCTAGAAAAAGTGCCACTTGCAAATTGAGAAAGTTCCTCACAACCATTGTCTTGTTGTTCACAAAGGATCCTCGCCCATCCAAGATCACTGGCATCTATATAGATAATTATGGATTTTACAATAGGTAGTTGGAGTAGAGGTAGAGCTCTTGCATAGCAAGTCTTAAAGGCTCACCCCATTGGAATTTGTCCCTCTGAAGTAGAGGGATAAATAAGAGAAGTACAATGGATAATGTAAGACACAGATTTGCTAATTTAGTTTAAACAACCAATTAGAAATTATTAGAGTTGGATTACATAAGACAAGTATTTGAAAATACTTTTAAGGCTTTCAGAACATGATCTTGTAGTAGCACAAATTTGTCATTAGTAATTTGCAAGCCTAAAAGATCTAGGGAAAGGGTGAAGATGGTGAATTTGGAAGGAGAGAGAACCATGCTTGCTTCTTCAATTCAGGATAGAAAAATTTGAAAGTGTTTGATGTGTTGTTCCATGGTGTCAAAAAAGACTAATAAGTCATCAATGTATACAAGGACAAAAGGTAAGTCATCAAAAGTAGAATCAACCCATTCTTGAAACTTGGTAGGAGTAGTTTTGATTCCAAATAATAATATTATCCATTGATAAAGTGACCATATGGAACACAAAAGACAGTCTTATAGCAATCCTATGGAGCCATGGGTAATTGCTAGAAGCTTGATTTTAGGTCAAACTTGCTGAAAATTTGGGCAGCTCCAAGGACATCTTTTAGGGGCAATGGATAGCCACCTCTAAATCATATACTTATTAAGGGGTGGTAATTAATGACAAGCCACGTTTTGCCCTGTTTTTGTTCAACTATGCGTATTAACATAAAAAGCACGACAAGCCCAAATGGAGAGGACATTAGTTCAATAAGACCTTTGTATAGTAGCTCTTGGATTTCTTGTTGGCATAATCCTAGATCTTCAATATTTATACTTGATGGCATGCTTTAGTAGTAACAATATTATCTTCACAAGGAGTCTAATAGAAAATTGGGCACGTTTTTCTTTAAACAAGGTTGGATCATCAAAAGAGAATTGAGCTACTTTGTCTCTTTAAGTTGGAAAATATCTACTTTGTATTTGGCCAATCCTTTTTTAAACTAAATTTGGAGATGAATAGGCACTTGTTCTTCAATTGGTATCATGAAAATAGAGCAAGTGAACTTTGGAAGGAGAGGAACAGTGATTCCCTTGTTGGCATAGGTTAGATGGAGAACATTTATGTAGAAAGTGAAGGACACTATATATTTACATATATCAATGCCAATGATAAGATTATAATGCAAGGCCTGGGCATTAGTTCCATCTCTATAGGAAGTTTTATATCCCCAAGGTGAAGCCAAGTCTTGAATTTGGTGGTGACAGAGTCTTTTAAATTATTCGAGAGCTCTATTAGGAGAGGATATATCTTCTAAAAGCTTACATAAGAAAATAATTCTTATGGGGCAATAGTCATTGTAGAGTTTCTATCAATAAGTGCATTAGCAAATATCTTGAAGTATCTAGAATCTTTGAGGATTACAGATATCATTGCTATTCAAAGCATTGATTTTGAGAGAGGAAAGGGCTTCTTTTTCTTTGGCGGAAGCTACTATTGACTCCCTAGTGTGGATTATCCCCTATTGAATGGAAGTATGTAGGATAGAAACACATTCTTTATGTTGTTTCAAATTTTGTTGTAATGTAGTCACAGAAGGATTGGAGAGCAATATTGACTTGCTTGATTTCCAAGGTGATTTGCTAGAGATTAGTTTCGATAATTTGGAGTTGTCTATGGCTTAGCATCATTGCGAAAGATTGTGGTCTTGTCATCTCATTTAAAACTAGGGAGAGAAATTGATTTCCTCTTCTAAGAGTAGTTATATCCAATGTTCCAAGATTGCTTTGAGGTTTTGGTAGATTATAGGCTATCTGTAATAATTATTCTTGTAGTCTTTCTCTTTTTTTCCTTTTGTTTTACTAATGTTTAGAGAGGGATAAAGTATGGTCACTAGACGAAGTGTCTGATTCTTCAAATGATTGTGGGGAAAATTTTGAAGGTTGAGGGTCTTGGGGGCCAAATATTTTCTCAAAGAATGACATTGGTGCACCTCGATCAGAGAAGGAAGAGGAGAAACACAACCTCATTCGAGGTGAGAGAAATGGTGTTCATTGAGGTTATATTTGTTAAGATAGGAAGAAGAAAAATCGACGTCTTCTAATTTAGAATCTAAATCATAAGAAATATCATTGGAGTGGCTGGTCTTAGTATCAAAAGCATGAGAAAGACGCCTTCTAGATTTGTGAACTTGATGACCATTAGGTTTCTTTCGATGATGAGGGCATTAGTTGGCTAGATGGTGAGAGCTTTTGCAAATATAGCATTTGAATTTTCCCTTTTTCTTAGAATGAGTCTTTTTGTGGGTTGGCTTCTTCTTATGGTGAGAATAATGGCATTTATAGTACACATAAGAATATGGACAAGAGCAATGACTATAGTTCTGGCAATCAAAATATTTTTGAAATTTTAATCCATACTTATGAATGGAATTGGGGATTTGGTGATGCGATTTGGCCACCTTTTGTTGATTGCAGACATCATTAATCACTTTCCCCATGATTTGACTAAGCTATCCAAAATTGTCAAAGAATTCATAACCTTCTTACTCATCTTGCTTTTGACCAATGCAAGTGGAGGATCAATGAATACTTCACAAAATGCTATTTAAGTGTGGCATCATGTGTCCCCTTGCATTCATACAACAGGTCTCTCATATAAATTAGGTATTCTTTGCCTCTTTTGGGATAATAAAGATGAGCCCTTTGGAATGCTTCTTTAGCTTTAGTTTTATTATCATATTTGTTACCAACTATCTCTCCAAGGAGAGGTTCAAAAAAGGGGAAAATAGGATCAAGACTATTGGAAATTTCTTCTTTGAGATCTAAGGAAATACTTTCTCACCAGAGTCGTGGAGCATACCCACAAACCCATGAGATAGAGCATTAATGAGGTCAAATTTGCTCATATCAGGATTATCAATAAGCTTTTGAGAGGGGTAGCCATACATCATATGTAGGATAGTTTTAAGATTTTTCTGTGATTTGCCATCAAAATTCCAAACGGGAAAATTTGCAACTTTGGAAAGACTAAGGAAGCTAGTTTCTTTTATACTAGAGGTTGAAGCTTCCTCTTTTACCCCATGTGCATTAAGGTACTTGGATTCAATACCATTAAGCTCTCGAAAAAATTAGAATCATATTCAAGGTGAAACAAAGTCTTGACTTTGGTGGTGATAGGGATATTGGGCAACAATCATTGTAGAGCATGTATCAATGAGTGGACCAACAAATATCTTGAAGTATCTAGGATCTTTGAGGATTATATACATAGCTGGGATTGGATTGTTATTCAAACCATTGATTTTGAGAGAGGGAAGATATTCTTTTCCTTTTTCTTTGCCTTTGGTGGCTGTTGGTATTGATTCCTTGGTGTGGATTATCCCTTGTTGAATGGGAGTATGTAGGGTTTGCCATCAAAATTCCAGATGGAAAATTTTCCAACTTTGGAATTTTGATGGCAAATCACAGAAAAATCTTAAAACTATCCTACATATGATGTATGGCTACCCCTCTCAAAAGCTTATTGATAATCCTGATATGGCTTTGTGAAGAAACTGGAATTATATTCTTCTTGATCAAACACATCAGTAATAGAATGAGCATTTATATAAATAAATATGGAAACTACCTGAAACTCATTACTATCTTGTGAGGAGTAATCATCATCTTCGTCATTGAGAGGATAGAATTAGCAATATCGTCTAGCCCAAATGCTTCATCTGAAGAGCCCATATAGCCTCCATAGATGCTCCTATAGTCATCAATGAGTTGATAGCAGTTCTCTTCAATGCCATCTAGATGCCATAGAGTCTCTTCCATAAGGGAATTTTCAATCGCATGTGGTGAAACCTAGAATTTTTCGATAATGTCTCTTCATCAAGGGAAATGCGCATGGGAAAATCCTACATCATTTCACTGAAAGTCCTCCATTGACCAAGGATAGTAGGTGGTGGTGTAATAGGGGGTGTCATGTGGTAGAGTAGAACTAGAGGCAAAATGTTCATTGATAGTTGTAGTAGCATTATTAGTTGGTAGCTTGAAAGTTGTCTTCCTCTTCATCCTCATCCTCATCATCTTCTTCACATTCCATTTCAAATTCCCAATACATGAGATCACTCAAGGTAGGGGAATAAGGAGTTAGAGGGTCTTGAGTTGAAAGGGTGTTGATTTTGTGGAGGTTGGGTAGGTGGAATTCCCTCTTTTTGTGATTTGTCAATCAAAATTCTAGACGAGAAATTTTTAACTTTGGAAAGACTAGGCAAGCTAGTTTCTTGATACTAGAGGATCAACCTCTGTGAAGAAAGTGGAATCATATTCTTCTTCTTGATCAAACAATTACTAATAGAGTGAGCACTTATATAAATAAATGTGGCACGCGTGCACACACACACACACACACACACACACACACACACACACACACACACACACACACACACACACACACACACACACACACACACACACACACACACACACACACACACACACACACACACACACACACACACACACACACACACACACACACACACACACACACACACACACGTGCACGTGTGTGTGTGTGTGTGTGTGTGTGTGTGTGTGTGTGTGTGTGTGTGTGTGTGTGTGTGTGTGTGTGTGTGTGTGTGTGTGTGTGTGTGTGTGTGTGTGTGTGTGTGTGTGTGTGTGTGTGTGTGTGTGTGTGTGTGTGTGTGTGTGTGTGGAGCAAGTTTATTGATCCTTGTGGGATACCTATATGTGTTTGAATTATATTTTGTGTTGAAGAGATTTTGTACTTATCACAAGAAAATATAATTTTTATTTAAAGGTAGGTTCTTTGCCTTGTTTTTTATTGAAGTTAGGAAATCCTTAAGGGGGAGGAGTATACTCACTCTGAAGGACTGACTGATGAGGGTTTGATGCATAAATGGATCATCTCCATGATCACACTATAGAAATAGATGTCAATAAAGGCAAGGAACCTGACGGGGCATGGCTTGATACATTGGCCGAAGGTGGAGTAGTTGTGAAGGCCACCATAGAATGTTGGTTTGCTCCTATAACAAGTTGCAGGTTAGGGAGGCTCTAGACACCATGTCTTAGGGCTAGGATAGAGATGGAAAACCTCTATGGCCTAACATTGGAAGACCCCATTCTAATACATGTGTATTATAAATTGTGTCCATGGGATTTGGACACCAATATTTAGGTGCTTTGTATATGGGTCTCAATGGAAGGGATGGAATGTCGAATTGGCGTTGAACCTTGGAGAAGGTGGGGATAAATACATTATTGTTACTATCTTATGAATATTGCTTGATCTTGTCTTTGTGTTTGTGTATAAATTATGTGAAGAAACTTGTGCTAACAAAATGAATTAAAGAAGTTTTATTTATATGTTTCATTAATTGTGCTAGGAAATTGGATAATTAGGATACTTTGTTTTACATGGAAAGTAGGAGGATGGATGCTACTTTCCATTTAAAATAAGAGATATTTGTATGGATCCTCATATGGCTAGTGGTCTTGGTAAAACGAGAGTTTTCCTTTAAAAGTGTTAGATTTGGGATGTTTTAGGAAATACTTGATGAAGGCTATTGTAGGAAATATTATAGACCCCAACCTTGTGTCAATTTAAGGGACCGGGGTGAAACTTTGCCTTATAGCAAAGGGGTCAATGTGCTAGCTCACCCTTTTTTATCACCTTCTTTGAGCCAAGTGCAACATGAATCTACTTTAGTTCAAGTTGATTTCCATCAAGTAGTTGATTGACAACCAATGCTAGATAAATTGTTAGGTGACCATAGTCCTACTTAGAAGCCTTAAATTCAAGTCAATCCCCATGGCTATGGAGTAGATCTTCCCCTAGAAGGGAGACTCAAGCAAGCTTAGACAACAATATTTGAGATGTTTCAAGGAAGTTCGCTCCCCCTACAAGGTAGATTTAGGTAAGCTTAGCCAACAACGTTTATGATATTTCAAGAAAGTTCCTTACGAGATTGACTATCTCTTGATGGACTATCCAAATTGTAAGTGCCAATGGTTCATTTTACACACATGTTACACAAATGGAATCGAGTCAAACTTTCTTCTTTCCTTCAAATCAACAATCAAACTAATGGATTACTTGTGCTTGTGGTGGAGGAGATGCCTTATTCTCTAGTCGAACTCCTTGTGCTTTTCGCTATTGAATTACTTGCACTTGGATGAAAATGACTTGCTCTCCAATCAAACATCTTGTGTTCTACATTGAATGCTATGTGCATTTGGATCAAATGCCCTATGCTTGGATTGAATGCTTGGCTCCATCATATGACTTACTTCCAATGCCTTGTGCTAGAACACAAATGCCTTATGGTTTGGGATACTACACATGTGGTTTGCCTTGAGAAATTGTGAAGAATCCAATTAGATAAGAGAATACAAGCTTAGAGTTGAGTTGCCTTATATCTTCTCTATATGGATCAAACCCATTTGAAGGTGAGACCTACTTTAAAGCTTCTTCCAATGTGTAGAGAGAATCATTGACCAAAACAATCCATGGTAACTACCTTCTGTCAAGATTGTGGGACAGAAGGAAGGAGTCTCACTTGTAGCTTTCTTGCTTGCACAATGGGGGAATACACACAAGGGTGGAGGCTGAAAAGAATTTTCCTCTTCTTAGTTGTGTAAGCCAAAAAGAACTCAAGCACATAGAAATAGAAGAACCCTATATATGGGTCTCAAACCAAACTCAACTAACTAAGGTGGCATACTAACTAAGCCACAAACTAGAGTAGATAAGGATAGCTGTCATCTAGCTATTATTCATGGGCGGTGTACCAACCGCATCTACAACTGACAAGTCGGTGATATAAATGCACAACGGTCACCCTGGCATATCACGAGTGGAGCTCGATATCTCAACACTCCCCCTCCAGCTCAATCCCAATTCCTGCACACCAAGCAGGTCTCTGAACTTGCGCAGCTTCTCTGCGCCCAATGCCTTCGTGAATATGTCAGCTACCTGATCCTCTGTGCTGACATAAACTAGATCAATAAGACCTAGTAAAACTCTCTCTCGCACATAGTGATAATGCACCTCAATGTGCTTTGTTCTAGCATGATAGACTGGGTTATTTGCCAAGTGTATACTACTCATGTTGTCACAATAAATGACAACTGGCCCATCTGTAGGCTGATGCATATCATAAAGTAGCTTATCCAACCAAGCTACCTCACATGCAGCCATTGCTGCACCCCTGTACTCAGCCTCTGTGCTCGACAAGGCAATTGTAGGCTGTTTCTTGCTACTCCAAGTGACTGCAGCACTCCCAAAAGAGAACACATATCCATTGGTAGATCTCTATCAGAAATACTACCAGCCCAATCAGCATCAGTGTATCCATGCAACTGTATCTGAATCCTAGTCTCATAAAATAGTCCATACTGCAATGTGGACTTCACATATCTGAGTATGCGTCTAGCCGCATCCAAATGTGGTTTCCTTGGAGCCTGCATAAACTGACTTACCAATCCAACAACATAGCTCAAATATGGCCTGGTAATAGTCATATAAATCAAACTTCCTACTATGCATCTGTACATAGTAGGGTCTTCAAGAAGCTCACCTACATCTGCACTCAGCTTCACATTCTGCTCCAAAGGAAATGAAATAGGCTTACAGCCTATCATCCCATATTTGGACAGCATGTCCAATCCATACTGCCTCTGCAAGAGCCGTATCCCACTTGGTGATCTAATCACCTCAATGCCCAAGAAATAACACAGCTCTCCCAAATCCTTCATCTCAAACTTCTGCTTCGATAGCATTTCCACATGAAGGATATCTTCATCACTATCACCTGTGATAATCAAATCATCAACATAAATGACAAGTAGCATAATACCTTTCTCTGTTTTTCTCACATAAAGTGAGAAATCAGCCTTGGAAATCTGAAAGCCAATAGTGACAAGATACTGTCCTATCTTGTCAGACCATGCTCTAGGTGCTTGCTTCAAGCCATACAAGGCTTTCTTCAACCTGCAAACAAACTCAGGATGAACAGCATGCACATAACCTGGTGGCTGCTCCATATAGACCTCTTCTTGCAAATCACCATGCAAGAAGGCATTCTTTACATCCATCTGATGTAAAGACCATTCTTTTGATGCAGCCATAGCAATGACTACTCTTATGGTTGCCATCCTTGCAACCGGACTGAATGTTTCTTCATAATCAATGCTGTATGTTTGTGCATACCCCTTGACTACTAATCTTGCCTTGTATCTGTTCACAGAACCATCTGCATTGTGCTTCACCTTATAAACCCACTTACAACCAATTTCATTCTTATCTTTAGACAAAGGTACCAATTTCCATGTAGCATTTGCTTCCAAGGCATCCATTTCTTCATCCATGGCTTTCTCCCATTTTTCTTTTCCCATGGCTTGCTCAAAAGAAGTGGGTTCTGGTTCCTGTATCACTTTGACCATATATGCATAGTGAATGGCTGTTAATCCATCATATTTCAGCCTATCCACAGGATACCTAGCTCTCGTAGACCTGCGCAAAGTAGGTTCACTCCCACGTGCTCTCAAAACATCCCTGGTCTTCCTTACTCCAGGTGTAACAATAGAAGGAATACCCAACTCATCATCAATGCTCTATTCTGAGCCACTGGATTCACCATCCACATAAGAGTGACCTGCATTCACATCAAACATGGGCTAATCTACCTTCTCTTTTCCTTTTCGTGATACCTGCATACCACTATCTGCATTGCTTTGAGAAGATTCTCCTGATCTCAATCATCCTGTCCATGGTGAAGAATGTGAACCACTGCTAGAGGACACTCCAGGTCCACTATTTTCTTGTGACTGCTGCTGTGAATTCTGTGCAGCATTACCATTTTGTGCATCTACATTATCAATCACATTTACTGGTTTATACCAGCTTCTCATCTCATCAAAAACAACATCTCTGCTCACTGTAAATTTACGAGTAGAAGGGTTATAGCATTTATACCCTTTTTGCTGCAAAGAGTAACCAATAAAGATGCACTTCTTAGCTTTTGGATCCAACTTGGATCTCAAATCATCTCGCACATGAACATAGGCAATGCAACCAAAATTTTTCAAATGAGAAATATTTGGTTTCCTACCAGTATACCTCTCCTCTGGAGTTATCCCATGCTGTAGTGGGAGTCCTATTCATTATGTAGACTGCTGTAGCAACTGCCTCAGTCCAATAAAAATCTGGCATGTCTTTTTCATTTAGCATGGCACGAGATACCTCTCCAATATGCCTGTTTTTCCTTTCTGCAATTCCATTTTGTTGTGGGATATGACTGCATGAATATTAGTGCTTTATGCCATGCTCCTGCAAGAACCTTGCAAACTCATTTGAGAGGTACTCTCCCCCTCCATTTGACCTTAGGCATTTTATTTGCAGGCCTGTTTCTTTTTCAACCATAGCTTTAAGAGTTTTGAAATGCCCAAAAACTTCACTTTTCTTTTTCATAAAATACACCCAAACTTTTCTGCTATAGTCATCAATAAAAGTGACAAAATAATGACAGCCTCCAAGAGATGCAGCTTTAGTAGTCCACACATCAGAGTGAATTAATTCCAATGGCTTCTTACTCTCTTGAACATGTCTAGGAAATGGTTTTCTTGCCTGTTTTCCAAATTGACAGGCTTCACATACCTTATGCATTTCTGCAACCTTGAATTTAGGCAATCTTGCAACAATATTTTGGGCCTGCATTGATTTAAGTCACTGTACATTAACATGACCAATGCGTTTATGCCAAATATCAATATCTACAACTACACTGGTCCCATGTGCAAACATTGCTGCACTCAATTCAGGCATGTCTGCATCCAACGTAAACATTCTGCCCTTCTTCTTTCCTTTTGCTATCAAGCGACCTTTATTTTTCATATCCTCAACAAAGCATCCATGAGGATTAAATCTGACCTGCAAGCCTTGCTCAACCATTTGACCAATAGAAACCAGATTCTTGGTGATATTCAAGACATGAAATATATTGGACAGGTATTTCTTTTTCCCATCCTGCATAGACAAAGGAATTTTTCCAATCTGCACAATAGGATGTGCATTATCATCACCGGTCTCCACAAATCCTAGTTTTTCCATTTTCCTTGCATCCTCCATCCATTCTACATGACCTGTCATGTGGTTGGATGCACCTGAGTCAACATACCATACACCGTTGCTTTCTTCTGCACTTATCACAGAATTGTTAATGTGCTGCACCATAAACAAATGCTCATTTTTGTCATCACCCTGTCTACTAGAAGATGCATAATTCCCTTGTTGCAATTTTCCATTCATGATGTCATTCTGCTTTTTATAGCAGTCTTTAGCCATATGACCCATTTTACCACAGTAGTAGCATTCAACATTACTGTTTGCATTTTGGCCTCTTTGCCATCCACCACGACCTCTTTGGCTCCCCTTGCCTCTAGACTTACCACGTCCTCCTCCATAGGACTAGTTTTCTTGAGTTTGTTGCATATTCTGATTTCTATCACGGCCTCTAGATCGGCCTCCTCTACCTCTGCCTCTACCTCTTCCAGCATTTGAGTAGAAGACAGCTTCTTTTGAAGTTCCTCCTGAAGAAGATGCACCACCATTTCTCTGCTCCTCAAAAATTAGAAGAGCAATCAACTCCTCAAAATCCGGAAATCTTTCATGGACGGAAATGGATATTCGGAACTGTGCATAATCCTTTCCTAGACCATTCAAGGTCACAGAAACTAAATCATCATCTTCCACTGGCGACCCAATGGAAGCAAGTGCATCTGCAATCTTCTTCACCTTCATGTGGTAGTCATTGATGCTCATATTTTCTCTTTGCACATTGTGCAACTCTTAGTTGAGCTGCATTTTCCTCGCTTGCGTATTTGTGCTATACATTTTTGACAAAGTATCACATGCCTCCTTTGGCGTACTTGCATCTTGAATATGCACAATCATAGAGTCTGAAATGCTGATAGACAGCCTGTACATAACTTCCTGGCTCTCTCATGCAATGCTTTAAATGCCTACATTTTCTGTTGATTGGGAATATCAGGAAGAATTGGTTCTTCTTCATTTCCTGCAACGAACTCCCAATATCCTTTTCCCATAAGGAAATTCGTCATTCTAAACTTCCATGCTTGGAAGTTGTTCTTGTCAAGATTTTCAGTGACAATCTGTGAAAGAGAATCAGACGCCATTACAGAACACTGCAAAAAATTCTATCACTGCAAAGAACACAGCTTCAGCCTCACAAGAGCAAATCTGCAAAGCTGACGAAAGTGGTATTTGACCACACAGTCACTTCCTAGTGACGATTTTGCATCAATAGGAAACAAGGATGATTTTGTAACTCCCAATGTCTCTACGCACAGGCATACACTGCAATTTCTACAGTAACTTTCCACCGACCTGTAGAACAGTGGTCGCACAGCATAAAACTAGGCCTTTTCCTGAGTGCGTGCAGAAAACTTCCACCTCCAAAACAGGCCCCGAAATGGCCTCAAATCAAAAAAACAGAGGAACCAAGGCCTAAAGGCCTTGCAAGCAGCATATACTACCCTCTTGCTACATCGCAAAGGGCGTCTCAATCTGAGACAATGCACTCTTGCAATTTCCGGCTGTGCTACCTGCAGAGACTTGCTCCCAAAACAGAAAAATGGAAGCAACACTGATCCTCTTACCAGAACACCGCGAACTTGTCTTGCTTTCTTGAGCTCCTTACCACGAACAAGGCTCTGATACCATGTCAAGATTGTGGGAGAGAAGGAAGAAGTCTCACTTGTAGCTTTCTTGCTTGCACAATGGGGGAATACACACAAGGGTGGAGGCTGAAAAGAGTTTTCCTCTTCTTAGTTGTGTAAGCCAAAAAAAACTCAAGTACATAGAAATAGAAGAACCCTATATATGGGTCTCAAACCAAACTCAACTAACTAAGGTGGCATACTAACTGAGCCACGAACTAGAGTAGATAAGGATAGCTATCATCTAGCTATTATTCATGGGCGGTGTACCAACCGCATCTGCAACTGACAAGTCGGTGACATAAATGCACAACGGTCACCCTGGCATATCACGAGTGGAGCTCAATATCTCAACACCTTCCACCTACAACTTCTGCTGATTGAACCTTATCCATTTTGGATAAAACTTAAATCTTTTTTGTCAAAAACCATATTGTAAGACTTTATGTTTTAGCAATTGAAAATCCCTTGAAGTAAAAGTGTCACAATTTCTATTGCACACTTCAACAAAATCTTGATAGAGTGTGGTGATGCATCTAGTCCATCTATAGAGAATTAGATGAGGAAGGAGAGGCAAATGCACAAATTGGATGGAATGATATATTAAGAAGGAAATTTCACCAAAAATCAAAGTAAAAAGGCTATTAGAGCTTTCTAGTTTCATCAAACCCAACAAGTTGTGCCTTGGAAGACCATCAACTTGAATCATTATGTAATGAGACAACTTATGACCATGGAATTGAATGAAGAGCCATATAATTGAATTAAACGAGTGCTCTCGCGACATGCAAGCTAAAGCAGGTATACATCTCTGCTTTACCTTGCTTTTATATTGGACATATTAGGCCCTGACTTGCCTTTCTTGAATTCGACACTAAAATTGGCTATTCAAATCTAGTACCCAAGGATTAGACACATAGTTGTGTCCTTCACCATAAGCTCTCAAGACTTTTCTAGCATTGGAATTAGCTCATCATTGGAGTCTTTCTTTCAAATTTAATCCCATCTTACAATGATATCATGCATAGAAACTCCGATTCCATGGATCAATCTGCTATTCTAAGTGCTCTTGAAGCCCAACCTAGCACTAGAATCATTTCTAAAACATGCCTAGATTTCAAATGTGCATTTAGGTACAATGTTTGACTTGATCATTCAATATCCATACTCAAGATAGAACCCATAAAGCATCCCTTGATCTAAGTTGTGATGTACACATACACCTGGACTTGAGACTTATTGCTCTTGCAAAAGGGCAATCCCTTCCATCCATAATAACTCTAGGGGCCCTGAGTATTGATTGTGCATCACAAAGTATTGGAGTTTTGCATGCAGTTCATGCTATGTTTCATGGGCCTTGGGAGTGTCTAAGGGAGTCTAGGTGACATTGTCACATAAGGCAATAAGAATCCACTACTCCACACTAAAATCATTAAATTTTTGACTTCAATTTAAGGTAAAATTTTGATCACAAAGCTATGAGCAACATTCTATCCCAAGTTCCATAAACTTTCCAAGTGCAAGCAAGTAGCTACGGGGACTATAATGGGAAGACTTGATCCAACCTATTGGACATGACTCAATGTGTGGCTAGGATGAACTGAACCAAAGGCACTACTAATATTGTGCAACAATAGTCTTGAAGGACCACCTAGATACAATTGTTAGTAGGCATAGGATGTACTTCAAAGCACATGATACATAGCAAAATGGAGCAATAGAAGGCTATTGAAAAAGTAGCCATTCTTGAACACATAATGAAAGATGTAGTGGAGGATAAAAAGCTGAATGGACATAAGAAAGGCAAGCAACCTAGGTATAAGTTGTAGTTACATATTGAGATTGTTATAGACATTAAAAATTTATTTGAGGAGTGCATCATTGGTAGCAAGGTTGAGTTTACAATTGGCAAGGTACTTGGTATTGCTAAGCAAGAATTTTATGATGAGATAATTGATATCATAAAAAGAAAATGACAGTTTGTACAAGAGTCTAGTCAAGCATTGATGCATGTTGATGAGAAACTAGTTTTGCAAGGTATTCATTGGGAATCTAATGTTGAGGATTTCATTCTTGTCATAAAGTAGGTTGAAGCTAGAAATTGGGTGATTAAGAAGGATGGAAAGAATGATGTATTGGTAGAAAATATCATTGTGAGCAGCACTATTCATAGAGAA
Organism: Lygodium microphyllum; assembly: GCF_053477565.2. Lineage (NCBI taxonomy): Eukaryota > Viridiplantae > Streptophyta > Polypodiopsida > Schizaeales > Lygodiaceae > Lygodium > Lygodium microphyllum. Next base: position 65,771,802 of record NC_141146.1, read on the forward strand.
GTTATGCATTAGCAATCTCATGAAGAAGAGGAACATTACAAGGATATTCATCGATAGCAATGGGCAATTCCAACGCAAATTAGCAGCGTCACTATTTGCATAGTGACGGTACCCAGACAAAAAAAAACAAGCCAAAACTTGAGCATGGCATTTTACCACGAAGAGCGAAAGAGAGAGCAACATAGATCTTGCATTTGGGAGGGAGAGAGAGAAAGAGAGAGAAGGAGAGCTTCTCACCAACACCGCCATCGCCATTTGTGAAGAAGAGGAGGAAGTGCAGGAAGGGCGAAGAGGAGCCGCTATGTCACGAAGAGGAGACAAAGAATCCACCCTCAGGCCTTTGCCATGAGTGCATTGCTCCCTCTTGGTTTGTTCTTATTTTTGCTCCTTTTCTTTTGTTTGTTTTTGTAGATAATGAGGTGCATTGAGGGAGAAAGAGAGAAAATGAGAGAGGGAGAAGAGGAAAGAACAAGAGAGACAGAGAGACAGAGAGAATAAACATGAAACATAATAAAGAAAGAGAGAAATAGAGAGAGAGAGAGAGAGAGAGAGAGAGAGGAGAATGAATGAGACAACATGAGGGGGTAGAGAAAAATGATGAGAGGGTTTGTTCTTGTTCTTTAATTTCTTCTTTTTTTGTTTTTTTTTTTTTACAATGATGTGCATTGAGGAAGAAAGAGAGGAAATGAGAGAGGAAGAATAAGAAAGAAAAAGAAGGAAAGAACGAGAGTGAGAAGGAATAAACATGAAACATAATAAAGAAAGAGAGAATAGAGAGAGAGGGAGGGAGAGAGGAGAATGAATGAGAAAACAAGAGGGGGTAGAGAAAAACAAAACAAGGGTTTGTTCTTGTTCTTTAATTTCTTCTTTTCTTGTTTGTTTTTTTTACAATAATATGCATTGAGGGAGAAAGAGAGGAAATGAGAGAGGGTGGAGAATGTGGTGCATTGAGGGAGAACAATAGGAAACGAGAGAGGGAGAAGAAGAAAGAAAAAGGAAGAGAGAACGAGAGAATAAACATGAAAGATAACAAAGAAATGGGGAAGAGAGAGAGAGGGAGGGAGGGAGAGAGGAGAATGAGTGAGAAAACATAAAGGGGTGGAGAGAAACAAAGAGAGGGGCAACAAAGAAAGAGAGAGAGAGAAAGAAAGATAGGAAATAAGAGAGGGAGAAGAAGAAAGAAAGAGTAAGAGAGAAATGGCCATCGCGTCTGTTGTACTCTCATGTTCTGAAACTATTGAGCAATGTATGAAAGGTGGGATAGTGGCTGTAGTAGTAGTAGTAGACTAGTAGTAGTAGTCTAGTGGTGGTGGTGGTGGTGGTAGTAGTAGTAGTAGTAGTAGTAGCAATAGAGAGAGAGAGAGTAAGTGAGTGAGAGAGAGAGAGGTTTTGTTAAAGATGCACCTTGGGTATGTTTGATGCTTCGGGAAGGCGTGGAAGACCAAATGGAAAATAGTGAAGGTCATGATGTTCAAGATCACGAGGCGTATCTTAATCAGCGTGTCTTGTGGCCTTATTCTCAATGCAGGTTGGCAATTAGATGAAAACATCGATTGTCTATAGAACACATACGATGCTTCAGTGAGTTTCAATCGGAGATCATTGATCAGGAAATCTCAAACTTTGAGAAAATGGTAAGAAAAGTGTATATCAATAATGCATTGTATTTGCAAACTAATTGAATATCATATACAAAAACATTGGATGTGGCCGTAAAATTTATTATAAGGAGGTGATGTCTCATCCCAAGGAGGAGTGCACCTATTGCGGCTGGTTAGAAGAGTTCGTGGGCATCCGATGAATGGAGTGCTTGAGCCAACCCACCACTTGGAAGGCACTACCCAATCTATACTGTTAATACCAGAGGAGACATGTAGTCTTTCAGACTTTCCTACAATCTTGGAGCTTGAGATGGAGGCAATAATCGATGCATTGATGCCCATGCATGCTGAGACATCTAATCCGCTTAGAGAGGAAGCATCCATACCATTATATGATGGGTGCTGAGTATCCTGCCCGAAGATGCTACTTGCACTCCCCTAAGTATGCAAGCAAAATATGGGTGGAGTGATGCAAGTGTGACCGAGTTGTTCAGGTACCTTCTACATACTCTTTGTTAATTGATTTTTGGCACCATTATAAAAAACAATTGTGCTTTTTCAAGGTGTTTTATGATTTCTTTTCAGGTTGCTAAAGTATCATATATTACGACTTGCAAATACCATGCCTGAGTCTCGTAATGATGTGCAACATGTTTTATGAAAGCTTGGCATGGACTACAATAGCATCCATGCATCTGTCAACAATTGCATGTTATTTCGAGGAGAGTATGAGACAATGGAGACATGTCCAAAGTGTGGTGCTCACAAGTATCGACACGAGTTGCAAGGGCAAACCATCCCTCAAAAAGTTCTTAAAAACTTTCCATTCATCCCCGGCATACATCACATGTTTTGGTCATCGAGCTTGGCAAGCTTGACAATGTGGCATGCACAAAATAGATCCACAGATGGAGACCAACAAATATCAGTGGATTCACACGCATGGAGCCACATTGACTCTACCTTTCCAAGCTTTGCATGAGCTAAGGAATCTTTGGCTTGGTCTAGCTATGGATGGTGTGTACAATTCGGCTTAAGATCTTGTGGGAGGAGGGGGTCTCCATGGAAGGTATGAGCAAGTGCAATGGTCGGCGATCTGCCAATATACGAGCCATTCTCATGTGGACCATGCATGACTTTCCAAGATTCAAGGAGTGCTCAGGAAAGTAGGCTTCTGTTCTCATTTTGTAATATCTATCATAGCTCATTCAAGTTTGTATTCACATTATAGAGTTGTTGGGACATGTTTGGTTACCTAAGGTTATCATGCATGTCCATTGTGTGGGACACAGTTAGATTCTCAAAGGTCATGAACCATGAAGCAGATGGTATTTCAAGGACATGCTGCTTTCTTGCCGGAGGGTCATGAACTGAGGGAAGGTTTTCTTGGATGACCTCTAGCATGAATGAATGCCCAAAGCTGGTACAAGTTGAAAATGGTCCACACGAAGTCACATCCAAATAGAATGTGACGGTTCTCAGTTTTCTACAAGTTTCCATATTGGACCCACTTACAAATTAACCACTTGTTGGATCCCATGAATTTTTTCAAGAATGTGGGCAGCTTACTATGGGACCACATCATAGGAAAGACAAACACTGTAGGGGCATAAATGGATTTGAAGGAGGTAGGCAAGATGGAGGCGCTTTGGCTGCAATCGAGTGTGCTGATGGTCACTTGCAACTACCTCGCACTCCTTGGGTTTTGTCTAGTAAAGAAGAGCGCTTTATGAAGCAATTTATCAAGTCTGTCCACACTCTGACAGGTATGATGCATTCTCTCAGATCCGCATTCTCTAAAGACGGCCAATTATCAGGGCTAAAATCCCATGATTGTCATAAGATATGTCAGGTTTGTACTACAAATGGATTGTAAGTGGCCTGCGTGTTTTTCTATTTAGAGTGTAGTTATTGTTTGTAATACTTTTTCGTTTGTGGCAGTTTGTACTACCGTTCATGATCGCAAGATGCCTCACTCCAGAAATACACGGGATTATTTACAGGCTGTCAAATTTAGTGAAATTGATCTCACAGAAGGAGATCAAGATATCCTCTATTGAATCCACAAGGCAGGGAGCAATGGAGACAGTCTGTCTCTTTGAGAAGTACCTGCCCACGAGCATGCTCACGATACAAACCCACCTCTTGGTGCATCTTCTTGATGAAGTGGAGATGGCGGGACCTGTCCATACGCGATGGATATTCTTCTTGGAGCGCTTCATGAAAACCCTGAAAGGCTTTGTGCGACAACGAGCTCAGCGAGAAGGTAGCATGGCTGAAGGTTGGTTGGTGTGTGAGGCATTAGTGCATATCTCACAATGGCTACCAACAGTGGATTCAGACAACACTATGCTATGATCGTTGAAGGATGATGATAGATGATCAGAGATGTGGTGGTTGGAAATGGGATAGAAAAAAGGATGGATGCTGCAATGGAGGAGAAAGTGAATCATTTTTGTATGTTGCACCACGCCTCCATGGAGAAGTGGCTTGCTAGGTACGAGAAAGCCATGAAAGATTAGGAAGAAGTGCAATCTGAATTTTGGAGTAGTACACGCCATTGACCGATTTGATATTCGGAGGGCATGGAGGAGATACCATGGTTTATGTCTATGTGATGGTTGCATGGAGCTTTGATCGTAGTCTCTCGCGAAGGGGTGGAGGTCTCTACTTGAGGAGTGGGAATTCTCAAGGGGATGTAGTCCAAAGGTGACCACATGTTTTATAAGCTGTTGTATCTAGATTTTATATGTGACAACTAATTAACCATTTCAGTATACAATACAAAATATATAGTGCGGCATGGTCGCGCGGATGATATTTCTGTGTGAAGCGTATCGACAAAATGATTAACGGATTGTGGTGTCATGGCAAAGTTCAAGCAAGAGAGCCAATGTTGAGCCATGGATCCAAACACCATTATAGTTGACGGCAAGCCATGGATCCAAACACCATTATAGAAGAGATGGAGTATTTTGGGAACTTGCAAAGTATTATCATGATGGATTACCGTATCTTCTCGATGATCCTATTCGATGTGTAATTGTTCAAAGTGGTACTAGAAGGATCCAAGGCAACTATTCGATGAGGTCCATTTGGATTTCTTGAAATAGATTTCAAAAAAAGATGGACGGATTTGCACAACACGTTTGTATTGCCGGCCCATTTAAACAGGTGCATGAACTCATGTTTTTTAAACTTTTATTACGATATGGTATATGTCACAAATGTTAAATTTCTCTTGTATGTGATTTTGAATATGTAATTTTCTATCCAAACCCTTGACAACCTCAATGGTGGTCTGCTGTACCTTTAGTTCCCTGAAGTGCGAGTGTATATGATGAAAGCAATGTTCCCAACATAGATGAGGACAGTATGCAGATAGAGGGGTCAATATTGCAAGGGGTGGAAGCCGCCCAAAGCTTGGAGCATGTAGAGGAGGCACAATCGGGTAACAATGATGGAAAGACACGAGGCCAAGAATTCTTTGAGAACGAGGTGGACTCATCCTTTTGTGGTGACCTTTCTATCAACCTTCTAGTGTATGTGGTGTTGTATCAGGAGATTGACATGGGACCATAGGTTATGCCATACTTGGAGCATCCACCTACTCAATTCGTTGATGAATCACTTGTAAGGGTACTCTAGAATATGCATTTTAAGTAAGATAATTTTTTTAAGAGTTATATTATCGAGCTTTGCTTGAATCTTTATATTGATTATGCTAACATCAATTTTTGTCTTTGCAAGAGACCTTTTTGGATATTGGACAGCATGATAAGTCAAGGAATGAGCGACAAGGAGCTACATGAGATCTTCACATGTATATCTCCAAATCAGATGGCTTGATTCAGAGATATGGCTAACCAGGAGTTGTCTCGGACACCATCAGGGTGTTTTGTTAAATCTACTTTGGCACACTTTGATGCTTCGATTTCCAATAGACGAGATCAAAGCTCTAGACTTGGGCCGAATGGAGGGAGTGGTTTTGGGGGATGTTGTGGAGATGCGGATGCGGTGAGCCCGCAGTCGCAGCTCGAGATACAGGTGCTTCTCCTCACTCTTGTGTAGGTTTGAGAGAGGGTGGCTCAAGTGGTTGTTGTGGAGGTACTGACACAGTACCTCCATCTTGTCGTTCTACTAGATTTGTGTCACCAATGGGATTTGTCACACCTATGGGGACGTCTACTCCAGCCACTCAGTTGTCCCTAGGTGGCACCCCTATAGGTGCTACTCTGAGAGATACTATCCTCGTGGGTACACCAGATGTACATGGGTCTCTTGGATATGTCTAAGAGCGCAATCGTAGGTGGGAGAGGATACATCTTATACATACTCTAGAGGGGTATGAATACCTTGTAGATGATAGGACATGAGCCATCATCATGAATTATGAGGGGAGGAGGGTGATGGCTCGTATGAGAGAGTTGTGCCAACAAGTGTTTCGGCACAATGTCTTGGATCATTGGAAGAATATATCGAAGGGGAGCAAGGACTGCATAGTAGCATCCTTGTATGAGAATTTTCTAGTACCCACCACAACTGATAGATTCTCCATAGGCTAGATGATGGAGTGCATGCATGCATACATGTCACACAGATGATCGAATGCATGCAAGGCACTTAAGAGTGGGGCCTCAAAGCCCGAGTGGCTAGACATAGATGACTGGAACCAACTCAAGGAGGAGGCTATAGATTCTCTAGGATGTTGGAGACAACAACGCGAGGTAGCGAGGACATGATTGGAGGCAGGAGTGGTCCATCATCTTGGGTGTTGAGAGTGGAAAAAGACTGAATTTTTGACTGATTTTTGTTGTTTTTTAGGTCTGAATGATTGCTTTTTGATGGATTTAGAGTGATGTATGGTTGATAAAGGAAGTATTTGATAGTGTTTTGGATTATATTGATTATTTTTTGGAAGTTCATGATGATTCTTAGTGGAGATATGAAGCTCTGTGAACTTCTGATAGGTTCTGTTGAGGTTCTGATTGATTCTGTATAGCTTTTGCTTTGTTCTGATTGTCTTGTGTATGAAGCATGGATTGATGATTGATGAAGATTGAGATCTTTTGGAAGTTTATTGAGTAGTTTTTGATAGTTTGGAATTGTTTTAGTATGAGTTATGAGGTTCTGATGACCTTCTGTAACCCTCTGTAAACCTTTTGTAGAGCCTCTGTCACTGCTCTGTGACTATACTGTATTGTTCCGTAGACCTTCTGTAAGTGTTCTATAGAATGTATGTGTGACTTTGGAAAAGTTTTCTAACTTTTGGAAAGTATGAATCTAAGTTCGAAAGAGCTAAAACAAATGAAAGAAGCAGCTGCTGAAGACTGAAGAGAAGACTGAGTGACAATGACAGTAGTGAGCTGTGAAGGGACACTGTAGTGGCTCTGGTACCTCTTCACATCAGATATACCTCTTGGGAGGTTCATCCACAACCTAAGAAGGATTATTGAGAGTCGTTATGAGAGTATTGTAGTGAGGAGATGATGTACTATTGAGAGAGAGAGAGAGAGAGAGAGAGAGAGTCAGAGATAGTCAATTCTATCAAAACAGTGTAACTCTATATGAGAGATTGAGAGAGAGAACTATGAAGACATTGAAGATGAATACTATGTGATTGATATCCATCCAAATATGGTGTATTCTTTTGTGTTCTTTGTTATATTGATGGATTCTATGAAGATGTTGAAGATTATGGTTGATTCTATCAAATCCATGGGAGATATCTACTATGATGCTGCGTGAAGATTTGTTGTTTTCTTTTGTTGTGGTTATCAAAAGAATGAAATAAAAGCTTGTTGATGTTACAAGATAGATTTTCTTGCTGTAGAATCCCCTTTTCCTTGGTGTTCCTCTTGGGGCTCCATGTTTTTGGTGCGCAGCCAAGGAAACTTGCCATCAACAAGCATCAGAAGAGGCTCAAAATGAAGGAAATGGCATTGCCAAGAAGAGGAGAATTCAATGGATCCTTGCAAAGTTCCTTTTTCCATTGAAGAGTTGGAGATTCTTATTATCAAAGCCCCTTTCCACAAGAAGTTCATCCCACAATGGCGGAAACATATTACCATCATGATGCATGCTCTATGTGGTGGACTGTTTTCTCTTCCTATTGAAGCAACAGAAACTTGCATCTTGGTGGAAAATTGTTTGGAAACAAACTGAAGAGCAGAAACAGAGAGAATGACCATCCATGGAAGATTTGTCATTCATTGAGACGTTTCCAGATATCATCAAGTGGGAGATTGTGAAGAAGCTTCAGAAGTCGTGGTCTGTGGAGGTTCACAAAAACAAGAAGGAAAAAAGTTGGAATTTGTTCTTGGATGCTCAACAACAAGATACATGGGATGCTTGGTGCACTGATAATCTTCTGTTTGTCCAATTAGCAACCCACTGGAAGTTGGTAGACAGAGTGTTTTTCACAACATATACTATTGAAACCCTCAGAATCTGGCATTATTATAATGGCACAACAACGATCCTAAGAAGAATGAGTTTTGATACTTTCAGAACGGAATATCTCCCCCTTTGCAATGGTTTGAAAGCCGAATTTAGAGATGTTGAGAAGAAGGAAGTAGAAGAGATGTTGGCCAGAGAATCCCTCAGAGAGACTGAAGCCCTCTCCGATACTATCCTATTGAGTACATACCAACTGGTTGGAGTCAAGCCCCTGATGAATGATGCAATCAAGAGGCAAGCGTTAGAACGAGTCCATAAGAAGAGAGAAGACAAAAATCAAAGCTGAGAACGAGCTTGCAACAGAAGCTTCCTTTGACGCCCTAAAAGCACTCTTTATAGAAGTTCCCATGGTGACTCAAGGTCTCCTTCCTAGTCAAATTCGTCTTGGAAATATTGATGACAGGCGAGCAAATGTAGTCCCATTGCCAGTTTTTAAGGGAGAGTACAATGAAGACCCTGATCTTCATGTAGCAGAATTCATGGTAGCATATGTGGCTAACAATGCCAGAACCCCTGAGCATTGGTTAGCAATATTTCCTGCCACTTTCAAGGGTGCGGCAGGGTAGCATGTGTGGCTAACAATGCCAGAACCCCTGAGCATTGGTTAGCAATATTCCCTGCTACTTTCAAGGTTAGCAATATTCCCTGCCACTTTCAAGGGTGCGGCGTTTCAGTGGTATGAGAGACAAGCAGTAGGAACTTTTGGCACTTGGGATAACCTGAAGTTGGCATTCCTCACTAAATTCACACGCGAAGGTTTTGAAGAGCGGAGGCAAGAGGAGTTCATGAGCCTAAGTCAATCCTCTTGAGAAGGAGTAGAAGCTTATATTTTGCGAATGGAATCCATCCTGAAGAGATGGACTAACCATCATTTGGATGAAGGAATCCAGAAAGGAGTGTTTCTCAGATGCCTACAACCAAAAGTTTGCAAGTTCATGGAATTGAGAAGACCAGCCAATCTGCAAGCTGTAGTGGAAGGTGCAAGATTGTATGATGAAGTTAAAGCAAGGCTATTAATGACTCCACGAATAGGAGTCTTACCTCCTCCCATGTCAGGAATGGTATACCCACCAAATGCAGTCCCAGGGACATTCCCTACCCCTATCCCCAGATGCAAACAATGTCGCAGTATAATGCACCTAATCCAGTGTGGTTGCCATAGACGACAGTGCCTCAAATGATGGTTCAACCACAACAACAGTGGCCTCAAACAGTTCCTCCAATAGTGACTCAACAACAATGGAACCCTACCAACTGGAATCAACAACTCCAAGTCTCAATAGGAGCGTTGAATTAGAACCAGAACAGAGGACCTTCTAGATCAAGCCAACCAATGTATGCAGTAATTACAGAAGCTTCCCAAAACCCTACTACAAGCACTTCAGGAGGTGAAAATCTGATGGACTACTTATCCAACTCACTTGTAAGTATCAAGAAAGAGCTTATGGATGTGATTACAAAGCAGCTACAAATGCTGAAAGTGAACACCGCCAATATATCCATTCCTGCGGGAGCTGGAAGAGATCTGATGCGCTTTAATACATGGTGCGGAAAGTGTCATCAAGTAGGACATTTAGCCACTGAATGTACCCAAAAACCAACCATTCTTGGAGCCTTTTATTCCTACTGTTTGCGAAAGAACCATACAGAGGATATTTGCTCTCCAAAATAGATGCATGAATGAAGACAGAATGATGAAAATGCAAGATTCAACTTGCTAGAATCCAAAATGACAACACAAGATATTGGACCAAAGCCTGGGACGTTTGGTCTTAATTTTGGTCCAAGGAGGTTTCCCTCTCAAAGTTACAGAGGATGACAATCTAGCAGTGGTGGTTAGAGATCAGAGGTGGAATACTATAGGTGTGGAGAAAAGGGTCATATCTCCCCAAATTGTCCAAACCCTAGACGATCTGTGGATTACAAGCCCTTATGCAGCCAATGCAAAGGAGAAGGCCACACTGCAAAGGACTGTCCAAGTCCAGCCCCTGTAAAGGCCAATTCCACTGATAGCCAACAGAAGGTACAAGAGCCTGCCTCCAATTTGGTAGAGTTGGAAGTTGCCGCTGTCATGCGCACCAAGAAGAAGGAACCAGTTATTCAGAATGAAAATAACTCTCCTACCAAGACTGTGAAGTTCAACTTGCCAACAGAGGGACAGAGCAATACAGGACAGAACAGTGCAGTATAGAGCACTATAGTGCCACAGAGCGTCACAGAGATAGTCCCAGAATAGGACCAGAGATCCAGGAGATAGATGATACAGAAGCACTTCCAGAAATAGAAGAAGTGCTGATGGTGCAATTATTAGAAGAAAAATCAAAGATGAAGATGGGTGTAGCCCCATTTCCCAACTGCCTTTGGAGAAGCTTGTGGATCCTATCAAAGATTATGACTTGGTCAAAGACCTAGACACTTTTAAACCAAACCTAACATTCCGACAGTTGTTGCTGATGATGTCTCCCAGCTTCCGAAAGAAATTCAAAAGCATCTTGACAAGAAGACGTGGATTAAGATTGCTCCTTCAAGAGCGACCAAGACCAATAACGCCCTGGAGCCTGTAAAGGAAGTAGATGTGGCTAATGCCTTCCTAGATCCTGGAGCCCCAGAGATTACTCTATGGATAGAAGGATGCTTCATTTCAGATGCATTGATTGATGGAGGCTCATCAGTAAACATAATGACAAATGTGACAATGAAGGACTTAGGGTTGCAAGGAATTCAACCTACACAGTGGCTTATCAGATTGGCAAACCAAAGCAGAATCAAACCTTTGGGCATCCTCCCATACGTAAAAATAACCCTTATAGGAAGAGATTATTGGCTGACATATTTGGTGGTGAAACCAAATTCTTATGGGACCTCATACCCTCTACTGTTGGGAAGACCTTGGCTTTTTGAAGCAAGAGCCAGGATGGAATCCTAACCCTAGGCAAAGGACCCAACAAAGTGGTGTTGAAGTTGTATGGATTGTAAAAAGGCAATGGATCCATGTCCATTTAAATCATAACTGACTCCTCCAACGAGGTAAAAGATGGTACATCAAGAGACGAAGAGCCTATTAAGCAGATCTTTCCTAAGAAAATAGAGGCACATTCCCTAACAGTGGACACTGTAAGCCAACTACCAAGGGAAGTAAAATCCTTGTCCATGGGAGAATACCTCTTGCCTCAACTAGAATTAACTTCTGAAATCACCTCTGATAGTGAAATAGAAGCATGGATGTACTGTTCTCCCTGTTACATGACAGTCACAGAGACAGAACAGAGGTAGAATAGATACAGAACAATAACAGATACAGAGACACTGCAGAGGCAGAATAGACACAGAGCAGATACAGAGACAGTAACAAACACAGAGCCAATGACAGAGGCAGAAGCAGAGTTAGAAGCTGTGACAGAAGCAGAAGCAGATGCAGAGGCAGAAGATTTATTCTTCTCTTACAGAGCCTCTACAGAAGCAGAGATAGAGCCTTCAGAGGAAGAGGATAAAAATGATGAGGAAGAAAATGAAGCAGGTTATGAAAGTGCAGATGAAGAATTTCCTCTGATAGAGGATGATCTTGTTGATGTCCCTATGGAGACCTTAGAGGCTGCAGATCTCAGGGTGCTGGATGGAATGACCATGGTTCCATTTGGGTTGGCCAATGGACCACAAAGTATGCAGAATCTGTATAAGCAATGGATTAAAAGCATAAAAATTAAGCTCACCATTGGCTCCTACCGCCCTAACCATTCATTCTAGAGAAAAGATGATGATGATGCTCCTTGTCAACAGAAGCCAAAGCCCTTAGAGCCACGCCCTCTAGAAGGTCCATGCTATGTGACATTCCTGGACGCATCCTCTAAAGATGAATACCTAGGTCTAGAAGAAATTACCACTCACATAGAAGCAAACAAAGCTCTGATACCCTTCCAGCAACCTCAATAGAAAAATGAGTCATCTATTCAGAAGGAGGACATTGGTTCTAGCGGAACATCAAATGAGGATACTACTCTCTTGAAAGAGTCAGACCTCTATCCAAAAACAATCTGTGGGACATTTATCCACAAAGTGGAAGGTGAAAGACGAGTAATGTTCTTGGATACCGACGGTACTGAACGTCACCTGAAAGTGGGCCTCAATCTTCCAGAAGAAGAACTAGTGGTCCTGTGAGACTTATTAAATGAGAACTTAGATGTGTCTGCTTGGTCATATAAAGACCTAAAGGGGATTGATCCCACAGTATGCCAGCATCACATTGACCTAGAGCTTGATGCCAAACCTGTGTAAGGCAAAGACAAAGACATATGAATCCTAATTACTCTGCTCTGGTGAAGGTCAATTTATTGAAACTTCTTGAAGTAGAGTTCATTTATCACGTGGCTAACAGTGAATGGGTTTCACCCATTGTGGTTGTATCCAAGAAGAACAGGAAACTTCGAATATGTGTGGACTTTCAAAAGCTCAATTCGAAGACGAAGAAGGATCATTTCCCTATTCCTTTTATAGACCAACTGTTGGACATAGTGGAAGGCCATGAGCCGTATTCCCTCTTGGATGGATTTAGCGGATATAACCAAGTCCAAATCGCAGAAGAGGACCAATCCAAAACAACCTTCACCACAAAATGGGGAACCTATGCCTATAGAGTAATGCCATTTGGGCTCTATAATGCTCCTACCACCTTCCAACGAATAATGATGGATGCTTTTCAGAATCATTTGCATGATTTCATTGAGGTGTATCTTGATGACTTTTGTGCCTATAGCTTAATCCGTGAGCATTGGGGACACCTCAAGCAATGTTTTGACAGATGCCAAGAGTATGGGATTTCTCTCAACCCCGACAAATGTGTATTTGGCATCTCCTCGGGAGTTATTTTGGGCCATATTGTCTCTGCACAAGAAATTGCAATAGACCCAAAAAAGATTGAAAACATTGCTGCCTTAACAGCAACAACAAACCTTAAGCAATTGAGAGGATTTCTTGGCCATGTGGGCTACTATAGAAGATTTATTGCACATTTTACAACCAAGGCAGCTCCTCTGCATAAGATCCTAAGGAAAGATGTGGATTTCCTTTGGACTGACGATTGTGAAGAAACCTTTAATACCCTAAAACAGTGCCTTATCCAAGCACCTATTTTACAACCTCGTGATTGGACGAAGGAGTTCCATGTGCACATAGATGCATCAGTTGAAGGGCTAGGTGCTGTCCTATGTCAAAAGGGCCCCTCTAAATTAGATCAATCCATATATTACGCAAGCCAAATGGTCACTACACAGTGAGAGAGCTTGAGTTCTTGGCAATGGTGTTTGCACTGGAGAAGTTTCAACACTATCTATTGTCAACGCATTTCAAGTTCTACGTGGATCATGAAGCCCTCTCCTTCCTAATGAACAAAGCAGATGTTAAAGGACAACTAATGAGATGGTTATTCCTATTCCAAGAGTTTAATTTTGAAGTGGTCACTAAGCCTGGCCGTTCCCATGTCCTAGCTGATCATCTATCACGGATCCCTCAAACAGAAGAAGAGGAACAGGATGATCCAGACCTTCCTGAGGCTTCCTTGTTTCTAATTGAAACAGTTACTCCTTGGTATGCAAACATAGCCAACCTCCTAGCAACTCAACAGCATCCTCCTGGCATCTCAAGCCATGAGAAGAAGAAGCTTTTGTCAGAATCATCCCCCTACACCTTGCTAGGCGGTGCACTGTACAAGAGAGGCAAAGATGAAGTGCTGCCTAGCAAAGATGAAGTGGTCACTAAGCCTGGTCGTTTCTATGTCCTAGCTGATCATCTATCACGGATCCCTCAAACACAAGAAGAGGAACAGGATTATCCAGACCTTCGTGATGCTTCCTTGTTTCTAGTTGAAACAGTTACTCCTTGGTATGCAGACATAGCCAACCTCTTAGCAACTGAATAGCATCCTCCTGGCATCTCAAGCCGTGAGAAGAAGAAGCTTTTGTTAGAATCATCCCCCTACACGTTGCTAGGCGGTGCACTGTACAAGAGAGACAAAGATGAAGTGCTGCGAAGATGTGTTGCAAGGGATGAAATTGGCATAGTATTGAAAGCATGCCATGACGAACCACGTGGTGGGCACTTCGCAGGAGAAGCCACAGCCAGGAAGGCTTTGTTAGCAGGATATTGGTGGCCGACCCTCCACAAGGATGCATATGATTACTGTAAGAGATGTGATGCTTGTCAGCAAATGGGGAAGCCCACCAAAACAAGTGCCATGCCACTGCAACCCGTTCTTCCCCTAAAGCCATTCGAGAAGTGGGGGATTGATTTCGTGGGTCCCATTGATCCACCTACCAAACGGAAGCAGAATAGATACATCCTATTGTGTATGGATTATGTCACAAAGTGGTGTGAAGCTGAAGCCCTGAAGCGAGACGATGGTAACAACGTAGGCCTGCTCATGTATGAAAATATTATCACCCATTTTGGCAGTCCCCTCGAGCTGGTAAGTGACAGAGGTACTCATTTCCTTAACAAAATCATGGAGGAGCTAACGGAACTGTATAAGATCTGCCATCGTAAGTCCACTCCTTATTACCCTAGAGACAATGGCCAAGTTGAAGTCACCAATCACATCCTTTGCCCGATTCTGATAAGAACGATTGCCGTACATCATCGTGACAAGGACGATCGACTTACAGAGGCCCTCTGGGCATACAGAACTTCCCATGAGGCAGCTATAATACAGACCCTTTCCAGCTAGTGTATGGTACAGAAGCCGTCTTTCCTATTGAGCTGGAATTGCCCTCTTTGCGAGTGGCAGTTAAAGAACGCTTGGGAGATAATGAGTCACTGCAACGCCATCTCCTGCACTTGGAATGCTTGGATGAGATACGGCTGATGGCCCTACAGTGCATGGAAACTACTCAGGCACGATGCAAGGCCTATCATGACAGTTTCATCAAGCACAAGGAGTTCAAAGAAGGTGACCTTGTCCTAGCCTATGATTCGCGATTTGGCAAATTTCCTGGCAAGCTTTAACAATAGTGGATGGGCCCATACAAGGTACTTCCTATCAATCCTAATAGTTATGTTCAGGTGCAGACCATTGATGCCTCTGATGATCGCTTTCTGATCAATGGCTATCATCTGAAAAAGTACTTCCCTCCCTGGGGATCTTGACAATCACATTCAACCTACCCTCTCCCTTTTGGGTGTCACACTGTCCTTCTCGTTGTGCTTCTGATAGCCCTTATGATTCTCCTCATGAGGCGGTCTCATTCTGTTAACCCCTCACAGAAACATCTCAACCCGACCTTATTCTCTTCTCGTCTGATCCAACAACAGTGGTGAGGTTGGTCCTGACACATGCTGTTTCTACCATTCTCTTTCTTAATGAAAAAAAAGGGAAAAAAAAAACAAAACTGTTATGGGAGAAAATGAAGAAATTCCCTGTTATAACAAGCCTTGTTCCAAGAAAAGGTGGAGACACCCTTGGGCGGGAAGCTGATTGTGGAAAAAGTGGTAACGCCCCACAGTTCAGGATAGCCGACTCACCAGCACAACCTTTCCAGCAAAGTAAGCAACCTCCCTTGGTGCGATGTTTCTGCAATATCAGTCTGTCTTCCCTTCTTAACAAATGACTCTTCTTACATGTCATTGAAGTACGAGACTTGTAGGTTGCCTCCCTGGAGACGCCTCATCTTCAAGATCCTCAAGACAACCACAACCGTCATGATCTTCATCACCAACCCCTTGAGTGATGCGAGCTTTCATCCTAACAGGATGGGGACGTGAGCATGGGCTACCCTCTGTATCTATCAGAGAGTGAGACAGAGGGTGGGGTGAGTGACCAGTTTTTCCCTTTAAATTAAATGAGAGGTGAGATGTGTGAATGGAGTGTTACACGCACAGGATGGGCCTCTCAATGCACAATGCATGATCTGTTCCTGTGCACTGCACCATAAGGCTCCTTGGCCTTTCTTCTTGCACCGTATTCCGGTACAGGGTAGAATGCACAGTTGCACCATCCAATGTGCACAAGGCATACAACCTCTGCACAAGTGACGGTGAGGATTACATCAATGGGTTTCAGGAATGGGCTGCCCTCTGTATCTTTTAACCGAGTGTGAGACAGAGGGTGGGTTGAGTGTGACTGGTGTTTCTTCAATCAATTATCGAGAGATGAGGATTGAGGGATGTTATGACGATTGGAGTCAGGTACATTTCTGTTTCCCTATGCACCCATAGGATGGGTCTCTGCCATCAGCATAGGACACGTCACTCTGTTCTGTACACTGCACTG
This sequence comes from Lygodium microphyllum, assembly GCF_053477565.2. Lineage (NCBI taxonomy): Eukaryota > Viridiplantae > Streptophyta > Polypodiopsida > Schizaeales > Lygodiaceae > Lygodium > Lygodium microphyllum. Next base: position 65,788,119 of record NC_141146.1, read on the forward strand.
CAAGGCTCCCTGGCCTTCCTACTTGCACCTATGCCAGAGGGGTTGGATGCACTGATATACCATTAATTGTGCACCCTAGCATACTCCCTCTGCAACATTCCTTTGTTGATTCCTCAATCTGGTGTGAGCTATGGGTTTCATCATTATTTCCTCGAGTGATGTTAGTAATGGGGCAAGTGACTGTTATTTCATTCCATTTGCGTGATCGTGAGTTGAGTGCAATATCCCTCATCATCGACGAATTTCCTACAATTCCTTCCACCAACTACCTTCCTGAGTGCTACTGCATCGTCCTTGCCATGCAAGACGTGTGCTGTGAAGACACCTGGATACCTCTTGTAGCCAACAACGATACAAGACGCATCCTCGATAGTCGACATTCCTCCTCGGCAATATGGGCCAAGTTTTCTAACCCTACGCCTTCTGTTTCTCAGTAACGGTTATGTCTTAAGTGTGGGGACGTTCAAAGTTGGTCTGATGTGTGGTACTAGGTCCTTGATGTTCGGTTTACCCTTCCTATTAAGGTTTTAAGTGTGGGGACGCATTCCTGCGTGTCTATGTTGCATACCCCCATGCATATATCCTGTTATGATCATGCACCTATGCCATGACTTCATTTTACCCTGATGGGGTCCCTTCCCCACTCCTCCTGTTCTATTTCACCCTGTCCTCGAGGTTGTCCCTTGACCGTTTGCCTTTATCCTTTGTTTTGTAATTTTTCCATGCGAACGCACCCTACGATCATTGAGACTCGCATTCAACCTTATAGTCATGTTCATCCCTTCAAACTACCCATTTTTCCCTTTTACCAACTCCCGTTTCGACAGACGATTCTAAAGTTATTAATTTTTAAAGTAATTCTTGTAAATTTGACGGTTTTCCATGTGAGCGCATCTTTATTGCTTCAGAACATTGATCTGATGTACCAGCCTTGTCCTGCCCTTCCACTTGATATTTTTCCTTTTTACTCCATGTCATGCTGATGCACGGCTCATCCGTTATTAATTTTTATAGGTTTTTGGGCCCTTGTTGTGCCTATTTTTCATATTTTTCCATGTGAACCTATCATATTTGCACTGGAATTCTAGTTTAATTTGATAACCATGTCCTCCCCCACTTTTTCGTTTTTCCTCTCCCCTCTTTCGACTGTCGAATTTTTAGTTATTAATTTTCCTGAGTGTTTTCGGGTGTGTTTTTTGTATTTTTCCCATGTGAACCCCTCCTAATTTCCCCCAAACTGAGTTTTGATGCACCAGCCATATGAATCCCTTTCTTATGGACATTTTTCATTTTTATTGTCTTCTATTCCGGTGCACGGTTCTTCCCGTATTAATTTCTGAGTCCATTTTCGGGTCCGTTTTTGGGATTTTTTCCATGTGAACGCATCCTACCTTGATCAAAATTGTGTTTTGCCATGATTTGCACAATTTTCCTTCTTTTCACACTTCGTTCTGATGCACGAATTTTTCGATATTAATACCCGTATGTATTTTCGGGCTTGTTTTTTGTGTTTTTTCCATGTGAACACCCTGATTTTGCCCTGGACCCGATGTTGCATTTTTCCATCATTTTTTCCTCGTCTTCTGGCACATTTTTCCTTTTTACGGATTTTCGATCCGATGTACGGTTTGGGTTTTATTAATTTTTATTCATTTTTGCCGTGTGGCCACGTTTCTCGTATTGCACGTGAATGCACATGTTTTTGGTTTTACGCACCTCGTGGCGTCTGTGGCTCGTGCGTCACTATCTCTACCCTGTCTAATCCCTCCGTTGCAATTTTTTTTTTTACTTGCGTATGTGCGCGGGATGGGGATGCGCTCCTTTTTCATATCCATACCAAATTTATCTTTTTTTTAAAAATAAATAAATAAATAAAACTACACACATAACAAAAAACACCAAATAACACAACACAAAAAAAACAAAATAATACTTTTTAAAAGAAAAACCTAAACAAACACACACCCATAAAAACAAAACAACTCACGTTTATTATTATTTTTTAACGGTTTACATGTTCCTTCTGTGATTTCCGTCCTCTTCTCCTCGTGTTCCGCTCCCCTGCTCCTCGTCCTTCGCCCCCCCTTCACGTCGCTGCCACCCGACGGCCCCCCTTCACGTCGCTGTCGTTTCCAACCCGGCCCGCCCGTCTCTAGCCTCTCCCCCACACCACCCTTCTCCATCTCCACCACCCGCCTCCATCCCTCTCCTTCCCTCCTTTCCTCTCCTCTGCCGATCGCCACTGCCTCCATCCCTCCATCCCTCTCCTCTTTGCCTTTGCCACCACCGTCCTCTCCTCCACTCCTCCCCGCCGGCGTTCTCACCCGCCCTGCCGCGTCTCCATCCCTCTCCTTCCCTCCTTTCCTCTCCTCCGCCGATCACTGCCGCCTCCATCCCTCCATCCCTCTCCTCTTTGCCTTCGCCACCACCGTCCTCTCCTCCACTCCTCCCCGCCAGCGTTTTTGCCCACCCCGCCGCGCCTCCATCCCTCTCCTTCCCTCATCCCTCTCCTTCCCTCCTTTCCTCTTCTCCGCCGATGGCCGCCGCCTCCATCCCTCCATCGCTCTCCTTCCTCCTTTCCTCTCCTCCGCCGCGCGCCACTACTACTCTCCTCCACTCCTCCTCTCCTCCCTGCCGGCGTTCTCGCCCGCCCCGCCGCATGCCACCACTGCTCCTCTCCCTCCTTTTCTCTCCTCCATCGCGCGCCACCCCCACACCTCCTCTCCTGGTTAGTTTCCACTAACCTACTAGTTTTACCAAGTCTACACTAACTTAATTACCTTAACAGACTAACCTAACTTAATTAACTTCACAAACTAACCTAACCTAATCAACTTAACATACTAAACTAACTTAATCAATTTACTAGTCTAAACTAACTTACTCAACTTAACAAACCCAACTAAACTAACCTAATTGATTTAACCAACTAACTTAACCTAACTGACTTAGGGCACTACGTTCACCTAATTGACTTAGGGCACTAAGTTCACCTCATTGCCTTCACTCACTAACTTAACCTAACTGACTTCCATTCCTACCTTAATTTAACTTATTTACCTTACTAACTTCACCGTTACTCCACTAACCTAATTACCTTCGGTTACGACCCTACCCACATTACCCTTCCACTAACCATCGATTTCCCGTGTAGCCCCCGTTTCTACCTTTTCTCCCTTCTCCCTCCCCTATTCCCACGTCGTGCGGCCGCTCTTGGTATACGGATGTGGCTAGCAGGAGTTCCTGCGCGAGGATGCGCTTCCGGTTTGTCCGTGCAGTGCAGTGTTGCAGTCAGCCATTCACACACAGTCATCCTCCGTTATTCACACGCAACTTGGGTACCGCCTTTTAATTTTCAAACTCAAAAAATATATAAAAACACATAAAAATAAATATAAAACACCTAAAAACTCCAAAAATTCATTAAAATTTATTTAAAATCCAAAAAATTTACCAAAAAAAAATTAAAATTTTCAAATGTTATTGAAATCATTTGGAATATTTTTTAAAAGTGGAAATTTAAGAAAATAAATTGTAAAAAAAATCAAAATTTAAAAATTCCTTCAAAAATACATGCAAAATGAGTAAAATTCATTAAAAATTGGTTAAAAATCAAAAATATTTCAAAAAAAATTAGAAAATTCCACAAATCCCCTTGCCCCTTTTGCCAATGATTTCTCAATTGGAAATGCTTCCATAAATGGCCAAAGTATTATTTGAAGCCAAAACCCTAAATTTTATACTTCACCTCATGAAAATTCATTTTAAATTCCAAAAATCAATTGAAAAATCATGGATGAATTAACACACATTGTTGACACTTGTTGGATTGTTGAAATTCCACCCTTACACTTCACAACATATTCATGTGTCATATATCTCGTTTTAATTTTTTTAAAAATAAAAAAAACAGAAAAAGAAACAGAATAACAAAAAACAAACAAACAAAACCAAACACTGTACAAAATACAAACACACCTAAAATACAAATTTGAAAAAAAAACTACAAATAATAAAATAAATAATAAGATTAAAATAAAAATCAAACACAAACACTAAGGTGCTTTATTTTTTCCAGTCAGTGGTGTTTGTTTTTTTGAATGGATTCCTTGCATTTGGGGATTATCATTTGAAGCATTAACCTTTTGAATACATATCTCTCAACCAACCATTTGATACATGCTTGCATTGCCCATTATTGGTTAAAGGTTTGCCATCAAAATATGTCTTCTTATACTCAAATTTTGTTTTAGTATTAGATTTGAAGTTTGTAGCTTGTTTTGAATGGTAAAATGTAGGAAATGTAGGGACCTTGCTATAGGTGTTTGGAAAGCTTTGTTCATGCTTAAATCCTTCTTATTGGCTAAAATATTGCCTTGACCTTGAGGATTGATTTACTTGAGAATTTTCCACTATTTTTGGCAAAAAACTTTTTACATGTCTTTGGTATTTTTGGCTCAATCTGTTAGCTACTTGAATAGCATTGTGTACTATGGTTGTCTATATGACACCAACCTTCGAAGATAGATTTTGTTCAAGGATAAGTATGTAATTGTTCAACTTTTCCAAATCACAAGAAACATTCAAAATCCATGAATAGGTCCAAAAACATCTTTAAATAATCATTTCCTTTCCAACCTCTCTTTTTTTTAAAACAAGAGAGACGAATAGGTTGACCATTCCTTCCTTAAAGGCTTCCCAAGTTTCAAATACTAAATCAATTTTGTTCATAACAGACCACCCATTTGTAAGCATAGCCTTTAAGGTATAATATGTCTTTGCTTCTTCTATCATTGGACAAAGATAAAAATACATTTTTAGTGTATTCACCCATTTTCGTAACTCCATGGGGGATGGATTGTCACTTTTGAAGTTAGGGATGTTGATGTTGGTTTTCTCTTTATATTCTTTGTCAAAGTAGTAGTGCTACCCATTACTATGTTACTGTCCCAAAGGAGTGCTATTTATGGATATATTGTCTAAAAGAATGTTGGACATATGAAGATTATCAAAGAAGGCTATCCAATTGATAGTTGTCTTTGGAATGATGGTTGTCCTTGTGAATATCTCCTTTATCTTGATGACCCTTGCGATTGGATTGATTTGGTACTTTGGTCATATAATGCACATTATTGGGGCAACTATAAAAATACTTGTAGAAAAGTTCACACCCATGGAAATCTTCCTTATCTCTATGGTTTGCAAAAAAGTATTCATGTCGATCTTGATTCCTTAATATGAATGGACTGTCATCCTTGTATCTATAAGCCATAGATATTAGTTGATTTGCTTATTTACTAACCATCCTGTGATAAATGCGGGATCTAGAGCATGGCAGTGATTTATGGTGGATGGAAGGAGAAGTGTGGACTCATGATGGAGAAGACAAAGACACTGTTTGTTACACAAGTGAATTAGGTTCCAAGATTGAGACTTGGACTCATAAACACAATCTTGTGTATGTGGACAATGACATTGACACTTCACTGAAAGGAAAAGAGTACTATCATTGCATTAAGAAAAGGAAGCAAGTACAATGCTTTATAGGAAAGTAGGAAACTGCAGTAGGCACCATTGTGCATGTGGGATAGGTTAGCCTGCATATCCTTGACCCTGAAGCTCCATACAAAGAGGATGTTTAGTGAGTGTGATTGCTGATTCTCAACACGTCCCTTCCCAAAGAAGTACAGGTAAGTATACATAGTGATTGAACATACTCCTTTGCTTTGATGTCACCACAATGGAAAGCATATAGTCCCCATGAGATCAAGGAAAAGAAGGGAAGGATATAGTTTCTTGCTCCACGGCCCTCACCCTCTCATACTCTCAACTTCCACACTCTTGCTTACGAAGGTATTCACCATGATGTGATGGACAAGAGAAGATATCATGCAAAGAGCTTCACACTCAATGTCCCTCACTCTCTTACAAGCTTTGAACTCCCTCTCCTTCACTCTCACTCTCCATGAAAAAATTTCAAGAAATCAAGAAGACAAAGTTTGCACACACATGAATAGCCTTTTTTGCATTAAACCTAGAACCTAGGGTTTATAATAAAAGGCAAGAATGTGCCATTCTACACATCTCTTAATCATTTGGAACATTCATTGTAAGATTATCCACTTGTGGAGCTTGAGGTTCTTCCTCCCACCTTTCATGGGGTACATTTTCAAGGCCGCCAAGCATGATAGTGTGTTATCATGTAAGAGTAGGCCTCTTCTAGTGCCACCTTCTTGATCTTTGTACCTTCCTTTGATTTTAGCTACTATTGATTCTTCATGCCAATGTTTCTTGGTCTCATGTGTATTTCAAAAATATATGACATAATTTTGTTTATTGCTTCATTTCATGGTTGTGGACAATAATTACATGTCGTATTTGATTTTCTTTTAGTTAGAGGTTTCTCCCATTTCAACAATTATTTTGGAAGTTATGATTAAGTTTTCTATTATATTTCATTGCAAGACCACCTTCTTTAATAACTTTGTCTCTAAAACCTTTCTTCATTTGGTTTTTTCATTCTCTTGCACTTATTCATAGGTTTTGGAGCCAAGTGGAGATGAAACTTTTAGTCAAGTTGCATCTCTTCTAGTTGCCAATGTCATTCTTTGTAAGCACCTTTTACACTCTTGTACATCTTATCAAGAACTTAAGGGATGGAACTTGTATCTCTATGGGAAGAAGAGCTTCTTTTCCAAATACTATTTGGAAAGGAGAGAAAATAGTTCCACTATTGATTGTTGCTCATCACTATAGCCCATAGTGCACTTGGTAATTGGGAAGAAGAGCTTCTTTTCCAAATACTGATTGGAAAGGAGAGAAAACAATTCCACTATTGACTGATGCTCGTCGCTAAAGTCCTAATGCATTTGGTAACTACAAGTCCCATGACTTTTGATATTATTTCTAAGGGTATCCCAAATTTACAACAAATTCCCTAATAGATGAAGCTCCCCACATTTTTAACGGCTATTATTGTAGTTTCACCTGCTTCTGCTGAAAAGATAATCCATGGCTATTACTATGTATACCTTTTTCCTAGCTATGACTAGGAAAGGATCAATGACATTAATGCTTCACTTCTCAAAAACTTCATAGAAGAGGATGGAATCCTATAGTTTATATTTAAGAAGACACTTCCCCATCTTCTAGCACTGCCAGATAAGACTTGCACCAGTGGTTTACATCTTAACATAGGCTTGGCTATACATAGCCTTCATGGAGGATATTTTGGACTTTGGTTTCAAATGCACACTGCCCTCCACAAGTGCCTTCATGAATTTCTTCAAATATTTGATAACTTTCCTTCTTCTAAAGGAACTTCTATAAGAAAATGGTATATACCCTTCATCAATAATTCATAATTGATTAGCATGCACTTTTTAGCTCTTATTTAAAAAAGTTTATTTTTTACTTCAACACTTGTTTGAGAATTCTTCAATTTGCAAAATCTTATCATCTTCCCCCAATGTTTCTCATCCTTGATTTGGCCAATAGTTGCAACCATTAAAGTGTTACAAATCACTATTTGAGAAGCTTCATAAGCTTCTACATTTTGATATCTTTAAATATGCCACAAACTTAAGCTTTAAACTTCTATAGAAGTTGTTGAATTGCAATGCACCTTTGCTCTACATCCTTGATTTTCCGTATTCAGAAAACCTATTTTACTTTTGGCTATTGTTGTTACATCAGAGAGTTGATGTGACAACCTGAGCTAAGGGTTATATGCTTAGCCTAAGTATAGACCAATTCACCCTCATATATACAACTCCATACATTCACATTTAGCTTCACTGTAGCACTATGACAACAACCATGATCATCTAGCTTATGCCTTGTATTTTTTAAGTGGATTAAACCTTGGAATGTATTAATTGGTTAGAGCCTTGTGCATGCTTATTAACATCTCTGTGAGAGAGACCATGATTCTTTGTATAAACTACATGGATTGTGCTACTTGAATATATGAGCATTCATTTTCTATCAAGTATTATCCATGATTGTCCATTTAGGTAGGCTTTCTTTTAATATGCTATGAGAGTATGATGTTAGCATATCACTGTGTCATGTCTAAATATGTTAGGACTCTACCATCTTGTAGGGTTGGTGTAACCCAATTGTACCCGGTGATTACACGGACTTGGATCCAATTACACATGGCAATCACATTGACTTTTGCCATGCCCATAGATCTGTATGCACGTGCACTCTTAGGATCCAGCGCCAGAGGACGTCCATCATATGTTTTCATGGTGGTCTAGGCACACGAGCATCGATATCAAGAGTACCATCTCCTAAGAGTATTTTATTCCTCAATGATGATGACTTAGATAAGTCCACTCCATAGCCCCACAAACAGTACTTGCACTCTATTCGTAGACCTTGATATGTGCTTTTTGGTCTATAGTTACTCCTATGACATCTCTAATGCTAGCATGGTGACTATTTGCAGCATAACCAAAATTGGTTATGGTTTTATCCATTTTGCCATATGGTATTCCAATCTATACTTGGATGGTTGTTCGATTTCCAAATTCTTTGGTCTCATTAGTCAAGGATTTGGATGCTTTTCATAGTCATTTTGAGGTGGCCTATAATACTATCAAAATTTTTCCCATAAGGTGACCATATTCAAGTCATTGATGTGGAAAAGGGTGACCTCTTAGCTCACATAAGTGGAAATAACTGGGCAACGTTGGATGATGCAAAGGCAACATTTCACTCGTAGTTCCAGCAAGATTGGTCTGATGCCCAAAAGTTGGAGAGATTATGAAGTCTCAAACAAGGTGATGCTATAGTCTAGAGCTATATAGCTTGGTCTAAAGTCTTAAGAGGACAAATGTTCCCAAACTCACAACCCACTAGTGAAATTTTGCCTTCCCTATATGTGCAAGGATTTATTTGAGATATCCATAAATCTTTGGCTTTGGAAGATCTATCTGATCATAAATTGGGATATTTTAATCATCACACTATTCACATTGAAATGTTTTTGGCTAAGGAGAAGTAAAAAAAAGGGAAGAAATAAGCTAAGTCCATTGATAAACCCCTTTTTATAAAATTTGATATGTCCATTTGTTGATCCCTTGATAGAGCCATTTTCATGCAAGAGACTTGATAGAGGTATACATATCAATGTTTCTTTTGATTGGTCTAATGCAAGGTTCTCCCTTTCTTTTTTGAATCATTCTTTTCTCCTTTGCTTTCATAGTATGTCCCACTATGTGTCCCTATCACACTATTATCCACATGTAGGTCATGATTTTGATCCTACTCTCTACTCATTTGGGGCCAATGATTACATAGCCATGGGAATTTATTTCACATCTTCCATTACAAATGAGGACTTTACCAATATTCGTACCTTCTTTTCAAGCATAGATAAGCTTGGAATTGAGTATAGGTAGAGGAGTACTAGGCCACTAACTTCATTCTCCTAGATTTCCCTACAGATTTTGCATTTGGTAGAGATGGTGTTCCATCATGGATCAAAGTGACTAAGGACCACATTTTCCATAGGGTCAGATTTCTTCGTCGTGCTTGGCAAACTCTAGATGGGTCATCTACCTTGCACCTATCTCAAGTGGATTTTGGGAGGTTTGGAGTGCTCACCTTAAATTTTAATTTTATTCAATGCTTTCATTGGTTTATAATCATGATAACCTTTACTCTTATTTGTTGTGCATCCCATGCAAGCACTTCACCTTCATGGATCAAAAGGCATGCACCTTATCTAGATTTGGAGATTATCTATAAGTTCAATTGAAGGACATCTATGGAGGTTATGTGGTTGATGGTATCTACATTGAGGTGATTTTTTGTTATATGATGTCTTTCTCATTTCGTGATTTCTCTATGTACTTTTGTTGGTGTTCTTATATTGTTGTTGGTGTTTCACAATAAATAGAGGCATTCCTTCTACATATGCTTTGATGTTGCAAATGCCTTGCTTCACTAAAACTCATGGAGTCCTCAATATTCATGTGAGGACATGTTGGAAACATAGAGATTAATCACATTAATGTTAACCATCATGCTATGGAGGAAATTAATGAAACATTGTCATGACAAAATCCACATGAGACTTCATAGCAATTAGAATAGACTAAATGAGAATTATATTGAGTAGAATTTGATACAAATTATGTAGTCTCACTCTCAAATCCTTGATTGTTGATTGTTAAAACTAAAGTTTAATGGCCTCTTATAATGGCTAAAGGCAAGTGGCTTTCTTACCTCATTGATGACCTCAATGTCACGTGGGATAGTTGAAGTGTTATATCATAGATGACTAGCTACTTTATTCTCCTCTAGGAAAAGGTTGGTTCTCATTAGCATAGATGACCGGTGTATTTCCAATAGGATAGGATGTAGACTTTGGTCAATATGTACTTTGGCACTTCTTATTGAATGGGGGTAAAATGATGGATGCTGGCAAGATGAGGATTCCTACCTTAGAGCTTATGCGCAATGCGTTGTTGGGTTTATGAAGAGTTTTTGGGATGCATTGTGTCCTCCTCAAGGAATAGCTCTAGAGATGGGTTGTGGTACAAACTAAGTCATGAATGATGCATGGCTTCTCAACATCCATGCTACTCATATGATTGTGATCTTGACATCAATGACCGCTTTATGCATTCTTTGGTAGAAAGACCTCCTTTAGCTTCGAGGGGTGATAGTAGGGGGAGGATAGTTGATGCCAGGAGGCATATTCCATAGTAGATTCTATGAGTTTTTTTGGTGAATTTCGTAAAACTAGAGGCATATTCCATGGTGGATTCCATGACATTTTTGGTGGGTTCCATAAAACTATATGTATTTTTCGAGGCTCGTACACAAGGTGGATTCCTTGTGTGAGAAGTTGGCAGGGATGCCTGTCCTTTTCAAGCATCAGGTTAATTTAATGTGCATGTGGGTGATTCCATAGCTGGTGATTCTAGAAAATACATTTTAAATTAATAGACATTTATGAGTTTAGAGTGCAATCGTATTAAATTAAGGCTAGGATAGAGTTCCAACCTATTTAATTATTTTGTTGCTGAAGACTACTAGGTATTCACTTTTGTGGGTTTTATTTTATTATTTTCTAACAATTGTGAATGCTTCAGTTGATGTGTAGAGCAGGCAATGGTGGCATTGGGAAGCACCGGCGGGCGATGGCGTGTATTCAAATTACCTAGAAGAATTATTATTTTTGACGGATGCACGTCTTATCATTAAAGGCGTGGCTTCAATATTTATATAGGCACACTTATTTATTAAAGCACTTGACAAATATTTATTATTTTTGTATGCGCATAGGCTCTCGGTTTAATATTTCATATTGGACTTTGTATTTGGGCACAACTCAATTTTTGGATGCCCAAACACTTTACTCTTTATTTGGGAAAAAGCAAACACAAAATCCAAAAGCATGCTAATTATAAATTGGGCTATTTTTTAGCTTGGAGATTAATAAATCTATAAATACATGCCTTGTGAAGCACTCACACAAGGCATGGGGGGAGATTGCACCTAGTTGGGGTCTTCTTGTCTCTTGTCGTGCAAACTCTCTTCTTGCTTTTATGAAGCTTTTGTAGAGTTCTTTATTCTTGGGGACCTTCCGGCATTCACTATGTGCACATACAACATCCGATTTGGGCACCAATAGTATGGATAGTGACATGGAAGATGAGGCCTATGGGTGCCCTTTTGATTATATGTCTTATTCTTTAAATTGCTTAATGTTGCTCATATTGTATTTTTTGGTTTGTGCTATCCATGAAAAATTGTTGTTATTGAATATGTGAATGACTTTTCTTGTTTGTATTACATAATTTCTTATTTGTATGGAAATGACTTGTCCCATCCATATATGAAATAGTGTCATTACTAGTTTTACAACAATCACATATAAGGTTTATAACTTGGATACTTTTCCAATATTCCTATAGTGCATTTCCTTGCTATGCTGAGACCCTTGCAACCATCATGAGCAAGGATAAATGCTATAACATAATCTGATTCTAGAAACAGACACAAGCTTGTTCAGAAGTATATAATTGATAAGAGCAAGGAGGGTTCCTCTAGTTAACATGCTTTTGGAAAAAGGCATCTCGTATCAAATTGGATCAAGTTAGATTGCAAAACAATGTTGATATATAATAATATTTGCAACACATAATATATACTAATTTGACCTTACCTTTGTCTTTATATTGTTTTTATGCTACTAGATTTTTTTTGTTCTATCTATTAATGGTCTTCAAATAGAAAAAAATTGCTCACTTTTTGTCTTTGCTTAGTCCCACCACACTTGGTTTAAAATTACACTTGGCATTAACACAATAGAAGCTAGTGATTCAATTCTTGAAGAATCATCCACAATATGTCTTTATAAGTTAAGAGCATGAATATAGTTAATAGCTTTAAGTCATGTGTAACATAATTTCTCTCATGTGTCTTTAGCTTCCTTAAAGAGAAGGCCATTGGATGACCTTGCAAGAGAGCTCACATCCATCACAACTTGAAATTATTAGTTCATATCATGAAGCCATTAGGATGGGATCTATCACTAAATTGTGCTTGAGTTTCTCAAAGCTTAATTTCTTGATTGGGATTCACAAAATGTAAGTTTGTTTCTTGCGCAAGCCAGTGAGTGATAAACTTAAAGTAGAGGAAGACTAGCATGGAGCAAGTAGTGATGGTCAAGAGCTACATGCTATCTTCTCCTTCATTATTATTCTCACATTCTCAGAGTCAACTACAAGTGGTATCCTCTAGTGATGGATACCCTCAACTTAGGGACACTTTACAGATGCTTCTACTTTAGATACATACAACCATAGGATATGACTTAGGATATGTTATATTTATCAACACTCCCCCTCAAGCTTAGAATGAGCTTGCACATATAAGACTCCAAGTGCACTCTTGAAGTAATCAAACTTATCTTTACCTAATGCTTTGGTAAAGATATCAGCAACTTGGTCATTTGTTTTCACATGGACCAAGTCAATCTCTCCATCAATGACTTTTTCTTTAATGAAGTGATAGTGCACTTCTATGTGTTTTGTCCTTACATGGTAGATTGGGTTCTTTGCCAACATAATGCTACTGACATTGTCACAATACATAATGATTCCACCATCAATCTCTATCCCCATGTCATATAAGATCAATCTCAGCCATGTCTTCTCACATGCTACCATTGCAATGCCTCTATACTCTGCTTCAGTGCTTGATGATAAAGCAACTGTAGGTTGCTTCTTGCTGCTCCAACTTACCATGGTTGAACCAAATGAGAATGAATAGCCACTAGTAGATCTTCTATCCATAGAGCTACATGCCCATTCTGCATATGAGTATCCAAACAATGTAGGCTTGATTCCTTTTTCATAAAACAAGCCATTGCCAACTATCTTCTTCACATACCTAAGAACTGTTCTCACTAAATCCAAATGTGTTTTGCATGGTTTTTGCATAAACAGACTTATCAATCCAATAGCTTAACTCAAGTCTAGTCTTGTAATGGGGTCAAGCAGATAAGACTACCAACCATCTTTCTGAACATAGTAACATCCTCAACATAAGATCCATCATCCATCAACTTAACATTTTGATCCAATGATGTATCAACCAGTTCGCATCCTATCATGCCATATTTTTACAACATCTCTAATGCATATTGCCTCTATATCAACCATATAACATGAGGTGTGTCAATAACCTCAATACCCAAGAAGTATCTCAACAAACCAATGTCATTTATATCAAACTCTTTATGTAATCCATGCTTGACTTCAGTAATCTCCTTCTCAAGAGTACATGTAATAATGAGATCATCAACATAGATGACAAAAACAACCATACCATCTTCTATATGCCTCACATAAAGTGAATAATCAACTTTTCTTTGTTGAAATCCCATATTGCATAAGAATTTGCTGATTCTATCACACCATGCTCTTGGTGCTTGCTTCAATCCATATAAATCCTTCTTCAACCTGCATACATAATGTGGGTATTTTGGATCTACATAGCCCTCTAACTGATTCATGTACACTTTCTCTTCTAAATTTCCATTCAAAAATGTATTTTTCACATCCATTTGATCAAGCTTCCAACCATAGATAGAAGCCAAGGCAATTACCGATCTCACTATCATCATTTTAGATCTTGGACTGAAGGTTTCTTCATAGTCCAAACCATAAGTTTGTGCATATCCTTTTGCAACTAGCCTTGCTTTATACCTCTCAAGGGAACCATTCGACTTACATTTGACCTTATAAACCCATTTACATCCAATGGATTTCTTGCCATGAGGTAATTTCACCAAATCCCAAGTCTTGTTTTTCCTTAGTGCATCTATCTCTTCATCCATTGCTTGTCTCCACTCTTTGCTCTCTACTCCTTCTTCAAAGCAAGTAGGATCCACATGTTGTACGTAAGAAACCATGTATGCATAATGCATCTTCATGAACCCATTATAAGTCAATCTATCAACTGGATACCTTACCCTTTTTTACCTTCTCAATTGAGGTGCACTACCATGTGTCTCAACTGATCTAGCATGTGGTGGAACATACTTTCTTGAACTTCTAGTGCTAGGTGTTTTAACATGCGGAATGCCATACTCATCATCTATAGATTCATCTTTTGAACTTTCAGCCATAGGTTTCTTTCCTTTCGCAACTTCTGCACTCCTTTGTGCACTTCTCAATCTACTCCATCTACCACTCCATGGACTATAACTACCACTGCTTTCCACATTCTCTTGAGGTCCTGAAGCATCTTCCACATGCTGATTTTTAGCCTTGTTCTTTGTTGAAATTTTCCTTCCATAGCCATCATCATCACTGCTTTCATAGGAATCAACATGCACTGTAGTTTTGGGCTTGTACCATGATTCATATTCGCTGAATCTGACATCCCTGCTTATGTATACTTCCTTACTTACTGGATCATAGAATTTGTATCCCTTCTTCTCATTAGGATATCCAAGGAAAATGCATTTTACAGCCTTTGGTTCCATCTTCTTTCTCAAATCATCCAGAACATGAACTTAACAAACACATCCAAAGACTCTAAAGTATGCAATAGTGGGTGTCCTACCATACATTTTTGTCAAGATTGTGGGAGAGAAGGAAGGAGTCTCGCTTGAAGCTTTCTTGCTTGCACAATGGGGGAATACACACAAGGGTGGAGGCTGAAAACAGTTTTCCTCTTCTTATTTGTGGAAGCCAAAAGAACTCTTGTACAAAGAAATAGAAGAACCCTATATATGGGTCTCAAACCAAACTCAACTAACTAAGGTGGCATACTAACTAAGCCACGAACTAGAGTAGATAAGGATAGCTATCATGTAGCTATTATTCATGGGCGGTGTACCAACCGCGTCTGCAATGACAAGTCAGTGACATAAATACACAACAGTCACCCTGGCGTATCACGAGTGGAGCTCGATATCTCAACACTCCCCCTCCAGCTCAATCCCAATTCCTGCACACCAAGCAGGTCTCTGAACTTGTGCAGCTTCTCTGCGCCCAATGCCTTCGTGAATATGTCAGCTACCTGATCCTCTGTGCTGACATAAACTAGATCAATAAGACCTAGTAAAACCCTCTCTCGCACATAGTGATAATGCACCTCAATGTGCTTTGTTCTAGCATGATAGACTGGGTTATTTGCCAAGTGTATACTACTCATGTTGTCACAATAAATGACAACTGGCCCATCTGTAGACTGATGCATATCATAAAGTAGCTTATGCAACCAAGCTACCTCACATGCAGCCATTGCTGCACCCCTGTACTCAGCCTCTGTGCTCGACAACGCAACTGTAGGCTGTTTCTTACTGCTCCAAGTGACTGCAGCACTCCCAAAAGAGAACACATATCCACTGGTAGATCGTCTATCAGAAATACTACCAGCCCAATCAGCATTAGTGTATCCATGCAACTGTATCTGAACCCCAGTCTCATAAAATAGTCCATACTGCAATGTGGACTTCACATACCTGAGTATGCGTCTAGCCGCATCCAAATGTGGTTTCCTTGGAGCTTGCATAAACTGACTTACCAATCCAACAGCATAGCTCAAATCTGGCCTGGTAATAGTCATATAAATCAAACTTCCTACTATGCGTCTGTACATAGTAGGGTCTTCTAGAAGCTCACCTGCATCTGTGCTCAGCTTCACATTCTGCTCCAAAGGAACTGAAATAGGCTTACAGCCTGTCATATCATATTTGGACAGCATGTCCAATCCATACTGCCTCTGCAAGAGCTATATCCCACTTGGTGATCTAATCACCTCAATGCCCAAGAAATAACGCAGCTCTCCCAAATCCTTCATCTCAAACTTCTACTTCAATAGCATTTTCACATGAGGATATCTTCATCACTGTCACCTGTCATAATCAAATCATCAACATAAATGACAAGTAGCATAATACCTTTCTCTGTTTTTCTCACATAAAGTGAGAAATCTGCTTGGAAATCTAAAAGCCAATAGTCACAAGATACTGTCCTATCTTGTCAGACCATATTCTAGGTGCTTGCTTCAAGCCATACAAGGCTTTCTTCAACCTGCAAACAAACTCAGGATGAACATCATGCACATAACCTGGTGGCTGCTCCATATAGACCTCTTCTTGCAAATCACCATGCAAGAAGGCATTCTTTACATCCATCTGATGTAAAGACCATCCCTGTGATGCAGCCATAGCAATGACTGCTCTTACGGTTGCCATCCTTGCAACCGGACTGAATGTTTCTTCATAGTCAATGCCATATGTTTGTGCATACCCCTTGACTACTAATCTTGCCTTGTATCTGTTCACAGAACCATCTGCATTGTGCTTCACCTTATAAACCCACTTACAGCCAATTGCATTTTTACCTTTAGGCAAAGGTACCAATTCCCATGTAGCATTTGCTTCCAAGGCATCCATTTCTTCATCCATGGCTTTCTCCCATTTTTCTTTTCCCATGGCTTGCTCAAAAGAAGTGGGTTCTGGTTCCTGTATCACTTTGACCATATATGCATAGTGAATGGCTGTAAATCCATCATATTTCAGCCTATCCACAGGATACCTAGCTCTCGTAGACCTGCGCAAAGTAGGTTCACTCCCAGGTGCTCTCAAAACATCCCTTGTCTTCCTTACTCCAGGTGTAACAATATAAGGAATACCCAACTCATCATCAATGCTCTGTTCTGAGCCACTGGATTCACCATCCACATAAGAGTGACCTGCATTCACATCAAACATGGGTTGATCAACCTTCTCTTTTCCTTTTCGTAATACCTGCATACCACTAGATGCATTACTTTGAGAAGATTCTCCTGATCTCAATCTGCCTGTCCATGGCGAAGAATGTGAACCACTGCTAGAGGACACTCTAGGTCCACTAATATTTTGTGACTGCTGCTGTGAATTCTGTGCAGCATTACCATTTTGTGCATCTACATCATCAATCACATTTACTGGTTTATACCAGCTACTCATCTCATCAAAAACAATATCTCTGCTCACTGTAAACTTATGAGTAGAAGGGTTATAGCATCTATACCCTTTTTGCTGCAGAGAGTAACCAATAAAGATGCACTTCTCAGCTTTTGGATCCAACTTGGATCTCAACTCATCTGGCACATGTACATAGGCAATGCAACCAAAAATTTTCAAATGAGAAATATCTGGTTTCCTACTAGTATACCTCTCCTCTGGAGTCATGCCATGT
Organism: Lygodium microphyllum; assembly: GCF_053477565.2. Taxonomy (NCBI): domain Eukaryota; kingdom Viridiplantae; phylum Streptophyta; class Polypodiopsida; order Schizaeales; family Lygodiaceae; genus Lygodium; species Lygodium microphyllum. The sequence continues at coordinate 65,805,842 of NC_141146.1, forward strand.
ATTGCTGCAGTGGGAGTCCTGTTCATTATGTAGACTACTGTAACAACTGCCTCAGCCCAGTAAAAATCTGGCAGGTCTTTTTCATTGAGCATGGCACGAGATACCTCTCCAATATGCCTGTTTTTTCTTTCTGCAATTCCATTTTGTTGTGGGGTATGACTGCATGAATATTGCTGCTTTATGCCATGCTCCTGCAGGAACCTTGCAAACTCATTTGAGAGGTACTCTCCCCCTCCATCTGACCTTAGGCATTTTATCTGCAGGCCTGTTTCTTTTTCAACCATCGCTTTAAGAGTTTTGAAATGCCCAAAAACTTCACTTTTCTTTTTCATAAAATACACCCAAAATTTTCTGCTATAGTCATCAATAAAACTGACAAAATAATGACAGCCTCCAAGAGATGCAGCTTTAGTTGTCCACACATCAGAGTGGATTAATTCCAATGGCTTCTTACTCTCTTGAACATGTCTAGGAAATGGTTTCCTTGCCTGTTTTCCAAACTGACAGGCTTCACATACCTTATGCATTTCTGCAACCTTGAATTTCGACAAACCTGCAACAATATTTTGGGCCTGCATTGATTTAAGTCGCTGTACATTAACATGACCAATACGTTTATGCCAGATATCAATATCTGCAACTACACCGATCCCATGTGCAAACATTGCTGCACTCAATTCAGACATGTCTGCATCCAATGTAAACATTCTGCCCTTCTTCTTTCATTTTGCTATCAAGCGACCTTTATTTTTCATATCCTCAACAAAGCATCCATGAGGATTAAATCTGACCTGCAAGCCCTGCTCAACCATTTGACCAACAAAAATCAGATTCTTGGTGATATTGGGAACATGAAATACATCGGACAGGTATTTCTTTTTCCCATCCTGCATAGACAAATGAATTTTTCCGATCTGCACAATAGGATGTGCAGTATCATCACCAGTCTCCACAAATCCTAGTTTTTCCATTTTTCTTGCATCCTCCATCCATTTTGCATGACCTGTCATGTGGTTTGATGCACCTAAGTCAACATACCATACATCATTGCTTTCTTCTGCACTTATCACAGAATTGTTCATGTGCTGCACCATAAACAAGTGCTCATTTCTGTCATCACCCTGTCTACTAGAAGATGCATAATTCCCTTGTTGCAGTTTTCCATTCATGATGTCATTCTGCTTTTTATAGCAGTCTTTAGCCATATGACCCATTTTACCACAGTAGTAGCATTCAACATTAGTGTTTGCATTTTGGCCTCTTTGCCATCCACCACGACCTCTTTGGCTCCCCCTGCCTCTAGAGTTACCACGTCCTCCTCCATAGGACTGGTTTTCTCGAGTTTGCTGCATATTCTGATTTCTGCCACGGCCTCCAAATCGGCCTCCTCTACTTCTGCCTCTACCTCTTCCAGCATTTTAGAAAACAGCTTCTTTTGAAGTTCCTCCTGAAGAAGATGCACCACCATTTCTCTGTTCCTCAGAAATTAGAAGAGCAATCAACTCCTCAAAATCAAGAAATCTTTCACGAACTGAAATGGATGTCCGAAACTGTGCATAATCCTTTCCTAGACCATTCAAGGTCACAGAAACTAAATCATCATCTTCCACTGGCGACCCAATGGAAGCAAAAGCATCTGTAATCTTCTTCACCTTCATGTGGTAGTCATTGATGCTCATACTTTCTCTTTGCACATTATGCAACTCTTGCTTGAGCTGCATTTTCCTAGCTTGCGTATTTGTGCTATACATTTTTGACAAAGTATCCCATGCCTCCTTTGGCGTACTTGCATCTTGAATATGCACAATCATAGAGTCTGAAATGCTGATAGACAACCAATACATAACTTTCCTGGCTCTCTCATGCCATGCTTTAAATGCCTGCATTTTCTGTTGATTGGAAACATCAGGAAGAACTGGTTCTTCTTCATTTCCTGCAACAAATTCCCAATATCCTTTTCCCATGAGGAAATTCGTCATTCTAAACTTCCATGCTTGGAAGTTGTTCTTGTCAAGCTTTTTAGTGACAATCTATGAAAGAGAATCAGACGCCATTACAGAACACTGCAAAAAATTCTGTCACTGCAAAAAACACAGCTTCACCCTCACAAGGGCAAATCTGCAAAACTGGCGAAAGTGGTATTTGACCACATAGTCACTTCCTGGTGACGATTTTGCATAAACAAGAACCAAGGATGATTCTGTAACTCCCAATGTCTCTGCGCACAAGCATACGATGCAATTTCTACAGTAACTTTTCACCGACCTGTAGAACAATGGCTGCACAGCATAAAACTGGGCCTTTTCCTAAGTGCGTGCAGAAAACTTTCACCTCCAAAACAGACCCCGAAATGGCCCCGAAAACTTTCGCAACACTGCTCCTCTTACCAGAACACCGCGAACTTCGCTTGCTTTCTTGAGCTCCTTGCCACGAACAAGGCTCTGATACCATGTCAAGATTGTGGGAGAGAAGGAAGGAGTCTCGCTTGAAGCTTTCTTGCTTGCACAATGGGGGAATACACACAAGGGTGGAGGCTGAAAACAGTTTTCCTCTTCTTAGTTGTGGAAGCCAAAAGAACTCTTGTACAAAGAAATAGAAGAACCCTATATATGGGTCTCAAACCAAACTCAACTAACTAAGGTGGCATACTAACTGAGCCACGAACTAGAGTAGATAAGGATAGCTATCATGTAGCTATTATTCATGGGCGGTGTACCAACCGCGTCTGCAACTGACAAGTCGATGACATAAATACACAACGGTCACCCTGGCGTATCACGAGTGGAGCTCGATATCTCAACAATTTTCTCATATGGTGACATATTATGAGTTAAAGCTGTAGATGTTCTATTCATAATGTGAATTGCAATATGCACTGCTTTTTCCCAATATGAAAATGGCATGTTCATTTGGTTCATCATTGCCCTTGCAACCTCTACAATGATCCGATTCTTCCTTTCAGCCACACCATTTTGCTGAGGTGTGTACCTGCATGTCAATTGCCTTTTGATACCATGATCTCTCAAGAAGTCACAAAACTCATATGACATGTACTCTCCACTATTATCTAACCTCAAACATTTTGTGTAGCATCCAAATTGCGTTTTAGCCATTTTATATCACTTTCATTGATGATTTTAGCAGAATGACTTGGGTGTACTTTATGCAGCATAAAAGTGAAGCATTTGCTCATGGAAACATTCTGACATGGGCCCCAAATATCTAAATGTATCATTTCCAAAATATAGCCACTTATTCTCCCCCTCTTTGGAAATGGCAATCTGGACTACTTGCCAAATTGAAAAGCCTCACATACATGATCAAAATTCACATATCCAAAATGTAGTAGACTACAAACTATCTGTCTTGATTGCATTTGCTTCAATCTTTGCAAATTGACATGACCAATCATTCTATGCCATAATTCCACATTCTTATCTTGCCCATGTCCTCTCTCAACATACATAGAGCTTTGAATCACTGGAGTACCTACCTGCATCCAAAGCAAATAATCTCCCTTTCTTTCTACCATGAGCAATCAGCTGCTAGTTCTTCCATTATGGAACTCTTCAATGAAACATCCAAACTTATTGAATCTCACTTGCAATCCTTGATCTTTCATTTGACCAACCGATGCTAAGTTCTTAGTTATTGTGGGCACATAATGTACATCACCAAGCTTATTCTCAATCCCATCTTTGGTAACAAGTGGCACACTACCAATATGAGCAATTTTATGTAAAGTTTCATCATTAGTGGCAACATATTCCTCATTCTGCATCTACTCCTTACTATCAAACCACTCAGCATGATGAGTCATGTGGTTTGTAGCTCCTAAATCCAAAAACCAGTCATTCTCATGAAGAGGGTGAGTCATGCTCCCAAGCACATACTCCATAGAAAATAGGTGACGTCTAGGCGATCCACCTCTAGGTCCATAACCTGTACTACCATAAGTGTCTGCATATGGCCATATTGGGTCCTTCCACGACCCCTAGACATGGCATTCTGTTTATGATAACAATCCCTCTCAAAATGACCAAACTGCCCACAATAATGACAAGTGCAATCTCTTTGTGAAGGACTAGACCGTCCTCTACCTCTAGGGAAAGATCTCCCCCTACCTCTATGCATGAAGTCACCACGACCAAAGTTACCTCTTCCATGAGCAAAACCATAATTACCACACCCAAGTGAAGAGCCTCTAGCTCTAGATGAGCTACAACGACCTCTCTAGTGATAGAAAACACTGTCTCCACCTGCATTTTTTCTATTGCTAGATGCATTCAATCCCAACTTGATTTCTTCTGTAAGCTCCTCAAAGTTAGGCATAGAGCCTCCTCTAACTAAAATAGAGGTATCCAAAGATTTGAAATTTGGTCCAAGTCCATTTAGTGTCACTGAAACTAAATCATCATCATCAACAGGTGCATTAATGGATGTAAGGTCTTCTGCAATTTGCTTGATTTCTACCACATAGTCACTGATACTGCGATTGCCTCTCCATGCACCATGTAATCTCTACTTGAGTTGTATCTTACGAGACTTTGTACATGTTCCATATATTTTTTCTATGATTTCCCATGCCTCCTTACAAGTACTTGCCTTTTTTATATGAGGAATCAAGGCTTCTAAAATACATATGGAGATCCAATGCAAAACCTTCATGTTCTTCCCTGTCCAGTCCTTGTACTCTTTCTTTTGCTCTTCAATTGGGTGTTCAGGAACTTTTGGACATTCATCATCACCTGTTATGAGGTCCAATAGACCTCTATCCAACATCAAAAAATTCTCCATCCCGTAAGACCAAACATTATAATTGTCTTTGGTCAATTTGTATCCCACAATCTGAGTGATCTGTGCCATGTTAGACATTACAGCTACTACAAATTCAGAAAAACCAGCAATACAAACTATCCACAAATGGTATTCAGCAGCATGCCCCAATCCGGAACATCAATGGTCCAATCTAAGACCAAAAAGCATTAAAAATAGCCCAAAAATGCATGTAAAAATAGCTTCCAGCAATATGACTATCATACATGTGTCCAAAAACTATCATATGCATCCATCCATGATGCCAATATGTCATACATCCAGTTCCCAACAAGAAACATCCAATTCAGATCCCAAATGATGTGTGTATGACCCAAAATGCATCAAAACATGGGTCTAAAATTGACCATTTTTCCTACATTTTTTCTATATTTTTTTATTCCAAGCTGGAAGTACACATCAAGATAAAGCTATTAAAATTTTCCCAAATTTTTTTGAGCAAAAATCGACCTCCAAATAGCTAGTTCAACACTACAAGACATTAATGCAATACAACTTTCCCTTGAGCAAACAGAACCCTGTACAATGCTGCAAACACCCAAGAACACTGAAGGCCCTTCCATAGCCCCATTGTTGAGGTCTAATGCTAGTTTACTTCAGTACCTCTTAAAAACCATGTGCTCATTTTTTTGAAACTCCCTCACACCTCCAGAATTTCCTTTGCTATCTGAAGTAGTTTATAATGGAGATTAATCAACTTGTCCTCTTCAAATGGTAGCATAGGATGCTACACATCATGATGTATTTGCATACTTTTCACATTAGGAGCTATTGCCCTACTGACAAGATAGGCTAGTTTCACATGCCCTCCTTTGTTTAGGCCAGTGCAATCTTCTAAGCCAACCTTCTTAGCTGAGTTAGCTTATCGTTAACTGCAACTCCCCTATCTGCCAAATCGCCTCCTTGAAATTTTACTTCTAACCTCCCCCCTTCAGTGGGTTTTACACTCCTTGGATGAGGGACATCGACTATGTTTTGGGAAAAGGCATGCACCAAACAACAAAATTCCGCAGAAGTGGATGTCAAGGAGAAATAACCTCGTACTGCCTTTGGGCCTCTTCTAGATCCCATCCGCATAGCAGACAGACCAGACATGCCAAAAACTTTTCAAATGTTAAGGGTGATGAATAGCTTAGGGGGAAACACGTCTCCCTGTGTCAAAGCTGAAAACAGTCTGAACGAGTAAAAAAAATTTACTTCACCTTGATGAGAAACTTCACAAGAGGGTTTTGGAGTCCCATTAGACCGTCGTCACATTTTAAGCATCCGATTGATAAAGACAAACACAACTAGATTCCAGCACTATTTAACTGCACATTTACCAACACTAAAGCTACTCAAAAAGCTATCATCTTTCACCAGTTGTAGTTGACATTCCCTGCTACATCTCCATCACAACCATGATTGATGATTTGTTAATATCTTTCTATCGCTTTGATGTCACAGAGAGGTTGTTTGCATTGTTGAGAGTGGAAAAAGACTGAATTTTTGACTGATTTTTGTTGTTTTTGAGGACTGAATGATTGATTTTTGATGGATTTAGAGTGATGTATGGTTGTTAATGGAAGTTTTTGAGGGTGTTTTGGATGATTTTGATTATGTTTTGGAAGATCATGATGATTCTCAGTGGAGATATGAAGCTCTATGATGTTCTGTTGAGGTTCTGATTGGTTCTGTACACCTTTTGTATAGCTTCTGTTTTGTTCTGATTTTCTTATGTATGAAGCATGGATTGATGATTGATGAAGATTGAGATCTTTTGGAAGCCTATTGAATAGTTTTTTATAGTTTGGAATGGTTTGAGTATGAGTTATGAAGTTTTGATGACCTTCTGTAACCCTCTATAGACCCTCTGTAGACCCTCTATCTTTGCTCTATCTTTGTACTATAAGTGTACTGTAGCTACTCTTGTACTATACTGTAACTGTTCTGTAGACCTTCTGTAAGTGTTCTGTAGAATGTATGTGTGACTTTGGGAAAGTTTTCTAACCTTTGTAAAGGATGAATCTAAGTTCAAAAGAGCTAAAACAAGTGGAAGAAGCAATTGCTGAAGACTGAAGAGAAGACTAAGTGACAGTGACAGTAGTGAGCTGTGAAAAGACACTGTAGTGGCTCTGGTGACTCTTCATATCAGACATACCTCTTGGGAGGTGCATCCATGACCTAAGAAGGATTATTGAGAGTTATTATGAGAGTATTGTAGTGAGGAGATGATGTACTATTGAGAGAGAGAGAGAGAGAGAGAGAGAGACAGAGATAATCAATTCTATCAAAACAGTGTAACTCTATATGAGAGATTGAGAGAGAGAACTATGAAGACATTGAAGATGAATACTATGTGATTTATTTCCATTCAAAGATGGTGTATTCTTTTGTGCTCATTGTTCTATTGAAGGATTCTATGAAGATGTTGAAGTTTATGGTTGATTCTATCAAATCCGTGGGAGATATCTACTATGATGCTGCGTGAAGAATTGTTGTTTTCTTTATTTTGGTTATCAAAAGAATGAAATAAAAGCTTGTTGATGTTACAATATAGATTTTCTTGCAAGGAAATTCCCTTTCCCTTGGTGTTCCTCTTGGGGCTCCATGTTTTTGGTGCGCAACTGGGGAAACTTGCCATCAACAAGCACCAGAAAAGGCTGAAAATGAAGGAAATAGCATTGCCAAGAAGAGGGAAAATCAATGGAAGTTTGCAAAGTTCCTTCTTCCACTGAAGAGTTGGAATTTCTCATAATCAAAGCCACTATTCACAACAAGTTCATTCCACAATGGCGAAAACATATCACCATCATGATGCATGCTCTATGTGGTAGACTATTTCCTCTTCCTGTTAAAGCAGCAGAAACTTGCATCTTGGTGGAAAATTGTTTGGAAACAAATTGAAGAGCAGAAACAGAGAGAATGACCATCCATGGAAGATTTGGCCTTCATTGATAAGTTTCCAGATATCATCAAGTGTGTAACATGTCCCCCTATCCACTTATAGGACACTCTTAGCAGCCCATCGGGAAGAGAGTCTAGAAAGCGCCACCCGGCACTCCCAAGGAATGTCATGGGGTTTGCGATCTAGGTCTTCCCGAGGCTGCCACGAAGCAAAAGCATTCCGACCGTTCCCACTTAGCACTAACCTAAATCAAGGTTTTCCTAATGGTCAAGTTCCTAAAAGGTAACTAGCGTCGAGCCCCAGACAAACTACTTGTGCAGAAACATCAAGGTCGAAGCGGATTTATGCTGTACTTCGTTCAAGGAGAATGGGAAACGAGAGGGATGCAAAGCTCGACCTCTTTGCCCGTAAGGCATAGTCCCACTCCGTTCCCCTAAAATAACATAAATCGGGACTCTTACTCTATAGATTCTAGGTCATTGTTACCTCGCTGTCAATTTCTTTGAGAAAATTTTCCAGCCAATCGGGACCACCCTTCCGTAGGACGGACCCAGGGTCACATCCACCGCACTTTCCTCGAGTTGCTTTAGTTATCTAATTACCTACCACATTTAGTTTGACAAGCAAAAACAGCTTTCTTAATTAACCAATTAATCACTAGATCCTTCACGTAACTTAAGCACTGACATTAAAAAAAAATGTCAAGCAAATTCCTTTTCAACATTTGATCTTTATTTATCAGTCTTTGGAATACAACAAATAATCCGCCCGAAGGCTGTTCCAGCAATCCTCAGGGATCGCTATTCCAAGTTCCGCCCGTTGACTAGTATGCGAGCCTCAAGATCCAATCTCGAGTCATGTCGGCCTCTTGTGCAAGATCCAGAGGCAAGGGATTTACGGCCAAAGCCTCCCCTAGCACCCCAAGTGTCCTCCTACTCCAAGTAGAACCCACGGAGAGACCTCTCGCAACAGCTTTTGTCCACGTACCCGATGCGGCTAACAACCCCCTTGGATAGGGTCAGGCAGACAGTCAAAGGTAACTGATATTGCCTCTCCCTCTAGGCTTTCAACCTGAAGAATTAGTTATTTTTCCGGCATTGCTTCCTTGATTAAAGAAGTACAAACAGTGCTCCTAAGTGTACAAATACAAGCACTCTAGTGGTCGTTTATACGGTCAACTACTAAGGTGTAATTCCTTCTCCTCGAATGCTTCCAGCATTCGATCCTAGATCAATTTTGACTTGGCAAGATCCCAAGGGTTTCATAAGTTGAGTTGCTTGTTTACCCTCTTTCCTTGGGTTTGGGTTTATACCCTTGTTAACCCAAATTGTCACTACTTTAGGTTTCCATATATTATGGTCAATAAATCCTGGATAACCCCGTTGTCCTCACTTGATTGGTCAATTGATCCTTAGGGTGAGAACCCTAGATCATTCTTGCATGGGCGTTTAGCTAACCCTAACATTCTATGAATGTGGGTAGGACCTTTAAGATTGGAAGTATTAAGTCGGCAACCCAAGTGTGATACTAGGCAGAATTTTAACATAATTTAACCCTACCTAGCACTTTGAGGTGATCATCATATGCAATCTAATCGTACCTTTATGATTTTCATGTAAGCTACTTAACTATATGAGGATTACTTCGTTGATCCAACCGACCTGCAAGTAAAGATGATCTTCACTTTAAAGATGCAAATACTTTCTTCTAAATCAACAAGTACTTTCCCCTAAAAGATGTAAGTAACTGCAAGATGTATGCGATGTATTATTCCATGCAAATATGCAATTTCAAGATCATAGACCTTTTCCTTCTATGCAGCTATAAGATCTACAATGGTCTTTCTTTGCCTTGCCCTAAAGGGTATTAGATGACATTCAAAACTACTTCTTGTAAATCCCACGTATATGCATCAAATTCAAGGCTTTAGTCCTTTAATGAAAATGCATCCTGTGGGAGCTTTTGCTCAACCGCCAAGACCCACGGACCGCTTATTGTTTCAAGCGTTCCAAGCCGAGCACTAATGGCTACCTCTCACATAGCCGACGTGCCATCCACATCTACGGGTGTAGTGAGCTTACCTCCATGCCGTTCGAGTTACCTCCTCTCCCACGCACTCCAGTAGCTCCATGATCCAAGTGCAAGCTTCAAGCAAGCTCCATCCTCAAGCTCCACGCTCCAAGCTCCATCACCACGAGCAAGAGAAGAGAAGACAAGACAAGACAAGAAGAGAGGAGAAGATGGAGAGGTTCTCCACCCCACTGTCCCTCACCCTCACACTCTCACACTCCCTCTCTCAAGCACAAGCTCAAGCAAGCAAGAACAAGAAGAAGAAGAAGAAAAAGAGGAGAGCTACTTTTGGCCACACACAAGAATGAGCTTCTCATTCACTTTTCAACTTTATATACAAAACCCTAAATCCGTTTTGGGCAATCATCCCCTTTTCCCTTTTCCTACATGGCCGACTGGCCCTTTTCCCCATTGTCATTGTCTCTCCCTAGCTTCCTTTCCACCGCCCCTACATTTACAAATTGCACGGGTGAGAGCCCGGTGCTCCTTGAATTAAACCATAATGTGCTTGCACCATTTTACAATAGTTTTGACTTGCGCTTTTCCTTGTGCGCCTTTGTCTTCCGTTTCTCTTTGCCTTGGCCTTTGTCTTTGTCTTTTGTTTTAGATTTCCGTATTTTCCACTGCCTGGCACTTTTTTACAATATTTCAGGGTGCACCTTTGTATTTTAAAATGCACCTTTCCCCTTTTGCAGTTGCTTTGGACTTTTTAAGGTTACCCTTGCACTTTTGGCATTTTCTCCTCTTCTTTCTTCAGTCGAGCTACCTTTTTTTCCGCGTTTGCCCTGCGTCTTTTTTATTCCCTTTTACTTTCTTCATGTTGGGGTTAACATTACCCCCCTCCTAGATGAGTGCCAGTCCCATGGCACTCTGCGTCGAAGGTAGCATGCGGAGCTTGCACCGAAGACATGTGTGGAAGGGTTGCTGTGGGTTGCCTTGGAGGAGCTCTTATGTTGGTGCGGAGGAAGGGCGTTGGTGGCACTGTGCTGTTCTGATTGGCTGGTGATATGATTGTTGTAGGTGGCAATAGGGCTACTCGTTGTTGGGAATGGCCACTCATGGCTGGCACAGGGTTTGGTGTGTGTGGGATGCTCATGTTGGATCCTGCTCGTGATGATTTGCGGGTGGTTTGCATGATGAAGTAAAGGACAAGAGTTCAGAGTTGAGTGTTGATGGAGAGTTGACGACGCTTTTGTTGGATTCTTTGATACCTGCAATTGGAAAACCTCTCAGGTGGTCGCTCCCTAAGGGGTAATGCTAGTTTTTGAAGCGTGCATAAGACATATTTGGATTAGTTTGGGAGACAGGTCAAACTCTAAGCAAGCTTGGAGTGTTGTCCTGCACTTGAGGACCCAAACTGTGTATAGACTTTGGTACAGATATTATGTGAGTGCTCGTGCATACTTAGATATTACGTAGTTAGAAGGCCGCGGACTAGTTTCTCGTAACAAGGTGTGGATGAAGCAAAGTTGTCCATGTTGAGAAGTTCTCGTGAAGGTGTATGAGACATCCTTTTCCTTGTGACTGCGTGACATAGCATAATTGAATATAGGGACACCACACTTTTAGTAAGCTGGAAGCTATTTGACTTGCTTTGTTGAGGACGATGTACTTTTCATGGCCAATCGTGTGGTGCTTACCACCATTGATTGCAATGGTATTAAAGCAGAGTCCCAAAGGGGACTATGCAAGTGGGTCAGGGTGATAGGTCTAACCATAGGAGAAACAAGCTCACCTCGTCCTGCCCTTGATGTGCCCTGAACTTTTGTGGGTGATGCTAGGGGGTTAGGGGGTTAGGGACGGAGACAACCGACCAAGGTCACTGGACGCACCTTACTTAAGGGCCCCTAGGTGAGATGCTGTGATCGTGCGTGCTTTTTATTTTTTCGTTTTTTTTTTTTGCCAAAGTACAACCACTGCAATATGCTGAGGCTATGAGCCTTTTTGGCTGGGAAATGTCAAGCCTGGAAGGCTTTGGAAATGGATATGACAATGATGATTGTGCCCGAGCCTCGTTGTTAGGGGAGCTGTTGTTGCGATATTGGTGTGATTGCGGGGACACCCGTTGTGAGCTCACTGTAGCGCTTGGCCCCAGAAGAGAGTGTAGCCCATGACTATGCTTTGGCACGAGCAATGTGGGTGATTTTTCATGTTCCACATCGTGGCTATGTTGCGGTTCATGTGCGGTTTGTGGCCTGGTTGTTGGACACGTTTGTGCGATGACCTGTGTCATCCTGCATCCACTTGTCACTTTGTGAGAGTATATGCTCGCTTGCGTTAAGTACATCGAACAAATGCAATCATGTTAAGACATAATTTTCCAAAATTCTATGATGTCTCTTGAGATGCCTATTTCATTGCTTGTTAAGGTCGCATACATTAATGAGAGGAAACGAAAATGTGTACAAGTGGGGATCTTGCCCCTTTACTCATCAAAAACAAAAAGTTATGGCATGCTGACTTGTCAAGCTACTTGCATATCATTGGGGTTTAGTCGATAGGTACGAGGCGGGGTGAGTCTGGTTGGCTAAGTGACCGAGGCAGTGCTAGTGCGGGGTTCCCGTGAGGCTGGGCAGGGAACATGTCGGTCAGGACATGAATGGTGTAGTCCCGGGCCGCTACCGTGTCCAGAATGTCTTTAAACAATTCATTAAATTCTACCCTATCATGGGCCACCTTGTCACTTCGCGAGCACCTAGTGCCTGAGCGTGCGTTGCATGCGTTGGGGGTCTATGCAACTGGCATTGCCACATGCTGCACAGTTCTCTGAGTCTCGACTTTCGTGGCCCGGGGATTCTTCAGCCTTCGACAAGGATGGTTTCGCTTAGGACCTCGCTTCTTCGCGTACCTCTTGAGGGTGGGCACGTAGCGCACCGGTGGAGGGGCACATGCCGCATGTTCCCAGCGTGTGTGAAGAGCGTCCTTGCATGCCAGCTGACCGTGGTTCTCCATGTTTTTCTTCTGGAAACTTGCAAAATGCAATCCAAGAGTTAGGCTTTGATACAGGATAAGAGCGTTCCCATAGGACTTATAGTGTGGGTTATCTAACGCATATGACTTTGAAGAGGCGGAGTGGGATGTGCTGTGCTCGTTGTAGCGGGGTGGCCCTCATGATGATCTTGACTCAGCCTCCCACCATTAGCAGGTCTTGGCTCACGCCGAGTTTCATTGGCTGGTGGTTCTATGTTTGGAAGGCTCCTCCTCAGAAGGATAGTCTAGGAAGGGGATCGTGGACAGAGAGAGAGAGAGACTACACCCTGCTTATGTCCTTTGGAAAGAGCTACCGTGGTGGTAATGCGGACCACATGCTCTTTGCCTAGAGGCAAGCATGATCTGGTGAACGTGGAACCGGCCTAGCATAGCTTAGCAGCCCTGATTTGTCTGTCTGCGCTTGACTTGTTATGGCTTGTGCATTTTGATAATGTCTATACAAGGTGATACGGAAATCATTGTATATATATGTGTACACACATTTGTCTGAACCCTTGTCACTTCACTAGGATAGAAACCAATGGTAGAACTCGGGATTGTACTGAAGCATGGCACACGCATCTAACACACATGGTAGCTTACTCAATACTGATAAATATTTCGCCACATCGAGTAGCATGAAACCTTGTCCGAGTCTACTAGCAACATGTAACTCCTCTTCAGCACAAGAACTTTATTGAACACAGGGTTTTCTTGGCTTGGTTCAGTCAAGTCCTTGCCCCGAATGGCCGTCAGCACTCGAAGGGAAGTTGGTGCCCCATAGGTTGGGTCTCTTTGGGATTGCCATCTGGCCAATCACTCCTCAGAGACTGTCATGATCTGAGCCCCTAGTTCGGCCATTGCAACGCGGTTTTCACACCAACGCTGCTCAAATCGACTCTGGCTTGCTGATAGTCGCTTTAGTTTCTCTATGTCTACGAGATTCGATTGGCAGAGCACTTCATTGAACGTGACGGTTAAGCGTAGTTCATCAGCTTCCTCGCCCGAGATGAGTCGCAAGCGTTCATGTAGGAGCCTGCTATAGTACTCATCAAGATGTTCCTGCTCTTCCCAAGATAAAGGGAAGGGCAAGTAATCTCCAAGCTACTCCTTGGGGATTGTGACCATGTCCACAAGGACATAAACTCGTGCGAACACCTTGAGCTTAGCATCCAACTCAGTAAGCATTCTGCGGCACTTCTATATTCAACGAGGGCTTGCTCGGTTGCTATCTCATGCAAGGTTCTAGGAGTTTGCCTAGGCTTTAGCATGGCTGGGGGTTCATGCCTATATGAGCAAGATTGGTCAACACTAGGATTGCTCATGCTCTTGGGGTTTCCATGTTTCTCTTGAGGCTTTGTTATTGCATCATGGTTCTTTTTGGGTGTGACTAGTGTGAATTCGTCACCCCATCATGACAGTGTTGTATCCACTCTTGATTTGTCAATGCGAGTTCTATTGTCAGTGGATAGAGTGTTGCAAGCAGCCATTGATGGTAACGACTGCTTTGATTTGTCAGAGCATACGGATGTGTCTGATGTTTCACCGGTATTAGGAGAGGCATCAGTGGGCTCATTGGTGGATGGACTTGATGCTTTATTCATTAGCTCTCCAGCACTCTTCGTCCCAATGTTCTTGGGGTCCACAACCACCTGCAACTGTTGTTGTTTTTGCTATTTTCTCCTCTTTTTCTTCGTTAGTGCAGGTGCATCTAACGGCTCATGACCTCGGGCTATATCGACCATTGATGTGCTTGGTTGGGCCTCAACATTTCCCTTCTCTAGTGGGTTCTCATGGGACCTAGTCGTGGCTTGCGGAGTAGCATTGCTAGGTTGCATGGGTACAACTGTCTCCCTTTTGGGAGAATCTAGCTCTTCCGCTCATTCCCCTGTCCTTAACCCCTCCAGCCCAGGTTTTAGGTGCTTTGGAAGTGCTGGAGTTGTTAAGGAGGTTGGTCGCGACACCTGCTTCATAGGTAAACTACTAAGGACACGTTCCGCAAGGGGCATTGTCACGGCCAAAGACTATGATGGCTGTGATCCCTAATTTGAAGTACTAGCAGCTAGTTCAATGGACTTGCTACTATTGGTGGATTGCGGTATCTAGACCTTAAGGCGATCGGAGGTGGTTGCGTCTTTTGTTGCCCTTTGAGCATTCATCTGTGTAGATAGAGCATGAGTTGATCAGGTCACATTGGGTTGCACAGGCATATCCTTGGGCCGAGAGACACGGCTAGTGTCATGTCCCCCCTCTTGGATATTTGGAAGCCTTGATGGAGATAGAGATTGAGGGTGAGCAGCCGCCATTAACAACCGTTGTTGTGCTTCTTGTTTCTGTTTGGAAAAAGAGGATGTAGGAGATTTGGGACTCCTACATGGGCTTGGCACTGCCTGGAGAATTTGCTCGTAATTGTTAGATGATTCTGTCATTAGCTTTGTTGAGCAATCAACCTCATCTTGAGCAATGTTGTGCCTGTGGTGCTCATTATCCTCTTGGGAAGTCAAAGGCTCCCTAGGCACTAGTGGACCTCGTGCATGCTCGACAATTACCTCTAATATCTGCTCACTAAGTACGCTAGACTAGGGATCCACTTTTTGATAGGCCATGTTTGGTTTCTTGATTACAATAGTGAGGGGCTCAATCACTCCCATATTTTTGGTTTGAGACTTGGATTTTCCTTTAGGTTTCCTCCTACGTTTCTCTGCTTTGGACATAATTTGGACTTCTAACAGAGGTGGTTTAGTAGGGGGTTTTGGTACCCAAATCCATTGATTGCCTGCATAATACCCTTGAGCACGGAGCAACGCCTTGGATATCCATCGTGGCATTGTACTAGCTCTCCATCAACGCCTTCGTCTATAAGGCTTGGGCTTCCTTCTTGGTCTTTTATGATATTTGTATGAAATCCTATCCTTGGCCTTGTCTCCTAACCCTTTCGTTTCAAGTATGGCCTCACTCACTAGTTCTCTCTGTTCAACCTATGCTTGTATTAACTCTTTCAACCACTCCTTGCTCTCATTACCAGGCTCACTTGGTATGTCAGAATGCTCCTTGCCCTTCCCTCAAGGTTCCCTGAGGTCACCCTTACTAAAGGTTGTGACTACCCTCACACCTGATAATGTCAAGCGTATCCTCTATTCTACATACTCAGCCTCACATTTGGTCGCCCTTTTGAAGGGTCTTCCCAGGAGGGTTTCCTTACCACATTCAGCACCATTTGTAGGGACATGGAACAGGATAGGCAGGCTTTCAAATTCAATTGTTGCAAGGATATTGCACTTCCCTATGAGTGCTTGTGGAGGTCCCCCATAAGGGCTAAGAGTTGCATTAGTCGGTGTCAGGTCTGGTTGGCTTAATAGGGTCCATGCCTCATAGGTCAAGACATTAAAATCTGCCCCCTCATCAATCAGAGCATCGATAGTTTGCTCTCTCTTTGCTGTGAGTTTGACCCTAAGATAAGCAAGTGGTACTATGTCTTCATCTTCTGGGTCTTGGCTTGTAAATTTAAGCCTTCTGAAAAATGCCCTTGAGTCCCCAACTACATGGCTAGATGTGGATTCTCCACTGATGTCTTGGCTCGTCAGTGTAGAGCTAATCAAGGAGCATCTATTATCAGGACCGTCATATCTAGTCATCTCTGCATTGGTAGCTTGACGATGCTGCATTCCGCTGTGACTAAACATAGTTTGAACACAATGCATGTGTATCCTTGTAGTGCAGCCTTTTTGCCCTTGATGGCTGGTTCGGCCCGTTAAGGTTCTAGGATCTATGTTTGCCTCTATTCAAGTGCGGGCTTCTGGTTGCTCCTCTGCAACAAGGGAGCCTCCATGCTCTCGTAGGGCCATTACTGCCCGAGGGTCTAAGTTGGAGGGCCTATCACAGTGCGTGTTCTCTCTTCAACCTACTTGGGGTGGGAAAGAAGGGGGTAGGGCCCCCTTTGCAGGGGTCTTGAAGGTGGTCACCTCCTCGACCTGCAGGGTTGTTGCGGTAGGCACCACACATAGCTTGGAGGATCGTTCCACCAAATCTTGAACCACTTACTTGAGGGTTCAGCCCAATCGTGGGTCTGCAGTGCACCTTTAGTTCTATGTAGCCTGTGGGGTCAATTTCGGGGCTCGACGCTCCTTTTCCACTTCGTTGTCTCATTCACTTTTGGGTCTAATCAAGCTTTCCCCTTGGGCGGATTGTGCCTAAGTCCCTGGTCTTGTGATTGCCTACCTCTAGCTCCTAAGCGGTTGCGCCCTACGATTTTGCCTATTCCATGAGCCAGAATAGCGTTCTAGGTGTCCTACGGGCTTCCGACAGTTTGCACTGCTGCTTTTAGCCAGGCCAAGTCAAATTTTTAAAAATTTAATAAAAATTTACACTCAAACCAATTAGTCCGAATTGCAGGGTCCCAGTGGGTCACTCGAACGGGCTGAGACACAGGGCTGAGGGCCGAATTTCAGGGTTTGACTCGGACGGTTTTGATTCGGATGGTCGAATGGCAAATTCGGATAAGGTGATTTGGACGGGCCAAATGGCACTTGGCCAAGGGCCGAATTTGAGGCTCGGACGCGGGTCGTTCGGACGGCGGGCCGAGGCCGAATGTGCCACGTGGCAAAAAGTTTTGACTCGGACGGCCGTATGGTTTGACTCAGACAGTTTGCCTTGGAAGCGGCCCGAGGGCCGACTAGCCGAGTGGGCCGGGTGGTCGGCCGAGTGGGCCGGGTGGTCCGAGGGCCTAGTCTGGGCCTCGGACCAAAGTCAACGTGACTCAGACGCGCCGAACGCGGTGCATGTTTTCGCCGAAGCTCCCACAATTCGTCGTGCAGGGCGCTGGGGGCCTTCCCCCTTGTTGAGCAACTCCAGATTGGTCCTACTACTATAGGGGGAGGTGTAGAATTACTTGGGCTAGCCGAAGATCTCCTTGATGCCAAGATTGAAGTGAATTTCCTCGCCAAGCTTTCCTCTTCTCTCTTGCTCTCCTAAAACCTTGCAATGCACAATGTGGCCTTTCTTGCCACGTTTGGCCCTTATACCCTCTTCCGGGTATGGTATTGGCACCCTCAATAACTCACTTACCAACCTTAGCCATCACAAGTAAGTTTTTTACCACTTTTGCACGATTCTTGCCCTGTTTCTACCCTGTTTTGCAACAGTAACCCTAATGCTTATTTTCTTTTTTTTTCTTTGTTTTCTCCTACCCTAATGCATACAACTCACAAAGTAAATACCTACTCTACTCCATCTCACTACATAACTCTCAAAAAGCAAAAAACCTACTACCCAAGGAGATTGAATACCATCTTCAACCCCCTTACTACCTACCTATCTCAAGCACCGGTTCGGGGCAACCCTTACTTGGATGCCCGATTCGTAGCGCGCAAGCGCTCAAGGCTTGAATTCGTTTGTCCCGGCAACGGAACCAAAATGTGGGAGTTTTCGCTCAACTGCCAAGACCCACGGACCACTTATTGTTTCAAGCATTCCAAGCTGAGCACTAATGGCTACCTCTCACATAGCCGACGCGCCATCCACATCTACGGGTGTAGTGATCTTACCTCCATGTCATTCGAGTTACCTCCTCTCCCGCGCACTCCGGTAGCTCCACGATCCAAGTGCAAGCTTCAAGCAAGATCCATCCTCAAGCTCCACGCTCCAAGCTCCATCACCGCAAGCAAGAGAAGAGAAGAGAAGAGAAGAGAAGAAGAGAGGAGAAGATTGAGAGCTTCTCCACCCCATGGTCCCTCACCCTCACACACTCACTCCCTCACACTCTCACACTCCCTCTCTCAAGCACAAGCTCAAGAAAGCAAGAACAAGAACAAGAAGAAGAAGAAGAGGAGAGCTACTTTTGGCCACACACAAGAATGAGCTTCTCATTCACTTTTCAACTTTATATACAAAACCCTAAATCCCTTTTGGGCAGTCATCCCCTTTTCCCTTTTCTTACATGGCCGGCTGTAGCCTAGGCCATTTTCCCCATTGTCCTTCTCTCTCCCTAGCTTCCTTTCCATCACCCGTCTACATTTACAAATTGCACAAGTGAGAGCCCGGCGCTCCTTGAATTAAACCATGATGTGCTTGCGCTATTTTACAATAGTTTTGACTTGCACTTTTCCTTGTGCACCTTTGTCTTCCGTTTCTCTTTGCCTTGGCCTTTGTCTTTGTCTTCTATTTTAGCTTTCCGGATTTTCCACCGCCTGGTACTTTTTTACAAGATTTCAGGGTGCACCTTTGTATTTTAAAATGCACCTTTCCCCTTTTGCAGTTGCCTTGGACTTTTTAAGATTGCCCTTGCGCTTTTGGCCTTTTCTCCTCTTCTTTCTTCAGTTGAGCTACCTTTTTTTATGCCTTTGCCCTACATCTTTTTTATTCCATTTTGCTTTCTTCATGTTGGCGTTAACACATCCTTTCCCAATTTTGAACTTTGATAAAAGATCTTCTATGCATGGATGCATCATTCTTTCGTGATGAGATGCTAATGAATACATGGTTGATTTAATTCTTCTTCTACCACTTATCGCGACCTAAATTGTAACTAACGTTGCATGCGAATTCCATAATATCAAGTTCATAAATCTTTTCCTTTGGGGGATGCACAATTTCATCTTTTAACTTATGCATCATACATTTAGAATTGCAGCTACCCTTGACCATGGAAATGTAAGCAATTTCAAATACATGTCATTCAACTAACTTGTAGATCGAATGAGTAAATAAATTTCCCAATGTATTTAAACTCGCCTACGAGAATTAAACACATGCTTAATGCATCCTTTTCATGTGGGTCTATTATCGAAACCTGGGCATTAAGAATCGGGGCATTGTCCACTCGCGTACTCGGGGTGGAAGCTCCCGCGTGTGCTCCTCTTGACTTTTGCTTAGGAGCCATTGACGCAATAATTTCATTTCAGAAACTCTCCCTTGGGTCACTTACGCATTTCGAATTCTCTCTATCTGAGATCTTCTCTTCCGCGCAGGACACGGCCCTTGCAAACACGGTTTTTAAAAAATACCCAGGAAGGCACGGGTGAATAAGGTTTATGGAAGCCTTATTAGAAGCTTCCAAGCTTCTGAAGTATAGAGAAATGACGTGGAGGTGGAGAGATGATTGGGAGGATGACGACGATGTTGAAGAAGATGATGATGATGATGGTAATGATGATGAAGATGATGGTGATGATGACGATGGAGGTGAAGATGACGATGAGGATGATGATGATGATGATGAAGGTGATGATGATGATGATGATGATGATGATGAAGGTGGAGGTGAAGATGACGATGAGGATGATGATAATGAAGATAATGATGAGGATGATGAAGGTAATGATGATGATGATGATGATGATGGAGGTGAAGATGACGATGAGGATGATGATGATGAAGATAATGATGAGGATGATGATGATGAAGATAATGATGATGATGATGATGATGAAGGTGGAGGCGATGGCGCAGCAGCCTGGCGGCAACAAACGGACGGCGACGGCAACATCTCATGAACCTTCTCTCTCCTCCCTCTCCCAAGCTTGGGAGGGGGGTTCATATAGGTCTAAGGGGGGAGGGTAGCCACACAAGTGGCGAGTGCATGATTCCCTTCCCCATGCCCCTCCATACATTACTCATACTTCCTCTCCCTGCCATGCAATAGCTGAAGGGGAGGGAGTTAATAAAAAAAAATTGCAAAAATTATCCCTTTTGCTTTTCCCATAAAGGGTGTTTCCATGTGGATTTGCGGTTTCTAGCCACGGATTTCTACACACGATGCAGGGCTAGTGTCTGTTGGTGCATAGGGAATAAGTACTTAGCCCAAGGTTTTTCCGTTTGCGAGAGATTACTTTGAACTGCTTTTGCACGAGATCTAGGGTCTTCAATATTTCGTTGCGAAAATATTGCATTCTCTCCCCCTTAGAGGAATCGAGATGTCCTCATCTCGAGAAGAACTGGGGGTATTGTTGGTTGAGAGTACTTTCATCCATCCAAGTGGCATCCTCTTCAGAATAATCTTTCCACTGGATGAGGTATTCTCTCAAGGTTTTGGATCTCAAATGCCTCTCCCTAACATCTAAGATCCTGTCAGGCCGTAGCTCAAGGACTCCTTGGCTAGGTATTACAACTTGTTGATCATCAAGCACATGACTAGGGTTAGGCACATACTTTTTCAGTTGGCTGATATGGAATACATTATGAACTTTTAGGTTTTTGGGAAGTTGCAGTCTGTAAGCATTAGGACCTAGGCACTTGAGAATCTTGTAGGGTCCACAATACCTTGGACTTAGCTTTTTTCATTCACCTAAGGATAGGGAACTCTTCTTTGGACGTACGCGAATGAAGACCACATCACCTTCAGCGAAGGATCTGTCTTAACATTTCAGGTCCGCGTAAGCCTTCTATCTGTCCTTGGCGGCTTGGATGTCCTGTCTTATTGACTTGATTTGGTCATCCATGTCTTCCAACATCTGCTTTGAAGCTTCAACCCTCAAGGTTGGATCCAAAAATTTTAAAGGAGTGCAACAATCGTTCCATACAATGCTTGAAAAGGGGTCATCTGAATGCTTTGTTGGTAAGAAGCATTGTAGGCAAACTCAACCAGTGGCAAATATTGAATCCACTTTTTGGGTTCGCGACAGTAGTGTGCCGTAAGCATATCCTCAATGACTTGGTTGACTTGTTCCATTTGACCATCGGTTTGGGGATGATAAGCTGTACTGAAACAAAGTTGAGTCCCAATGGCCTCGAAGATAGCCCTCCATAAGTGTGATATGAAGAGAGAGTCACGATCATTGATGATTCTTCTGGGTAACCCATGTAGTTTGAAAATCTCCTTGATGAATAACCTTGCGATGTCTGAGGCTGTAGTGGGAGCTCACGCTCAACCACCAAGACCCACGGACCAACTCACCTAGCCGACGTGCCCTCGTTCCTACGAGTGTAGTGAGCTTACCTTGATGCTGATGTGAGTAGCCTCCTCCCTCGCACACCTCGGTAGCTCCACGATTCTTGATGCTATCTCAAGCATCCTTAAGCCTCCTCCATCTCCAAGCTCCAGCCTCCATAGTCGCGTATGTGAGAAAAGAGAAGAGAAGAGAAGAGAAGAAGAGAAGAGGAGATGGTGAAGAGCTTCACCCTCTTGATCCCTCACTCCCACACACTCACTCCCTCACACTCTCACACTCCCTCTCTCAAGAGCACACACAAGTAAAAAGAAGAGAAGACGAGAAGAAGAGAAGAAGAGAAGAAGAAGAGAGCTCTTGTTAGCCACACACCAAGAATGAGCTTCCATTCACTTTTTGAACTTTATATACAAGCCCTAAAATCCCATGGGCACCCATCCCCTTTTTTACATGACCGGCCATTGTGGTAAGGTCCTTTTTTCATTTCCCTCTTCTAGCCTTATGCCTCTAGCCTATGCCCGTCTAATATTTTACAATTGGTACAGGAAGGAGCCTGGTGCTCTTTTACAAGAGTTTTTCAAATTTTTTGAGGCACCTTTCATTTAAAATTGTGCCTTTGGTCTTGGCTTAGCTTTTAGAGGTCGCCTGCGTGTCTTTGCTCTTCTTCCATGCTTTTTTCGCTTTTTTCTTCATTTTTCGCCATCTCGACTTGGGGTTAACATTACCCCCCTCCGAGACCGGTGCCAGTCCCATGGCACTTCTGTGTTGTTGTAGGGTGATAGGCACTTGGGCAATGATGGTGTAAAGGGAAGGGCCACATGTGGATTCAGGTGCGTGTGAAAGCTGATGTTTGTCGAGGAAGCCAGATGGATAGCGAGTGGTTGACAGGGGCCTTCGAAGTTGGTGGTTTGCCGCTTGTGTAATGCCTGAAAGGAGAAGGTGCAGTGCTCTTCCTAAGGGGAGTGCCTACCTTACTGTGTTAGTGCAGTGTACTCGTGCTAGTGGAATGGGAAGGTGGGTCTAACCGCAGGCAAGCTTGAGTGATGTCCCACACTTGAGGACCATATTTGTGTTCAAGGAGGTGCAGTGCAAGTGTCTTAGGGTGACAGGTCTGTCTTAGCTCCCTAGGTATGTCCTGCCCTTGATGTGCCCTAAGCATGAAGTGGGGAAGCAAAAAGGGCTAGGGGGTTAGGAGAGGAGCCAGCCGACCGAAGCCACCGGGCACGCCTAACTTGAGAACCCTTAGGTGCAGTGATAGTGCTCTATGTGGTGTTTAAGTGCTTCTGCAAGTGAGTGCTTGTGTGCTTTTCCTTTCATGTTATTCTTTTCTTTGCTTTGACTTTCCTTTTCTTTCTTTCTTTCTTTTGGTTGCAGTTGTGGAATGACATCCAGGCCTAATTTTCTTCATCTGAATGAGGAGGGGAAGGGGGTCGGATGGATTTGCTCAAAAATTGGTAGCTTTGCACGTATCCTTTCAGATTCATGCAGATGTGGAGAGAAGTGGTGGAGAGGAAAGGGTGATTGCACCTAGTGAATTGGCTGTCATTCATATCTTCTAGGAGGGCTAGGCAAAAAGAGGGGAGGAGACTAGCCCTTATCATAAGACGAGCCATGGTGCAGCTGTCAATAGAGTTAGGGTCAAAGAAGATGGGAGGTAGGCCACGCTTTTGTGGAGTCGGGTCCTACTTAAGGAGTAGCTTAAGTAACCTAAGGTAATTACAGGTTGTTACAAAGGCATGGTCAGGGCATGAGGAGAAATCTGCAAGAAAGCATGTCATAGAATCATCTAGGCTTTCGGAGTTAAAGAGAAGGTCATGCTCGAAGGATACTACATTACAGTTATAATAATAGGGAAGTCGTACCACCCGTGGAGGGTGGCATCAAAATCCACACCTACCCTTCGAGGGTATGCCATGTAGGTGGGGTTGTTCCACTCAAATGGCAGGGTGTTACAAAACACCATCCAGGCGAGCATACTGATGTCGCATACTCACATCCTCCATAAGGGTTGCTTTTGTAGCCCTGTACAGTGTGTGGAACTTCAAAAACTTTGTTCTGCCGATAATCAGCCGCTTCTGTTCCCCAAGAGGTCGGGGTTTTTTCTCGCTCTTCTAGCCATCTTTGCCCCAACCGGCCACCAATCACGATCACCTCATCCATCACCTTGAGCGGCAAGACCCTCCGCAGACTGTTGGGTAGGAGAAAACTAAAGGTGAATGGATCCTTTTCTTGTTCTTGTCTCTCCCACAGCACCAGTTCTACGTGGAATCCAACGGGGATATCATCAGGGCAAGGTGGGAGGGGTGCAGACGGCAGAACGGCTGGTTTGGCTCTCAGCTGTTTCCTGGCTTCCTCTACTAGCTTTCTGCGTCTTTCCCTAGTTGCATCTTTCCCTAGACACAGAAAGACGCATCTAGTTCCACACATCGGCACTGGTCGGGATGCTTGGGGTGATGGTGGTGGGTTCAGTGGAAGGCATCAGGAGGGTAGGAATTGGATGAATTGGGGCCTTGCCCTCAATGACTGCAGGTGGCATGATCTCCGGCACCTATGTGCTAGACCCTGGCCCTTCTTCTCTATGTGGGCTCAAGTTCCCCAATTCATCAGCTTGGCTTTGTTGCTTGATGGACCGACGTGTGGCTTCAGCCAAGTCCCCTTCCTCCTTCCTTCTTAGTTCTTCCTCTTCCTCATCAGCCTTTCTTCTCCTTTCCTCCTCTAATTTTCTCTGCTCTTCCTTCTTTTTCTCTTTTTTTTCTTTTTTCTTTCTTTTCTTCTCCTCTACTTCTTGTTTCGATGCCTTCTTTGCTTTCTATAATTCTTCTTTCTCCTTCTCTTCCTCCTGTCTCTTCTTCCTCTCTCTCTCCTTGGCCTCTTTTAGGGACTCTTTCTTTGCCCTTTCCAAGTCTTCTCTCTCCTTCTTTCTGCCTTCGTCATCCTTCTTCTTTCTCTGTGTTGTCTTCTTTTTGGGCTTCTTGGTTGTCTTTTTGCTTGTCTGTTCTTCCCCTTCTTCCTCTATCTCAGTTCTATCAATGGACCTATCCTTGTCTTGGTGAGGAAGCGACCTTTCTATCGTTTCTCCTTCTCCTTCTTCTGCGTTGTGTGCTTCCTTCACTGCCTCCTGGATGAGTGTAGTCAAGACACCTCCATACCCAATGAAGGAGGCTTTGGAGGAGGCTTTTTTTCTTTCTGTAGCTTTAGAGGCTGGAGATTCTCCTCTTGCTAGCACACTTCCTAGGGCCAATGCTTTGGCTGCCTGGTCAATCATTTTTCGCACATACCCGTTCCAGTCCACTTCATCTAGGATATGGGTTGCTACATTCTCCAACACATGTAAGCTAATTCGATGCATCAATGAGTTGTAGCACTGGCTGGAGAAGAGCACATGTATTAGCTTTGCTTGCATCCTGGCTTCTGCGTCGGGGATATCTTGGATGCTTATGCCATCATTTGTGAGCACATCTTCCCTCTTCATTTTAAGCATGGCATAAACATCCCTTTTCTGTTTCCTCTCCGTCTTTGGCTCCAACCCCAAAGCCTTCTCCACCAAGGCTGGGTCTAAGCGGACATGTACCTGCTTTGCATTTTCTCCTCTGCCCACCATCATAGTGCCACATTCTTGATCTGGGTTGTACATTCTAAGAAACTTCATGCACTTCAGGTGGTCCAGCTCTTGCGTGAACTTTTCAGGATACTTCGTCAGGTTGCATTGTTCAACCACCCTCCTAGCTGCTTCCTCCTTGGCCACCACAACTTCTACGTTGTGGATGGTTCGAAACTTAAGCTGGCTGAAGGTGCGGTTCTCTAGGTAGATGCGGTATTGCTCTCTTTCCTCATTTGTGAACAGGAGTCGGTGGGCGCAGTCTTGCTGCGACATTTTATGTTCCTGCCATAAATCATAACTTTCATTAGTGCTTTCCACATATTAATTCGCTGATTGCTAGAAAAGAAAAACTCTATGCTTTTTGAATGAATTCATTAAGAAGCAATGTAGATTTTCCTTTTCAGACTTGGACTTTTTGCCCTTTACTTCAAAGTTTTCATGTCCATTTTCCCACCCCATCTATTTTTTCATAATATACGTTTATGTTTTTCACTGATTTTGCTTTGATTTACCCCCTTTGATTCATTTTTCATCTGATTTATTTCACCTTACCCCCTCCCCTTCCATCTTGAGAAGAATCTTTCCTAAGATTGAGGGTCAAAAGGTCAAGGGCTTTCGGCATGTTGGTGTAGGAGTTACTTGTGAAGGAGCTAAGTATAGAAATTTGGATTGTATTCCAATTGAGCTTCACGGTCCAAATCAAAGGGTCGAATTCCCACGTGCGTGATGTATGCGAGAACATCTGTGAGGAAGTCACCAGATTCGACACGACTAGCAATGTGTAACTCTTCCTCAATCAACAAGCTATCGAGGTAGGGGTCTCCTTTGATGTGTTCTTCCATGGGTCGGCCCCGAAGAGTGGTTAACACTCTATAAGAGGTGGGCGCGATGTAAGTGGGATCATACTCTGCTATTTTGATGGCGCGGCATTGCTCAGTATTGGTCAGTATGCGACATCCTTCAACTTTTCATTGCAACCTAAGAGCATACCATTGCCTCAAGAAAGGTGATCCAGTATCAGCGAGTTGTGATAACTTTGCGATTTCTTGGTCAGTGATAGTAGCAGAAGTGATTCATGCATCATATGACGTGATAAGGCGCTATTTCATGGCTTGCTCCTTGGAGATTTCGCTGTTAAGCAACTCAGTAGTGGAGCGAGAAGCTTTTGTGAACATGAATTCAAAGGTTTCCCAAGAGCAAGGCATATTTTGCACTTCAGTTGCAAAGGGTTCTTCTAATAAACATAAGTCCAAGCGGTCGTAGCTTAGCGATAGTGACACGAAAGTGTCATCTAGTCTTTTAATGCAATCCACCACGTCATCCCTGATGTCCTCAGTGAGGTCAGCGGCTAGCGCTAAAAAGGATTTTCGTTTATAGGAGGGCGTAAGGCTTGAGGTTTGACAGAACAAGAGCTTTTGACAACAAAGATGGGCGGTTGGGAGGGTTCGTGAGTTTGTGGTTGGGCCACTTGAATGTTGAGTGGATTAGGAGCAGCCACAACGGACGGGTTGTTGCATTCAGGTTGGAGTCGGGGAGGCGGATTGACTTCAGCGGGTGATGACTCTTGTGACGGAGCCTACGGTTTGGGCCAGTAGGCTTGTGGGACTCTCTTGGGCCTAGGCATGGATGAGGCGGATGGTTGTGGTTCAGGAGAGCACTGCGGCTTGTGGTTTTGAGGGTTTATGGAACATGGTTTGATCAAGCTTGAGGGCGGTGTATGAATGGTGCCTTTGGCCGTGAGGGCCTTAGGGATCCACAACCAGGTATTTCCCTCGTAGTAGCCTTGCACACGTAAGAGGGCTTTCGGAACCCAGATTTGCTTGATCATGCGACGCTTTCTGTGACTGCGTCTTGGCCTCCTAGGTTTAGAGTTTTTGGTCTTATGAGGATAGGAGCGTCGACTCCTAGACGGCGGTTGCGGCTACTTAGCTTCCATTGAAAGCTAGGTTGTTGAGCCTTATGTTTTGCTACTGTGGGCTGTGATTCCTGAATTCTGGGAGGTGGCAGCCGCGCACTACCCCCTCCTTAGATTTGGTTATGGAGAATTCTATCGGTGGCTTTGCGGACGGTGATGAAGTCGCGCAACCCTTGCTAAAAGCTGTGGCAATGCGAACGTTGCCTATTGCGAGGTGGATGCACTACAACTCATAATCAACATTGCAGTGAGCCTTGTTGAGATGACAAGCTCAACACATGCAGACATTGATGATGGACTGCCTGATTAGATGGGTGCACACATCTACACTTAGCACGTCAGTGGTCATTATGACTCTCACATGGCCACTAACTCATTACTTATTATATTCAGGTTGTTACACCTATTTACAGCTGGCATAGTTATAGCGCCAATCGACTAGTGTAGTCGGTTATGCATTGTTTGACTTAGTAGGCCACTTTCCTTTATGTTGTCTCTTATCTATACTTTGTGTACATTAAAAATTGTGTGGAAGAAGAAGAAGAAACTAGCAAGAAAACGTTTTGGCCTCCATCTCTCTTCTTGTCTCTTGAGTGAGCTTCTCCTTGTGTATTCTGTGTGTGTTTGGTGCAGCATCTTAAGCAAGTCCCCCCACCACACGATTTTTGACATGGTATCAGAGCTGCACCACTGACAGAGGCTGATTTCGAAGGTTAAAGTGAAGGAGAAGAAGCAAGGTTCGAGCAAGCAAGCCACAGGTAAGAAGCTCTCCCATCCTTCCACTCTTTCTCTTGGATAGTGCATGTGGAGGCACCAGAAGCAGGGCAGAGCAAAAATCTCAGATTGCAGTGAGATTTGGTGTGCACGAAGAGCACTGTGTATTCCGTAGTTATTTTGGGCATCTGAGGCCGTTTTAGGCCCCGTTTTAGAGCCGCAATGTTGCGGACAGCAGGTTCAGGGTACACTGTGATTTCGGTTGTTTTGACCGAAAGTGGGTGCACAGGTTACAAATTGTGAATCTGTAATTCTTGAGGTGTTTGCACGAAGCAAACATAAGGTTTATCTGCAAACAGGTTGCAGATTACATGTATTGTTGAGCAGACAGTGAAAAAGGTTATCTAGTGTATTGTTGTGCACTACAGGTCGAGGGTTGCAGAAGATTTGCTTGCTGTTTGGTATTAGTTTTGTGATAATGGTAGAGAACAGTGGAAGCCTCATCATTGAGAAGCTCGACAAGAACAACTACCCTTCATGGAAGTTCCGTGTCACGAACTTCCTTATTGGAAAAGGCCTCTACGAGTTTGTTTCAGGTGAAGAAAAAGATCCGAAGGTGAGTGATTCTCCAACTGCAGAAGAGACAAAGGCACGGAAGGAATGGAATGCAAAGGACAAGAAGGTCATGTATTGGCTGTCTGCAGTAATTGACAATAATATGCTGGGACATATCAGAAATGCAGAGAATTCATATGCAACTTGGACCATACTTGAAAGTATATTTTTTGTAAATACAAAGGCACGAAAGATTCAACTCAAGCAAGAGTTGAATACATTGAAGAAAGGGAAGATGTCTATCAATCAGTATGCACTAAAGGTAAGGAGCATTGCAAATGTATTGGCAACGATTGATGCAATGCCCGATGATGATGATTTGGTGTCGTCTACCTTGGGTGGACTTAACAATGAAAAGGCTTGGAAGTCTTTTGTAACTTCCATATATGTCAGAAAGCCATTTCCAGATTTTGATGAGTTGGTCTCCCTTATGATCACTGAAGAGATCAACATCAGAGTGAGACATCTGAAATAAGTGGTGAACATGTCCAAGCTTTCTACTCCAGTTCAGGAACGGGACGTGGCAAGTTCTCTTCAAGAGGCCGTGGTACAGGACATGGTAGTGACAACCAGCAAAACAAATTGAATCAGCAATTTGGAGATATGCAGGTTTCAGGAGGTCGTGGTAACTTTAGAGGTAGGGGGAGCTTTAGAGGAAGAGGTGGATGGCAAAACAAAGGTTCTAACAACTCCGGTATTGTGTGTCACTATTGTGGCAAAATAGGTCATATTGCAGCCCAATGTTATGCTAAGAAAGATGATATTCGCAGTGGTAAGTTACAGCAAGGAAACTATGCATCGTCTTCACGACAGAATGAATACAAAAATGAACGTCTGTTTGTTATGCAGCATATGCTGAATGCTGTTACAGGAAAGGGAACACATGATGATGTTTGGTATGTTGATTCATGTGCATCCAATCATATGACCAGCCATGCAGAATGGTTTGGAGAGATGCAGGATTTGCAAAATGCAGGTTATGTGCAAGACGGGTGATGATTCATGCCACCCAATTTCACACATTGGAAAAGTTCCCTTGTCCTTGCATGATGGTAAGACAAAGAGTCTTTCAGATGTATTACATGTGCCATCTATTACAAAGAACTTGGTGTCAGTCGGTCAAATGGTAGAGCAAGGGCTGCAAGTCAGATTTAATACAAAGGGCTGCTTTGTAGAAGACTTCAATGACAAGTGCAGGTTGGTAGCAAAAAGAAGTAGAGTTGGGCGTATGTTTACTCTAGATGCTGGAATTCCTACTATGAATGCTGCTATGTATGCTAAAGGAAAAGGTGTTGTTGCAGATATTGAAATTTGGCACAAATGCATTGGACATGCAAATGTACAAAGGGTTGGTTACCGGTTTGCCTACGTTTAGAGTTGCAGAATTTCAAAAGGTATGAGAAGCATGACAGTTTGGTAAGCAGGCAAGACAACCCTTTTCACATGATAGAGATGTAAGCAGAAATATCCTTGATGTTGTGCATACAGACATTTGGGGGCCTACACAAAATGTATCTCTTGGAGGCAGTTCATACTTTGTCACATTCATAGATGATTGTTCTAGAAAGCTATGGATATATTTTATGAAGGAAAAGAGTGAAGCGTTTGAGCACTTTAGAACTTTCAAGGCTACAGTTGAAAGAGAAATAGGCTTGAAAGTAAAGTGCTTGAGGTTAGATGGAGGGGGAGAGTACCTCTCGAATGAGTTCAGTGATTTCTGAGGTCTCATAGGATAAAGAGATAGTTCACATGCAGATATACCCCACAGCAAAATGGGGTTGCAGAAAGGAAAAACAAGCATATTGCAGAAGTAGCACGTGCCTTGATGGCTGAAAAGAATATGCCTAAGCATTTTTTGTCTGAGGCTGTTCATACTGCTGTTTATATTATGAACAAAACTCCCACAGCTGCAGTTCATGGGATGACTCCTGAAGAATGCTTTACTGGCAAGAAGCTTGATGTATCGCACTTGAAGGTATTTGGCTGTGTTGCATACGTTCATGTGCCAGATGAGCTACGGAAGAAGCTTGATCCAAAGGCAAAAAAATATATTTTTATTGGATACTCTTTAGAGCAGAAAGGGTATCGCTGTTATAACCCTGTCACATGTAAGTTCAGAGTAAGCAGGGATGTCATCTTTGATGAAATGAGCAGTTGGTATGCATCTAGTGGTGATGCATTGGATGATGATGATGATCATGACACTCATGTGTAGGCTGAAAAGCAAGAATCGCGAACTCTTAGTGGACCAGAGACATCATCTGGTAGTCCTTGGTCTGGGATACTAAGGAGTAGCTCTACATCTTCAGGTGCATCTAGTAGCACTACAGGTAAAGACAAAGGAAAGAATAAAGTGTTAGAAGGCATTGATGCATTTCTTGATGGAGACTCTAGTGGCTCAGAGAGCTTGGATGATGAGCTTGGCATTCCTTCAGTGAGGACACCAGGTGTACAGAGAGCTCATAATAATGTAAAGGCTCCATTGAGTGATCCGGTGGTACGCAGATCTAACAGGGTCATATACCCTATTAAAAGATTTGGTTTTGAAGGTTATGCAGCTCACCATTATGATTATATGGTGAAACTAATTGAGGGTGTTGAGCCCACTTGTTTTGAGGATGTTATTGGTCATACTCATTGGGATGCAGCAATGGATGAGGAGATGGTTGCATTAGAGGCCAATAAGACTTGGGATCTAGTATCATTGCCGAAGGGCAAGAAAGCTATTGGATGTAAGTGGGTTTATAAAATTAAGCACAATACAGATGGTTCTATTAGTAGGTACAAAGCTAGGCTGGTTTCAAAAGGCTATGCCCAAACATATGGCATAGATTATGATGAAACCTTCAGTCCAGTTGCTAGGATGGCAACTGTCAGATGTGTGATTGCTTTGGCAGCAACCAAAGGTTGGAGGTTACAGCAAATGGATGTGAAGAATGCCTTCTTGCATGGTGATTTACAGGAAGAAGTGTATATGGATCAGCCAGCAGGTTATGAAGATTTAGAGCATCCCACGTATGTATGCAGGTTGAAGAAGGCGCTCTATGGGCTCAAGCAAGCACCTAGAGCATGGTCTGACAAGATCAGAGAGTATCTTGTCAATATTGGCTTTTATGTTTCTGATATGCTGATCACTCAATTTATGTGAGAAAGGGAGATGCAGGTTTGGTCATCATAGTCATCTATGTGGATGATTTGATTATTACATGTGATAGTGATAATGGGATTGCTGAAGTCAAGGATTTTTTGAAGAAGAAGTTTGAGATGAAGGATTTAGGTGAGCTAAGGTACTTCCTTGGCATTGAGGTGATCAGATGTGATGATGGTATATGGCTCTCCCAAAGATAGTATGGCTTGGATATGTTGTCCAAGTATGGTATGACAGCATGCAAACCACTTTCAGTTCCATTGGAGCAGAATGTAAAGTTGAGTGCTGATGTTGGGGATGAGATAGAAGACCCTACTATGTTTAGGAGGATAGTGGGAGGTTTGATCTACATGACCATTACAAGGCCATACTTGAGCTACGTTGTTGGTCTTGTGAGTCAGTTTATGCAAGTATTTAGAAAGCCACATTTGGATGCAGTCAGACGCATATTGAGATATGTGAAGTCCACATTACATTATGGACTTTTCTATGAGGCAAGTATAGATGTACAGGTGTTTGGATACACAGATGCAGATTGGGCTGGTAGTATGTCTGATAGAAGATCTACCAGCGGATACATGTTCTCTCTTGGTAGTGCAGCAGTTGCTTGGAGCAGCAAAAAGCAATCTACAGTTGCTTTGTCGAGTACAAAGGCTGAGTATAGAGGTGTTGTTATTGCAGCATGTGAGGTAATATGGCTAAAAAAGTTAATGGCTAATTTGGATGTGCAGATTGAAGGTCCAGTTGTCATTTATTGTGACAACATGAGTAGTATACATTTGGCTAGGAACCCTGTGTTCCATGCCAGGACAAAACATATTGAGGTACACTACCACTTTTAAGAGAGAAGGTACTAGCAGGTGAGATTGACTTGGTGTATGTCAGCACACAATATCAGATAGCTGACATCTTCATGAAGGCATTGGGTATAGAGAAGCTTCAAAAGTTTCAAAGCTTACTTGGAGTTGCAGAGATGCAGTTGAGCTTAAGGGGGAGTGTTGAGATAACAAGCTCAACACATGTGGACATTGATGATGGACCGCCTGGTTAGATGGGTCCACACGTCTACACTTAGCACGTCAGTGGTCATTATGACTCTCACATGGCCACTGACTCATTACTTATTATATTCAGGTTGTTACACCTATTTACAACTGGCATAGTTATAGCACCAGTCGACTAGTGTAGTCGGTTATGCATTGTTTGACTTAGTAGGCCACTTTCCTTTATGTTGTATCTTATCTATACTTTGTGTACATTGAAAAGTGTGTGGAAGAAGAAGAAGAAACCAGCAAGAAAACGTTTTGGCCTCCATCTCTCTTCTTGTCTCTTGAGTGAGCTTCTCCTTGTGCATTCTATGTGTGTTTAGCGCAGCATCTTGAGCAAGTCCCCCCACCACGCGATTCTTGACAAGTCTGCTTTTTGAAAGTGCGCCCTAGCAGCGACTCCGTGCTTGCGTCTTTAGCATTTGGCAACACGTAAAAAATCATTGCGACAGTCTCAAACTTGATAGAAACGGCTACTTTGCACTTGCCGAAGAGTGCGTAGGAATGGGCCCCATATGGGCTTAATTTAGCATTTGTGGGCTAAAGTGTTAGTCTGCCAAGTTTGGTCCAATGATCATGAGTTAGGACATTGAAGTCTTCTCCCTCATCGATCAAAGCGTCGAAAGCGCAGGTTTGTTTTGTAGGGACCGTTATATGGAGGTATGCGGACTCTACAGCTTCCTCATCCTCGTCATCAATCTCAGTGATTGTGGCCACTCGTACTTTGACATGCGGTTCTAACATCGGGGGCTCATACAAAGGATAGGTGGGAGGGTAGTACTTCTTAACATGACTGCCATTGAAGAAGCCTATTCCCTCACCGTCTAAGGTTTTGAGTTCGACATTGTCTGTGCGACTGATCGCACAAACTTTGAAGGGTTCAAAGCCTCAAAATTTCATTTTCTGTTTATGTCCCTTAACGGAGTAGAGGAGCACTAAGTTGCCCTGTTCAAAGTCGCGCTACTTGACATGCTTGTCAAACCAACTCTTGCGACGGGCCTTCTCACATATAAGTGCATGGGTGGCTAGAATACGGGTCTCTGATTGGCGTTCAAGCTCAACCAGGCATTGCGTCCATGCCTCCTTCCCTTCCCATCGTTCTTGAAGGGCTATTCTCATGCTAGGAACAAAGAATTCTAAGGATAGAATTGCTTCTATTCCATAGGTCAGCCTGAACGGGGTTTGAGCTACCATTGAAGAAGCCTATTCCCTCACCGTCTAAGGTTTCGAGTTCGACATTGCCTGTGTGACTGATCGCACAAACTTTGAAGGGTCCAAGGCCTCGAAATTTCATTTTCTCTTTATGTCCCTTAACGGAGTAGAGGAGCACTAAGTCGCCATGTTCAAAGTCGCGCTACTTGACATGTTTGTCAAACCAACTCTTGCGACGGGCC
This sequence comes from Lygodium microphyllum, assembly GCF_053477565.2. Lineage (NCBI taxonomy): Eukaryota > Viridiplantae > Streptophyta > Polypodiopsida > Schizaeales > Lygodiaceae > Lygodium > Lygodium microphyllum. Next base: position 65,839,920 of record NC_141146.1, read on the forward strand.
TTCTCACATATAAGTGCATGGGTGGCTAGAATACGGGTCTCTGATTGGCGTTCAAGCTCGACCAGGCGTTGCGTCCATGCCTCCTTCCCTTCCCATCATTCTTGAAGGGCTATTCCCAGGCTAGGAACAAAGAATTCTAAGGGTAGAATTGCTTCTGTTCCATAGGTCAGCCTGAATGGGGTTTGACCGACAGTCGTTTTATAAGTTGTACAATAAGCCCACAAAGTTGCCATAAGCTTGTTGTCCCAGTCGCTACGTGAGGCTGAGACTACTTTGGTCAGGACGTTGACGAGAATCTTATTTGTGGATTCTGCCTGACCATTCACCTGAGGGTAGTATGGCGATGATTTGCGATGGATAATGAGAAAGGTGGACGGGAGATGCACTATCACTTCATTGATGAAGTGCGTGCCTTGATCACTGACCAGCTCGATGGGACAGCCGAATTGCGAGATCACTTGCTCCCATAAGAACTTGGCAGTCATCCTAGCGTCATTTTTATGTGTGGCTCTTGCCTCTGCCCATTTCGTGAGGTAATCCATGGCCACATGATGTACTTGGCTTGTGAGTACTGCGCCGTAGGACTGATGGGTTCTATGAAGTCAATTTTCCATTTTTCGAAGGGTTGTCGAGCAATAATTGGGGTCAACTCCATCTGATCCTTGCGAATCGGGACTTTTGTCCGTTGGCACTCGTCACAATGCTTGACGAATCGCGTGGCATTGCAAAAAAGTGTGGGTCACCATAGTTGAGACTGCAGCACCTTCCGTGCTGTCGTGTCTCTGCTAAAGTGTCCTCCCACAATGCCGCTGTGTGCCTCCGAGAGCACATCATGCATCTCATGCTCACATACGCATCTACGCAGCAATCCATCTTGCCCCAACCTATAGAGTTGACCTGCAATCAGCTAATAGGGCTGGATCTTAAGGATTAAGCGCCTAAGTCGAGCTTTTTCTATTGGTTGCTCAGGTAGTCTGTGCTCAAGCACTTGGACTATGTCATCCGCCCAATATGGCATTAGATCAGCCTTAAATAAATCTCTCTTGCTGGACAGGTGGAATAGATGGGCGTCGGGTAATTCATCAACGATGCCTTGTCCAACGGCTTCTCCCATGGGAATGCGTAACATATGGTCAGCCATGTAGTACTATTTTCCTTTCCACAAAACCATGGAGAAATCGAATTCCAAGAGCTGAAGGAGCCATCGAGCTATGCGTCCTGTAGCACAAGGTTTTTTTACTAGATAGAGTAGGGCTTGATGGTCCTCAAAAAATATGAAGGGTGTGGCCAATAGATAATGCTGAAATTTCTTCATAGCGAACACCATGGCTAATCCCTCTCTTTCTGTGTCAAGTAGTTCATTTTTGTCTCAGTGAGTTGTCTGCTAGCAAAACTCACTGGATAATCTAAGTTGTGCTCACTAGGTTGGCACAATACTGCCCCCATGGCAAACTTAGAAGCATCGATGTGCACGTGGAAGGTAATGGTCCAATCTGGGGCTCGTAGAATTGGTGCTGTGGTTAGAGCCTTTTTCAACTCTTTGTACGCTCATTGGCATGCCTCGGTCCACTCGAAGACAATCAGCAGCTTGTACAATGGTCTGGCGATCAACGCATAGTTCAATACAAACCACCGATAGTACCCCGTATGGCCTAAGAAGCATTGAACTCCCTTGTAATTAATTGGGGGTGGAAGGTCAACAATAACCCTAACTTTTGAGAAGTTAGTGGAAATGCCGTTCTTCGACACCATGTGCCCTAAGATGCATCCGTGCTTTACTCAAAATTGGCACCTTAAGGGGTTCAAGGAGAGACGATATAAGTGACACCATTCAAAGAATACGCGGAGTTTGTCTAAGTGTTCAATCTAGGTCGAATGGACACACAGGTCGTCGACAAAGACTTCTAACTCCTTACGAAGGATGTCCTTAAAGATGGTGCACATGAGGCGTTGGAAAGTGGCAAGGGCGTTAGTCAACCCAAAGGGCATGACTATGTAAGCAAAGACACCCCACTCAGTGGCAAAGGCAATCTTGTGCCTGTCCGTAGGATGCACTTGCACTTGGTTGTACCTTGAGAAGCCGTCCAGAAAACTATAGGCTTCCTTGCCTGCCACCCTCTCAAGCATGTGCTCCTTGTACGGCAATGGATAGTTATCCCTCTTCGTAGCAGCGTTCACCTTCTTGTAATTGACACACACTCGGATTTTTCCATTCTTTTTCATCACAATGACTATGGGTGATACCCAGTCTGTGTGCTCAATTTCGTAAATGAATCCCGCTCTCATCAGCTTGTCAATTTCCTCTTTGACAGCATGAGTGTGTTTTGGATTCATAGGGTACGGTCGTTGCTTGACCGGCATTGCATCTAGCGTCATGGGTATGTTGTGAGTCACGACACTCGGATCTACCCCCTTAAGCTCTTCCCAGGACCAGGTGAATACATCTATGTACTCTCACAAGAGAGCGACAAGACTAGTTTCTTCTTCCTTAGTCAAGTCGTCGGCAATGAAGACTGGTCGGGGTGTTTCCCCTTCCTGGGCCAGATTCACCTCCTTGACCTTGGCTGGTCCCTCGATTGGTTCATTGGATTGTCCTTGACGTTTGGCACCTAACAGAACTACTACCCTATCCCCTTTTTTGAATTTTGTGAAACGCTTAAGGAGGTCCCCCTTAGTGCGTCTAGTTGTAGGCGGCCTAGGGATTTCTGGATCACTGTCCAAACTAACCTTCGACTCAAAATCGAACTCCCCGTCTTCGCTAGAAGAGGTAGTCTCCCCTGGTGGACGTAGTTCAGATGGTGATTCTGTCCTAAGGACTGCGTCGTCCCTAGCTAGGCTAAGCCTGCTTGTTCAAGGTCTATGGCTCCTACGTGTTCCAACCAAGCATGGTCACATTCCATGCGCATGACCCCTCACTCTATCCTAAAGATATTTCTTTTCTGCGGCTTGGAGTCTGCTCGTATTTGCTCTATTTCTTGTCCTTCAGTGTCGTATTCTACGGTATCTACTTCACCCTCAATTCCATCACTGGAGGATTGGCAGTCTTCATATTCGTCGTTAGAATCCCCTTCATCAGATTGCTCGTCATCTCCTAGGGCTTGGTACACCTCTTATCCTTGGTCAGGGAGTAAGGCCCAATTATACATGAGGTTTAAGTCATGCACTCTGGTCCATTGCCACTTGGATTCACCTAAGAGATCCTGGAGTGGTTTGAAGTTTGCAGCTGAATTGCCAGCTAGCTTGTCTGTCAAGTATTCCAACATCTCCTGGAGTTCCCTTTTGTTAGTTGGGACTTGGAAGTTGAGAGACTTAGGCTTTCCTTGAAGGGTTCCTGCCATCATGCAAACTGGTACGGAGAGTGTGTCGCTAGGCTTGCCAATCGTTTTGATGGTTTGCTCATACACCTCATGATCTGAGAATGGCAAGTTGATTGTAGCAAGAATGTGCATCCAATCCTACTCATCCTCTGGGCATGGGATATACTTGGTCAAGGGCCCATAGGACTCCTTGTCCTGAGTGTTACCCTTGAGCATAGCAGAGATGGCATCTAGGTTGACTGGTGAGGTCTTCCAAGTATCCATCTCTATTCTTACGGCATCCGTTCTGTTGCCAAGGAAGATCAAGCCGTTACCCCAATCTTCGATGACTCTAGCATTGCGCATCCAGGGTCGGCCTAATAGGATATCGTAGTCCACTCCCTTCATGACTATAAAGTCAACAGAGAACTAGATGCCTGCAATCTTCATCACTGGCCAATTCTTAAGTAACCCGAATGGCTTTACTCTCATACCGTTTGCTAGTGTGACATTAAACCTAGCAGTTTCGACAGGCGGGTTTCCCCAAGTCTGAAGCACTGCGTGGCTAACCATACTAACCCCAGCTCCCGTGTCTACAATTCCCTTTCTTGTTGCGTCGCCTAGGGCTAGGACCGGTAAGACTGCGTGCATCTCAGAACCTTCCTAGAAGGCATTGACGTGCAAGGATTTAGGCACAGAGTGTAGCGTTAAACTCGGTATTTGCATTTTTGCATCATGGTCTTGAGGGTCTGCTGTGACCTACTCTCATGACCTTTCAACCCACTGCTTAAGATCTTGCCATAGGGTAGGATGATGCCTAAGCAGATCTCCCAGGCTAAGTGTTACAGGGGTAGTCACTAGCGTGGTCAGGAGATTGTTGGATACTCGTCTCTCCCCTAACCTGGATTGTCCTGGCCAATGGCTGTGTGACTAATCTATGGCTCTGTAGCATCAAGGCTTGGTCTTAGCGGCACTGCTTGTGGTGCGGTTGCTTCTACCAACTTAGGTTGAGGCAAGGATGATCTTTTCCTCTATGATGGGCTCGGCGTCCTTGAGATGCTCTTGAGCCTCCTTCACCCATTCCTTCACCTTTTCTATGGCCTCTAACTGTCGCTTCGGATGCAGGTATTCCCCTACCTTAGCGCTTCCCTTTTCAACCGTCTTAGGGGCTGAAGTCTCTGCCTCTGCATCTGAAACCCTCTTTCCAGCAAGCAGAGTCGTAGCACTCTCGATTTTTAGTGCGACTTTAGCTTCCGATCTCTTCTTTTTCCTCCTACGGCTTTTCTTTCCTATCGAGGCTGCATCAAGATTGCTAGGTCCTGGCAGAGAGATGTCGGCCTGCTTCATTTGGGCTCGAGTCATGACCCGCAATGGGATAGGTGTGACCTCCCCATTGAGGTTTTTGACACCAAACAGCCCCAATGGGACAAATGGTATGTTGGCTCTGAGCTAGAAGATGGCTTTCGCTTTGGGCAATCTACAAAGAGATGGGTGATTCTGCACTCTGCGCACCTTTGGTCAACCTTGTCTTTATTTTGCTGCTCTATTTCAGGGCAGCGTGATGAGACATGACCGGGGTGACCACAAGTCCAACAAATGATTGGATCCTGCGTCTGCCCTCCTAGGCCTCTACCTTGTCCTCTTCCTAACGCCATCACTGGCACGGGTCGATAGTCCATGAGGACAGCATTGCCCTCGTCGTCATGTGAGACATAAGGGTATATGTAAGTTTCTTCCTCACTTGGCTCTTCCACGTAGTGGACTGGAGCATCGCTCGGTGGATGGGTCACGTAAGGACCAGGCGGTCTAGGGATGCCCATAGGATTTATTTCCATCCTAGAAATAGCTGGCTTCATATCGTTAGTCGCGGGAAGGGCCAATGGGGCTCCCCTTCCAAAGAATGGCTATAGCTTGTTTGCTAGGTAAGGCTGGCCATAGGGTTGCAAGTACGGAAGTCTTCTTGGTAATCTACAATGCACGACGTCATGGCCAAACCTACCGCAGTTAGCACAAGGTCTTGACCTAGGGTCTTGACACTCGGCCGGTAAGTGGTTTTCGCCACAGTACACACATTGGATGTGTGGGCGCATTGGTCGTCTCAACATGTCTTGCAACTTGGCTAATTCCATCTTGACATTAGCCTCTGTCTCGGTGGCCTTCCCCTTATCTTGGGATGATGGGATTGATCACTCACTAGAGGCTGACGCTCTCTCTAAACCTCACGAGTTGGTTTTCTCTACATTCGAGCTCCTGGAGCTCCACTCTTTCAACTGATCATCGACTCTGATGGCTTCCTCAAACACTCTAGCTATCGCGTCTTGCTACAAGCTTGAATTGCCTACCAAAGCCTTATATAACTCCTCGTCTCAGATTCCACTGATGAATACAATCAAAACTGCTCTTTCAGTCGATCGCTCGTCCAGAGGGATTCTCTTGAAGAGACTCCTCACATGGGTTATGTAGTCGCGAATGCCCTCCTTCTCTTTTTGCTTGACGTTCATCAAGCATACTAGTAGGTTATCAGAGTATCCGGGCTCGGCAAATCTCTTAATGAAGAGATCCTTGAGGCCATTGAAGTTGGCTCGCTCTACAGTATCTAGGCTCATATACCACGTCCTACCCTTGTGGCCTAGACAAAGCCCGAACGCTTGCGAGCATTGAGTTAGATTGTTAAGGTCGTTGACTTCGCAGACTTGCTCGAACTGCTCAACAAAGCTGTATGGGTCGTCATGGGGTTGGTACTTGTCGAGTTGCTTGGCAACGATCGGTATTTTGGACTGGCTCTTTGAGCCTTGGTTCGCCCCTAGTCCTACGAGCAGTGATGTTGCTAGTGCTGCGGCACTTTGCTCTACAGCCGTGTTATCTAGCAGTCGCTTCATGAGAAACTCGCTCAACGTCAAGTCCCCCTCTAGGGCTCTCTCGTGATCTGTTCGGTTCCTACCTGCTAAGTTCAACACTGGTTGCATCTCGCGCAACTCCATACTTTGCCTTTGGCTTCTAGCCTGCTGATCCCTGTTGTATTCGGCTATGCTTTGCAATGCTTTGCGGGCTAGCTTTCTCTCCTCTTCTAGATCTGTGATGATAGCGTCTACTGTCCTATCGCGGTGCTCATACCAAGCGTGTGCGTCGTAACTGCTTACCAGCTCTGATGAATAGCATATGGGAAGACGTTCAAATCGAGTTCCTCATTAGACCTGCGGTCTGAGCTTTCTTCTGTCATTGTCGAGTTGTCTTGCTCCACCAAGCTGTCGATCAGGTTCAGTAGACTTGTTAAATCCACGTCGTTGGCGCCCCTTGCTTGGTCCTAATCTACACTTTGATGGTTTGTCTATGTCTTGGGTCCTCTCCTATTGGTGGGTTCCTTGAGTGGTTTATCTGGGTGAGTTCCTTTAGTTATTGAATACAAACCTCAATTTATGATCACTCAGTGCATGTGTCGTTTCTCGTACACTTGTGCTCAATCAGACTTTCGGCTTTCTTAAGTATACTTCAAGTGCGAAAATTCAATGTGAGTGCAGTAAGCAATTCCTAAGCGTCTTACGCACTCTCACTTGTTTTGAGCCTGATAGACTTGTAGATCAATTTTCTGGCCGTTTTGTCAGGGTTTAGGGTTTTTCTCGTATGTCGCCTTGTTCATTTTCAGTCAGTCACGTTTTACAACTCATCGGTTTGCGTCTAAGTCCTTGGGTCTCGCAACTGCCTACTTCTAGTGCTAAGCGGCTGCACGCTATGATTTTTTTCCTATTACGTGTGCCAGAATCAAGTTCTGAGCGCCCGAAGGATTTCGACAGTTTGCGCTACTGCGTTTTAGCCGGGTCATGTCAAATTTTTGAAAAATTTGATAAAAAATTGCACTCGGACCAACTGGTCCGAATTGTAGGGTCCAAATAGGTCACTCGGACAAGCCGAGGCATAGGGCCGAGGGCCGAATTTCAGGGTCTGACTCGGACGATTTTGATTCGGACGGGCCGAATGGCGAATTCGGACAAGGTGATTCAAACAAGTCGAGGCACTTGGGCAGAGGGCCGAATGTGGAAAGTGGCCGAGGGCCGAATTTGAGACTCGAACGGGTCGTTCGGACGGGCCGAATGGTAAATTCAGACAAGGTGATTCAGACGGCTGAGGCACTTGGGCCGAGGGCTGAATGTGGAAAGTGGTCGAGGGCCGAATTTGAGACTCGGATGGGTCGTTTGGACGGGCCGAGGCCGAATGTGTGCCACGTGGCCGAAAGTTTGACTTGGACGGGCCGAATGGGTGGACTCGGACGGTTTTCCTCGGACGGTCTGAGGGCACGGCGGTCCGAGGGCCTTTGCCAAAAAAGGCCACTCGGACGGGCCGAGTGCGGCGCACGTAAATAGCACGAACACAAATTTGATCGATTTATAAGATTTAAGCAAGCACAATGGCCATGCACTTCCAGATCCTATCTAGGGGAGTAGAGGGAGAGATTCATATACTTGAACGGGCCGGTAAGTGCGTCGGTGATGTGATCGAATCGATGCGGGCTGGAGCTCTCTCTCTCTCTCTCTCTCTCTCTCTCTCTCTCTCTCTCTCTCTCTCTCTCTCTCTCTCTCTCTCTCTCTCTCTCTCTCTCAAATGGCACAAATGAGCTCTCCCTTGGCCTCTTCGCTCTTATACCCCTTCTCGAGTGTGGTGTTGATGCCCCCAATCACTCACTTGCCGATCTTAGGCATCACTAGCGAGCGTTTTACCCATTTTTGCACGATTTTTGCCCTGTTTTGAAACAATAAACCCTACCCTTCTCCGGTTTGATTTCCTAATTCTAGCCTACGCTAAATGCAACAAAAATCAAAGGCAAAAAAATGAAATAAATTCTCCATGTTTTCCAATCATCAAACAACCAAAATATCCCAAAAATACTTACTTGTTTTGAATATCAAAAACACCCAAACTTCCTACCTATCTCAAGCTCCGTTTCGAGGATGAATCCCCTACTTGGATGCTCGATATGAGGCACACAAGTGCTCAAGCTTGAATCTGTTGGTCCCGGCAATGGAACCAAAATGTAGTGGGAGCTCACGCTCAACCGCCAAAACCCATGGACCGCTTATTGCTTCAAGTGTTTTAAGCGAGCTCTAATGGCTATCTCTCACCTAGCCGACGTGCCATCGATCCTATGAGTGTAGTGAGCTTACCTTGATGCCGATGTGAGTAGCCTCCTCCCTCGCACACCTCGGTAGCTCTACGATTCTTGATGCTAGCTCAAGCATCCTTAAGCCTCCTCCATCTCCAAGCTCCATCCTCCATAGCCGCGTGCACGAAAAAAGAGAAGAGAAGAGAAGAGGAGATGGTGAATAGCTTCACCCTCTTCATCCCTCACTCCCACACACTCACTCCCTCACACTCTTACACTCCCTCTCTCAAGAGCACACACAAGCAAGAAGAAGAGAAGAAGAGAACAAGAAGAGAGCTCTTGTTAGCCACACACCAAGAATGAGCTTCCATTCACTTTTTGAACTTTATATACAAGCCCTAAAATCCCATGGGCACCCATCCCCTTTTTTACATGACCGACCATTGTGGCAAGGTCCTTTTTTCATTTCCCTCTTCTAGCCTTATGCCTCTAGCCTATGCCCATCTAATATTTTACAATTGGCACAGGAAGGAGCCTTGCGCTCTTTTACAAGAGTTTTCCAAGTTTTTTGAGGCACCTTTCATTTAAAATTGCACCTTTGGTCTCGGCTTAGCTTTTAGAGGTCGCCTGTGTGTCTTTGCTCTTCTTCCATGCTTTTTCCGCTTTTTCCTTCATTTTCTGCCATTTTCTGCCATCTCAACTTGGGGTTAATAGAGGCTTTATAGTTTGTCTTAACAGGGATAAGATGTGCAACCTTGGTGAGCATATCTACCACGACCATAATGGAGGTGTATCCTCCCTGAACTTGGGGCAAGCTAACAACAAAGTCCATACTAATGAATTCCCATTTCATTTGGGGAATGTCAAGTGGTTGCAATTTCCCTCGCATTTTGATATGTTTGGCCTTAATGCGTTGACAAGACAAACATTTCGTGATATATTTGAGTACGTCACCCTTGAGCCTATCCCAGTAATAGCTCTTCCTGACCGCATTAAGGGTCTTGGCATAGCCAGGATGTCCTAAGAAAGGGGAGTCATGGGCTTCTCAAAGCATCTTCTGCTTAAGAGATTGGCTTGCCGATATACATAATCTTGTCCTATAGTAGACAAGTTCCCTATTGACAGAGAATTCTTGATACTTTGTTTGTAGCTTCAAGTCTTGATCGTTGATGGGGATTTCCTTTAGTAATTTCTGATAGGTAGGGTCATGGCATGCCTCTTATCTAGCTAGCTCAAGAATTGGGTTGTTTGGCATGGATACCTTTGTGGCTAGAGATCTTGCTATTGATGGATCTTGCAAAATCAGAGAATTCAGAAATGCCTTGCGACTGAGTGCATCGGCAACTACATTCTCCTTTCCAGGCCGGTATTTGATTTCAAAATTATATTCTTCCAGCACTTCAATCCATCGACGTTGCCTGGAGACACTACTTGCTGGGTAACAAATTTACCTTAGTGACGGACCACAAGAGTCTTAAGTGGATTTTCACCATGGATGATAGCCAATAGCTCCAGATCATGGGTAGCATAGTTCCTTTCATGGCTCTTCAATTTCCTTGAAGACTATGCTATGGGATGACCTTCTTGCATGAGCACACATCCTAAGGCAAGTGTGCTAGCATCAATTATCACTTCAAACTTCTTACTAAGATCAGGAAGTTTCAGGATGGGTGCTGATACCAAGCTTTGATTTAGTTTGTCAAAGTTGGACTGTTCAGCAGGTGACCATACAATTGATACTTGCTTCTTTAGTAGATCAATCAAAGGCGTTGCAATCAAAGCATAGTTTTTGATAAAGACCCTGTACCATCCTGTCAATTCAAGAAAACTACGTATTTCTTTGACAGAAGTTGGTCTTGGCCACTCCAGAACGTCTCTGACCTTGGCCGGATCCACTGAAATTCCTTCCACTGATACAATGAATCCCAGATATTCAATCTGTCGCTTGAAAAATGCACACTTCTTCTTCTTGGCATAAAGCTTGTGTGCCCTCATTGTTTCAAGGACAATGCGAAGCTGGGGCTCATGATCTTTTTCCTGCTTGGAGTAGACTAGGGTATCGTCAAAGAAGACGAGTACGAAATCATCAAGATAGGGCCTAAACATATCCTGCATTAGCCTATTGAAGGTAGCAGGAGCATTTGTCAACCGGAACAACATGATCAGGAATTCAAAGTGTCCATACCTTGTGCTAAATGCCGTCTTTGGGATATCCTCTTCCTTGATTCTTATTTGGTAATATCCAAACCTGAGATTAATCTTAGAGAAGATCTTCGCACCTTGAAGACAGTCAAGAGGTTCATCTATTCTTGGAATGGGGTATTTGTTTTTAATGGTCGATTGATTCAACCCTCTGTAGTCAATGCATAGCCGAAGCGTTCCATGAATAGCATTGGAGCTCCCCATGGCGAACTGCTAGGATGGATATAACCTTGGTCTAACAGTTGCTTGAGTTGCTCCTTCATCTCAATCGCTTCCGAGATGGACATCCTATATGGTCTCTTTGTGATTGGAGTAGCTCCTGGTGCTAGCTTGATTTCATGATCGACTTCCCTTTGAGGGGGAAGTTCCGTCAGCTCTTCAGGAAATATGTCCGCGTATTCCTTTAACCATGAAGGTTGTTCCCTAGATTCCTGATTCTGATCTAGCCTATTTAGCTTAATCAAATAGATAGATAGCCCCTTTCTAACTCCTTTTATTATTCGTGTTGCTTTGGCCAGTTGAATTTTCGGCCTACTAGCCTCTCCTTTTGTTGAGTTGTGACTAGTTCCCCTTCAGAATTTCGAAAGGAGACTTGGCCCTTTCCACAGTGAATGTGGGCATCATTGGGTATTAGCCAATCCATTTCGAGCAAACATTTGTGGATGCCTAGGTTCATTATCCTGAATCTGACCAAAGTCGACTTTCCACCCAGTAGGAATCTCACCTTAGCAGTTTGCCTGGTACAAGAGACCTCACGACCATTTGCTAATTCCACAAGTAAGGTAGGTGCATCTTTTGTGGCTATTCCTAATCTTCTTGCACTGACTGATGAAATGAAGGAATGTGTACTGCCACAATCAATCAAGGTTTTGAAGCTTTTACCTTAGTAATCTGAAGGGGTTTGAATCACCGAGAATTGGCGATTTGGGCCTTTCTTGTGAAGAGCAGCATGAACTGTTGCTCTCTCAATGTCAGCCACCATGATTGGATCTTCTTCATCACCCAGCTCCTTGTTGGCAACACTGGAGGTTATCCCTTTGGCCATGATGGTGGCTCCTTGTCCATGGGCGGCTCCTTGGAATGGCCCTTGACGTTGTCCTCTGCTAAGCTTGGGACATTGCCTTTTTAAAGTGACCAGGCTCATTGCAATGGAAGCAACGGAGATTGCGGCCATTACCTTGGGTAGCAACAAAATTGTTAACAACGTTCGCCCTAGCTTTCTTCCTTTGTCCCTGGTTTTGGCCATGCGCTCTCTTGTTCTGAGATCTAAGCATTCCCTTGTTCTGATCCCTGTAAGACCAAGTCCTGTTATTCCTTGGCTTGGACTGCACCTCTTGTATTATTGGCACAGCTCGAATGAGTGGTCTATTGGGCGTATTGATTCCAGGTAGGTGTTTATGGGCGGTTTTAATACGACACAAAACTTTGACACTTGTTGTGTCATATCCATTTGTGGCGCATACTTTAAGAGAGAGACAAATTTTGAATAGTATGCATCTAGGGATAGTCCAAGCTGCTTTAATTCATAGAATTCGTTCATCTTCTGTGTGCGGTAGGCAGGTGGTAGATATCTCCCTCGTACAGCCCTTTTAAGCTTCTCCCAAGTAACTGACCCTTCCGAGATCCCTTGGTCTTTGCACCATTGCTTCCACCAAAGTCTTGCTTCGCCGGTAAGCTTTAGTTTGGTGAGCATCGCTTGGTTAGTGGGTACAGTACCTGCTACTTCGAAGTAATCCTCCATGGATTCGATCCAAATCTCGCCATCAGTTTGGACGGTCCTTCCCTTGCCATCAAATTCAGGTGGCTTGATTTGTTTGAGAAGGAACTTCTTCTCTTGAATTACAGCCGTATTTAGTGCAGGGGTTGGTCTAGGAATCTGCACTTGAGGTTGTGCCTGGGCAATAAGATTCTTTATGATATGATCACTTAACTCCTTTACCAACACTTACAGCCATGACAGACAGTAATAAAAATCTTATTCATTCATATGGGCATAGCCCTTTCGAGTACATTTATTTACGAAAGGTAGAACAAGCTAATATATCAGTTTGGGAAAAATAAGATTGTGTTACATTCGACTACGAAAACTAAGTAATAATATGGAGTGGGGTCATGGATTTTGAGGAATCGATAGGTCATAGGAAGCTTGGGATATCCTTTCCTTTGATACCAGTTCTTCTCATAACGTCCCAACACCTTGATTCTGTCGGCAAGGATTATTCGAGTCACTTACTCGTACACATACTTGTTCTGCTTGACCTTTCGATTGCTAACATGTAGGGTTGCGTTTGCATGAGCCTCGACAAAGATGAACAGCTTCACGATCTTTAAATCCTCCATCCACTTGACTTTCTTCAAGTCGGTCTGAAGGTACGCAAGTCGATGGGCAGCTATGTAATAAATTCCTAATTCACTCGTCCATCTCCGTTCCACGTACAGGGGCGAAGGATTGTAGATACGATCTAGAGTATTCATCATGCCTAGCCTCCGTCGGTAATGCGAAGTACGCATTGCAGTTATAAACATAACCTAGAACACCAAGAATTTGTTCCATGATTCGCGACCCTGTAGGCCAGCATCCATAAATAAGTAAGGAAATATTCTTAACGATAACATTGCTCTACTTCCCCTCATTAAGTTCCTTTGTAAATATTAAATTCCATTGGTTCTCTGATACCAACTATAATGTGTCCCCCTGTCCACTTGTAGGACACCTCTTAGCAGCCCATCGGGAAGAGAGTCTAGAAAGCGCCGCCCGCTACTCCCAAGGAATGTCACAGGGTTTGCGATCTAGGTCTTCCTGAGTCTACCACGAAGCAGAGGCATTCCGGCCGTTCCCACTTAGGACCGACCTGAATCAGGGTTTTCCTAATGGTCAAGTTCCTAGAAGGTAACTAGCGTCGAGCCCCATACGAACTACTTGTGTAGAAACATCAGGATCGAAGCAGATTTATGTTGTACTTGGTTCAAGGAGAATGGAAAACCATAGGGATGCAAAGCTTGACCTCTTTGCCCGCAAGGCATAGTCCCATTCCGTTCCCCTAAAACATCATAAATCGGGACCCTTACTCTATAGATTCTTTGTCATTGTTACCTCGCTGTCAATTCATTTAAGAAAAGTTCCCGGCCAACTAGGACCACCCTTCCGTAGGACGGACCCAGGGTCACATCCACTGCACTTTCCTCGGGTTTCTTTAGTTATCTAATTACCTACCACATTTAGTTTGACAAGCAAAAACAACTTCCTTAATTAACCAATTAATCACTAGTTCCTTCACGTAACTTAGGCACTGACATAGAAAAAAAATGTCAAGCAAGTTCCTTTTTAACATTTGATCTTTATTTATCAGTCTTTGGAATACATCAAATAATCCTCCTGAAGGCTATTCCAACAATCCTCAAGGATCGCTATTCCAAGTTCCGCCCGTTGATAAGTATGCGGGCCTCGAGATCCAATCTCAAGTCACGTCAGTCTCTTGTGCAAGATCCGGAGGCAAGGGATTTATGGCCAGAGCCTCCCCTAGCACCCAAGCATCCTCCTGCTCCAAGTAGCACCCACAGAGAGACCTCTCATGGCGGGTTCGGTCCATATACCCGGCGCAACTAACAACCCCCTTGGATAGGGTCAGGCAGGCAGTCGGAGGTAACTGATACTACCTCTCCCTCCAGGCTTTCAACCTGAAGCATTAGTTTTCTGGCATTAATTCCTTGATCAAAGAAGTACAAACAGTGCTCCTAAGTGTACAAACACAAGCACTCCAGTGGTCATTTATACGGCCAACTGCTAAGGTGTAATTCCTTCTCCTCGAATGCTTCCATCATTCGATCCTGGATCAATTTTGACTTGGCAAGATCCCAAGGGTTTCGTAAGCTAAGTTGCTTGTTTACCCTCTTTCCTTGGGTTAGGGTTTATACCCTTGTTAACCCAAATTGTCACTACTTTAGGTTTCCATATATTATGGTCAATAAATCCTGGACAACCCCGTTGTCCTCACTTGATTGGTCAATTGATCCTTAGGGTGAGAACCCTAGATCATTCTTGCATAGGCGTTTAGCTAACCCTAACATTCCGTGAATGTGGGTAGGACCTTTAAGATTGGAAGTATTAAGTCGGTAATCCAAGTGCGATACTAGGCATAATTTTAACGTAACTTAACCCTACCTAGCACTTTGAGGTGATCGCATATACAATCTAATCGTACCTTTATGATTTTCATGTAAGCTACTCAACTATATGCGGATTACTTAGTTGATCCAACCAACCCGCGAGTAAAGATGATCTTCACTTTAAAGATGCAAATACTTTCTTCTAATTCAGCAAGTACTTTCCCCTAAAATATGTAAGTAACTGCAAGATGTATGCGATGTATCATTCCATGCAAGTATGCGATTTCAAGACCATAGACCTTTTCCTTCTATGCAGCTACAAGATCTACAATGGTCTTTCTTTGCCTTGCCCTAAATGGTATTAGTTGACATTCAGAACTACTTCTTGTAAAT
The DNA here is from genome assembly GCF_053477565.2 of Lygodium microphyllum. Classification (NCBI taxonomy): domain Eukaryota; kingdom Viridiplantae; phylum Streptophyta; class Polypodiopsida; order Schizaeales; family Lygodiaceae; genus Lygodium; species Lygodium microphyllum. The sequence continues at coordinate 65,855,013 of NC_141146.1, forward strand.
CCCACGTATATGCATCAAATTCAAGGCTTTAGTCTTTTAATGAAAATGCATCCTTTCCCAATTTCGAACTTTGATAAAAGAGCTTCTATGCATGGATGCATCATTCTTTCGTGATGAGATGCTAATGAATACATGGTTGATTTAATTCTTCTTTTACCGCTTATCGCAACCTAAATTGTAACTAACGTTGCATGCAAATTGCATAATATCAAGTTCATAAATCTTTTCCTTTGGGGGATGCACAATTTCGTCTTTTAACTTATGCATCATACGTTTAGAATTGCAGCTACCCTTGACCATGGAAATGCAAGCAATTTCAAATACACGTCATGCAACTAACTTGTAGATTGAATGAGTAAATAAATTTCCCAATGTATTTAAACTAGCCTACGAGAATTAAACACGTGCTTAATGCATCCTTTTCATGCAGGTCTATTATCAGAACCTGGGCATTAAGAATCAAGGCGTTGTCCAATCACGTACTCGGGGTGGAAACTCCCACGTGTGCTCCTCTCGACTTTTGCTTAGGAGCCATTGACGCTGTAATTTTGTTTCAGCAACTCTCCCTTCAATCATTTACGCATTTCAAATTCTCTATGTCCGAGATCTTCTCTTCCGCGCAAGACACGGCCCTTGCAAACACGGTTTTTTTTTTTTAAAACCTAGGAAGACACGGGTGAATAAGGCTTATGGAAGCCTTATTGGAAGCTTCCAATAGAAGCTTCCAAGCTTCTGAAGTACAGGGAAATGATGTGGAGGTGGGGAGATGATTGGGAGGATGACAACGATGCTGAAGAAGATGATGATGACAATGGTAATGATGATGAAGATGATGGTGATGATGACAATGGAGGTGAAGACGATGATGAGGACGACGATGATGATGATGATGATGATGATGATGATGATGATGAAGGTGGAGGCGATGGCACAGCAGCCTGACGGCAACAAACGAACGGCAGCGGGCAGCTCCACAAGCGGCGGCAGTAGCTCATGAACCTCCTCCCTCTCCCAAGCTTGGGAGGGGGGTTCATATAGGTCTAAGGGGGGAGGGTAGCCACACAAGTGGCAGGTGCATGATTCCCTCCCCCATGCCCCTCCATACATTACTCATGCTCCCTCTCCCCGCCATGCAATGGCTGAAGTGGATGGAGTTAATTAAAAAAATTTGCAAAAATTATCCCTTTCATTTTCCCGTGAAGGGTGTTCCCGCATGGGCTTGCGGTTTCTAGCCACGGCTTCCTACACACGATGCATGGCTGGTGTCTGTTGGTGCACGCGGAATGAGTACTTAGCCCAAGGTTTTTCCGTTGTGGGAGATTACTTTGAACTGATTTTGCGCGAGATATAGAGGCTTCAATATTTCGTTGCAGAAATATTACAAAGTGGGAGATTGTGAAGAAGCTTCAGGAGTCATGGTCTGTGGAGGTTCACGAAGACAAGAAGGAAAAGAGTTGGAATTTGTTCGTGGATGCTCAACACCAAGATACGTGGGATGCTTGGTGCACTGACAATCTTCTATTTGTCCAATTAGCAACCCACTGGAAGTTGGTAGACAGAGTGTTTTTCACAACATACAGTGTTGAAACCCTCAGAAGCTGACATTATTATAATGACACAACAACGATCCTAAGAATAATGAGTTTTGATACTTTCAGAACGAAATATATTCCCCTCTGCAGTGGTTTGAAAGCCGAATTCAAAGATGTTGAAAAGAAGGAAGTAGAGGAGATGTTGGCCAGAGAATCCTCCAGAGACTGAAGCCCTATCTGATACTATCCTATTGAGTACAGACTAACTCGTTGGAGCCAACCCCCTGATGAATGACACAATAAAGAGACAAGCGCTAGAACGAGTCCAGAGGTACGTGAGAAGAGAGAAGGAAAAAATCAAAGTTGAGAATGAGCTCGCAGCAGAAGCCTCCTTTGACGCCCTAAAAGCACTCTTTATAGAAGTCCCCATGGCAACTCAAGGTCCCCTTCCTAGTCAGATTCGTCCTGGAAATATTGATGCAGACCAGCAAATGTAGTCCCATTACCAATTTTTAAGGGAGAGTACAATGAAGACCCTGATCTTCATGTAGCAGAGTTCATGGTAGCATGTGTGGCTAACAATGCCCGAACCCCTGAGCAGTGGTTAGCAATATTCCCCGCCACTTTCAAGGGTGCGGCATTTCAATGGTATGAGAGACAAGTAGCAGGAACTTTTGGCACATGGCAGACCTGAAGTTGGCCTTCCTCACTAAATTTAGGCGTGAAGGTTTTGGAGAGCGGATGCGAGAAGAGTTCATGAAGCTAAGTCAATCCTCTGGAGAAAGAGTAGAAGCTTATGTCTCGCGAATGGAATCCACCCTGAAGAGATGGACTAACCATCATCTAGACGAAGGCATCCAGGAATGAGTATTTCTCAAGGGCCTACAACCAGAAGTTCGTAAGTTCATGAAATTGAGAAGACTAGTCAATCTGCAAGCTGCAGTGGAAGATGCAAGATTGTATGACGAAGTTGAAGCAAGGCTGTCAATGACTCCAGGAAGAGGATTCTTACCTCCTCCCATCCCTGGAATGGTATACCCACCAAATGCAATCCCAGGGCCAGTTCCCTACTCCTATCCCCAGATACAAACAGTGCCGTAATATAATGCACCTAATCCAGTGTGGTCACCGCAAATGACAGTGCCTCAAATGATGGTTCAACCACAACAACAGTGGCCTCAAACAGTTCCTCCAATGGCGACTCAACAACAGTGGAATCCTACCAACTGGAATCAACAACCCCAAGTCTCAACAGGAGCTCGGAATCAGAGCCAGAATAGAGAACCTTCTAGATCAACCCAACCAGTTTATGCAATAATTACAGACGCTTCTGAAAATCCCACTACAAGCACTTCAAGATGTGAAAATCTGAAGGACTACTTATCCAACTCAGTTGCAAGTATCAAGAAAGCGCTTCTGGATGTGATTACAGAGCAGCTACAGACATTGAAGGTGAATACCACCAATATATCCACTCCTGTGGGAGCTGGAAGAGATGTGATGCGCTCTAATACATGGTGCGGAAAGTGTCATCAAGCGGGACATTTAGCCCTGAATGTACCCGAAAACCAACCAACACAATTTAGTGAGTTTGGGAATCTCCCAATTCCCATTTTTTGTATACTAAAAAGGTGACGCATGGATAACATAGCCATAAGTTTCTCAAAACCATATGATGTTACCTATCATTGGAAAGCGCTTGAAAAATGGAATCTATTGAGCTATAGAGCCCTCGATTTGAAGTTATAGTGTTCAAGTTATGACAAATCCAAAGATTTGACCACGAGTCCCAAACCTATGGGAAATTCCCATATTCCCCAATATGGTGTTAACCATTCTTGGAGCCTTCTGTTCCTATTGTTTGTGGAAGAACCATACAGAGGATATTTGCTCTCTGAAAGAGATGCATGAACGAAGACAGAAGGATGAAATTGCAAGATTTAACTTGCTGGAATCTAAAATGACAACACAAGATATTGGACTAAAGCCTAGGGAGTTTGGTCCTAATTTTGATCCAATGAGGTTTCCCTCTCAAAGTTACAGAGGACAACAGTTTGGCGATAGTCAGAGATCAAAGGTGGAATGTTATAGGTGTGGAGAAAAGGGACATATCTTCCCGAATTGTCCAAATCCTAGACGATCTGTGGATTACAAGCCCTTATGTAGCCGATGCAAAGGTGAAGGCCACACTACAAAGGACTGCCCAAGTCCAACCCCTATAAAGGCCAATGCCACTGATAGCCAATAGAAGGTACAAGAGCCTACCTCCAATTTGGTAGAGTTGGAAGTTGCCGTTGTTACGCTCACCAAGAAGGAGAAACCAATGGTTCAGAATGAAAATAACTCTCCTACCAAGATTGTGAAGTTCCACCTTCCAACAGAGGGACAGAGCAATACAGAACAGAACAGTGCAGTACAGAGCACTGTAGCGCCACAGAGAGTTATAGAGACAGTCCCAGAAACAGGACCAGCGGCCCAGGAGATAGATGATACAAAAGCACTTCCAGAGACAGAAGAAGTGTCGATGCTGCAATTATTAGAAGAAAAATGAAATATGAAAATGGGTGTAGCCCCATTCCCCAGTAGGCTAGAGAAGCCTGTGGATCCTATCAAAGATTATGACTTGGTCAAAGACCTAGACACTTTTAAACCAAACCTAACATTCTGACAGTTACTGATGATGTCTCCCAATAGCTGGAAGAAATTCAAAAGCATCTTGACAAGAAAACGTGGACTAAGGATCACTTCTTCAACATCGACCAAGACCAATAAGGCCCCAGAGCCTGTAAAGGAGGTAGATGTGGCTAATGCCTTCCTAGATCCTGGAACCCCCGAGATTAGTGTATGGATAGAAGGATGCTTTATTTTAGATACATTGATTGATGGAGACTCATCAGTAAACATAGTGACATATGTGACAATGGACTTAGGGTTGCAAGGAATTTAACCTACATAGTGGCTTATCAGATTAGCAGACCAAAGCAGAGTCAAACCGTTGGGCATCCTCCCATACGTAAAAACAAACCTTGCAGGAAGAGACTATTAGCTGACATACCTGGTGGTCAAACCAAATTCTTATGGGGTCTCATATCCTCTACTGTTGGGAAGACCTTCTAAGAAAACAGAGGCACAGTCCCTAACAGTGGGCACTGTAAGCCAACTGCCAAGGGAAGTAAAATCCTTGTCCACGGGTGAATACCTCCTGCCTCAACTAGAATTAACTTCTGAAATCACCTCTGATAGTGAAATAGAAGCATGGATGTACTGTTCTCCCTGTTACATGACAATCGCAAAGACAGAGCAGAGACAGTACAGAGACAAAGCATATATAGAGCGGATACAGAACAGAGACAGCGGATACAGAGACAGTAACAGATACAAAGCCAAAGCCAGAGCCAGAGGCAGAAGTAGAGTCAAAAACTATGACAGAAGTAGAAGTAGATACAGAGGCAGAAGATATGTTCTTCTGCACAGAGCCTCTACAGAAGCAGAGATAGAGCCTCCAGAGGAAGAGGATGAAAATGATGAGGAAGAAAATGAAGCGGGTTATAAAAGTGGAGATGAAGAATTCCCTCTGATAGAGGATGATCTTGTTGATGTCTCTATAGAGACCTTAGAGGCCGAAGATCTCTGGGTGCTGGATGGAATGACCATGGTTCCATTTGGGTTGACCAATAGACCACAAAGTATGCAGAATTTATATAAGCAATGGATTAAAAGCATAAAAATTAAGTTCACCACTGGCTCCTATCACCCTGACTGTTCAGTCCAGAGAAAAGATGATGATGATGCACCCTGCCAACAGAAGCCAAAAGCCCTCAGAGCCTCGGCCTCTAGAAGGTCCGTGCTATGTGACATTCTTGGATGCATCCTCTGAAGATGAATCCCTAAGTCCAGAAGAAATTACCACTCACATAGAAGCAAACGAAACTCTTATACCCTTCCAGCAACCTCAACAGACGATTGAGTCATCTATTCAGAAGGAGGACACTGGCTCTAGTGGAACATTAGATGAGGATACTACTCTCTTGAAAGAGTCAGACCTCTACCCAGAAGCAATTCGTGGGACATTTATCCGCGAAGTGGAAGGTGAAAGACAAGTAACATTCTTGGATGCTGACGATACTGAACATCACCTGAAAGTGGGCCTCAATCTTCCAGAAAAAGAACTAGTGGTCCTACGAGACTTACTCAAAGAGAACTTAGATGTGTTTGGTTGGTCATACAAAGACCTAAAGGGGATTGATCCCACAGTATGTCAACATCACATTGACCTAGAGCCTGATGCCAAACCTGTAAGGCAAAGAGCTCTGGTGAAGGCCGAATTATTGAAACTTCTTGAAGCAGAGTTCGGCTAACAGTGAATGGGTTTCGCCCATTGTGGTAGTACCCAAGAAGAACAGGAAACTTCAAATATGTGTGGACTTCCGAAAGCTCAATTCGAAGACAAAGAAGGATCGTTTCCTTATCCGTTTTACAGACCAACTATTGCACACAGTGGCAGGCCATGAGCTGTATTCCCTCTTGGATGGATTCAGCGGATATAACCAAGTCCAAATAGCAAAAGAGGACCAATCCAAAACAACCTTCACCACAGAATGGGGGACCTATGCCTATAGAGTGATGCCATTTGGGCTCTGTAATGCTCCTGCCACTTTCCAACGAGTAATGATGGCTGCCTTCCAGAATCATCTGCATGATTTCATTGAGGTGTATCTTGATGACTTCTGTGTCTATAGCTTGATCCGAGAGCACTAGGGACACCTAGGGCAATGTTTTGACAGATGCCGCGAGTATGGGATTTCTCTCAACCTCGACAAATGTGTCTTTGGCATCTCCTCAAGAGTTCTTCTGGGCCATATTGTCTTAGCACAAGGGATTGCAACAGACCCGGCAAAGATTGAAAAGATTGCCGCCTTAACAACACCGACAAACCTCAAGCAATTGAGAGGATTTCTTGGCCATATGAGCTACTACAGAAGATTTATTGCACATTTTGCAACCAAGGCAGCCCCTCTGCACAAGCTCCTAAGGAAAGAAGCTAGTTTCCTTTGGACTGATGACTATGAAGAGGCCTTTAATACCCTAAAACAGTGCCTGATCCAAGCACCTATTTTACAGCCTCCTGATTGGACGAAGGAGTTCCATGTGCACACAGATGCATGTTGAAGGGCTAGGTGATGTCCTATGTCAAAAGGGCCCCTCTAAATTAGATCAACCCATATATTATGCAAGCTGGAAGGTCACTGATAGGGAATGGAACTACACAATGACAGAGCTTGAATGCTTAGCAATGGTGTTTGCATTAGAGAAGTTTCGACACTATCTATTTTCAACGCATTTCAAGTTCTATGTGGATCATGAAGCCCTGTCCTTCCTGATGAACAAAGCAGATGTTAAAGGACGATTGATGAGATGGTCACTCCTATTCCAAGGGTTCGACTTCAAAGTAGTCACTAAGCCTGGCTGTTCCCATGTCCTAGCCGATCATCTATCACGGATCCCTCACACAGAAGAAGAGGAATAGGATGATCCAGACCTTCCTGATGCTTCCTTGTTTCTAGTTGAAACAGTTACTCCCTATTATGTAGACATAGCCAACCTCCTAGCAACTCAACAGTATCCTCATGGCATCTCAAGTCGTGAGAAAAAGAAGCTTATGTTAGAATCATCCACCTATACCTTGCTAGGCGGTGCAATGTACAAGAAAGGCAAAGATGAAGTGCTGCGAAGATGTGTTGCAAGGGATGAAATCGGCATAGTATTGAAAGCATGCCATGACGAACCATGTGGTGGACACTTCGCAGGAGAAGCAACTGTTGAGATATCGAGCTCCACTCGTGATACGCCAGGGTGACCGTTGTGTATTTATGTCACCGACTTGTCAGTTGCAGACGCGGTTGGTACACCGCCCATGAATAATAGCTACATGATAGCTATCCTTATCTACTCTAGTTCGTGGCTCAGTTAGTATGCCACCTTAGTTAGTTGAGTTTGGTTTGAGACCCATATATAGGGTTCTTCTATTTCTTTGTAATAGAGTTCTTTTGGCTTACACAACTAAGAAGAGGAAAACTGTTTTCAGCCTCCACCCTTGTGTGTATTCCCCCATTGTGCAAGCAAGAAAGCTTCAAGTGAGACTCCTTCCTTCTCTCCCACATTCTTGACATGGTATCAGAGCCTTGTTCGTGGTAAGGAGCTCAAGAAAGCAAGCCAAGCTCGCGGTGGTCTGGTAAGAGGAGCAGTGTTGCTTTCATTTTCTATTTTGGGAGCAGATCTCTGTAGGTAGCACAGCTGGAAATTGCAAGAGTGCATTATCTCAGGTTGAGACGCCCTTCACGGTGAAGCAAGAGGGCAGTATATGCTGCGGGAGAGGGCTTTAGGCCTTGGCGACCTTGTTTTTTTTGTTTGAGGCCATTTCGGGGCCTGTTTTGCAGACGGAAGTTTTCTGCACGCACTCAGGAAAAGGCTCAGTTTATGCTGTGCAGCCACTGTTCTACAGGTCGGTGAAAAGTTACTGTAGAAATTGCATCGTATGCTTGTGCGCAGAGACATTGGGAGTTTCAGAATTATCCTTGGTTCCTGTTTATGCAAAATCGTCACTAGGAAGTGACTGTGTGGTCAAATACCACTTTCGCCAGTTTTGCAGAATTGCCCTTGTGAGGGTGAGGCTGAGTTTTTGTAGTGACAGAATTTTTTGCAGTGTTCTGTAACGGCGTCTGACTCTCTTTCACAGATTGTAACTGAAAAGCTTGACAAGAACAACTTCCAGGCATGGAAGTTTAGAATGACGAAATTCCTTATGGGAAAAGGATATTGGGAATTTGTTGCAGGAAATGAAGAAGAACCAGTTCTTCCTGATGTTCCCAATCAACAGCAAATGCAAGCATTCAAAGCATGGCATGAGAGAGCCAGGAAAGTTATGTACTGGCTGTCAATCAGCATTTCAGACTCTTTGATTGTGCATATTCAGGATGCAAGTACGCCAAAGGAGGCATGGGATACTCTGTCAAAGATGTATAGCACAAATACGCAAGCCAGGAAAATGCAGCTCAAGCAAGAGTTGCACAATGTGCAAAGAGAAAATATGAGCATCAACGACTACCACATGAAGGTGAAGAAGATTGCAGATGCACTTGCTTCCATTGGGTCACCAGTGGAAGATGATGATTTAGTTTCTGTGACCTTGAATGGTCTAGGAAAGGATTATGCACAGTTTCGGACATCCATTTCAGTTCGTGAAAGATTTCCTGATTTTGAGGAGTTGATTGCTCTTCTAATTTCTGAGGAACAGAGAAATGGTGGTGCATCTTCTTCAGGAGGAACTTCAAAAGAAGCTGTCTTCTACTCAAATGCTGGAAGAGGTAGAGGCAGAGGTAGAGGAGGCCGATTTGGAGGCCATGGTAGAAATCAGAATATGCAGCAAACTCAAGAAAACCAGTCCTATGGAGGAGGACGTGGTAACTCTAGAGGCAGGGGGAGCCAAAGAGGTCGTGGTGGATGGCAAAGAGGTCAAAATGCAAACAGTAATGTTGAATGCTACTACTGTGGTAAAATGGGTCATATGGCTCAAGACTGCTATAAAAAGCAGAATGACATCATGAATGGAAAATTGCAACAAGGGAATTATGCATCTTCTAACAGGCAGGGTGATGACAGAAATGAACATTTGTTCATGGTGCAGCACATGAACAATTATGTGACAAGTGTAGAAGAAAGCAATGATGTATGGTATGTTGACTCAGGTGCATCAAACCACATGACAGGTCATGCAGAATGGATGGAGGATGCAAGGAAAATGGAAAAACCAGGATTTGTGGAGACTGGTGATGATACTGCACATCCTATTGTGCAGATTGGAAAAATTCCCTTGTCTATGCAGGATGGGAAAAAGAAATACCTGTCCGATGTATTTCATGTCCCGAATATCACTAAGAATCTAGTTTCTATCGGTCAAATGGTTGAGCAGGGCTTGCAGGTCAGATTTAATCCTCATGGATGCTTTGTTGAGGATATGAAAAATAAAGGTCGCTTGATAGCAAAAGGAAAGAAGAAGGGCAGAATGTTTACGTTGGATGCAGACATGTCTGAATTGAGTGCAGCAATGTTTGCACATGGGACCGGTGTAGTTGCAGATATTGATATCTGGCATAAACGCATTGGTCATGTTAATGTACAGCAACTTAAATCAATGCAGGCCCAAAATATTGTTGCAGGATTGCCAAAATTCAAGGTTGCAGAAATGCATAAGGTATGTGAAGCCTGTCAGTTTGGAAAACAGGCAAGGAAACCATTTCCTAGACATGTTCAAGAGAGTGAGAAGCCATTGGAATTAATCCACTCTGATGTGTGGACTACTAAAGCTGCATCTCTTGGAGGCTGTCATTATTTTGTCACTTTTATTGATGACTATAGCAGAAAAGTTTGGGTGTATTTTATGAAAAAGAAAAGTGAAGTTTTTGGGCATTTCAAAACCCTTAAAGCTATGGCTGAAAAAGAAACATGTCTGCAAATAAAACGCCTAAGGTCAGATGGAGGGGGAGAGTACCTCTCAAATGAGTTTGCAAAGTTCTTCCAGGAGCATGGCATAAAGCAGCAATATTCATGCAGTTATACCCCACAACAAAATGGAATTGTAGAAAGGAAAAACAGGCATATTGGAGAGGTATCTCGTGCCATGCTCAATGAAAAAGACTTGCCAGATTTTTATTGGGCTGAAGCAGTTGCTACAGCAGTCTACATAATGAACAGGACTCCCACTGCAGCAATACATGGAATGACTCCAGAGGAGAGGTATACTGGTAGGAAACCAGATATTTCTCATTTGAAAATTTTTGGTTGCATTGCCTATGTACATGTGCCAGATGAGCTGAGATCCAAGTTGGATCCAAAAGCTGAGAAGTGCATCTTTATTGGTTACTCTCTGCAGCAAAAAGGGTATAGATGCTATAACCCTTCTACTCGTAAGTTTACAGTGAGTAGAGATGTTGTTTTTGATGAGATGAGTAGCTGGTATAAACCAGTAAATGTGATTGATGATGTAGATGCACAAAATGGTAATGCTGCACAGAATTCACAGCAGCAGTCACAAAATATTAGTGGACCTGGAGCGTCCTCTAGCAGTGGTTCACATTCTTCGCCATGGACAGGCAGATTGAGATCAGGAGAATCTTCTCAAAGCAATGCAGATAGTGGTATGCAGGTATCACGAAAAGGAAAAGAGAAGGTTGATCAGCCCATGTTTGATGTGAATGCAGGTCACTCTTATGTGGATGGTGAATCTAGTGGCTCAGAGCAGAGCATTGATGATGAGTTGGGTATTCCTTCTATTGTTACACCTGGAGTAAGGAAGACCAGGGATGTTTTGAGAGCACCTGGGAGTGAACCTACTTTGCGCAGGTCTACGAGAGCTAGGTATCGTGTGGATAGGCTGAAATATGATGGATTTACAGCCATTCACTATGCATATATGGTCAAAGTGATACAGGAACCAGAACCCACTTCTTTTGAGCAAGCCATGGGAAAAGAAAAATGGGAGAAAGCCATGGATGAAGAAATGGATGCCTTGGAAGCAAATGCTACATGGGAATTGGTACCTTTGCCTAAAGGTAAAAATGCAATTGGCTGTAAGTGGATTTATAAGGTGAAGCACAATGCAGATGGTTCTGTGAACAGATACAAGGCAAGATTAGTAGTCAAGGGGTATGCACAAACATATGGCATTGACTATGAAGAAACATTCAGTCCGGTTGCAAGGATGGCAACCGTAAGAGCAGTCATTGCTATGGCTGCATCAAAGGGATGGTCTTTACATCAGATGGATGTAAAGAATACCTTCTTGCATGGTGATTTGCAAGAAGAGGTCTATATGGAGCAGCCACCAGGTTATGTGCATGCTGTTCATCCTGAGTTTGTTTGCAGGTTGAAGAAAGCCTTATATAGCTTGAAGCAAGCACCTAGAGCATGGTCTGACAAGATAGGACAGTATCTTGTCACTATTGGCTTTCAGATTTCCAAGGCAGATTTCTCACTTTATGTGAGAAAAACAGAGAAATGTATTATGCTACTTGTCATTTATGTTGATGATTTGATTATGACAGGTAACAGTGATGAAGATATCCTTCATGTGAAAATGCTATTGAAGCAGAAGTTTGAGATGAAGGATTTGGGAGAGCTGCGTTATTTCTTGGGCATTGAGGTGATTAGATCACCAAGTGGGATACAGCTCTTGCAGAGGCAGTATGGATTGGACATGCTGTCCAAATATGGGATGACAGGCTGTAAGCCTATTTCAGTTCCTTTGGAGCAGAATGTGAAGCTGAGCACAGATGCAGGTGAGCTTCTGGAAGACCCTACTATGTACAGACGCATAGTAGGAAGTTTGATTTATATGACTATTACCAGGCCAGATTTGAGCTATGCTGTTGGATTGATAAGTCAGTTTATGCAGGCTCCAAGGAAACCACATTTGGATGCGGCTAGACGCATACTCAGGTATGTGAAGTCCACATTGCAGTATGGAGTATTTTATGAGACTGGGGTTCAGATATAGTTGCATGGATACACTGATGCTGATTGGGCTGGTAGTATTTCTGATAGACGATCTACCAGTGGATATGTGTTCTCTTTTGGGAGTGCTGCAGTCACTTGGAGCAGCAAGAAACAGCCTACAGTTGCCTTGTCGAGCACAGAGGCTGAGTACAGGGGTGCAGCAATGGCTGCATGTGAGGTAGCTTGGTTGCATAAGCTACTTTATGATATGCATCAGTCTACAGATGGACCAATTGTCATTTATTGTGACAACATGAGTAGTATACACTTGGTAAATAACCCAGTCTATCATGCTAGAACAAAGCACATTGAGGTGCATTATCACTATGTGCGAGAGAGGGTTTTACTAGGTCTTATTGATCTAGTTTATGTCAGCACAGAGAATCAGGTAGCTGACATATTCACGAAGGCATTGGGCGCAGAGAAGCTGCGCAAGTTCAGAGACCTGCTTGGTGTGCAGGAATTGGGATTGAGCTCGAGGGGGAGTGTTGAGATATCGAGCTCCACTCGTGATACGCCAGGGTGACCGTTGTGTATTTATGTCACCGACTTGTCAGTTGCAGACGCGGTTGGTACATCGCCCATGAATAATAGCTACATGATAGCTATCCTTATCTACTCTAGTTCGTGGCTCAGTTAGTATGCCACCTTAATTAGTTAAGTTTGGTTTGAGACCCATATATAGGGTTCTTCTATTTCTTTGTAATAGAGTTCTTTTGGCTTACACAACTAAGAAGAGGAAAACTGTTTTCAGCCTCCACCCTTGTGTGTATTCCCCCATTGTGCAAGCAAGAAAGCTTCAAGTGAAACTCCTTCCTTCTCTCCCACATTCTTGACAGCGACAGCCATGAAGGCTCTGTTAGCAGGATACTGGTGGCTGACCCTCCATAAGGATGTATGATTACTATAAGAGATGTGATGCTTGTCTGAATGGGGAAACCCACCAAAACAAGTGCCATGCCACTACAACCCATTCTTCCCCTAAAGCCGTTCGAGAAGTGGGGGATTGATTTTGTGGGTCCCATTGATCCACCTACCAGACGGAAGCAGGACAAATACATCCTAGTATGTACGGATTATGTCACAAAGTGGTGTGAAGCTAAAGCTCTGAAGCATGATGATGGTAACAGCATAGCCCTGTTTATGTAGGAGAATATTATAACCCATTTTCGCAGTCCCCTCGAGCTGGTAAATGACAGAGGTACTCATTTCCTTAACAATATCATGGAGGAGCTGACTGAGCTGTATAAGATTCGCTATCACAAGTCCACTCCTTATTACCCTAGAGCCAATGGCCAAGTTGAAGTCACTAATCGCATCCTTTGCTCGATTCTGATAAGAACAATTGTCGCACATCGTTGCGACTGGGACGATCAACTTATAGAGGCCCTCTGGGCATACAGAACCTCTCATAAGGCAGCTATAGGACAGACCCCTTTCCAGCTAGTGTATGGTACAGAAGCCGTCTTCCCTGTTGAACTAGAATTGCCCTCTTTGCGAGTGGCAGTTAAAGAATGCTTGGGAGATAATGAGTCACTACAACGCCGTCTTCTGCACTTTGAATGCTTGGATGAGATACGACGTATGGCTCTACAGTGCATGAAAACTACTCAAGTGTGACGCAAGGCCTATCATGACAGTTTCATCAAGCACAAGGAGTTCAAAGAAGGTGATCTTGTCCTAGCCTATGATTCGAGATTTGGCAAGTTTCCTGGCAAGCTTCAACAACGGTGGATGGGCCCGTACAAGGTACTTGCTATCAATCCTAACGGCTCTGTTCAGATGCAGACCGTTGATGCCTCTGATGATCCTTTCCTCATCAATGGTTATCGCCTGAAGATGTACTTCTCTTCGTGGGGATCTTGACAATCACAGCCGACCTACCCTTTCCCTTTTGGACGACGCACTGTCCTTCTCATCGTGCTTCTGATAGCCTTTATGATTCTCCTCATGAGGCGGTCTCGTTCTACTACCCCCTTGTAGAAATATCTCAACCCGACATTGTTCTCTTCTCGTCTCATCCAATAATGGTGGCGAGGTTGGTCTTGATACATGATATTTTTACCGTTCTCTTTCTTCACGGAAAAAAAAAGAAAAATAAAAATATCAAAGAAAAAAAGAAAAAGCAAAGAACAAAAGAAAACAAAATAAATAAAATTATTATGGGAGAAAATGAAGAAATTCCCTATCATAACAGGCCTCGTTCCAAGAAAAGGTGGAAACACCCTTGGGCAGAAAGGTGACTGTGGAAAAGGTGGTAACACCCCGCAGTTCAGGAGAGCTGACTCACCAGCAGAATCTTTCTGGCAAGTAATTTGAAGCCACCTCCCTTGGTGCGCTATCTCTACAATATCAGTCTGTCTGCCCTTCTTGACAGACAACTCTTCTTACCAATCATTGAAGTATGTGACTTGTAGGCTGCCTCCCTAGGTACGCCTCCTCTTCAAAATCCTGATGACAACAATAGCCGACATGACCTTCATCACCAACCCCTTGAGTGATGCTAGCTTACATCCTAACAAGATGGGGACGTGAGTCTGGGCTGCCCTCTGCATCTATTCAAGAGTGAGACAGAGGGTGGGGTGAGTGACTAGTCTTTCTCTTTAAATCAGATGAGAGGTGAGATGTGTTGCATGCACGAATTGGGCCTCTCAATGCACAAGGCTCCCTGGCCTTCCTTCTTGCACTGTATGCCGGCATAGGGTGGGATGCACAGTTGCACCATCAATTGCGCACAAGGCATACAACCTCAGCACAAGTGACATTGAGGATTACATCAATGGGTTTCAGGAAAGGGCTGCCCTCTGTATCTTTCATCAGAGCGCGAGACAAAGGGTGAGCTAAGTGTGACTGGTGTTTCTTCAATTAATTATTGAGAGGTAAGGATTGAGGGACGTTACGACCCTTGGAGTCAGGTACGTTCCCGTTTCCTATGCACCCATGGAATGGGTCTCTGCCATCAACATAGGACGCGTCACTCTGTTCTGTACACTGCACTACAAGGCTCCCTGGCCTTTCTTCTTGCACCTATGCCAGACGAGTTGGACGCACTATGGCGCCATCAATTGTGCACCCTGGCATACTCCCTCTGCACCATTCCTTTGTTGATTCCTAAACCGGGTGTGAGCTCTCGGTTTCATTATTATTTTATTGAGTGATGTTAGTAATGGGGCGAGTGACTGTTCTCTCATTCCATTTTGAGTGATCGTGAGTTGAGTGTAATTTCCCTCGCCATCGATGAATTTCCCGTGATTCCTTCAACCAGCCACCTCCCTGGGTGCTGCCGCATGGTCTCTGCCATGAAGGATGAAGGATGTGTGCTATGAAGACACCTTGTTACCTCCTCCATCCGACACAACAACACCAGATGCAACCTCGATAATCGACATTCCTCCTCGGCAATATGGGCCAAGTTTTCTAACCCTACACCTTCAGTTTCTCAGTGATGGTTATGTCTTAAGTGTGGGGACATTCGTGGTTGGTCTTATGTGAGGTACCAGGTCCTTGAAGTTTGGTTTACCCTTCCTGCTAAGGTCTTAAGTGTGGAGACGTGTCCCTGCACGTCTATGTTATATACCCCTATGCATATACCATGCTATGATCATGCATCTATGCCGTGATTTCATTTTACCCTGATGGAGTCCCTTCCCCACTCTTCCATTCTATTTCACCCTGTCCTTGGAGTTGTTTCTTGACCATTTGCCCTTATTCTTGGTTTTGCGCTTCTTTCGTACGAACGGATCTTATGTTCATCGAAATCCCAATCCAACCTTACAACCTTATTTGTCCCTTTGAACTAACTATTTTTTCTTTTTACCGACCCCTATTATGACAGACGATTCTAAAGTTATTAATTTTTGAAACAATTCTCATAAAATGGACGATTTTCCATGTGAACGCGTCTTTATTGCTTTGGAACCCTGATCTGATCTATCAAACCTATCCTGCCCATTCCCCTTGATATTTTTTCTTTTTATTCCGTGTCCTTCTAATGCACAATTTATCCGTTATTAATTTTTATGAGTTTTCCGGCCTTTTTCGTGCTTATTTTTCACATTTTTCCATGTGAACCTACCCTATTTTCATCGGAATTCCAGTTTGATTTGACAGCTGTGTCTTGTCAGCCTTTCTCTCGCTTTTTTATTTTTCTTCCCCCCTCTTCTGACTGTTGGATTTTTAGTTATTAATTTTTTCAAGTGTTTTTTTATGTATTTTTCCTATTTTTTCCACGTGAACCCCTCCTATTTTCCCCCCAATTGAGTTTTGATGTGCCAACCCTGTGAATTCCTTTCTTTTGGATATTTTTCCTTTTTACCGCCCGCTATTCTGACGCACGATTCTTCCCGTATTAATTTTCGAGTCCATTTTCAATCCCATTTTTGGGGTTTTTCCCATGTAAACGCATCCTGTCTCAATTGAAATTGTGTTTTGTCATGATAGCATTGTAGGACACATTGTTTTGCACACTTTTCCTTCTTTCAGCACTTCGTCCCGATGCGCAAATTTTTCAATATTAATATCCATATGTGTCTTCGGGTTTGTTTTTTACGTTTTTCCATGCAAACACCTTGATTTTGCCCCGAAACCCGTGTTGCATGTTTCCATCCTTTTCCCCTCGTCGCCGACACATTTTCCCTTTTTATGGATTTTTGATCCGACGAACAGTTTGGATTTTATTAATTTTTCTTCTTTTTTTTCTGACCGCGTTTCTCGTGCCACACGTGAACGCGCCTGTTTTTGGTTTTACGCGCCTCGGGATGCCCTGTGGCTTGTGCATCACCATCCCTGCCCGTTTGACCCTGTCATTGCAAATTTTTTTACCCCTGTCTGCGCAGGCGCACGAGCCGGGGGTGTGTTTCTTGCCCTCCATTTTCCATTTTTTATTGTATTTCTCTATTTTTTCTTTTTAAAAAAAACAACCCCAGCTAAAAAAAGTAAAAAAATATAATAACAATAATAATAATAATTTTAAAAAAAACAACAATAGAACAACAAGAAAGAAAGAAAAACAAATTTAAAAAAACAACCCACCTAGAAAAAAAAAACCAAGCAAGAAAAAAAACAATAAAAATTAAAAAAGAAAACACAAAACCCAAAAAAAAACCCAAGGAGAGAAAAAAACCAACACCACTAAAAAAGGAAAAAAAGAAAAAGAAAACAAAAAAAGAGAAAAAAAAACCTACCTGGTTGCCATTCGTGCGCGCCTCCCCTTCTTCTCCCCTCCTATTTCTTCTTCTCCTCCTCCCTTTCTCCTTCCCCTTCCCCTTCTCTTCTTCTTCCCCTCCTTCTTCCTTCTCGTCCTTCTCCTCTGCCTCTCAGTTGCCCACGACAGCACCTGTGACGCCGCCAGCCCAGACGCCTTCTGCTACCACTCTAGCAGTCGCCCTTCGTCCTCGACGTCGCCATCATCACCTGCCTCCTCTTCTTCCTTCTCCTCCTCCCCCACCACCACTTCCTCCCTCCTCCTCCTCCTCCTCCTCCTCCTCCTCCTCCTCCTCCTCCTCCTCCTCCTCCTCCTCCTCCTCCTCCTCCTCCTCCTCCTCCTCCTCCTCCTCCTCCTCCTCCTCCTCCTCCTCCTCCTCCTCCTCCTCCCTGCTCCTCCCCCTCCTCCTCTTCCTCCTCCCCCACCACCACCACCAACACCTCCTCCTCCTCCTCCTCCTCCTCCTCCTCCTCCTCCTCCTCCTCCTCCACCTCCATAACCTTACTCTAGTTAGTTTTAACTTCATTTTGGTTAGTTGTTAACCTCACCATAGTTAATAATTAACTCAACCCTAGTTAATACCCAAACTAACCTCAGTTAGTTAACCCCCCCCCCAAACTAACCTCAGTTAGTTAACCCCCCCCCCCAAACTAACCTCAGTTAGTTACCCCCCCCCCCCCCCAAACTAACCTCAACTAGTTACCCCCCCCCCCCCACACTAACCTCAGTTAGTTAACCCCCCCAAACTAACCTCAGTTAGTTAACCCCCCCCCCCCCCCACACTAACCTCAGTTAGTTAACCCCCCAACCTAACCTCAGTTAGTTAACCCCCCCAAACTAACCTCAGTTAGTTACCCCCCCCCCCAAACTAACCCCAGTTAGTCAACCCCCCCTCCCAACTAACCCTAGTTAATTTAACTATCCGGTTAGTCTCCACCCTAACCTAGTTCACCTTGACTAGACTAACCAAACCCTGACTACCCTGACCTACCTAACTAACCAGACCCTAACTACCCTGCCCTACCTAACTAACCAGACCTAACTAACCAGACTTGACTAGACTAGCTTAACTAGACTAGCCTAACCAGACCTGACTTAACTGACCTACCTCGACTAACCAGACTTACTTGACCTCACTTGACCTCACTTAACCAACTAACCTAATTTAACTCACTTCATTGATTTACTCAACTAAATTAACTTAATCGACTTTATCAGACTAAGCTAACCTAATTTACCTAATCTACTCAGTTAGCCCCCGTTCCTACCCTTTCTCTTTCGTTCTTTTTCTTGCTAAGTACAGGTGTGCTAGCGGGTGTTCACGCGCGAGGACATGCTCTCGACTTGTCCTTGCAGTGGAGTATTGCAGACCCGCCATTCACACGCAGTCATCCTTCGCTGTTCACATTGATTTTTTGGAAGAATGCACATACATAATCTAGAGAATATGGAATTCCACAAGCATCTACTATTAGAATTGGATTGCATTTTGTGACCTCACAATAGGATAGGGATAATTTCGATGACTTGGCCACTTATTATGAGTGGAGCACTTTGTGACCTTGCAATAGGATAGGGATACTTTTGATAATCTGGCCACTTATTTTGAGTGGTTCAAATATAGATTTTAGATTCTTCATGATGAGCAATATGCAAAATATAAACTACTAGCTTGATTAGGTAACAATGATGCATCTATTTAAGCATAGAGGATTTGACCTTAGACATTAACTACATTGTTCTTATTTTTTTACCTTAACAAGATACTTGTTAAACATCCATCATAATGAATTTGGGCTAATATCTGTCTTAATTTCCTTCATGAAATAGCTAGGTTATAGATATAAACTTTTCACAATTAATTATTTAAGCCAAACATTTATTGCTAGTGTGAAAACATCCAATTTGTGTAAGGATTCCTATATGAGGGCTAGATGCCATCACATGAGTGTAACTCTAATTGAATTTCCTCCTAAGTGTTGGGACCTAAAATGGGCATGACACTAGCTCTAAGGCTCTAGCCACGAGCCTCTATGCTAAACCAAAACACCCCACAGCTTCACAGCCAGGAGCGTCTAGAGGCTACTTACACTAGCCTAACTTAAATAAGCATTTGTATCATTTATAGTCCAAGGGATCCATTCCCAAACTCCTCACAGGGAGTACCCAAACATAGTCATATCACATAAACAAGAATCACCCCTTAGCTAACTACCGTGGCTCACTTCAGCTCTCCTATACCTTGAGGATTGGCCCTAAGATGCGATGTTCAAACATAAAGCACGTACGATACATAGTCCTCTTATACTCAATAGTTCTAAGAGATATAATATGATCCTCATTGCACACTCCCCAAAGAAATCAATTGTTAGCCCTATGGCTTGAGATACCTCACCTTCAACAGCATGGGTCAATGTTTATGAAGACAATTGCCATGCATCTAGGATGATTCCATGTGTTGAATGCAATGCAATTGTAAATGATTCATAGTGCTCAACCATTTTTATTCATTTAAAACAATATTGTGACAGTGTGAAGCCATTTCTTTTCGTGTTTTCATTCTAAGTGTTATTACTGTGTTGCATAGGGTCAACACCGAGCATGCTCATGCTTCTGAACACTTTAATTCTCTAAACACATGTATCCTATATGCAAAATGCATTTTTAAAAATATATCAAATTCAGCATGTAATCAGTACTTATTAGCCCCTCCTCTCCTTATCGTTTAGAGTTGTGCATTCAGTGGTAGGTTTAGAGAGTGTTTTGATGTATTTTTCTTCATAAAGAGTAATAAATGCTCACTTCAACATATAGATAGGAATAAATGAGGCTAAACCTCTTGCTTCAGTCCTACCATAGATCCACATATACATATGTTATTTTTTCCTAAATTTTTAAGCATGAAAAACCTATTTTTTTCTTATTTTTCTCTATTTTTTCCTATTTATTTATCAATAAATATTGATATTTTTTTATTTTCTAATGTGACTTGATTAAACATGTTAAGAATTATTTTCATCCTTCATTTCATCCCATGAGAACACCATTGACACATCAAAATCCCCAAAATCCATGATTTACCCTAAAACTGCAATTTTGCACGTTTTGCGTGTTTATGGAAAAACCAATAGACAACTGATCTTTGCTGATTTTCTTAATGTTTCTCATAAAGCAGATAATTGACAATCAAGAGTAATCATTTTCAATTATTTGCAACAATCAAGATCTATCATAAAGCTATGAAATTTATTACTTACTCATAAAACCATGCTTTATCTCACACATATCTTGTATTTGGAAGGCCGCTTATGCTCACTAAAAAAAGCTAACACTCCTCCAAACATCAATCTACACTTCATCGTGCCTGAGCATCATCTTCCAATCGAAATCTCCCAAATCAACCCACCCCCTTCTCTCATATATTGAACCATAAGAACATGCATCAAGAGGATAGAGGAAAGAGGAGAGAGAAAGACTAAATTTTGAGATCTCCATCTGGGTAGCCTCTTTGATGGTTCTTTTTAGCCAATCTATGTTGGAGCAGTTGGTTAGCGACTCACTCTAGATTTTTGTTAGATTATGATGGACCTATCCCTCGTGGGTTTCCTGCCTTGATCTTGTCAAGGGGTAGGGTGAGAGCTGTGTTTGTGCCTTGTTGGTTATTCTATTTTGCGGCAGCTTGGTGCTTTTTATTGTTGTTGTTTGTGCAGATTAGTTTGGGGATTCGACAGGATGAGTCACCCTATCCCATGGTCACCATTGAGAGTAGGATTTAAATATCCAAGACATCCTGAAAAAGAGTGGAATGATGCAAATTTGAAGCGGAATTTAAAGCTCGACGACGGAAGTGGAAGACGCGGATCCAACAATTTTAAGTGATCATGGAAGATGGGAATGAAAATTTTGACATTTCCAGTGATTGCAAATTTTTCATAAATTTTGAGTACTAGATCGAAGTAAGACTACTCCTCTGTTGTTCAAGACTTCAAGCCGGACGCATAGAAATTTCCAGATCTCAAATCAGTCGTGTTGGACGAGGAAGAAGCTAAAAGTCGGGCACTTAGAAGGCCAAATAATGGCCAAATTTCAAGTGGGCATGGCCTTTTGGTTTTGGGGGGGGAGGAATTAAAAACAAAATTTATCAAATGTGGGGGGGGGGGGGGGGGGGGGGGGTGGAGAGGGGCATTTTTTATAGTGGCGATCAACAAAATGGCGTCCGATTTAGAGAAAGTGGGGTGGAGAGACTGAAAACTTCGGCTCTCCTATAGCTCGAGGATTGGCCCCGAGATGCGTCGTTCAAACACAAAGCACATACAATACATAGCCCTCTCTTATACTCAACCATTCTAGGAGATAGAATATGATCCTCACTACACACTCCCTAAAGAAATCAATCGCTAACCCTACGACTTGGGATACCTCACCCTCATGGTGGGTCAATGTTTATGAAGACAATTGCCATGCATCCAGGATGATACCATGTGTTAAATGCAATACAACTACAAATGATTCATAGTGCTCAACCATTTTTATTCATTTAAAACAGCATTGTGACAGTGTGAAATGTCTAGACTTAAAACGGGCCCGACACTGGCTCTTTAGCACTAGCGGGACCTCTAAGACACACAAGACACCCCACACGGCCTCACGGCCATGAGCGTATAAGGCTCACACTACAGTAAACTCTAATATCGATTTTGCATTTGTCATAGGACACAGTCCAACGTTTACCTTCCCTTCTCCTCAGAGGGAGATCCCATAACATATAGGTATAATACCTCGTATCACATACATAGGAGGCAATCTCTCAACTGAAACACTGTGGCCTCACTCCAACTCTCCTACATCTCGGGGATTGGCCCCTTGATACACTGCCTCGACATAAAGAACAAGCGTACATGCTCTACTCTTTGATTTATCGAACGATCCAGGAGTTGATATTTCCTCACTGAACTTACCCCAAAGAACCGCTCGTCTATTCTACAGCAAGGACTTCCTCACACTCTCAGTGTTAGTCAATGTTCGGCATACAAGTGCTATGCATCCAAGATTTTATACCATGTAGCATGCAAAGTGCAAATGTGGATGTCTATTGTGCACAAAAATTTTGTTTTAAAACAAGTAAGCAAAGTGGAGTGTAAAATCAGCCCTTCAATGATTTTCAATCTATACATTATTGCTACGTTGCTAGAGACTAGCACTGAACTTAATCGTGCTACTAGTCTCTTAACCTTAAACAAAAGATCATCCTATATGACATGCACAACCAAAAGATCCAATTTTACTTCATTTTCCGCACTTAAACTCTTCCACAACCCTTCTTTTCCACCTACCATTTATATGTTGCATCGTTGTATAGCTGTAGGGTTTTTTTTTTTGTCATTTTCAATGCATAAAGCAATAAAAACACACTAAAACATAATGAAAAGGGTTGAATTGAGGCTATAACTCATGCCTCAACCTTGCCAAACATTCATGGACATTAATCATATTTTATCTTATTTTTCGACGCTCAAAAACATATTTTTCTCCCTTTTCTCTATTGTGGCATACAAATGCCTGGCAGCCAAACATCCTCAAGTGATCATAGGAGGGTCTCATGCCACTCCATGCCTCATGCGGAGTAATAACATCCAAAGAGAAACACGACATCCGATTAACCAAGTAGACTGTTGTCATAAGGGTCTCAATCCAAAAGCCATAAGACAACCTAGCTGTGGTAAGCATAGAAACAACCTTTGCCTATAAAGTCAGGCACATGCCATGAGCAATCCCATAATACTGTGGCATAAGAAATCAATGCCATATTGCTGATAAGAGACACGTAAGCTGGGAGAGATAGCATGACTCTCATAATCCATCTGCAAGCATCTAGGCATGCTACCAGGCAGAATCCATAAACCTGTCAAGCATAGTAACAGCATCCTCAATCCATACCAAAGGGTAAGCCCAAACACGGTGGGTAGCATGATCCATGATGAAGGTCACAAAATACGATGCTCCACCAAGTGACTGGGAAGGCATAGGTCCATATACTACAACATGGACTAGATCTAGAGGAGCATGCCTCACACGAGTGCCATAAGCCAAAGAGGCTTTGCACGGACCATGAGTACAATGAGGGCAAGTAGCATGGGGAAGAGCATGCAATAAACCCATATCACATAAAGCATCCATCTCAGTGTGTCGTACATGGCCTAGGCGACAATGCCATAACAATGCATGTGGTATCTGCATAATTGCAACCATAGAATCTCCCACATGAGAGACATGCACTACATAATCACTGCCATATCTGGCACCTCTTGCCAATACCAAGCAACCATAATGGATTTTCCATGAAGTATCCCCAAGAGAGACATAATATCTTGCACCATGCAAGTGACTGACAGAGATCAGGCTCTTATTGAGCGTAGGTATATACAAGGCATCATGGAGCATAAGAGAAGACCCATTTGGCTCTATGTGGAGTAACATGACAAGATGCCATACTGTCTAAAAGCCAATCAAAGGTATAGGCTGTATCATTGAGCAAGTAATCTGCAGGGTAACACAATGTCAGGAGTCTAGGCTTAGCTGCATCATCATGGGTAACTACATGCACCATACCACTATCAACAATGGTCTCACCTACTGTATCACTAACTCTTCTCTCATGTTTAGTGCGATGCAATCATTTCTGCTCTCTAATCCACTTGAAGCATTTACGCTTCACATGCCCTGTCTTTCCACAATGAAAGCAAACAAAACTTGTAAAACCTGTAAAAGAGGACAATTGCTCTGTAATAGCATGAGTAGGGTTGTCCAATACATCCAAGGAGCTCAAAGAATCAAGGAACTCTCATCAAAGAGAACAAGCTCATCAAGAGGACTGTCTGCATGACTAGAAGAGCTAGAAGTCATCATAGCATACTTCAAAGGGAACTCATCCAAACCAGAAGGGGAGAACACAAAGGCATCAACCACGGATGTAAAAGCTCCCACACGGACAAGCCTAGCAGACAAAAGCATGACATCCAACCACTGTAGCTCGCAGCTATAAAAGCATAAGCATGCCTCAGAGCCATAAAAGCATAAGTATCCGTGAAACATAGGAGTATACATAACTTTGCAATGTCTCATACCATCTACTGACATACATGTCCAGCCAAGAACGGCAGATGGCAAATAAACATGCAAGAATCAAGCTCCAATAAAAGCCCAAATATCTGTGTAAAAGCATCCATGTAAGAGGCTCTATAAAATACATAGCAGCAGACCATGTGCATACATGGGTGGCCATAAAGATCAACTACTCCTTGACATACACAGGAAATAGCATCCCAAATAGCATAGATGCCATACAACAGAGAAGCAAGACGGCCATAACTGTAAATCCCAAGCACTATCCAAGTCCACTGATCAGTAAGTATCCCGCATATCAAATGGAAACGAGCAATCACAGCTCAATAGGCAAATGCCAAAACAAGGGAGCAGTCACTACTCAATACATGTAAGTGCATCCATAATCGAAGCATCAAATCCCATATAGCATCAAATCCCAAAGATCCATAATCGGACCATCAAATCCCATATAGCATCCAAGGTCGTAATTGATGCCAGGAGGCATATTTCACGGTGGATTCCGTGCCACGGTGGATTCCGTAAACTTTGATGACTAGGGGCTCATACACAAAGTGGATTCTTTGTGCGAGAAGTTGATGGGGACGCCTGTCCTTTTCGGGCGTTTCATTAATTTAGTATGTACATGGGTGATTCCATAGCGGGTGATTCCACAAAATGCATATTAAATTAATAAACGTTTATGAGTTTAGAGTGCGCACTCGTAATAAATTAAGGTTAGGATTGATTTCTAACCAGTTGATTTATTTATGTACCTGAAGACTGCTAGGTATTCACTTTTGTCGGTTTAATTATACTATTTTACTAAGGATTGTGAATACTTCAGTTGATGTGTAGAGATAGCAGCAGTGGCGGAGGAAAGCATTGGAGGATAGCAAGTATTCAATTTATCATTTATATTTTGATGGGTGCATACCTTAGGCATAGCACCTATATTTTGTCGCGCCTATCTATTGAGGGGTTGGATATTTATTATTATTTTGTATGCGCATGGGTGCACGATTATGTTATTTCTACTTGGACATTGTATTGGGCATGCCAAACTCTTTGGGCACCGTCCATTAGCTTTATTCCTATTTTACGTTAAAGCAAACTCAAAAGCTAAAAGCTTGCTATTTTGTAATTTGGGCTATTATTTGAGCTTGAAGATGATTAATACATAAAAATACATGCTTTGTGGAGCGCTTACACAAGGCATGGGGGCAGATTGCACCCAATTGGTCTCTTGTTCATGTCGTTCATGCTTTTTACATTGAATTTTGTGCAAAAAGTAGAGTTCTATTGTTCTTGGGGACCTTCCGACATTCACTACGTGAGCGTACAGCATCCGACCTGCGCACCAGTGGTATCAGAGCGAAGGTGAGATCAAGAGCTTCCAATCGCTACCCATCTTGTGCGAAGGCAGAGCTCCTGGAACAATCGAGCTCTACGGTCAATCTCGTCGCGAACGGTCGATACGAGTGGATTCCTGGTCATCAAGAACCTCTGTTTCCATCATCAGACTGCGAAGGACTAGCTTGCAGAGGCGGAGGACCACTCCTACATCCTCACATACAAGTCGTCAAGAACCAGAGATAAGTTTCAATGTCTATAAGCTTAAAAGCTTAAAACCTACAGACTACAAAGCTTAGTATTAAGCTTTAATAAGCTTAATATCCTAAATCTCATCTTGGGCGGCGTTAGTATGTTCTCGCCGTGATCAAACGCGACGACAGCATGCCGCGTTACTTCAAAATCGAATTGGGCTTCTTAAAGCCTTAAGCTACACTACTAAGCTAAGTCATTTAAGCCATAGGTCACACCAAAGCAATCAAATTCTGCAAGTCTATCAAGTCGAAGTTCTGCAAGTTACATAAAACAATCAAATTCTGCAAGTCTTCAAACTCTGCAAGTCATATAAGTCTGCCACTCTGCAAGTCAAACAAGTCATCTGAAGTCAAAACTCACTTCTGTTCAAAACTCATAGAAGGGCTGTTCCTGCACAGAAACTCCGAACTGCAAAGTTGTTCATTGCAAGGTACTCTACGCATAAGAAGGTTTGCTCAAGCATTTCAGCACATGCAGAAGATTAAAATGCAGATTTCTCAAAAATTACAAATCCCGCAATAGCCAAAGACGAAGATTGTGAAAGCCACACCCAAAAATATAAAAGCCTTGTATTACGGAACTTGAGCTACGCTCATCCCGCTAGCTTGATTTTGAGAGTGAGAGGTCTTTTGAGTTTTACACGATAATCAATTGCTATCCCACCCCAGGGGTATGATGCCAGGAGGCATATTTCACAGTGGATTCTGTGCCACGGTAGATTCCGTGAGGTTTTACGGTGGATTCCGTAAACTTTGATGATGACTGGGGGCTCATACACAAAGTGGATTCTTTGTGCGAGAAGTTGATGGGGACGCCTGTCCTTTCCGGGCGTTTCATTAATTTAGTGTGTACAGGAGTGATTCCATAGCGGGTGATTCCGCAAAATGCATATTAAATTAATAAACGTTTATGAGTTTAGAGTGCGCACTCGTAATAAATTAAGGTTAGGATTGATTTCTAACCTATTGATTTATTTATGTAGCTGAAGAGTGCTAGATATTCACTTTTGTCGGTTAAATTGTATTATTTTACTAACGATTGTCAATGCTTTAGTTGATGTGTAGAGATAGCAGTAGTGCGAGAGGAAAGCATTGGAAGATAGCGAGTATTCGATTTATCATTTATATTTTGATGGGCGTATACCTTAGGCATGGCGCCTATATTTTGCCGCGCCTATCTATTGAGGCATTGGATATTTATTATTATTTTGTATGCACATGGGCACACGATTATGTTATTTCTACTTGGACATTGTATTGGGCATGCCAGACTCTTTGGGCACCGTCCATTAGCTTTATTCCTATTTTCTGTTAAAGCAAACTCAAAAGCTAAAAGCTTGCTATTTTGAATTTGGGCTATTATTTGAGCTTGAAGATGATTAATACATATAAATACATGCTTTGTGGAGTGCTCACACAAGGCATGGAGGGAGATTGCACGCAATTGGAATCTTGTTCATGTCGTTAATGCTTTTTACATTGAATTTTGTGCAAAAAGTAGAGTTCTATTGTTCTTGGGGACCTTCCGGCATTCACTACATGAGCGTACAGCATCCGATCTGCACACCATTGGTATCAGAGCGAAGCTGAGATCAAGAGCTTCCAATCGCTACCCATCTTGTGCGAAGGCGGAGCTCCTAGAACGATCGAGCTCTACGGTCAATCTCGTTGCGAACGGTCAATACGAGTGGATTCCTGGCGATCAAGAACCTCAGTTTCCATCATCAGACTACGAAGGACCAACTTGCAGAGTCGGAGGACCACTCCTACATCCTCACATACAAGTCGTCAAGAACTAGAGATAAGTTTCAATGTCTATAAGCTTAAAAGCTTAAAACCTAAAGACTACAAAGCTTAGTATTAAGCTTTAATAAGCTTAATATCCTAAATCTCATCTCGAGCGGCGTCAGTATCTTCTCTCCATGATCAAACGCGACGACAGCATACCGCGTTACTTCAAAATCGAATTAGGCTTATTAAAGCCTTAAGCTATACTACTAAGCTAAGTCATTTAAGCCATAGGTCACACCAAAGCAATCAAATTCTGCAAGTCTATCAAGTCGAAGTTCCGCAAGTTACATAAAGCAATCAAATTCTGCAAGTCTTCAAACTCTGCAAGTCATATAAGTCTACCACTCTGCAAGTTAGACAACTTCATGGTTTTTACATTGAATTTTGTGCAAAAAGTAGAGTTCTATTGTTCTTGGGGACCTTCCCGCATTCACTACGCAAGCGTATAGTATCCGATCTGTGCACCAGTGGTATCAAAGCGAAGCTGAGATCAAGAGCTTCCAATCGTTACCCATCTTCTGCGAAGGCAGAGCTCTTGGAACGATCGAGCTCTATGGTCAATCTCGTCGCGAACTATCGATACGGGTGGATTCCTGGCGATCAAGAACCTGTGTTTCCATCATCAGACTGCAAAGGACCAGCTTGCAGAGGCGGAGGACCGCTCCTACATCCTCACATACAAGTCGTCAAGAACCAGAGATAAGTTTCAATGTCTATAAGCTTAAAAGCTTAAAACCTAAAGACTACAAAGCTTAGTATTAAGCTTTAATAAGCTTAATATCCTAAATCTCATCTCGGGCGGCGTCAGTATCTTCTCGCCGTGATCAAACGCGACGACAGCATGCCCCGTTACTTCAAAATCGAATTGGGCTTATTAAAGCCTTAAGCTACACTACTAAGCTAAGTCATTTAAGCCATAGGTCACACCAAAGCAATCAAATTCTGCAAGTCTATCAAGTCGAAGTTCTGCAAGTTACATAAAGCAATCAAATTCTGCAAGTCTTCAAACTCTGCAAGTCATATAAGTATGCCACTCTGCAAGTCAGACAATTCATCTGAAGTCAAAACTGACTTCTGTTCAAAACTCATAGAAGGGTTGTTCCTGCGCAGAAACTCCGAACTGCAAAGTTGTTCATTGGAAGGTACTCTACGCATACGCAGGTTTGGTGAAGCATTTTCAGCACACGCAGAAGATTAAAACGCAGATTTCTCAAAAATTACAAATCTCGCAATAGCCAAAGACGAAGATTGTGAAAGCCACACCCAAAAATATATAAGCCTTGTATTACGGAACTTGAGCTACGCTCATCCCGCTAGCTT
Source organism: Lygodium microphyllum (assembly GCF_053477565.2). NCBI lineage: Eukaryota > Viridiplantae > Streptophyta > Polypodiopsida > Schizaeales > Lygodiaceae > Lygodium > Lygodium microphyllum. The sequence goes on from NC_141146.1 coordinate 65,884,118, forward strand.
GATGTTGAGAGTGAGAGGTCTTTTGAGTTTTACAGGATGATCAATTGTTATTCCACATCGGGGGTATGATGCCAGGAGGCATATTTCACAGTGGATTCCGTGCCACAGTGGATTCCATGAGGTTTTACGGTGGATTCCGTAAACTTTGATGATGACTCGGGGCTCATACACAAAGTGGATTCTTTGTGCGAGAAGTTGATGGGTACGCCTATCCTTTTCGGGCGTTTCATTAATTTAGTGTGTACACTGGTGATTCGATAGCGGGTGATTCCGCAAAATGCATATTAAATTAATAAACGTTTATGAGTTTAGAGTGCGCACTCGTAATAAATTAAGGTTAGGATTGATTTCTAACCAGTTGATTTATTTATGTACCTGAAGACTGCTAGATATTCACTTTTGTCGGTTTAATTGTATTATTTTACTAAGGATTGTGAAAACTTCAGTTGATGTGTAGAGATAGCAGCAGTGGCGGAGGAAAGCATTGGAGGATAGCGAGTATTCGATTTATCATTTATATTTTGATGGGCGCATGCCTTAGGCAATGGCGCCTATATTTTACTAATGATTGTGAAAACTTCAGTTGATGTCTTTTGAGTTTTACAGGATGATCAATTGCTATCCCACCCCGGGGGTATGATGCCAGGAGGCATATTTCACAGTGGATTCCGTGCCATGGTAGATTCCGTGAGGTTTTACGGTGGATTCTGTAAACCTTGATGATGACTCGGGGCTCATACACAAAGTGGCTTCTTTGTGCGAGAAGTTGATGGGGACGCCTGTCCTTTTCGGGCGTTTCATTAATTTAGTGTATACACGGGTGATTCCATAGCGGGTGATTCCGTAAAATGCATATTAAATTAATAAACGTTTATGAGTTTAGAGTGCGCACTCGTAATAAATTAAGGTTAGGATTGATTTCTAACCAGTTGATTTATTTATGTAGTTGAAGACTGCTAGGTATTCACTTTTGTCGGTTTAATTGTATTATTTTACTAACGATTGTGAATACTTCAGTTGATGTGTAGAGATAGCAGCAGTGGCGGAGTAAAGCATTGGATGATAGCGAGTATTCGATTTATCATTTATATTTTGATGGGCGCATATCTTAGGCATGGCGCCTATATTTTGTCACGCCTATCTATTGAGGCGTTGGATATTTATTATCATTTTGTATGCACATGGGCGCACGATTATGTTATTTCTACTTGGACGTTGTATTGGGCATGCTAGACTCTTTGGGCACCGTCCATTAGCTTTATTCCTATTTTGTGTTAAAGCAAACTCAAAAGCTAAAAGCTTGCTATTTTGTAATTTGGGCTATTATTTTAGCTTGAACATGATTAATACATAAAAATACATGCTTTGTGGAGCGCTCACACAAGGCATGGGGGGAGATTGCACCCAATTGGTCTCTTGTTCATGTCGTTCACGCTTTTTACATTGAATTTTGTGCAAAAAGTAGAGTTCTATTGTTGTTGGGGACCTTCCGGCATTCACTACCCGAGCGTACAGGATCCGATCTACACACCAGTGGTATTAGAGCGAAGCCGAGATCAAGAGCTTCCAATCGCTACCCATCTTGTGTGAAGACAGAGCTCCTGGAACGATCGAGCTCTACGGTCAATCTCGTCGCGAACGGTCGATACGGGTGGATTCATAGCGATCCAAAACCTCTGTTTCCATCATCAGACTGCGAAGGACCAGCTTGCAGAGGCGGAGGGCCACTCCTACATCCTCACATACAAGTCGTCAAGAACTAGAGATAAGTTTCAATGTCTATAAGCTTAAAAGCTTAAAACCTAAAGACTACAAAGCTTAGTATTAAGCTTTAATAAGCTTAATATCCTAAATCTCATCTCGGGCGGCATTAGTATGTTCTCGTCGTGATCAAACGCGACGACAGCATGCCGCGTTACTTCAAAATCGAATTGGGCTTATTAAAGCCTTAAGCTAGACTACTAAGCTAAGTCATTTAAACCATAGGTCACACCAAAGCAATCAAATTCTGCAAGTCTATCAAGTCGAAGTTCTGCAAGTTACATAGAGCAATCAAATTCTGCAAGTCTTCAAACTCTGCAAGTCATATAAGTCTGCCATTCTGCAAGTCAGACAAGTCATCTGAAGTCAAAACTGACTTCTATTCAAAACTCATAGAAGGGTTGTTCCTGCGCAGAAACTCCGAACTGCAAAGTTGTTCATTGGAAGGTACTCTACGCATACGCAGGTTTGGTGAAGCATTTTCAGCACACGCAAAAGATTAAAACGCAGATTTCTCAAAAATTACAAATCTCGCAATAGCCAAAGACCAAGATTGTGAAAGCCACACCCAAAAAGATATAAGCCTTGTATTCCGGAACTTGAGCTACGCTCATCCCGCTAGCTTGATTTTGAGAGTGAGAGGACTTTTGAGTTTTACAGGATTATCAATTGCTATCCCACCCCGGGGGTATGATGCCAAGAGGTATATGTCACAGTGGATTCCGTGCCACGGTGGATTCCGTGAGGTTTTACGCTGGATTCCATAAACTTTGATGATGACTGGGGACTCATACACAAAGTGGATTCTTTGTGCGAGAAGTTGATGGGGACGCCTGTCCTTTTCGGGCGTTTCATTAATTTAGTGTCTACACGGGTGATTCCATAGTGGGTGATTCCGCAAAATGCATATTAAATTAATAAACGTTTATGAGTTTAGAGTGCGCACTCGTAATAAATTAAGGTTAGGATTGATTTCTAACCAGTTGATTTATTTATGTAGCTGAAGACTGCTAGGTATTTACTTTCGTCGGTTTAATTGTATTATTTTACTAACGATTGTGAATACTTCAGTTGATGCGTACAGATCGTAGCAGTGCCATGGAAAGCATTGGAGGATACCAAGTATTGGATTCATCATTTATATTTTGATGGGCGCATACCTTACGCATGGCGCCTATATTTTGTCGCGCCTATCTATTGAGGCATTGGATATTTATTATTATTTTGTATACGCATGGGCGCACGATTATGTTATTTCTACTTCGACATTGTATTGGGCATGCGAGACTTTATGGGCACCCTCCATTAGCTTGATTCCTATTTTGTGTTAAAGCAAACTCAAAAGCTAAAAGCTTGCTATTTTGTAATTTGGGCTATTATTTGAGCTTGAAGATGATTAATACATATAAATACATGCTTTATGGAGGGCTCACACAAGGCATGGAGGGAGATTGCACCCAATTGGTCTCTTGTTCATGTCGTTCATGCTTTTTACATTGAATTTTGTGCAAAAAGTAGAGTTCTATTGTTCTTGGGGACCTTCCGGCATTCACTACGCACGCGAGTGTACAGCATCCGATCTGCACACCATTGGTATCAGAGCGAAGCTGAGATCAAGAGCTTCCAATCGCTACCCATCTTGTGCGAAGGCGGAGCTCCTAGAACGATCGAGCTCTACGGTCAATCTCGTTGCGAACGGTCAATACGAGTGGATTCCTGGTGATCAAGAACCTCTGTTTCCATGATCAGACTGTGAAGGACCAGCTTGCAGAGTCGGAGGACCACTCCTACATCCTCACATACAAGTCGTCAAGAACTAGAGATAAGTTTCAATGTCTATAAGCTTAAAAGCTTAAAACCTAAAGACTACAAAGCTTAGTATTAAGCTTTAATAAGCTTAATATCCTAAATCTCATCTCGAGCGGCGTCAGTATCTTCTCTCCATGATCAAACGCGACGACAGCATACCGCGTTACTTCAAAATCGAATTGGGCTTATTAAAGCCTTAAGCTATACTACTAAGCTAAGTCATTTAAGCCATAGGTCACACCAAAGCAATCAAATTCTGCAAGTCTATCAAGTCGAAGTTCCGCAAGTTACATAAAGCAATCAAATTCTGCAAGTCTTCAAACTCTACAAGTCATATAAGTCTACCACTCTGCAAGTTAGACAAGTTCATGGTTTTTACATTGAATTTTGTGCAAAAAGTAGAGTTCTATTGTTCTTGGGGACCTTCCGGCATTCACTACGCAACCGTACAGTATCCAATCTGTGCACCAATGATATCAAAGCGAAGCTGAGATCAAGAGCTTCCAATCGTTACCCATCTTCTGCGAAGGCGGAGCTCTTGGAACGATCGAGCTCTATGGTCAATCTCATCGCGAACGATCGATACGGGTGGATTCCTGGCGATCAAGAACCTGTGTTTCCATCATCAGACTGCAAAGGACCAGCTTGCAAAGGCAGAGGACTGCTCCTACATCCTCACATACAAGTCGTCAAGAACCAGAGATAAGTTTCAATGTCTATAAGCTTAAAAGCTTAAAACCTAAAGACTACAAAGCTTAGTATTAAGCTTTAATAAGCTTAATATCCTAAATCTCATCTCGGGCGGCGTCAGTATCTTCTCACTGTGATCAAACGCGACGACAGCTTGCCCCGTTACTTCAAAATCGAATTGGGCTTATTAAAGCCTTAAGCTACACTACTAAGCTAAGTCATTTAAGCCATAGGTCACACCAAAGCAATCAAATTCTGCAAGTCTATCAAGTCAAAGTTCTGCAAGTTACATAAAGCAATCAAATTCTGCAAGTCTTCAAATTCTGCAAGTCTATCAAGTCAAAGTTCTGCAAGTTACATAAAGCAATCAAATTCTGCAAGTCTTCAAACTCTGCAAGTCATATAAGTCTGTCACTCTGCAAGTCAGACAATTCATCTGAAGTCAAAAGTGACTTCTGTTCAAAACTCATAGAAGGGCTGTTCCTACGCAGAAACTCCGAGCTGCAAAGTTGTTCATTGGAAGGTACTCTACGCATACGCAGGTTTGCTGAAGCATTTTCAGCACACGCAGAAGATTAAAACGCAAATTTCTCAAAAATTACAAATCTCGCAATAGCCAAAGACGAAGATTGTGAAAGCCACACCCAAAAATATATAAGCCTTGTATTACGGAACTTGAGCTACGCTCATCCCGCTAGCTTGATTTTGAGAGTGAGAGGTCTTTTGAGTTTTACAGGATGATCAATTGCTATTCCACCCCGGGGGTATGATGCCAGGAGGCATATTTCACGGTGGATTCCGTGCCACAGTGGATTCCATGAGGTTCTTAGTGTTTCGAGTCATGTTTATGACTGCGATGCGTTCCACGAATTATCGACAAAGGGTTGAGATGATGAACATCTTAGACCGCATTTACAATCCATCGTCTGTGTACATGGAACAGAGATGGATGGGTGGTTCAGGGATCTATTACATAACTGCCTATCGACCTGCGTACCTTCAAATTAACTTGAAGAGAATCAAGTGGATGGAGGATTTGAAGATCGTGAAGCTGTTCATCTTTGTTGAGGCTCACGCGAAAGTGTCCCTACAGGTCGGGGGTCGAAGGGTTAACCAGAATAAGTATGTGTACGGAGAAGTGATTCAAAGAATCCCTGCCGACCGAATCAAGGTTTTGGGACATCATGTGAAGAATGGATATCAAAGGAAAAGATACCCTAATCTTCCAATGAACTATCGATTCCTGAAAATCGATGACCTTGTGCATTCTTCAAGCGTCAGATTGAATATCTAGGATTCATAGTATCATCAGAAGGAATATCAGTAGACCCAGCCAAAGTCAGAGATGTGCTTGAATGGCCAATACCAATATCCATTAAAGAAATATGTAGCTTTCTTGGCTTGACAGGATGGTATAGGGTCTTTATCAAAAACTATGCTTTGATTGCAGCACCTCTTACAGACTTACTAAAGAAGCAGACTTCCATTACATGGTCAACTCCCGAACAAAATAGCTTCGACCAATTGAAGCAATGTTTGGTATCAGCACCTATTCTAAAACTTCCTGACCTCAATAAGGAGTTCGAGGTAGTAACTGATGCCAGCATTCTTGCCTTGGGGTGTGTACTTATGCAGGAAGGTCATCCAGTAGCATATTCTTCAAGGAAATTGGAGAGTCATGAAAAGAATTATGCCACGCATGATCTGGAATTATTAGCTGTCATCCATGCTCTAAAGCTTTGGAGACACTACCTGTTGGGTAACAAGTTTACACTAGTGACTGATCATAAAAAGTCTCAAGTGGAACTTTACCTAGAACAAGCTCAACGAGGCAATGTTAGTGGATTGAAGTGCTGGAGGAGTGTGACCTTAAGATCAAGTACCGACCTGGAAAGGAGAATGTAGTTGTTGATGCACTCAATCGCAAGGCATTCCTTAATTCACTAATCTTGCAAAATCCATCAATAGCTAGATCTCTAGCTACAGAGGTGTCCATGCCAAACGACCTAATACTTGAGCTAGCTAGAGAAGAAGCATGCCATGATCCAGCCTATCAAAAGATGCTAAGGGAAATCTCTATCAAGGACCAGGAACAAAAGACTATAGGCCAAAGGTCATGAATTCTCTGTCAATAATGGACATGTCTACTATAGAATGAGAGCATGTATACCGGCAAGCCAGTTATTTAAATAGAAGATATTGTGCGAAGCTCATGATTTCACTTTCTCGGGACATCAAAGCTGCGAAGGATAGACAGAAGGCATACACGGATTTGAAGTGTCAAGATAGAATATTTGAGGAAGGAGACATGGTCTTCATTCACGTATGCCCAAAGAAGAGTTCTCTATCCTTAGGAGATTGCAGGAAGCTAAGTCCAAGGTATTGTGGACCATACAAGATCCTCAAGTGCTTAAGACCTAATGCTTATAGACTGCAACTCCCTGAAAACCTAAAGGTTCATAATGTATTCCATATCAGTCTATTGAAGAATGAAGTATGTACCTAACCCTAACCATGTACTTGATGACCAACAAATTGCAATATTTAGTCAAGGAGTCCTTGAGCTACGGCCTGATGGGATCTTAGATGCTAGGGGAAAAACGACTAAGATCTAGAACCTTGAAAGAATGCCTCGTCCAGTGGAAAGATTATCCCGAGGAGGATACCACTTGGGTGGATGAAAAGCACTCTCAACCATAAATATCCCCAGTTCATCTCGAGATGAGGACATCTCGATTCCTCCAAGGGGGAGAGAATGTAATATTTCCGTTTGAAATATTACTAGACCAACCTCCCGCACATCGTAAATTTGTGAAAAGGTTATCTCCATTTCCGGTAGTTGATTTATGATCGTACGCGAGAAAAGGAGTACTCCGCATTGGTAAATCGGGACCGAAGAATCATGACCTCTCCACTGGCAAAACGGGACCGAGGTTTAAATAACCCGCATAACCATAGGTAAACATCCTCTTGGGAGGAGGTCAAGAGGATAATGTAATATTTATTGCAAATTTTTTTATTACCTTCCCCCAGCCAAAGCATGGCTGAGGGAAGGGGATGGACTGAAATAGGGAACTTGAGAGGTGGAGGGGAGAAGAGCCATGCAGGCCACCACGTGGGAGGGTGTCCTCTCCCCCCTTTTCTTATATAAACCCCCTCTAACGGGGGAGTTGGGGGGCAAAAAGGAGAGTTGGGAGACTGATAGAGAGGAGGAGCTGACAAAAGGCGGTCGTAGAGAGGAACCAGAGGAGGTCGTGTTGCGAGGAGAGAGGAAGGGAGCTGTTGTTGATGCCGTGAGAGAAGCAGGCCACCGTGTCATGGTAGGCCGCGCTGTATACACTGCCAGGCCGCTGGCTATCACCGCCCAGACCAGCCACCAGCACTGCCATTTTGGCCGCCATAAGCCGTCAGGCCACTGCCATCTCCCTCACAAGTCCATCTTTCTCCCCCCTCCCCCCCAATCGATGTCAACTTCCACCTCGTTATTACCCCCTTCCTCTTCCACGTGGGTTCTGGTCATAGCCAGAAGCTTCTTTTAAGAAGCTTCTAAGGGGGCTTTCATAAGCCCCATTCACACAAGCCATCTATAAGTCCCTTCCCACTAGCCACCGCGGGTTTTCAAGGGAACCCATTTTTGTGGAAGAATTCTTGTGCACGAGGGGGGAAAAGTCCCAGCTTCCTTAAGCCCTATTTTCGCGTGGCCACCACGGGATTTTAAAAGAAGAAGAAGAAGCTTAGAAAGCCTCCATTCCCATAGCTCTCTCGTAAAAGGACCATCTCCACAATCCAAGCTCCAACCCCACAAGGCCTCCAATAAACCCAAATCCCACAAGCCGGTATTCTCAAGGATCCGTACTTCGGAAGGGATCTCCTGCATACGAGGGAGAAAGGTAAAGATCTTGAGGCTGCGTACCAAGGTGAGTAAATTCACCAAATCGTGTAAAGACAAAGGCAACCTGGAAGTCCAAAATTATGCCCACAATGGCCAAGAGGTTGCAAGTCGGCGGGCCTGCGGAAGGATCTTCTCCTAGTATTTACGTGGATATTTCCCGGAGCCCACAAGTCCAGGTTTTATCTATTTGGATTCCACACAAAAGTATTGAATTAGTCACGATAACTTCATGGATTAGGAAGCACCCATGCATGTTCAAATTCACCTAGTCAAGTTAAATGCAATTGGAAAATGAATTGGCTATTTGAATATTTACTAGAATTAGCTCAAGATATGAAAATTGGTCATTGGTACGTTCAATGGAATGAATGAAAAGAACATAAGGTGTCTATGCATTTTTAGGACCTTATCAGTAAGTTTCCTTTTGTGCATTCAAAAGTGACGAGCCTAGGACAACTGTTGCCTCATTACAAGGTTGAAATTATTGAGGTACACATTTTTACTAGGCATGGAAAGATTAATGGCATGTCACATTTTTAGATAAATCTTCTTGGTAATGATTCATTAAGGAAGTCGTTATCACCCGTAGGAAATAGCAAAGCATGGAAATAATTCTAGGGGCTGCATTAAATAGGTTAACTCTAGCTTCAATTGGCATGAATCTCATTTAACTACGTGTAGTTAGGAAAGGATTTCATGTTGCACATTCATCATACGTAAGAACTTCATTCATCAAGAGATGTAGTTAGGGAAAGGTTGCATGGTTCATTAAGCATGAAATCTTAAAAAGCTTAGAAAAAGAATTTTGAGCATGATTCGTGAATGCAAGTCCTAGTTGGATCAATGGAAGTTATGCCGAAATTTAACATGCCTTTTGGCCTTAACAAGAAAAGTTAGGGATTGTGCATCTAGTCATATGTAGAAGCAATGAATCGTGTGCTTACGTAAATTGTGACAAAAATGCAACTAGTTTTCCCCTTTTAGATCAAGTAAACATCTCTAGGAATGGTTCGTCCTTATCGCAAGACAAGTAAACTCGAATACCTAAATCACTTAAACCGCAAAGTATTCGCATAGGATGGTTCAGTCGATACGATAAATATCCAAGTGCTAACTAGGGTTTAGCGCGATAAGGATTCGACCTAGTTTTACACTTGTTGTCAAGTCAAAACCCTCAAACCCAAAGATCATACCCACATTCACAAAATGTTGAGTCAATTGGATGCTCATGCATAAAACGATCTAAGGTTTCTACCCTAAGGATCACTCGTTCAAATGATGAAACTCCGATTGAGTTGGAAATTCCTAGGACCGTGGCCTAATATAATTAGGAATGGGTTGGGTAAGAAGACACCCTAAACCCTGCTTCTCGGCTGGAGATAATTCCGTGACCAGAAAACGCCATTCAATGGGTGAAATGATCCCGTGGAATAGATGCAACACATGTGCAAAAGGTTGCAACATCGCATAGACTTGTGATTTGTTCACAAGAGAGTTTTGCCATTTCTTGAAATGAGATTGGCAAGTTATTGCGCAAATTTAACTTACAAGAGGATGAGTAATCATCCTGTTACATCACCTTTCTTGGGGAATAATTGCCAAGAAAAAGGGGAGTTAGGTATTTGCCTGGAAGCAAATGACCAATCAATAAATTGAAGCGACATGGTCGCCAGGATTTACTATTAATAAAACCTAAGGTATTGGTTAAGTTGGGTTAACAGGGTATGGCCCTAACCCAAGGAAAAAAGGGTGAACAAACAAACCCTTGGGGATCTTGCCAAGTCGCAATTGATCCCAGATCGAATGCTGGATGCATTCGGAGAGAAAGATTCACTCCTTAACAGTTGGCCAAATAAACGACCACTGAAATTGATTGTGCTTGTAATAGTTTAGAAAGCACTGCTTGCATTGTTTGCTCAAGGAACTAAAGGATGAAAAGATATCTAAATGCTTCAGGTTGAAGGCCTGAAGGGAGAGGCAGCTTCAGTTACCCCCGACTGCCTGCCTGACCCTAACCAAGGGGGTTGTTGACCGCGCCAGGAACGTGGACCGAACCCGCCGTGAGAGGTCTCTCCGTTGAGTTCTACTTGGAGCAGGAGGACGCTTGGGTGCCAGGGTGGGCTCTGGCCGTAAATCCCTCGCCTTCCGGGTCCTGCACAAGAGGCTAAGGTGACTCGGGATTGGATCTCGAGGCCCGCATACTAGTCTACGGGCAGAAGCTTGGAATAGTGATCCCTGGCGGATTATTGGATAGCCTTCGGGCGGATTATGGACAAGCCTACGGGCGGAACTCCTTGTATTTCAAAGATAAAATGATGAAATGATAATAAAGAAGTTGTTTGATATTGTTTTTTTATGTCACGTGATAAGATTACGTGAAGGAACCAGTGCTTAACATGGTTAATTAAAGAAGCTGATTGTTATATGTCAAATTAATGTGTTAGATAATTACATAACTAAAACAAACCGAGGAAAGTGCGGAGGATGGACCATGGGTCCGTCCTACGGATGGGTGGTCCCGGTTAGCCGGGAACTTTTCTCAAAAATCTCGAAGAACAGCGGGATGATCATCATCATCAAAACAAATAACGAGAACGATGACCTAGAGTTACATCTTACCCAATTTACGTTGTTTTAGGGGAACGGAATGGGACTATGCCTTATGGCTGAGAGGTTGAGTTTTGCATCCCTCTCATTTCCCATTCTCCTTGAACCAAGTGTAGCGTGAATCGGCTTCGGACCTGGCGTTTCTGCGTAAAGTAGTTCGCTCGGGTCTGACGCTAGTTGCTGCTAGCTAATGACCAAACAGGAAAACCCAAATTCAGATCGATCCTAAGTGGGAACGGCCAGGATACTTCCGCTACGTGGCAGACACGGAAAGACCTAGATTGCAAAACCCGTAACATTCCATGGGAGTGCCGGGCGGAGTTTTCTAGACATCCTTTCCAATTGACTGCTAAGACGTGTCCTGGATGATTCTATTGGACACGTTACATTTTTACATTGAATTTTGTGCAAAAAGTAGAGTTCTATTGTTCTTGGGGACCTTCCGGCATTCACTACCCGAGCGTACATGATCCGATTTGCACACCAGTGGTATTAGAGCGAAGCTGAGATCAACAGCTTCCAATCGTTACCCATCTTGTGCGAAGACAGAGCTCCTGGAACGATCAAGCTCTACGGTCAATCTCGTCGCGAATGGTCGATACGGGTGGATTCCTGGCGATCAAGAACCTCTGTTTCCATCATCAGACTGCGAAGGACCAGCTTGCAGAGGCGGAGGGCCACTCCTACATCCTCACATACAAGTCGTCAAGAACTAGAGATAAGTTTCAATGTCTATAAGCTTAAAAGCTTAAAACCTAAAGACTACAAAGCTTAGTATTAAGCTTTAATAAGCTTAATATCCTAAATCTCATCTCGGGCGGCGTTAGTATGTTCTCGTCGTGATCAAACGCGACGACAGCATGCCGCGTTACTTCAAAATCGAATTGGGCTTATTAAAGCCTTAAGCTACACTACTAAGCTAAGTCATTTAAACCATAGGTCACACCAAAGCAATCAAATTCTGCAAGTCTATCAAGTCGAAGTTCTGCAAGTTACATAGAGCAACCAAATTCTGCAAGTCTTCAAACTCTGCAAGTCATATAAGTCTGCCACTCTGCAAGTCAGACAAGTCATCTGAAGTCAAAACTGACTTCTGTTCAAAACTCATAGAAGGGCTGTTCCTACGCAGAAACTCCGAACTGCAAAGTTGTTCATTGGAAGGTACTCTACGCATACGCAGGTTTGGTGAAGCATTTTCAGCACACGCAAAAGATTAAAACGCAGATTTCTCAAAAATTCCAAATCGCGCAATAGCCAAAGACCAAGATTGTGAAAGCCACACCCAAAAATATATAAGCCTTGTATTCCGGAACTTGAGCTACGCTCATCCCGCTAGCTTGATTTTGAGAGTGAGAGGTCTTTTGACTTTTACAGGATTATCAATTGCTATCCCACCCCGGGGGTATGATGCCAGGAGGTATATGTCACAGTGGATTCCGTGCCACGATGGATTCCGTGAGGTTTTACGCTGGATTCCGTAAACTTTGATGATGACTGGGGGCTCATACACAAAGTGGATTCTTTGTGCGAGAAGTTGATGGGGACGCCTGTCCTTTTCGAGCGTTTCATTAATTTAGTGTCTACACGGGTGATTCCATAGTGGGTGATTCCGCAAAATGCATATTAAATTAATAAACGTTTATGAGTTTAGAGTGCGCACTCGTAATAAATTAAGGTTAGGATTGATTTCTAACCAGTTGATTTATTTATGTAGCTGAAGACTGCTAGGTATTCACTTTCGTCGGTTTAATTGTATTATTTTACTAACGATTGTGAATACTTCAGTTGATGCATACAGATCGTAGCAGTGCCGTGGAAAGCATTGGAAGATACCGAGTATTGGATTCATCATTTATATTTTGATGGGCGCATACCTTACGCATGGCGCCTATATTTTGTCGCGCCTATCTATTGAGGCATTGGATATTTATTATTATTTTGTATACGCATGGGCGCACGATTATGTTATTTCTACTTCGACATTGTATTGGGCATGCCAGACTCTATGGGCACCCTCCATTAGCTTGATCCCTATTTTGTGTTAAAGCAAACTCAAAAGCTAAAAGCTTGCTATTTTGTAATTTGGGCTATTATTTGAGCTTGAAGATGATTAATACATATAAATACATGCTTTGTGGAGGGCTCACACAAGGCATGGAGGGAGATTGCACCCAATTGGTCTCTTGTTCATGTTGTTCATGCTTTTTACATTGAATTTTGTGCAAAAAGTAGAGTTCTATTGTTATTGGGGACCTTCCGGCATTCACTACGGGAGCGTACAGCATCCGATCTGCACACCATTGGTATCAGAGGGAAGCTGAGATCAAGAGTTTCCAATCGCTACCCATCTTGTGCGAAGGCGGAGCTCCTAGAACGATCGAGCTCTACGGTCAATCTCGTTGCGAACGGTCAATACGAGTGGATTCCTGGCGATCAAGAACCTCTGTTTCCATCATCAGACTGCGAAGGACCAACTTGCAGAGTCGGAGGACCACTCCTACATCCTCACATACAAGTCGTCAAGAACTAGAGATAAGTTTCAATGTCTATAAGCTTAAAAGCTTAAAACCTAAAGACTACAAAGCTTAGTATTAAGCTTTAATAAGCTTAATATCGTAAATCTAATCTCGGGCGGCGTCAGTATCTTCTCTCCATGATCAAACGCGACGACAGCATACCGCGTTACTTCAAAATCGAATTGGGCTTATTAAAGCCTTAAGCTATACTACTAAGCTAAGTCATTTAAGCCATAGGTCACACCAAAGCAATCAAATTCTGCAAGTCTATCAAGTCGAAGTTCCGCAAGTTACATAAAGCAATCAAATTCTGCAAGTCTTCAAACTCTACAAGTCATATAAGTCTACCACTCTGCAAGTTAGACAAGTTCATGGTTTTACATTGAATTTTGTGCAAAAAGTAGAGTTCTATTGTTCTTGGGGACCTTCCCGCATTCACTACGCAAGCGTACAGTATCCGATCTGTGCACCAGTGGTATCAAAGCGAAGCTGAGATCAAGAGCTTCCAATCGTTACCCATCTTCTGCGAAGGCGGAGCTCTTGGAAAGATCGAGCTCTATGGTCAATCTCGTCGTGAACGATCGATACGGGTGGATTCCTGGCGATCAAGAACCTGTGTTTCCATCATCAGACTGCAAAGGACCAGCTTGCAGAGGCGGAGGACCGCTCATACATCCTCACATACAAGTCGTCAAGAACCAGAGATAAGTTTCAATGTCTATAAGCTTAAAAGCTTAGAACCTAAAGACTACAAAGCTTAGTATTAAGCTTTAATAAGCTTAATATCCTAAATCTCATCTCGGGCGGCGTCAGTATCTTCTCGCCGTGATCAAACGCGATGACAGCATGCCCCGTTACTTCAAAATCGAATTGGGCTTATTAAAGCCTTAAGCTACACTACTAAGCTAAGTCATTTAAGCCATAGGTCACACCAAAGCAATCAAATTCTGCAAGTCTATCAAGTCGAAGTTCTGCAAGTTACATAAAGCAATCAAATTCTGCAAGTCTTCAAACTCTGCATGTCATATAAGTCTGTCACTCTGCAAGTCAGACAATTCATCTGAAGTCAAAACTGACTTCTGTTCAAAACTCATAGAAGGGCTGTTCCTGCGCAGAAACTCCGAACTGCAAAGTTGTTCATTGGAAGGTACTCTACGCATACGCAGGTTTGCTGAAGCATTTTCAGCACACGCAGAAGATTAAAACGCAAATTTCTCAAAAATTACAAATCCCGCAATAGCCAAAGACGAAGATTGTGAAAGCCACACCCAAAAATATATAAGCCTTGTATTACGGAACTTGAGCTACGCTCATCCCGCTAGCTTGATTTTGAGAGTGAGAGGTCTTTTGAGTTTTACAGGATGATCAATTGCTATTCCACCCCGGGGGTATGATGCCAGGAGGCATATTTCACAGTGGATTCCGTGCCACAGTGGATTCCATGAGGTTTTACGGTGGATTCCGTAAACTTTGATGATGACTCGGGGCTCATACACAAAGTGGATTCTTTGTGCGAGAAGTTGATGGGCACGCCTGTCCTTTTCGGGCGTTTCATTAATTTAGTGTGTACACTGGTGATTCGATAGCGGGTGATTCCACAAAATGCATATTAAATTAATAAACGTTTATGAGTTTAGAGTGCGCACTGGTAATAAATTAAGGTTAGGATTGATTTCTAACCAGTTGATTTATTTATGTAGTTGAAGACTGCTAGATATTCACTTTTGTCGGTTTAATTGTATTATTTTACTAAGGATTGTGAAAACTTCAGTTGATGTGTAGAGATAGCAGCAGTGGCAGAGGAAAGCATTGGAGGATAGCGAGTATTCGATTTATCATTTATATTTTGATGGGCGCATACCTTAAGCAATGGCGCCTATATTTTACTAACGATTGTGAAAACTTCAGTTGATGTCTTTTGAGTTTTACAGGATGATCAATTGCTATCCCACCCCAGGGGTATGATGCCAGGAGGCATATTTCACAGTGGATTCCGTGCCATGGTAGATTTCGTGAGGTTTTATGGTGGATTCTGTAAACCTTGATGATGACTCGGGGCTCATACACAAAGTGGCTTCTTTGTGCGAGAAGTTGATGGGGACGCCTGTCCTTTTCGGGCGTTTCATTAATTTAGTGTATACACGGGTGATTCCGCAAAATGCATATTAAATTAATAAACGTTTATGAATTTAGAGTGCGCACTCGTAATAAATTAAGGTTAGGATTGATTTCTAACCAGTTGATTTATTTATGTAGCTGAAGACTGCTAGGTATTCACTTTTGTCGGTTTAATTGTATTATTTTACTAACGATTGTGAATACTTCAGTTGATGTGTAGAGATAGCAGCAGTGGCGGAGGAAAGCATTGGAGGATAGCGAGTATTCGATTTATCATTTATATTTTGATGGGCGCATATCTTAGGCATGGCGCCTATATTTTGTCACGCCTATCTATTGAGGCGTTGGATATTTATTATCATTTTGTATGCACATGGGCGCACGATTATGTTATTTCTACTTGGACGTTGTATTCGGCATGCCAGACTCTTTGGGCACCGTCCATTAGCTTTATTCCTATTTTGTGTTAAAGCAAACTCAAAAGCTAAAAGCTTGCTATTTTGTAATTTGGGCTATTATTTGAGCTTCAACATGATTAATACATAAAAATACATGCTTTGTGGAGCGCTCACACAAGGCATGGGGGGAGATTGCACCCAATTGGTATCTTGTTCATGTCGTTCATGCTTTTTACATTGAATTTTGTGCAAAAAGTAGAGTTCTATTGTTCTTGGGGACCTTCCGGCATTCACTACCCGAGCGTACAGGATCCGATCTGCACACCAGTGGTATTAGAGCGAAGCTGAGATCAAGAGCTTCCAATCGCTACCCATCTTGTGCGAAGACAGAGCTCCTGGAACGATCAAGCTCTACAGTCAATCTCGTCGCGAACGGTCGATACGGGTGGATTCCTGGCGATCAAGAACCTCTGTTTCCATCATCAGACTGCGAAGGACCAGCTGGCAAAGGCGGAGGGCCACTCCTACATCCTCACATACAAGTCGTCAAGAACTAGAGATAAGTTTCAATGTCTATAAGCTTAAAAGCTTAAAACCTAAAGACTACAAAGCTTAGTATTAAGTTTTAATAAGGTTAATATCCTAAATCTCATCTCGGGCGGCGTCAGTATGTTCTTGCCGTGATCAAATGCGACGACAGCACGCCGCGTTACTTCAGAATCGAATTGGGCTTCTTAAAGCCTTAAGCTACACTACTAAGCTAAGTCATTTAAGCCATAGGTCACACCAAAGCAATCAAATTCTGCAAGTCTATCAAGTCGAAGTTCTACAAGTTACATAAAGCAATCAAATTCTGCAAGTCTTCAAACTCTGCAAGTCATATAAGTCTCCCACTCTGCAAGTCAGACAAGTCATCTGAACTCAAAACTGACTTCTGTTCAAAACTCATAGAAGGGTTGTTCCTGCGCAGAAACTCCGAACTGCAAAGTTGTTCATTGGAAGGTACTCTACGCATACGCAGGTTTGCTGAAGTATTTTCAGCACACGCAGAAGATTAAAATGCAGATTTCTCAAAAATTACAAATCTCGCAATAGCCAAAGACGAAGACTGTGAAAGCCACACCCAAAAATATATAAGCCTTGTATTCCGGAACTTGAGCTATGCTCATCCCGCTACCTTGATTTTGAGAGTGAGAGGTCTTTTGAGTTTTATAGGATGATCAATTGCTATCCCACCCCTGGGGTATGATGCCAGGAGGCATATTTCACAGTGGATGCCGTGCCACGGTGGATTCCGTTAGGTTTTACGATGGATTCCGTAAACTTTGATGATGACTGGGGGCTCATACACAAAATGGATTCTTTGTGCGAGAAGTTGATGGGGACGCATGTCATTTTCGAGCGTTTCATTAATTTAGTGTGTACACGGGTGATTCCATAGCGGGTGATTCCGCAAAATGCATATTAAATTAATAAACGTTTATGAGTTTAGAGTGTGCACTCGTAATAAATTAAGGTTAGGATTGATTTCTAACCAGTTGATTTATTTATGTAGCTGAAGACTGCTAGGTATTCACTTTTGTCGGTTTAATTGTATTATTTTACTAAGGATTGTGAAAACTTCAGTTGATGTGTAGAGATAGCAGCAGTGGCGGAGGAAAGCATTGGAGGATAGCGAGTATTCGATTTATCATTTATATTTTGATGGGCGCATACCTTACGCATGGCGCCTATATTTTGTCGCGCCTATCTATTGAGGCGTTGGATATTTATTATTATTTTGTATACGCATGGGCGCACGATTATAATATTTCTACTTGGACATTGTATTGGGCATGCCAAACTCTTTGGGCACCGTCCATTAGCTTTATTCCTATTTTGTGTTAAAGCAAACTCAAAAGGTAAAAGCTTGCTATTTTGTAATTTGGGCTATTATTTGAGCTTGAAGATGATTAATACATAAAAATACATGCTTTGTGGAGCGCTCACACAAGGCATGGGGGGAGATTGCACCCAATTGGTCTCTTGTTCATGTCGTTCATGCTTTTTACATTGAATTTTGTGCAAAAAGTAGAGTTCTATTGTTCTTGGGGACCCTCCGGCATTCACTACGCAAGCGTACAACATCCGATCTGCGCACCAGTGGTATAAGTGCGAAGCTGAGATCAAGAGCTTCCAATCACTACCCATCTTGTGCGAAGGCGGAGCTCCTGGAACGATCGAGCTCTATGGTCAATCTCGTCGCGAACGGTCGATACGGGTGGATTCCTGGCGATCAAGAACCTCTGTTTCCATCATCAGACTGCGAAGGACCAGCTTGCAGAGTCGGAGGACCACTCCTACATCCTCACATACAAGTCGTCAAGAACTAGAGATAAGTTTCAATGTCTATAAGCTTAAAAGCTTAAAACGTAAAGACTACAAAGCTTAGTATTAAGCTTTAATAAGCTTAATATCCTAAATCTCATCTCGGGCGGCGTTAGTATGTTCTCGCCGTGATCAAACGCGACGACAGCATGCCCCGTTACTTCAAAATCGAATTGGGCTTATTAAAGCCTTAAGCTACACTACTAAGCTAAGTCATTTAAGCCATAGGTCACACCAAAGGAATCAAATTCTGCAAGTCTATCAAGTCGAAGTTCTGCAAGTTACATAAAGCAATCAAATTCTGCAAGTCTTCAAACTTTACAAGTCCTATAAGTCTGCCATTCTGCAAGTCAGACAAGTCATCTGAAGTCAAAACTGACTTCTGTTCAAAACTCATAGAAGGGTTGTTCTTGCGCAGAAACTCCGAAGTGCAAAGTTGTTCATTGGAAGGTACTCTACGCTTACGCAGGTTTGCTGAAGAATTTTCAGCACACGCAAACGCAGATTTCTCAAATATTACAAATCTCACAATAGCCAAAGACCAAGATTGTGAAAGCCACACCCAAAAATATATAAGCCTTGTATGCCAGAACTTTAGCTACGCTCATCCCGCTAGCTTGATTTTGAGAGTGAGAGGTCTTTTGAGTTTTACAGGATGATCAATTGCTATCCCACCTCGGGGGTATGATGCCAGGAAGGATATTTCACAGTGGATTCCGTGAGGTTTTACGGTGGATTCCGTAAACTTTGATGATGACTGGGGTCTCATACACAAAGTGGATTCTTTGTGCGAGATATTGATGGGGACGCCTGTCCTTTTCGGGTGTTTCATTAATTTAGTGTGTACATGGGTGATTCCATAGCGGGTGATTCCGCAAAAATGCATATTAAATTAATAAACGTTTATGAATTTAGAGTGCGCACTCGTAATAAATTAAGGTTAGGATTGATTGATTTATGTAGCTGAAGACTACTAGGTATTTACTTTTATCGATTTAATTGTATTATTTTACTAAGGATTGTGAATACTTCAGTTGATGTGTAGAGATAGCAGTAGTGGCGGAGGAAAGCATTGGAGGATAGCGAGTATTCGATTTATCATTTATATTTTAATGGGTGCATACCTTACGCATGGCGCCTATATTTTGTCGCGCCTAGCTATTGAGGCATTGGATATTTATTATTATTTTGTATGCGCATGAGCGCACGATTATGTTATTTCTACTTGGACATTGTATTGGGCATGCCAAACTCTTTGGGCACCGTCCATTAACTTTATTCCTATTTTGTGTTAAAGCAAACTCAAAAGCTAAAAGCTTGCTATTTTGTAATTTGGGCTATTATTTGAGCTTGAAGATGATTAATACATAAAAATACATGATTTGTGGAGCGCTCACACAAGGCATGGGGGGAGATTGCACCCAATTGGTCTCTTATTCATGTCGTTCATGCTTTTTACATTGATTTTTGTGCAAAAAGTAGAGTTCTATTGTTCTTGGGGACCTTTCGGCATTCACTACGCGAGCGTACAACATCCGATCTTCGCACCAGTGGTATCAGTGCGAAGTTGAGATCAAGAGCTTCCAATCGCTACCCATCTTGTGCGAAGGTGGAGCTCCTGGAACGATCAAGCTCTACGGTCATTCTCGTCGCGAACGGTCGATACAGGTGGATTCCTGGCGATCAAGAACCTCTGTTTCCATCATCAGACTGCGAAGGACCAGCTTGCAGAGGTGGAGGACCACTCCTACATCCTCACATACAAGTCGTCAAGAACCAGAGATAAGTTTCAATGTCTATAAGCTTAAAAGCTTAAAACCTAAAGACTACAAAGCTTAGTTTTAAGCTTTATTAAGCTTAATATCCTAAATCTCATCTCGGGCGGCGTTAGTATGTTATTGCCGTGATCAAACGCGACGACAGCATGCCGCATTACTTCAAAATCGAATTGGGCTTCTTAAAGCCTTAAGCTACACTACTAAGCTAAGTCATTTAAGCCATAGGTCACACCAAAGCAATCAAATTCTGCAAGTCTTCAAACTCTGCAAGTCAGACAAGTCATCTGAAGTCAAAACTGACTTCTGTTCAAAACTCATAGAAGGGTTGTTCCTGCGCAGAAACTCCGAACTGCAAAGTTGTTCATATGAAGGTACTCTACGCATACACAGGTTTTCTGAAGCATTTTCAGCACACGTAGAAGATTAAAAGGCAGATTTCTCATAAATTACAAATCCCGCAATAGCCAAAGACGAAGATTGTGAAAGCCACACCCAAAAATATATAAGCCTTGTATTCCGGAACTTGAGCTACGCTCATCCCGCTAGCTTGATTTTGAGAGTGAGAGGTCTTTTGAGTTTTATAGGATAATCAATTGCTATCCCACCCCGGGGGTATGATGCCAGGAGGCATATTTCACAGTGGATTTTTCGTGAGGTTTTACGGTGGATTCCATAAACTTTGATGATGACTGGGGGCTCATACACAAAGTGGATTCTTTGTGCGAGAAGTTGATGGGGACGCCTGTCCTTTTTTAGCGTTTCATTAATTTAGGGTGTACATGGGTGATTTCATAGCGGGTGATTCCGCAAAACGCATATTAAATTAATAAACGTTTATGAGTTTAGAGTGCACACTCGTAATAAATTAAGGTTAGGATTGATTTCTAACCTGTGGATTTTTTATGTAGCTAAAGACTGCTAGGTATTCACTTTTGTCGATTTAATTGTATTATTTTACTAAGGATTGTGAATACTTCAGTTGATGTGTAGAGATAGCAGCAGTGGCGGAGGAAAGCATTGGAGGATAGCGAGTATTCGATTTATCATTTATATTTTGATGGGCGCATACCTTACGCATGGTGCCTATATTTTGTCGCGTCTATCTATTGAGGCGTTGGATATTTATGATTATTTTGTATGCGCATGGGCGCACGATTATGTTATTTCTACTTGGACATTGTATTGGGCATGCCAGAGTCTTTGGGCACCGTCCATTAGCTTTCTTCCTATTTTGTGTTAAAGCAAACTCAAAAGCTAAGAGCTTGTTATTTTGTAATTTGGGCTATTATTTGAGCTTGAAGATGATTAATACATAAAAATACATGCTTTGTGGAGCGCTCACACAAGGCATGGGGGGAGATTGCACCCAATTGGTCTCTTGTTCATGTCAGTCATGCTTTTTACATTGAATTTTGTGCAAAAAGTAGAGTTCTATTGTTCTTGGGGACCTTCCGGCATTCACTAGGCAAGCGTACAACATCCGATCTGCGCACCAGTAATGGAAATAGCCATGTTGTAATGGAAAAAGCGGAGTCAATATCCAACTTTTCAAGGGGATAGTCAAATGAGTGTCAAGATAAGGCTCAAACAATTGCCATCCACAACCAACCAAAAGCATTCACCAAGACATCATAACCCGCACTGGGTAGTCTAGGCATAAACCATGTCATGATAGTGAAATGCCTACTGTAAGGAAGTGGTAGTGAACCATAAAATCGAGCTCTAATCACAGCTCAAAAGAATTTTGAAGGATAGAAGAACCATGTGGCATCATCCAAATTCGTGAATACATCAATCCAAGTAGCCGAGAGCACCCCATACGCAATAGGCATAACCTGGCAAATCATTAAATAGCTTCAGCCCTGAAGTTTCCAGCAGCATATAACCTCTATAAGCTGAGCAAATTAGTGCTCAATCTAGGCTCAAATCCATAGGCAAACCATAGGCATACATTCTCGTATGTATAGGCACCAAACAATCAGGCATAATCGGGCATAAATGCAAAGACCTGTAAGCATAAAATTGAAGTAACAAGTGGCTGCCCTGTTTTGGACAGATCTGGGACCATTCAAAATAGTCAATGGTTGAGCTAAATCAGCTCCTAATGCGTCTCACATAAGAAGCATAACATCCACAAGTGATTCGGTATCAATAGACATCAGTAGAAGCATCACATATGCAATAGGCATACAAATACATGTTGTCTCAGACCTGAAATCTGTTGCAGAATATTTTGTCATCATAATTTGGCAAATCAAACATCACCATCGTGTTCGGAGCTTGCCAAAATCCCAACTTAGACTCTTACCTTGCCTGAATCGAGTTCCAAATGCCCGAGATATGACAAAAAGAGTGATTTTTGAGCCATTTTTGCAAAAAGGCGCAAATAAAACATGAGCATGCTACTATACTTGAGGGGCCAAATCAAGGTGGGTAGGGGATAAGCAATATCCCAATGAAGGTCTACAATAGGCCTACACAAGCCTAGGACAAGTCCAAGCAAGAGGTGAAGAGAACAAGCTTCAATGATGGAAGCTATGGCTGCCTCTTCATGAAACCCTGTTGTTCATGTCAAAGAACAGCTGAGAATTGAGTGAGAAGCAAGCTCTCATACCTCGTGTAGATGCCGGGGAAGGCCAGGAAGTGCTCGCGAAGGACCTGCTCTGATACCAGTTGAAAGGGATGCAGGAGATGCGAGAGAGAAGACCACACACAATGTAGGTGTTGTCAACAATGTTATGACAACCTTATTACACTTTCATATATATATGAATAAAGAATATGGGCGGTCACTGTACACGGGCAGGCTCAAGGGCCTTTTACCCCAACAAATTTGCATTCCTGTCTACCATGGTCACTTGAAATTGTCATATTTGTGTCTTCCACTTTTGTTGGGCTTTAAATCCTACTTCAAATTTGCATCATTCCTCTCTTTTTCGACATGTCTTGGACATTTAAATCTTACTCTCATTGGCGACCATGGGATAGGATGACTTAGCTCATCGAATCCCCAAACAACTAATCTGCAAAAACAACCACCATAAAAAGCATCAAGCTGCCACAAAACAGAATACTCAACAAGGCACCACCAAATTCTCACCCTACCCCATGCCAAGATCAAGGCATGAAACCCACAAGGGACAAGTCCATCATAATTTAATAAAAATCGAGAGTGAGTCACTAACCAATTGCTCCAACATAGTCTGGCTAAAAAGAACTATCAAAGAAGTCATCCTAGGTGGTGGCCTTACATTGGTGACTCATTCGATGCTCTTCCCTACTTGATAAGTTGGTGATTGATGGTGAAATCATTGGTTTGGCTCTTCCCAATGGTGCTAAACTTTTGGGACAATCTCTTGCAAATGATTCATTTACATTTCTTAAGGCTAAGAAGTCTAATCTAGATAGAGTAATGGTTGTTTGGAGATTGTTTGGTTTGGTGTTGGGTTTCAACATCAATGTATAAAAATCCACTTTGATTAGTTGAATGGAGAAGAGATCTACATGCATTCGATTGATAGGGTGGAATTGTTGCTCGAGGTGAGATCATTAAACACTTGGATTATCCCATCAAGGTGGATTTGGTCCCTCTTGCATTGCTTGATTGGATGTCTTCATGCATTCATGATAAGTTTATGTATTGGACATCTCAAGGCTAGCTTCACATGCGTGACTTAAAGTTGCATAGATAGTCACGATAAGTATAATGTCCTTTTTATTGCTTTTGCTTCCTTGGATACAAAAGTCATTGCAAGAATTGGTGTAGCCTATCCGTTTTATGCTATGGAAAAAGCAAGGAATTTGTTTGAGTTAGGTATGGGTCTCTTGCAACATGTTACTACACCAAATCATTTGGGTGGTGCTACCTTATTAGACATGTGGTAGCTGGCCTTGTTACAAGACTTATGTGCACAACATCATCTTTGGATTGGCTTGTATTGGAAAAATTGACATCTCACATGGCCTGATAAGCACATGAAGCATCATAAGTTTAGCCCATCCGTTTTATGCTATGGAAAAATCAAGGAATTGGTTTGAGTTAGGTATGGGTCTCTTGCAACATGTTACTGCACCAAATCATTTGGGTGGTGCTACCTTATTGGACTTATGGGGTAGCTGGCCTTGTTACAAGACTTATGTGCACAACATCATCTTTGGACTAGCTTTTATTGGGAAAATTGACATCTCACATGGCCTGATAAGCACATGAAGCATCATAAGTTTAGTAGGATGGTACGATTCAGTTTGAGGACTAAATAGGATGCCATCATTATTGGTCAAGTTTATTAATTATACTATATTTGTCAATATTTTCAGATGCCTCGAGGTTAGAGGTTGATTTGGTTGAACTTGGAGGAACATCTTCAAGATCCTCTTTGCTTGTATTTCATCCTTTATCCTCATGGCTAGACCAGGCTTTTGCGAAAGCAGATGATTTTTTGAAACAATCAACAAATTGGTTTTATCATAAAATGGTTGAGGATAAGAGATGGATGATTGAGAAAGCAAATAAAGTTTGGTCTACTCATGATAGTAAACCTAATTGGTGCAATTGGTTGCTACAATGATGGAGGGCTAAGCTTCCTCTAGGGAAAGTTTTTATATGGAGCTTCCTATCATGGGTGGTCTTCGCACATGAGATATTCTATATGGTCACAAGATCTCCAGTGGTAGATCTATCTTCTATACTACATGTGACGAAACTCCTATTTATCTTTCTCTATGTTGTCCAAATTTTAGACAACCTTGGGATTTTATTTCCCAAGTATGGACTTATGTGACACATCAATGGACAATCATCCATTCTTGCATTCTGGGCAAGATATCATCCATGGCCACTTTACAAGTATAACATCCATGTCTTTTTAATTTTTTGTATTGCACTAGCCATTAGCACATTTGGTAAACACACAAAGCTTTTATTTTTGATTTGGCATCCAATATCCATGGTCACATGGACCATGTTCAAGGATTGTTATTATGGCAAATTATTTCCATGGTTTTGGTCGGTGTGGTCCTCAGAGGGGACCATTGTATGGGATGGATTCATTTTCACCACCTCGATTGTGCTTACTTTGTGATCCCTTTCTATTCTCATAGCATTGTGTTTTAGTAGCCTTTTAGATCCATGTGTGTTTGCTGTTTGTCTTTGAGTGTGCTCAATTGGCCAAAAGGCCTTGTGCAAATACATTTAATTCATTAAATCAAACTTCTCCACAAAAAAAAGGATGATCTTGCATATACAATTACCGATCCACTATATCCATGCATTAATTATTAGCAACCACATGGGTCTCCATGAGGATTTTGAGAAAGTTGCCAAATATGCTCCAGGTCTACCAAAGTCCACTAGCAATGAAGACAAGTTGATTCCTTATAGATTGTACAAGCAAGCCACATTTAGTGATTATAATACAAGTTAGATTGAAATGCTCGACTCCAAAGGCAAAGCCAAATGGGATGCTTGGGATAAGTTTATAGGTAAAGCCAAGGAAATAGATATGGAAGAGCACATTTAGAAAGTAATACGGCACCAAGAAGTATGATTTGCCTCCTTAGTTTTTCCAGTAATAGACTTGGATGTAAAGGCCCTAGTTTACCACTTTGGAGCTAGTTTGACGCAAGTTAATTCCTCATATACATGAAGTTGGATTGAAGCATGCATAATTAATTTAACTTGTGTTTATTAAAGCGTGCATGTCAATTCTAGTTTTGTACAGAGCCAATATTTGTGGCAAGCTTTATTTGATTTTGTTTCTATTTTGAAGAGCTAAGCATATGTGCGCGCGCGCACGCACGCACGCACATGGTACCTGTAGGTTATAGTCGAAGATCATAAAAATTGCGATGCAGTGATTTTGGACATTTACAGATTTATAAAGTAGGTGAGAGCCTTCATCATATGCAGAGTCGAAGATAATAAAGGGTGTGATGTAGCGATGTTGAACAATTACAGATTTATAAAGTAGGTGAGATCCTTCACCATATGTAGAGAGTCTTGATAATGTTGATGTACATTCACGAAGGTAAGGTGCCGATGAGAAGATCTTGCTCCAAAACTCCATAGCTAAAACTCATCCATGTTGGGCAGGCCAAAAGACAAGATGAAAAATTTGGCTTTAGATTTTATATTGTAAAGTTTGGTTGGCCCACTTAAGTTGAGACCCATGTCAATCCGTCTATTTGAACACATTCTAAAATTCGTCAGTGCAATCAAGACAAGTCACCACAGTGTTCAGATCATAGTTTATATATATATTTTAAAAAATACGACAGATATTTAAGGTGCCAAGACCTCCCATGCGGGTGAGGCGAATCAAGGCTTGTCCATCCCTTAGATTTGAACTCAGCTAGACAACATGCCATCTTTATGGGAGCTCCATCTTTGTGTTGGCTTTTTGAAAAATAAATATTTAATGTGACGAATTAATAGTTTGGTTCGGAATTCACCGGAGCAGAAACGAAGGCTGGTAAGGACACTCGCGAACACTCAAACGCCCCCCCGGCCCCCGAAACACCACACCCGCGGGGGCTCCCCGTCCGTTTCCTTCATGCCACTTGCAGCAGCAACTGCAGCCGCCATCGTCGTCGCTCCTTATGGATCAAGGTATTGTCTAGCATTCATTCCATTTAGCATTTTGGAATTTACCCGTTATACGCGTCAACGTGGAGGTGTTCTGGCGAAGAAATCCATGACAGACCCTCTGACGAGCCTTGGCCCAATGCAGCTTTGCTTTGCTTCTCCATTCTCGCTTTCCTGTACAGATGATTGTTCTAGAGAATTTCTCATTGTAGGTTGTCTGTGCTAAACTCTTCTTCAATTATACATTCGTTATTTGGAATATATTCATCAGGTTGCATATGTGCCTCAAATTTGAGTTGTGCATTGCTTAGAAAACAATTGAGTTTTCTTGTTCTTTGTTGTGATCAGATAAAAAAGCTCAAATTGATGCCATCTGGGAGAAGCTGAGTGCAAAAAAGCCAGCTGCAAGTCCAAATGTTGGTCCCAAGAACAAACAAGAAGAGCTTGCCACTAAAATCAAACCTTCTAAAGCTCCAGCATCATCTGCCACACCAGTGAGTACTGATCTGACGTAATTTACTTTTGACCATGTACCTTGAGGTTAACAAATTTTCAACGTGGGTCTGTTTTGCACACTTTTGGGAAAGAGGTGAGATTCCAATTTCTATAGATTTGTAAAAGTTCCACAGCTAGTGATATAAGGATTATAGCAGAACAATCAAAGAGGAGATTCTTCAAGCACCAACCTCCAGAGAGAAAATGTGTTGGAAGTAAATAATAACCAGAATATAAGGGCTAGTTGAAAGTATTGAGTTTGTGATGCCAAAAGGATAGTTGCATGAGCTGGTGAATCATGAGAGAGTCAGCTGTGGGGTAACTTAGGCATTTATTGAGAGCAAACCTCAATAGGATGATGTAGAGATGGTTGGCCAATGGTGCTATTTTCAATTGGTGGGTCAGAGGCTTCTTTGTGGCATTTATTTTATGATGTCACATGGGGATGGGGCTCTTGGATTTTATAGTTGCTTGGACCTGTGTGATCACTGGAGTTGCTTCCTCAATGTGATTAGGTATTTTGGTTGGTGCTCTGGTCATCATTGACTCCTTTGGTGGCATTGATATGAACTCAAGAATGAGGAGACTTTTAGAGAGAATTAATAATGAGAAGTTCAAGTATCATTTCTCATGGGCTAGAGCATTGTAGTAGTCTTCAAGTGGCTGTTTGCACGTTTGTGGATGTAGATGGGTGTAATGCAGCCGAGGAGAGCTGAAGTTCTAGTGGGGGAGAATTGTAGTTCTAGTTCTAGAGCCTTGTAGTAGTCTTCAAGAGGGTGTTTGCACGTTCATGGATTTGGATGGGTGTAGTGCAGCTGAGAACTGTAGTTCTAGTGGGGGAGAATGTAGTATGCTCAATGACATGGTAATGTAGAAGTGCATGCACATGAGGTAGCATGAGGCAGGTCAGACTTTTTTTATGTGGCTATCAATGTAAAAGGGCTTGACATCATTTGTAGGTAGTAGTGACCACAATCTTTATCTTTGTGTCACACCAAACATGGTGAGTCAATAGTGAGGACTTAGTGTTTTGATAATGAATGACTTGAGCTGGTTGAAGAGCTCAAGGTTTGAGAAGTGAAAAGGGAGAAGGTGCTTGCAGGCTGCTTCTGATTGGACGAGGCTGAAGGAAGATTTGTTGGATTGGGTAGGGAGTGTACTCTGCAGATATAGAGTTCGGGATGCAAAGATATGCCAGGGTTTGCAGAATAAAACATTGAGAATTTATGAACACGGACTAACACATAGTGAACTTAGACCACAAGGCAAAAGAAGAAGAAGATATTGAAGAATGAAATGACTGATGATGGCCCATGGGAAGAAATACAACTGAGGGAGCTCTGGGAGCGGAGGCTGTCCAATGAAAACAGATCTTGAGTGCAGCAAACCACAAATGTTGATGAAGAAATGTGATGCAGAGAACTGAAGACAGCAGATTAGCAGGTTGGAGGTCAAAACACAAGAGTTTCGAGGGCTGGAAATGGCAACAACAGCCACTAAGAGGTGGAGAAGGCAGCTGGTATCAAAACACAGCCATTAGGAATGGACTGGACAAAAAACATAGTTGCATGGATGTCTTGGAGATGGAAATGACAGCAGTAGGGCCAGTAATAGCAGATGGGCGTGTAAAGAAATACTCATGTGCAGCTAGCAAACACAATTGTACGACAAAGCATAGATTGATAAAGAACACAGTGAAGGTTAGGGTAACATAGAGACAATGAACATTGAAGAAGATAATGAATGAATATTGAATATATATGATGCTCAATGCAGCAAACACACTATGCAAAGGTGAAATAATGACCCTTGAATTCATGTCTCTAGGAGTGGGGAACAATGTATAAGTTGGAGAGTGTATTGTACTTTGACGGATCTCAAAATGCAACATACATTCTCTGTCTGGCAACAGCAAACGCAGCACTATGCAGTTGGATTAGTAATGATAGACATGTAATAAAAGATATGAAATCTGCAAATGCAACCTATAGTGATGATGTGGCAGGTTGGTGATGCCTGTAGACTGCAAAATGCAGGCAGCAATGACACATGCCAGGTTTGGAATAGCAGAATGGTGGAAGTGATGGTGATGGCAACAACTGGCGGTAGCTGTCTAGGTCCAAATGTAGGTTGGAACTATGAGATTGTGCAAGAGAAAGAGGAAAGTGAACATGAAGAGAAGAAGGAGACAAAGAGAGAACGCAGGAGAGAGAAGGAACAATTTGATTGCAATGGTTGAAGGTATAAGGCTGTAATAGTCTACCCCAACACTCAACTATGTGTGTTAGTGTGGGCGCTAGATGGTAGCAAGGGGATGAGAGAATGAGGAGGGTTGACTGATCACGAAGGATCAATGATGGATAATGTGAGTGGGAGGGTAGGCCACCTATATATAGGCAAACTAGGGCCACAATTGGTATTTAAGTTGGCTAGGCCCAAAATAGGGTGTCTAGGACAGCCAAAACTGCCTAAAAAGAAATGCACAAATGTGTCCTTAATTGCTTGAAGCACATAATATGAGAGACAAAGACAAATTTAGAGCTTCTAATGCCCTTGTTTGACTCAGATTGAGGCTCATAGGCAAGAGATGATTGCACAAGACACACACAATTGCTAACACCCCCTCTTAGATCTTGGATATGACAAAAGGCCAAAGGAGAATGGATTCAAGGGTGGCAGGAAGAGTGCCAATGCCAATGAAGTCCATTGATAAAGAATGCCAGCCAAGGAGCAAGGCCCCCTTTCCATAGAAAAATTTGATCAAATGGGAGGCCACTAAAGGGTAAGGGAGATAGAGAGGCCTCGAATAGATTGCTCTTGAAAACTCCAGTTAGTTATACTCGAAATACCATGTAGGCACAATCGGCATTTAAAGCATGAAGCTCACTATTGTATGCTTGTACCCAAACTGTTATAACAACAATAAATCTCTACAAAATTGAGCTAATCAAGATCTAAACAATCCAGATAGTATCCCAAAATCATAACCATACCATTCGAGTACCAAAATAGCATCCCCGAAGCATCAAACATGCATTTTGGAATTTATTATTTGCTGTCCAAACTAGAACTATTAATTTTTTGTGTGAAATAGAGAACTCAGAAGAATGCTTGGGAAATGGAATCCATATATCAAACACGAGAATGATGCATACAACAGTGAGTCATTGGCTCGTAGGCATTGGCACCAGCTTCCTCTCTTGTAGGTGATGATATGTTCGAATGAGGAGGGAGCCCAATAGAAATAGAATAAAACAACCCCAAAATAGGGGTAGGTCGGCCAACATTCAATGTTGGTCGGCTAGCATAAAATGCCCTAAATAAGCATCATAAATGCCATAATAAAATGCCTAATATGCCTAGTCATGCTAGGCATAACTTAGACTCACACATGAGCTGTTTGGACGGCTAACATCCTCTCTCAGATTATGGGTGATCTGATACAATATAAAGATTTAAGATACAATGACAAAGTCTAATCATAGTCCATACAACAAAGAATTTCCAAACTAGAACCATGGATACCCAAGTAGTGGGTGATCATGCTACCACCAAGGTGCCTCGGAGAGAACTTGATGCCGAGTGTATAAGCTCTTTAAAATAGAGAGGCGGTATAACAAATCTTTGTCTGTCAACAATGCCTCGTAGTAGCATATAAGACCATCTTGTCAAAATGCCTTTGAATATATGTGACCATAGAATCCTTGCCTTTGGCCACCGCCAAAGTGTCCCCTCATGTGAGCTCGGATTAGGAATCAATCTCGCTCTTTGTCAAGAAACAACCCATCATGAACCTAGAAGTTAGTCACAACTCCAAGATTTAAACTTGCTAGACTTCAGTTAATGTGTCAGGGAAGTCCCTCTCTAGAACCTATGCACCTGTATATATGTATAGATGAGGTGTACTTGCCCCACCTCACCACCTTCTCACACTTCCTCTTTGGCACTGGAGAGTCATGAGGGATGACCATATCACGTATACTATAAACTAGAAGAAGGAGGGGTTGCTAAGCCCTTCCCAAGGTTTGAAGAAGATGAAGTCTAAGGAAGAGGATGACTAGTAGAGAAGTCCGGATCTTGCGTCCTCTTCACAATCCAGCCCTAGGCGGCTTGTTTTCAGCCATTGCGCCATAGTTACCTGGAACGGGGAACGGGACCCCCTGGAACGGGGGGAACGTCCAAGGTCGGGGAACGGGAACGGGGGGAACGACACATGTCTTAAGTGCCCCAAATATGCCCTGCATGACCCAAACTGCCCCAAAGAATGTCTCTCTAATTGCCCCAATACCCGTCAATGCATGAAATTGACCCAAATGTCCCAACATTGACTCGATTACCCCCATAGCTCCAAATTGCCTTGAATTGCCCCAATTATCCCAATTTCCCTTGAAATTACCTTGGAATTGAGGATCGGCTGAAATTTGATTCTAATTTGCAAGAGTTGATAATGCATCAAATTTGAACTTTGCATGGACTCCTAATTAGATTGTGGGTTGTCTTGACACTTTGAATCTTCAACCCGAGAGAGAAAGAGAGAGAGATTAGTGTGTGCACATTAAACAATAAGGACTATGACCCAAGTTTAAAAAAAAAAAACAAAGAAAATGTCAATTTTCAGTAAACAGGCCTGGAACGGCCGCTCCAAACAGGGAACGGCAAGGGGAACGGCAGGGAACGGCAGGGAACGGCAAGGAACGTTCCCTGGCCGTTTCACCTCCTTGGAGGGTTTGGAACGCGTTAGGCCGTTCCTACAGGCCGGAACGGCCGTTCCCTGTTTCTATGCATCGCGCTAGTGTTTGGAAGTCTCCATTTGTTGTGTTATCATAGCATCTAATCTGCCTGCGTTTCTAGTATCTGGTGTTTGGCGACAGGTGTTGTTGCTATCTCTCCCACTAGGCGATTGTTGTAGTACCCTGTGTTTTTGCTCTTCGGCAAGTTGTCTACATCAACAAACATCTCTTCTATTGTCGCCTCAATTTCCCGACACTTTTGTGATTAGCATTTGCTGTTTCTTGCAGTTCGACACTTCGATTGGTGGTCGCAGCACTTGGGATCCGTCTCCAGTGGAGGTCACTCTCCGACATCTCCAGTGGAGGTCACTCTCCGACACTACATTGCTTTGCCCTTGGGCATTTTGTACACTCTTACATTCATTTACATGATTCATTCACTTTAGAGTTTCTTCTCTTTGTGTTTGAGTTTTGAGTTTTTGCATTTTGCGTTTTGCATTTAGGGTTTGTCTTTGCTTGAGTCTTTGTGTTTGCCTTGGTCGTACATGTTGTCTTTCGTGAGTGCAAACCCTAGGATATCTTCACATTGTAGGTCAAAACATAGACAAAAGAGGCATTACATGCAGTTGCTACCTGTTAAATGAGTCAAAAACTAAAAAACGTAGGCAACATGGCATTAAATGCAATCAATCTAGCTTGTAGGAGCGCTGCATCAAAATGCAGGTGTTTGATGGTTGAAATTGCTTGGAAATTGGTCACCGAACAGCAGCAGACAGCCACTTGGTCAGCAGATGGAAGTCGCAGAGCTGTAATCAGTAAAAATCAGCACACACAACGGAGATCTTCAAATCTGATACCATGTTAGAAGTGGATGTAGCAATGGAAGCATAAATAGATGCTGAAATAAACTGCTGAACACAAGGATAAAAGAGAAAAACACAAAAGAACATTGCAAAGAAGAGAACTCAGAAGAACGCTCGAGAAATGGAATGCATATACCAAACACAAGAATGATGCATACAATAGTGAGTCATTGGCTCATAGGCACTAGCACTAGCTACCTCTCTCCACAGAACTTGTAGGTGATGTGACTAAACGGGGAGGGAGCCCGGTATAAATAGAAGAAAACAATGCCAAAATAGGGGTAGGTTGGCTAGCATAAAATGCCCCAAATAAGCATCGTAAATGTCATAATAAAATGCATAATATACTTAGTTATGCCCGACATAACTCAGATTCACACATAAGTTGTCAGGATTGCTAATAGGGAGGTATAAGGGAACCACTATAGAGGATGGTGGGGATGGGATGGACCTATGGGATAAAGGATGCACAATCGAGAATAGATGCGACAATAGAAAGCTACCTTGGAGAACCTTGCACAATGGAAGGGGAAGGGAGCACAGATAGTACTCTCCTGTCAATTTGTCACAAAAGTGGCGAAAGTAGAAGAATCCTTAACAAAGATGGCCAACTCAATAATAGTTACCTTCGCACGATGTACGTTATGTATCTGTACGGATTCATACAATACTTTGGGCCTATTTAGGCCACCTCGCATGCGCGTCCTGCGTTCCCTGCGCCCCCGGTTTTACTCTTGCGCGTTGCGCCTGCCTGCGTGGCAGTTTTTGGGGGGGGGTGGGAAGCCTTGGATACCTCATCCCACCCCCTTTTCTAGCCATGCACCCCCCCCCAAGCCCTCTTTGGATTCCTTCCAGACTGAAAGCTCTCTTTGACCGTTGACCCCTCTTTGACTGTTTGCACTTTGATCCTTCTCTTATCTACAAAAGGTGCTCCTCTCCTCCATGCTTCCACACCAATTCAACAAGCACTTACCAATCTCATCTTCCTCTCTTGGATCCGAGTGCACACTTCTTGAAGTTGGACAGGCACAAGCTAGTTAGACGACCTCAAGTGAGAGGTGTTGGCATCAGTATAGTCAGTGTTCAGTAGGTGCAAATTAGTGTAAGGTTAGTGCGGTCGACGGGGGGCCAAGTGAAGATTGCATGACAGTTCAAGCAGGCTGTTGGAGAGTAGGCGATAGGCGATAGGTTGACGGGGGTCATGCGGGACCTGTATGTGACTAGGAACAGGTGGTGGACGGGACGGGCTGTGATGGCGGGTGCTCCGATGGGACAGGCTGGGACATGTTCGACAGGTCATCCGTGACTAGATGGGCCACGGGTCATGAATCGGCACTCAAATCTCTGTCATTTTTTTTAATATTTCAAATTTGTTCCCCTTCCACAATTGGGTGTTCGCGCACACATGCACAGTTTGCAAGCCTGACCTGAAAAATTGGGGCTTTTCCCAAATTTGGAGACTTTAATGTAGAACTGGACCATCTGACTGAGAAATTGCCAAATCGGTGCACATTTGCCTGGGAATTTTGGGGCTTTTTACATTTCAGCGAAAAATTTTCAATTTCATTGAAATTTTTGGACACCAGACATTTGGGGCTTTTCATGTACATGCTAGAATTGGGCTGAAATTTACCCAATTTCTTGACATGATGCACATTGGACCCCATGCAATTTGGGACTTTTGCTGTTTGGTGGAAATTTGTGCGCCATTTGGTCATTTTATGTACATGCGGGTTTAATTCCATGCAATTTGGACATCTAGCACTTGGAAAAAATTGGGGATTTTGCTGAAATTGATCTATTTTGGCAAAATTGGCCTATTCTATGCATGTCAGAGACAGTGCAGATGTATGGTTGATGCTTTGAGCACAAAAATATTGGGGCTTTTGACCGTGCGTGTCAAATTTTGTGCCCATGGGTGTATGTGCCACAGAAATTGCAGCTAAAATTTGGGACTTCTCATGTAATGTGATGCATTTGTCCTTGGAACAGTTGTAATCAGTTGTGGAGTGCTGTAGCACAATGTTTAGTGCTTCTGAAAATTTATTTGCAGATCTGAAATTTCTGCTTTTACATGGTCATTTATTGTTGGTTGGTACTTGTTTGTACCTTGGTCACTTGTGTGATAGTTTGGGCCTGCATTTGCTGAATTTTTCGGTCACATTTGGGCTGAAAATCATGGCTGGCAGTAGTGACAGCAGTCATCTTATGCACATTAAGAAGCTTGAAGGAGCACATAACTTTGTAGTTTGGCAAAAACAGTGCTATAATATCTTGTTGCAGAAGAAGCAGGCAAGGCCGATTAAGACCAAAGGGGCAAAGCCCGCAAATATGGAATAGGAAGACTGGGATGAGTTAAATGAGCTTGCATGCTCAACCATTGATCTATCGATTTCTGATGCCTTGCTGTTTAACATTGAAGGTTTGGATTTTGCCAATGCTATTTGGACTCGACTGGAAGAACTCTATGCCTAGAAGAGTGTCGTAAGCAAAGTTTACTGGTTGAAAAAGCTTATGGATGCATATGAAAGAGGGTACAACAATGTCTGCTCACTTGAGTGAGTTTAATTTCATTTTCAGCCAGCTGGTTACCTTGGAGTTCAAGATTGATGAAGCATTTAAGGCTACATTCTTGCTTTGCACTCTACTAGAGAGTTGGGATACATTTAGGACTGCTATGAGCAATTCTAATGCGATGCTTTTGTATGCTGATGTAGAGAGTGCTCTACTCATGGAAGAAATGGATCGGCAGAACAATGCATCCAGTAAGTCTTCTAGTGCTTTGCATACTAGGGGAAGATCATAGCAGAAAGGCAAATCTGATAGCAAGGGACACAGTAAATCACGTGGTAAGGATGTTGAATGCCATCATTGTGGCAAGAAGGGTCACTTTAAACGTGATTGCTACAAATGAAAAAAAGAGAAAGAAAAGGGCAAGAAGATAGATGATAGCAAGGAAGAGAAGAAAGAGAGTCATCCTAAGAAGAGCAGTGTTAAAATTGAAGAGGTGAATGTAGTCACTCATGACAGTGACAGTGGGAATGATGTACTCTTTGTCTCTTCACACTTTAGTACACATGCTTTACTTGTAGACACGGATGATGACATGCACACTTGGATTCTAGATTCAGGTGCTTCCTTTCATGTCACCCCTCATCGTGAGTGGTTTTCTGACTATATAGGGGGTCGACATGGTGTTGTTCATTTTGGGGACAACTATGCATGTGACATTGGAGGTATTGGCAGTGTGCAATTGCATTTTCAGCATGGTTCTATCTTCACACTTCAGCATGTACGGCATGTACCTTAGCTCAAGAAGAGCTTGATTAGCACAGGGCAGCTAGATGACGATGAATTTCATACCACCTTTGGTGATGGGAAATTGAAGATCTGTAAGGGATCTAGAGTGATTGCCAGAGGTTGTAAAAGTGATACCTTGTATCCTCTCCATATATCTAGTGTGCGTGACCACGTTGTTGCCGTGATTAAGCAGCTAAGTGTTTTTGTGGCATGGCCGGTTGGGACACACGAGTCAAACTGGAATGAAAGTGCTTTCTTGTTTGGGTTACTTGTTTTGTCTCCATTATGCTGATTTTGAGCATTGTGATCATCGTGCTTATGGTAAACATACACATACGTCTCATAAGAAGTCTCTTATGCTGAAATCTTCTCCTCTAGAGTTAGTACATTTCAATGTATGTCAAATGCTAGGGTTATCTTTAGGGGGAAAGAAATACTGTCATCTTTGTCGATGATGCTACACGGAAGGTATGGGTTTACCCTATTCGTAGCAAGGTTGAAGTGCTTGAGAAGTTTCAAAAATTCTTGGCATTGGTTGAAAATCAGATTGATAAGACACTTAAGTGTCTTTGCTCTGACAATGGTGGGGAATATGTGTCCAAGGCCTTTCAGGCATTTTGTGATAGCAAAGGGATAAAGAGGGAGTTTACTGCCCCTCATAATCCATCCCAAAATGGAGTTGCAGAGCGTATGAATTAGACCATATAGGATAAGGTCCATACGATGCTGTCTCATGCTGCATTACCCCATGGCTTTTGGGCAAAGGCTGTTATGACAGCTGTTCACTTGATTAATCGGTCATTGAATAGGTCTTTGGAAAGGGGGGGGGGGGGGGGAATGCCTCAGGAAGCGTGGTCGGCCAAGCCACCTTCATATACTCACCTGAAAGTGTTTGGCTGTGAGGCTTTTGTGCACATTTGTAAAGAAGAACACCCAAAGTCCTATAAATGCATTTTCCTAGGATATGGTGGTGAGGGTAAAATGGGTTATAGATTATGGGATCCCGAGAAAATGAAAACAATACGCAGCAATGATGTTATCTTTTGGGAAGATCGCATGTATAAACAGCCAGAAAAGATTGAGGTCGTCCGTCGGGATGTATTCCGGGAAGAAATACATTTTGGACAACAAAATGTGCCTGCTGTACAACAGCAAATACCTGTTGTAAATGAACCTGCAAATGCAGAAAATAATGCTGGAAATGATCAGCCAGCCATTGCCCATAATGATGAGCCACTGGATGTGTAGGAACAGCCAGGACATCAAGCTGTTAATGTTGATTTGCAGGCTGAAATGCCAAGACAGCAAGCTGAAAATGGAAATTTGCATGCTTAACAGCCAGCAAACAATGGTCATTGGGTTAGAAGATCGTATAGGGCTACTAGACAACCTGATAGATTCGTTCTTGATGCAAACAATGTGGCTGATTATATCATGTTGCGAGACTGTGGTGAACCGTCTTGCTTCAAGGAAGCAATGGATAGACAAGACAGCAAGAAATGGTATAAAGCCATGTTGCTAAAGATGGAATCTCTTGAGAAAAATGGCACTTGGGACTTGGTGCAATTGCCTAAAGGGTAGAAAACCCTTCCATGCAAATGGGTTTACTAGATGGTCACTTCTGGTTCCTCGCCAAAGTACAAAGTAAGATTGGTTGCGAAGGGGTACAAGTAGGAATGTGGAGTTGACTTTGATGAGATCTTCTCTCTTGTAGTCAAGATGACTACGTTGAGAACCATTTTGGGCTTGGTTGCAGTTGAAGATATGGACCTCATATAGATGGATGTAAAGATTGCATTCTTACATGGTGATCTGCATGAAGACATATATATGCAACAACCTAAAGGGTTTTTGGAAAAAGGGAAAGAGAAAATGGTATGTAAACTCAAAAGGAGTTTGTATGGGCTGAAACAAGCACCGCACCAAGAGAATGGTATCATAAGTTTGATATATTTATGCAGTCTCAAGGTTTTCATAGAAGTCAAGTGGATCACTGCTTGTACACCAAGAAGGTAACAGATAGCAGCCTGATTATCTTGGTTTTGTATGTTGATGACATGCTGATTGTTGGCAGGGATACTCATGCCTTGGACTCATTGAAGCAAAGTCTTCATGGTAGCTTTGACATGAAGGATCTTGGTGATGCAAATCACATTCTTGGCATGCGAATACTTAGAGATAGATCAAAAGGATTACTCTATCTATCTCAGTAGGAGTATATCTCTAAGGTTTTGTAGTGTTTCAATATGGAGGGGGAGGGGGGGGGGAACAATCGGGGTTCCATTGCCTCCATATGTGAAACTCAGTGCAGAGGACAACCCTATACCTGATGATGAGAAGGTTGAAATGGCCAAGATGCCATATGCTTCAGTTGTTGGCAGTTTGATGTATGCTATGGTTGGTACACGTCTTGACATTGTCTTTGCAGTGGGAGTGGTTAGTAGATACATGGCAAACCTTGGTAAAAAGCATTGGGAAGCAGTGAAAGATATTATGAGATACCTCAAAGGCACAAAGGATTTGTGCATCTGCTTTGGAAAGCAGAAGGCATCTGTTGTTGGCTTTACGGATGCAGACTATGCTGGTCATGCGGATTGTAGAAAGTCCACTTCTGGGTATGTGTTTACCTTCACAGGAGTAGTCTCTTGGATCTCCAGACTACAAAAGTGTGTTGCATGGTCTATTACAGAGGTAGAGTATGTGGCTGCCATTGAGGTATGCA
The DNA here is from genome assembly GCF_053477565.2 of Lygodium microphyllum. NCBI lineage: Eukaryota > Viridiplantae > Streptophyta > Polypodiopsida > Schizaeales > Lygodiaceae > Lygodium > Lygodium microphyllum. The sequence continues at coordinate 65,922,747 of NC_141146.1, forward strand.
AGGAGGCTTTATGGCTTTTACGTTTGGTGGGAGAGCTTGGTATTATAGAGTTACCTATTCTCCATTGTGATAGTCAGAGTGCTATCATGCTAGCATGGAATCCCGTCTTTCATGCAAAGACGAAGTATATACAGGTGAAGTATCACTTCATTAGATATATACTTGGCATCAAGAGCATTGAGCTTGTCAAAGTGCATATAGATAATAATCCTGCATATTTTCTCATGAAGGGTCTACTAGCAGAGCGGTTTGCTCATTGCCAACAGATGATGGGAGTTGGATAGGTATATGTATTTCAGCTTTGTACATACGTAGACTTAACCGATTCTTTTCTCCTCTTAAGGCACATTGCCTTTAGGTGGGAGATTGTGCCATCGTGCCTTTTATATGTCTTTTATATAAAGGGCCATCGTGCCTTTTATATGTGCATGGGTGTGAACACACCCTTAGCACATTTATACTTTCATATATATCTATCTAAAACCTAAAGAGGTACACTAGTCTTTGTACCGAACATCAAAGGTATCATGCTCACTCTTCTTTCTACTGCTCTCTACTCTCTGTGTGTGTTATCCATCACGTTCACTCTCAGCTGAGTCAAGCTCCATCAATCATTGCATTGTATAGGTGAATGTTGATACATTCAAGTTGACAGGCGACACCCTTTCGAGTATACATCAGGAGGTGGACGAGGAGGATATGATTTTTGCAGAGCTCTATAGAGAGCTTATAGTAGTAGATACTCCTGACATTCACAGTGAGCGTGCTCGTGGGTGAGGAGTTCGAGTAGGTGGTAGTAGGGGCATGGTCATTTGACACCCTCCATCATCGAGGAGGGGTGGTTCGAGTGGCTTGCAAATATATGTAAGGTGGGGCTCTAGTAGCTCACATCCTAAGCCTCGTAATAACATCCCCCCCTTGCCTACACAATTGGCACGTAGGGAGCCTTCATTTGATGATGATGGTAACCTCATTCAGTGAGGATGAGTATGAGTGTGTCTCATTATCTAATGATGAGGAGTCATCTTCAAACTCTCTTGATGAGCACTCAGATGATTCTAATGATGATGATAGTGATGTCTCATCATAGATTCATAGGTCTCTCTCTTTTTTGTATCAGATATACTAGACTGTAGTTGTATCACATGTTTTCCGCAGCCCATGTGACTGCGATGATCATCCTCATGTATTCATCTTATTTTGTAATGAAATGGCTATTTTCATTTTAAATATATATTCTATGATCTATAATTTAATGATGTATGGGTTTTGTTATTTAAAAAGTCATCTTAATTTTTTTTTCGTACTAATATCATACCATACCTTTTAAAATCATAAGGTATCATTTAGTACTATATTTTATCGTACCGTACCTTTCGTACCTTTCGTACCTGACAACTAGGAGCTCATTGAAGATAACGTGGGTTCCAAGGTCTAAGAAGGCCATAAACAGAGAGGAGATGGAGACCCAAGTTTGGAACATGTGGGGCCTCTAAAATGATGCTTGATGGATGGTTAGACAATAGAGGTAAATTGCCAACACCACAAATAGGCAATGATACCCTCTGACAGATAGAGATTCGGTAACAAATCACCTCAGGGAGTCATAGGAATCGATGCAGCACTATTAATGAGTTAAGGCTGTTGTCACGGGGATGTGAAATTTTGAGATGCTTTAACCTTGCTAATAACATTTGACTAAGTTATTAATCAAATGTGCAAGGTTGTTTAGTATATGTGATGCACATGGCAGTTATTTGATGGACAGGCTAAGGACCTCGAGGATGTAGTCGGTGTCAAAGGAAAAAGTTATGATAAGTTATGCTAGCTAGGCTTTGGTGGCCAGTTGGTGTCAATTTTGATCCTAAGATAGTTGTTTAGCCAATCAGTGTCAATGGTGACATTAGAGACTAGTATTAATTAATTAATAAATGCCAATCTAAGGGTCAATAGAGGTTGGGGACTACTCCAGGTTGCAAATGGCCTAGCCAATTTAATTTTGGATGGGTGCATTTAATTTTGGGTAGGGTCAGAAGGATTGAAATTAATTTACAAAATTAATTAATTTTGAAAATTAATTTAATAGTTGCATAATGCTGAAAATTGGCTTTAGAAGGTTGCTACTTGGCAAAAATACCCATGCAAACTGAGAAAATGTTTTTGGGGGTTGGGCCTCAGCCATTTAGTTAGTTTTCAGTCTAAGAAAGAGAGAGAGGGTGCTGTTGGTGAGATTTCAGACTTGTTCTCAGCCACTGGAGGCAGTAGACAGCAGCTAGGAGGTTAGGAGCAGCAAGTGATAGCAATTGTAGCACCAAGAACTGCTGTTGACAGCATTTAATGTAGGCAAGAGAAGATTGGAGGACTCTAGACAACAAGCGATAGCATTTAATGCTGATTGGTGCAGGCTGTAGGCTGATTCAAGGGTTTTCCCATGTGAAATTCTGAATCCTCTGTGTGTGTGTGTGTGTGTGTGTGTGGCATTATCTCACCTATAGAAGCCCATTGTTTGGAGATTTCAGCTTATCTCAACTAGATTTGGTGGATAGCAGGAGGATCTTTGCTATAAACCCTAATTTACAGCAGTAATTAGGGTTTAGTAGCCAGCTCGGGACTTTACCCGGGACTTTACCCGTGCCAACAGAAGGCATTGTACACTGAAATCAGCACTTGCAGTTTGTGGTCTTGTGAGGGATTTCAGATGCCCAACCATCCATTGTAAATTCGGGGCAGCATTTGGCCAGTTGGGATCCAATTAGAGCAAGTCCTGGGTGAAAATCAAGAGGTGAATTGTCCAATTTGTTGGTTGATTGTTGGAACAGCAAATAGCTTTTGGATAAGCCAAGGAGAGTGATATATTGGCTTGTAATCAATCCATTGACAATTTAAGTTAAAGAAATGCTGAAAGGGGCACCAGCTCTGGGGCTAGTAGGGTGTCCATTGTCCAAGACTATCAAGGTAAAGTGTGCATTTCAATTTATGTTTATTTGCTGATTGCTGTAATTAAGTGTTTGATGAGGGAATCAGTACCCTCTCCAAGAAGGAAGGTTGGTTTCATGGTTCCATTGTCGGAATACCACTTAATCCTTAGATTTGATGGAAATGCAATGCTTGATCTTGAACAAGGCTTACATGATGGACAAGAAGCTGAAAATGTTGCTATTGGGCAAGATATAGGGCCTTAAAGGCATAACGAGGCTAATGACCAGCAAAGTGAAGAGGAATTTGATGACCACTTCAAGAATCGGATGAGGACAACAGTGAATCTATTTGTTGAATTGCCAAAGGATCCTCAATTCACTTAATTTTTGAATACTCCGAAGAAAGACAATGAGGGCATGAAGAAGAAGTCATCTTACACACCTTTGGGATAGCAAGGTGTATCAAAGGTAATGCCAAAGTCTTTAGTTGGAGCTCTTAAAGATGCTAATGAAGCAAAACAATTGCTATGCAAGGAATGCAAACGCAAGGCCATCATGGAAGTGCCAATCCAATGGATTTTGGATAGTTGAGCATGCATGCTATGATGGGGCAGCTAGGATACTTTGGTGGTAGCATGATTTTTCATGCTATGGTTAGATAGGGACCGCAAGGGTGGAAAAGCTGTCTTTAGTGGTGCACAAGATAGGCTGAAAGCTTTGACTTTCATTTAGCAATTTGATGCAGCCTATTTAGGGGGAACTTTAACGATTCCTCAAAGATTTGGAAGCAGCCACTTTTTTGAAGGGGAATGCATTGCAACGGTGGTCCACTCTTTTGATGCAAGGTAGAGCACTGTCAACATGGATACAATTCAGGCAAATGTTTGCATCAAATTGGTTGACAAGTACCTTTGAGGTGGATATCTTGATAGCTTGGAACAAGTTGGATACTAAGGAATACAAGAATTTGGA